>NC_141689.1:532229216-532873799 GCF_964263255.1 Lissotriton vulgaris
ATTTCCTGTTTTGATATAACAAGTTATGATTTGCTCTCTCCTTTCTTTCCCCTCCCCCTATTATATTATAGTGCCGTGCCTGACCCTAAGATGGCCCTCGGGACTTAGACCTCGACAAAATCAATTTAGCAATACAACCATCTAAAATTGATGCAACGTTAAACTCAATTCATCCATTCCCTTTATAACAAGCTGGGGGGGCTATCTGCAATACTCCTAGCTTGAGACCAGCTTATCTTGCAATGTGCGAGTACCAGTTGAAAACTTCATGATGTTCAGCATTTAAGCCCCTGTCCACAATATTCTGCCTGTGGCTCCACAAAACTGGTGGTTCCCTCATCCCACTGCTCTGCCTCTAACAGAGAATAATGGGGACAGTCTAAATTCGAACTTCAAGGACTTATCCCCCTTGCCTGTCCTCAAGATGGCCACCTCAGTGGGACCCTCCTCAATGCTCTCTTTCTCCTGGTCTAAAATCATTGGTTATCATCCTGATCTTGAACTGCCCTCACCCGACCCTGTTCCTTCTCACCCACCAGGACATTTACTCTGAGAACTGTCCCTGGACAGTTGAGACCTAGCCATTTCGACTGATGCCCGGTGGAGCTACCTCAGGAGGTAAAGGGGAGATGGACTAAGGATTCCCTCCGTGGTCATCAACTACCCAGCCGGTCTTTGGACACACTCTCCTGCATCTCTCCTGACCTTATCTCCCTCCTCCCCCTTCAACCCACACCTTACCCCTTTCCGCTCTACTCTTCTCCGCTTTCCAGCTATTGACCTTTACCCTTACCCGTCCTTGCTCATAGATCCCACCCTGTTTATCCACTTGACTTTCTTCAGTGAACTTTCCCGTGTTAGTTGAGACCTAGCTATTTGACTGATGCCCGATGGAGCTACCTTGTTTAGCTAAAGGGGAGACGGGCTGCGGATTCCCTCCTCAGACGTCACCTACCCAGTTGGTATTTGGGCAGACTTCCTTTTGTCTCTCCTGCTGTCCTTTCCCTCATGCTCCCCCCTGCCCCCTCACTCTTCCCCTTCCCCTCTCTGCTCTATTTGTCTCACCTTTCTTTCCTCTCTCAATGTGCTACTTATTTTTGTTGTAATGTGTAAATGTTGCTATTTTCTGTAACAGTGTGTAACCTAATGTAAAGCACTCTGATACCTATGGGTCTAGCCAGCGCAATATTAAACTTATTAAATAAATAAATAAATATTACAGTTTCATATGATATAGAGTTTTGTATCTTTTTTTCTGTTTTCATGCCATTTTACCCCAAGATTGATTTATACATATACCTTTTGCTATGTGTTCCTTTTTGATGGCATATGCATTTATTAATTGTTGTATCTCTACTGTTTCTCTAATAAACTTAAACTTAAAAAAAGAGAAATTCCGAAAAAACATATTGAGGTACAACAATATTGTGTTGCAGAAATATCGTTGTCAAGAATATTGTTTTTTTTTTTCAGGTAAGTAATATTGTTGTCAAGAATATTGCTGTGGTTAATATAGCTTTCAATAATATAGTTGTAAAACTACAATGTTTTAATGATCTTGATGTGCTTTAGTTCATATATTAATTGTATGTATTGTTATTATTACTAATATTTTTAAATATAGTTTGTAATGTTAAGTGATTTATGATTTTCAATGTAATTGTTAATATTAATTTATAGTGTCGTAGGAGATTGTTAGGTTTGTACGGGTATATGGTAGGAAGTTAATTAAGTATAATTAATTAACAAATATTGATTAATTTATTATTCATTGTTTAATTAGTTATTATTGATGTAAATTGTATAATAAAGCAGGAAGTGTTGGCAGCCATCTTGAGACTCGAGTCACACACAAAACATAAAAAAAAAGAAAAGGGAGCAAGGTAGAAGTACCCTAACCCTGCAGCCTTGGTCCTGGGGTCCCAGATGGACCAAGGCAGGGCAAAATAGTTTTTTTTTAGTTTTCTTTGCCAAACATCATGGTGGATTCGCACCTCTGGGGAAAAGTTTTCAAAAAAGCAAGCATGGGCTCCCGTGCATGTTTTGAAAAAAGCTCTTGGGTGGGCCAGGTCGGTAGGGTATTATTTGAGAAAAGGAGGGGGCACGCGGGGCCTCACTTCTGAGCTTCCTGGAAGCCCTGTCATGTAGTTCTTACTAATCCGTAGGATCTGCGAATTGTTTGGACAACAAAAACAAGGGGTTTGGAGCCAAGACTGATTCTGGACAGCTCTTCAGGATATGTTGGCCTATAGACCAGCTAGTTTACAGTGCTACTGCAAGCTCCCCTAACCTACCAGGGAGTGAATGGTTCCTGGCAACCACTGAACATGAAAACCCTGACCCCTCAGGGAACTTGGGAAACAGTACAGAACCTTTTCGCTCAGTCACTTGTGCTCTTTTATTCTCAGAGAAGTATACGGAGAATACACAGTAGGACCTTTTCAGTATATTTATTGGACCAACACTATTTTTGTATAGAATACATGTGCAGCAATGATTAATAGACAGAAGCAGGTAAAAGTGATTACAAACACCACACCCTGAAGAGAATCCTGCAAACCACCTTGGGAATCGAAACGCGTTGGCATCACACAACACAGGGACTTTCGCATTTAATTAAGTTTCCCCAAGCAGAAATGTTTTTTGAATGGGCTCATTCTGGGTCTAATGTTTCTTTTCCCTGTGGGTAGCAGCTTCTTAAATTGGTTACACAATGTGGATGGTAAAGGGTATCCTTGTAGCTGCTCCTTTTGTGAATTAAGACTAGTGATATAATGTTCAGCTAATTGTTGTTATGTATCACTCTTCATTTATTGTTTGTTACATCACATTACCTCATCACAAAATCTGTATGTTTTTGTTTTATTTGTTGCCTTACTTGTATAATTTGTTCTTCACTAAAACGTATCCACACATACCTAACCTATGATCATATGTGGAGAAATGTGCATGGAAAGAAGTAGGAAATAAATGCTTCAATTAAAGGAGGGGGCTGCATGGCCCCCCTCCTAGAGCTATATAGGGCCCTGGGGACCAACACCCCCCAGGGCCGCTCCTGCTATGTCCTCGGGTGCCCACGCCTGGGGCATAGCTGTTTGCTTTGTTTGGGGGGAGATGACAGCTCTCTTTACCTGCCCACATACACACAAGGAGGAAAAGAGATAAAACTATTGTTCTTGCACACAGGGTGCTGCATTTCCATCAGGTCCATATGTGCAATAGCAATGCCGGCACCCACAGGACACAAGGAGCTGGCTGGGACAATGGGGGCCTTGAGGCTCCACTGTGGTCCCAATCCTGCTCACTGGGTGCCATGGATGAGCTCCAGGGCACCAAGGAGACATGTCTGGGCCCCAGAGGATGGGGTCCCTAGAGCTAAAATCGGCCCAGTGAGGGGGACTGCACTACCCCACCCTATTCAATTGTAGCGGGCCCTGGAGGTGGAGCCCCGGGCTGAAATCGGCCCTGGGAGAGGGGCCGCAAGGCCCGCCTCCCCTGTGCAAAGTAGAGCCTAACAGAGTGCAGAAAAATGAGCATAAAGAGTAAAAGGGAGGACAGATAATCAAGCAGAAAGGGCAAAGCAGAAAAAGTAGGGAAGGCAAAACTGAGAGTTCAAAAAATGAGCAGAAAATGGCAAATCAGAGCGCAGAAAAACGAGCAGGAAAGGCAAAATAGAGGCAGAGAATGAACAGGCAAAGCGAAACAGAGTAGAAAAGGGCAAAACAAAGAGCACTCAGACACCCACATCCCCACTCACAAACCCACTCAGAGACTCATGCACCCACTCACAGACCACTATGTCACTCACAAACTCACTCAAAGACTCATGCACCCACTCAGAGACTCACGCACACACTCACAAACCATCCCAGAGACTTATGGGCTCACAGACCCACTTAGACACTCACACACCCAATCATAGACTCGCGCACCGACTCACAGACCCACTCAGAGACTCATGCACTCACTCACAGACCCACTCATAGACTCAAAACTCACTTAGTCACTCACAGACCAACTCAGAGACTCACACACTGACTCACAGACCCACTCAGAGACTCACACTCACTCACAGACCCACCCAGACTCATGCACTCACAGACCTACTCATACTCATGCACTCACTCACAGACACACTCAAAGACTCAAGCACTCACTCACAGACCCATATGTACTCACTCACAGAATCACAAACACACTTACTGACTCACTCATAGACTCACATACCCACTTACATACCAACTCAGACACTCATGCACTCACTCACAGACTGACTGACTCGCCCACTTATAGTGGCACTCGCAAACCACTCAGATACTCTGACACTCACGCACTCACTCAGACACTCACACACTCACTCTGACAGACACTCAGGTCCCACTCACACACCCAGTGAGACACTTATGCAGCCACTCACATAAGTTCAAGTTCAAGTTTAGCATTTGTATAGTGCACTACTCACCCAGAGGGTCTCAAGGCGCTTGAGGGAGGGGGGTACTTTACTTATCGAATATCCAAGTTTTTAGTTGTTTTCTGAAGGAGAAGGATCTTCCCCCCATGGTGGATCTTTGGATGCGTGGAATTGCGGCGAGGGCTTGATTAGACAATCGTAGTTTGCGGGGGGGGGTGTAAAAGGACAGGCGCGTGTTGAGGCATTCGGGTCCTAGGTCGTAGAGGGCTTTGTGTGCGTGGGTGAGGAGACGGAATGTTATTCTCTTGTTGACGGGGAACCAGTGGAGGTCTTTCAGGTGACCGGAAATATGAGATGGCAGGGGAGTCTGGCTGAGGCGTTTTGGATGCGTTGGAGTTTTTTCTGTAGTTTGGCTGTGGTTCCGGCGTAAAGGGTGTTTCCGTAGTCCAGTCGGCTTGTGACCAGTGCATGGGTGACCGTCTTTCTTGTTTTGGTGGGGATCCAACAGAAGATTTTTTTGAGCATACGTAGGATGTTAAAGCATGATGATGAGACAGCGTTGACTTGTCTGGTCATCGAGAGGGAGGAGTCCAGAATGAAGCCTAGGTTACGTGCGTGGTCCGTGGGTATGGGTGCGTTTCCCAGGGCCGGTGACCACCATGAGTTGTCCCAGGCGGAGGGGGATGATCCTAAGATGAGGACTTCCGTTTTGTCCGAGTTTAGTTTTAAACGGCTGTTCTTCATCCACTCGGCTACTTCTTTCATCCCTTCGTGTAGGTTGGTTTTGGCGGTGTTTGGGTCTTTGGTGAGGGAGAGGATCAGCTGGGAGTCGTCTGCGTAGGAGATGATGTTGAGGTTGTGATGGCGCACGATGGATGCGAAGGGACTCATGTATACGTTGAAGAGGGTGGGACTGAGTGATGATCCTTGTGGTACGCCGCACTCAGACACACACTGACTTACCCACTTAGACACGCTCACACCCACTCACATATCTACTGTGACACTCACTCAAACACACTGTCAAAGGTTACTGGTTGCAGTTAGGCAATACAATCAAAAAAACCTTAGCAATTCACTTAAAATAACAAAGGTTACAATGACATTATAGTTAGGAAATAACATTAAAAAACACATAAATTCATTAAAAAAACAACGGTTACTGGGACATTATAGTCAGTAGATAGAATTTAAAAAACGTAAAAATTCACTGAAAAAAACCCAAGGGTTACAGGGACGTTACAATTAGGTTCAGATTTCACACCAACAAAACCATAGAAATTCAGCAATTATAGTTACCTGAGCAAACTATAACTTATGCCCCACAATGCACTACTTATGACCTCACATATTACATCATTCATGACATGGCCAGTGACATCAATGACGGTATTTCGAATTAGGTCACTGATGACATCATCCACAGAACCACTCACACACCCACTCACACCCCAATACAACTTCTCAGACATCCCCTAACACACCCACACAACCACTCACAGACCTATTCACAGACCCATACAAGTACTCACACAACCACTCATTGATCCATAAAGTCACTCACACACCCACTCACTCACTCATACAACCACTCACACAACCACTCACTCACCACTATAGCTACTCATACAACTAGCCACTCACTTGCACAGTCAGTCACGTAGGCACACACTGACCCATACAGCTACTCATACACCCACTTATTTACCTATACAGTGACTAACAGACCCACTCACTCACTCTTACAGCCTCTCTACACAGCCACTCACTGATCCATACAAGCACTCACAAACTCGCTCACACACCCACACAACCACTTATATACCCATTCACACATCCACAAAGCTCTCACACATCTGCTCACTCACCCATGCAGCCATTTACACAGACACTCACTCTCTAATACAGCTAATCATGCGCCAACTCAGTTAACCAAAGAGCCATTCACTCTCCCATACAGCCACCTGAACACTCAGTAACTCACTCATACAGCCAGTCAGATACCCACTCACTCACCTATACACTCACTCCCACACACATTCATCATCCATATAGCCATTCACACAACCAGTCACTCACCCCTACTGCCACTGACACACCCACTCACTCACCAATACAGCCACTTACTCGCTCATCCGCTTATACACCCATGAAGCCACTCAGACACCCACTCATACAGCCACTCAGATACCCACTCACATATGGATACACATAGTCGCATAGCCACTCACATATTGTATGTTAGAAATAGTATCACTCATTAGTAGTACACCTAGTATACTAGTTTAACTTTTGTAGTAGCATAGTATATATGTTTAACAATCATAAACTCTTATAAAATACTTACACTCACTAGAAGATGTTATCAGTAATGTCACCAGTGAAGTCACTGACCATGTCATGAATGAAACAATATGTGAGGTCATAAGCAATGCATTGCAGGGGCGTGAGTTAGCTCAGGTAACTGTAACTGCAACATTTCTATGGTGTTGTATGAGTAAAATCTGATCCTAACTATAACATCCCTGTTGTGACTTTAGTTTTTCCCCAGTGAATATATATATATATATATATATATATATATATATATATATATATATATATATATATATATATATATATATATATATATATATATATATATATATATATATATATATATATACATATATATATATATATATATATATGGTTTTTATAGTAGTAAATTAAAAACAATCACCCAAAAAGGGTAATATAATGTAAAATATATATTTTTAATAATAGTGTTACATTATATATATGTACAAGTAAACATACACGCTCATGTATTTGTGTGCATATGTTTATAAGTATATATTTATATATTGCATTAAATATTTACATTTATTCAATTTCATTATATTAATATTATATATTAAAATATTTAAGATTTACAATTTTAAACTATATATATATATATATATTGAAAAACTATTTTTGTATGTTTTTGACTGATAGTGTGAAACAATATGTTTTTTTCATTATTTTTGTACAATTATAAGTATAGGGAAACAATATTTTTGTAATCAATATTTCTGACACAATATTTCTGTATCTCGATATTGTTGTGTTTGAAAATCTGTCAATGATCCTGAGATGTTAAACCTCCCCCCCCATATCTTAACCGCCTTAGCTGCTAAATTTTGTGGTTTTTGGAGACTATTGACCAACTTCTCTGGTGGAAATCTTTACAGGGTGTTTGTTGCATTTCAATAATATACGCAATCTGTGTTTCTTGTAACAGATCTTGCTTCAGGAAAATAGCTGTTTTCAGCTTTACACTTAAAAGTAGTAATTTCCCATTTTAGGTCTGTACAGATCACAGACTCACCTCCACATCCTCAGCTTGGGGAGAGGAACTTCTGGATATCTGGTTCACAGAGTCTGCAAGAAAGAGAGTTTTCACAAGTTACTAAATAATGCTCAGAGTCCCAGTTTGACACAAAAAATAGCGACGAGGAACACTTTTCTTAATAACACAGATATGTTAGGGTTGATTTTCTGACCCCTAATTGTCTTTAAGTCAAGCAGTGTGTACAATTAACATGTGACAATTCCTTTAGGTTATCTTCACATGCATCAAGGGAATTATGAAAACAGAAGCGAATACACAAATACGGTAGCTGTAGGATTATCGTATGGTTTTCAGCTATAATCTTACCTTCAACCGCAAATTACATGTGCACAGTGCAGAAATTGTAATAATGCAGAGTATCCTCTGACTCAAAAAGCTGATTTAAAGAGTAGCATCGTTTAAGATCCAGTTTGTTTTTCCCAGTGTCAGTTGTTTGCCTGGGTTGACTGCATCGGTGTGCAATAATAAGCTACTAATCCATGCTCAGATTGAGGTGATTGCTGTGAGTGCAGTAGGAAAGTTTGACTATTTTGTGGTTTTCACAACAAGGCCATCCAGCTGATTTCAAGAGCAACCGTGGTATTTATTGATGGTTCACTGTAGATAAGTAGAAACTGTCGCTATGGTGACACACATTTCACTGGCCTGAAAGCCCCTTCCACAGTGTCTGAAAAGTCCATGTTACTCTCAATGCTTTTCCATCAACATCTCCGAATTCATAATGGTGAAATGAACATATTAATTGATCATACCTCCTGTTCAACACCGTGATCTCTGTAGTGAATACGAAGAGTGTTTAACAATGGGACAGAAAGGTTACAGTCTTCATGTGAGCTTCAAGGCCAAAACAAATCCCTCTAAAAGGTAAACTGATTTCTGTGAGGAATACCTGGCTCGCCCTGCGTAGCATAGCACAAGCAGCTCAGCTTTTCTCAGAAAATACGTAAGATATATGTGCAACAAATACTCCAAGCATAAATACAGTTAAGAAAAAAAGTATGTAAAAGGTAAAAAATAACTTAGTATGATGACAACTGTATAAAACAAATATAACAAAAAATTTGAAAATAGGATGAAGGGATACCATGTTATAAAGAAAGCAAAAACTGCCCCATAGGAAAACTGAGATACAATGCTAAGAGACAAATCCCTACATGATCTTTTGTGGCCAACCCTCTTGTGACTGTTGTCGAGTAAAAGCTGTTGTGTGGTCCAGATGAAAGTTTTTAACTTTCTGGATGTTGACAATGTTCAACACGGCAAGTCTGAACGGTGTAATTCGAAAAGGCTCCATGAGGTTAGAAACATTGGTTGCATCAATCTCCCTGCCCAAAAGCTCTGAACAAGTAAACTGTAAGATGTGACTACTATGGTTTCATATTTTTAACTCTGCTTGTCAATGAAGGCTCTTCCGAGCCTCCAAGAGTGAAAATATTTCAACCTTTTGAGCAAGTTCTGGTAGACTGCTACTTTCATTAAAAAAATCAAATTTTCAATACTAGTTCCCGAGACTCCAGTCTGAATGCCTTCCTAAAACTCTGTTTTCATGTCCACAGGAAAATGTATATTTCTGATTGGTCCACTGAAATTCTTTATGGTAAATATCAGCTTATTCAGTTCTCAGAACCTTCTGCACCCCGACCAGCCTCAGGGATGGCAGGCACAAGAATGTCCAATGTCATACTGTTCACTGGGTTTCTACCAGGCAAGTAACCGTTTCCAGTTCTTCTGCACCAGTCAGCCACAGTAGAGGAGTCTTCTATGTGCAATATTCCTATTCAAGTGCCCAATTCAAATATCTATTGTAGTGCTATGTCCAAAATAAAGCCTCTCACATCCCATACACCAGGCCCAACCATCAAACACACCACGTCCAAGACATCAAGTCATCTCTCAGTGTTCATAGACACCACAGAGAGTTCACAGGTCTTTCCTGAATAATGCATATAACACTGGGCTCAGTGCATCAGGGCCCAGCCCACTTGATATTTCAGGGTGAAGAATTGCACATGCAAATAGGGGTAACGTAAATCATAGAACATGCTTTTTATCACATTTCACACATATCAAAACATATACTGTGTAAAATATTGAAAGGGGCTCTGGGTTAGGGATTAGGTTAAGGTGTAGGAATAGGAGTGCAGTTTACGGTAAGGCTGTACAGTTACTGTCACAGTCTAGGTCAGCATTGGGTTTGGGCTGGGGCTCACAGGGTAGAATTATTATAGTCAGTGTCAGGGTTAGTATCAAGGTTAGATTTAGAGCGAGTTATGGTTATTGATGGAAATAGGGCTTGGGTCAGGGTTAAGGTTGGGCTGTACGTAAATGTTAGAGTTATAGTTAGGGTAAGGGTTAGGTTTATGGTTAGGGTTAGAACTAGAGTCAGAATCGGAGTTACGGTTAAGGCTAGTGAGGGTCAGGGATACAGTTGGGTTGAGGGCAGTATGTAAATTGTAGGGTCTAGGGGTAGGGCAAGATAATTTAGATAGAATCATTTCAGTGCTTTACAAATAGGTTTCTTCCATACTTTAAGTTAGCCTGCTACGGAACAATCATTTTCTCTCTTCTGAAATGCTTCTGAGTTTTGTCCTTCCAGCTAAATGAAGACTGGTCAGGCTTTAGATGAGGGGCAAGAAGTTCAAATTCCCATACATCCACCTGTAAGCAAGCTCCTAGTTGCACTGACAGGGCTAGTGTTGGAAAGAGGGAGATGCTAAAGAAGCTAAATATGGCTCTCAGAGACATGTTTTCCTTCTGTGCACTGCACTCTGCCCCTGAAGGCAAGAGTTGCAAGCAGTACAGCTCTAGAAATGCCATGTAGCAAGACCAGGGTAATTCACATCCATTCCATTAGCAAGTTTTAATGCTTAAATAAAATAAAAGGGCAATTAATGAGAAATTAAAAAAGCAAATGTATTAAAACCTGTCTTAAAGAAAGAGTACAGGATAGAAATGTTTAGTGCCCCAATTAAGCCTCTGAATAAGTCAATTAATTGGCTTACTTAGTTAAAAAAATATTAAAACATTCAATGTAAGGTGCTGGATTTATATAACCACACTCAGCCTTTTTTTAACGAACTTATAATTTTGGGTATATCTGGGGCATCCCATTCTCTCAGAATCTACATTAACTTAACCCCAGTGATAGGCAGGCCACCACCTGGGGAGACATCGTAAGCATCATAGTAGCATATTGAGACTATATGTACTAGGACACTCATAGTTCTGGGGGGGGACTCTAGACTAACACTGGGTGTAGTTCGAGTAGTAGCGCTACACGTAGCTATGGGAAGTGCACTTTGCGCTACGCAAGCTACGCGAACTGCGTAGTGCGTTAGGGAAAATGCTGTTCACACAGGATTGCACAGTGCCGGATGCTTGTCCGCACTATGCAATCATTGCAAACGGCATCTTGCACAGTGCAAGCCGTCGTATTTCTGCCGCTCGAGTAGATTTGTACTCAAGCGGCAGCTTTCTCAACGCGGACTGGTAGTTTCTCATTGCGAGCGGTCGTAGGCATATGTGACCACTCGCAATGAGAAACCTGACCTCCCCGCGTTGAGAATCTCACCGGGAGGTATATTTTCCACGCTCGCATTCGGCAACTTGATGTTGCTGACCGTGAACAAGGAAAAAGTCTCGCCAGGATGTTGATTTTGCTCGCTCAGGGTCGCCAACTTGACTCTGAAGACCATGAGCAAGCAAAAAAAGGTCGCTACGCTACGCGTTTTTGCACAGTGCTACGTGCAATTCGCCTAGCGCATAGAAGCGTAAACTAAGCACGCTCCGCGAGCGTAGCGTAGTCCTACGCCCAGGGTTACTCTAGACAGGAACAGAGTAATAGGCGAGGAGGTGTCAGGGTGTGGCCAACATAAAGTATGATGTCATATTCAGTGTGGAGTGTATGCTGAAGAAGAAAGTAAGATTTGACGGCAGCTCCTGTGTGTCGTATGTCATCTGCATACTCGAGGGTTGGGAAGACGCTACATCTTGCGATGAGTCGGGGCTACATGACCAGAAGAAAATTAGTCTGCTCTCCCTGAGAGTTTGCAATGATACAGCAAACTGTTTGTGCATGCCATGTGTGCCTGAAATCGATGCAAAGCAATCTGAGAAGGACACATGTGGAGTCAAAGTCCTGTTCCAGCCCATACAATTCCACAGAAAAGTCGAAGGCCCTGCAGAGGAGCATATTCAAAAAGCCCACCAAGAAATCGCTGGTGAGGTCATTGGCGCTTTACTACTGCTGATTGGACAGGGGTGTTGTATGCAGAGGGTGCCAGCCCCTCTTGGTGCGACAAAGGCTGTCTGAACAGCATGTCCCCTCAGTGGTGGTAGAAGGGAGCGCAAACTATACTGCAGCCACATTCCTGAAAACAAAACCCCCCTTTTAACATTTTCAAGAAGCAAAACATCCGTGCCAGATGGGCAGCGTGCATCAAAACATGTAATGACTTCAGAGCTGCGCTCGAAGAAGATGAAAGGAAGTTCATCAAATACGTGAAATACCTTGCTTGTGACAGAGTGAAAGAAGCGCTAAAGAAGATTTCACAGCCAAAAAGTAAAAGAAACGTTGAAGGCCAAGTTCAACCCAATGCTGAATGCGGACTATAAAAGATACACCATCAACCAAGCACAGCAACAGGTTGGTGAAACAATGGATGAGTTTATTGAAAGACTTGACACACTCATTAAGGATTACAAGTTCTGTGACTTCAGCAACGAAGAAGCCAAATGTCTCAGAATCATCGATAGTTTCCTTTCCGATTAGTTTAGAAGGCGCATGTTGAGAGAAACACACAGTTTAGAAAAATGCTGATGCACAATCGTCCAACAACTTTTAAAAACAGTGGTGCATCGATTAATATCATCCCTGAAGAAAAGTTTAATAGCCTGTCTCCCATGACTCACCTCACTCCATCAGGCATGAAGGTATATACCTGGGCCGCGTTTGAACCACTGCAAAGATAAGGATCATTCACAGAGACAATGCAACACAAAAAGACATCAGCACAAGCCACAATTCATGTTCTACAAGGGACTTTGTTGAGTGCTTGTTGGCTCAGTATCCCTCAACTACAACCTCTGTGCTCAGTTGAAGATCACTAGCCGATTCCCATCATTGTTCCGTGGCCCGACAAAATTCAAGAAAATAAAAGGAGAGCTTCATATCAAGGAGGACATTCACCCTGTTGCTCAGCAACTTCATAGAGTTGCTTTTCATCTGCAAGAAGCTGAAGAGAAAGAACTGGAAGCACCTTTAAAGTATGGCAATATTCAATGCTCTACTGGTCTCACGCCATGGGTTTCACCCATAGTAGTAGTGCCAAAAAGGACAGTAGCAGGTCAGTGTGCATCTGCGTTGATATGCACCAAGCAAACAAAGCCATTGAGAGGGAAAGATACCCTAGCCCTCATATAGCGGATATGATTATGCAATTGAACAGAGCCAAGGTATTTTTCCGTCTTCTCCTGAATAAATGATACTATCAACTTTAACTAGAGGAGAACTGCAGGTACTTTACTACCTAATCAAACTCACATTGGTTTATTCAGATATAAAACACTGAGTTTTGGAGTATCTTCGGCTGCTGAAATATTTCAGGATGTTATTCACAGAATAATTCAACCTGTTACACATGCTTGTATTTACAGTGATGACATACTAGTTTTTGGGAAAACACAACAAAGCTCTCAACTAAGTGTGCCAGTTACCTACTGATGCAGGTCTCACTCTGAATGCTGCAAAATACGAGTTTCACAAAACCGAACTCACATTTTTTGGGCACATATTCTCCGATGGGGGACGGACTCCAGACCCTGGTGAGAGAGCGCAAACTGACCAAAATGTAGAAGTGCGTCACACTTACACGTAGTAAGCACAAGTCATGAAGAGAAATGCCATGAGTGCTGATAGTACCTACATCTATATTCTGAAATGTGTAGTTAATGTAGAGATAAGTAGAAGTGGAACTAATACAGAAATGTGTGAAACAAATGATATAATTAAACGTGATTATTCCTGAAGCCATGTTGTGTAGCTGCTAAAATATAAGATGGCATACAGAAACGCTGAACGTGGTAGGCCTCAGGGCCAGAGCTGGAAGGGAGGGGGAAGGTGGTTCAATTTCACAACATGGCTTGCACTAATGTTTTAGTAATAAATAAATAGACCATGATTTATAGATGTGTTTACTGAATAGCAGAATAAGAGTACTAACATGCCATAATTAAAGAAAAAGTCGAAAGTTATAATTATTATGAGAAATGTTGTAGGCCTGAAAAGTTTAACGTTGATTTACACATATTAGTTTGGGCCGGGGAATGTTGCAACGCGGTTGGAAAACTATGAGAATTGGGATTTGGCTGCAGATGTCTGTCTGTAAAGAGAAAAGGGGGTATTCAATTATACGAAATAATGAAT
Organism: Lissotriton vulgaris; assembly: GCF_964263255.1. NCBI lineage: Eukaryota > Metazoa > Chordata > Amphibia > Caudata > Salamandridae > Lissotriton > Lissotriton vulgaris. The sequence goes on from NC_141689.1 coordinate 532,243,428, forward strand.
AGAAGGTTGTTCAAGAGATGGACTAGACATGGAGGAGGGTTCCGGAATGTTTGAGGGGTATCAGCGGGCCGGAGACGAGTCTGAGAAGCAAGGTCGACTCTAACCACAAGGCACCATCATGGAAAAAGCCAGAAGCTACACCACGTGAGGGGCGTCTCACGAGGGGCGTCCTAAATGTTGTTGTATTTTTGTATTAGGGACAGCACCCCTGGGGGGAGTTAGAGCAGAAGCCTGAGGGCCCTTAGGAGAGCGGATGGGTAGGCAGAGAGGGGTCATGATTGGAGAACTATAGGTTTTCACCAAGAGACTGAGAGTGGGTGACTTCCCTTGGGGGTCATTCACTGCTGACACCTTTTTGTTAGGTAGGGACCTGGTTAAGTAGGGATACCATCTAGATCAGGGTAGGAATAGCCTAACCTGTATTTTCCCTCCGGCTGTAAATGTCTGAGAGATCTCAGTATGTGTCTATGCTAATAGCCCTATTATTTTTAGAACTGGTTCTGGTAGTTTCCGTTGCTCGTCTGAGGGCTTTCAGAGAGCACATGTATGTAGTTGGGCCCGTGTATCTTGTGAATCTCATCTTGAGATGCTTGTACCTGCAACTTATCTTGACTTTATAATAAATCCTTGAAAGCTAGAAGTTGTTTGTGATCCTTGAAGCGGAGTCCTTTATTGGGTGAACTAACTTGGTAAGAGATGCACTTTCTTCCCTCAATGACAGGCAATAAAGATTCAGTCGACCAGATCGGGGTTTTAGATCAATAGTGATAAGATATCGATCAAAATCTCGCCCTTCCAGTTGGTAGCTATAGAGAATGGTTGCCTTCTTGAGGAAGGTGATCTAGGCCAGGTTAGATTACCCCAAGGCCCCTAGAGATCGATGATCGGAAGAACCGCCCGCCGAAGAAGGACCGGATGACGTGAGACAGAAAAGCAGCAGTATCGGTCGAGAGTGAGTATAAAGGGTCATGGGTGTTAAGATTGCGGTGTTTTGTATTGTATCTATGTTGTAAATGTCTGGCGGAGTTGAATGCTTGTAGAGTGACTGTGGAACAGGTTGTGAGCGCGCACAACCGGTGGAAATCTTAAGTTCAAGGAGAGCTTAAGTGGTTCGGGTGTGCCGGACACCCAGAGTAATTGTCAACTAGTGTGAAGGGGGGTCACGAGGTACCACTGACCACCCAAAGGACCGAGATAGGGGGAACGTAAGAGTGAGTGCGTGAGTAACGGACGCTGGTCGGAAGTTACTGTGTGTGTAAAGAACCTATCAGAGAGACGATAGACATCTCGTCAGTTGTGTTGACAATTACAGATAGACTGTGGACGTACAGTCGAGGGAAGTGACCGCTTGGTCGGAAGTAGTCATTTTCGGAGTATGAATGGGACGCATGCATGACCGCGAAGAGAGCTGAGAAAGGAGGGGTGCTGCTGCGAAGCGGAGACTAGTGACGTCAGAAAGTGCCGCGCTGGGATTGGCCGGCCGGTGAAAGACCGCGCTGCGATAGGCCAGCTAGCAAAGCCGCGCTAGGATTGGTGGATTGTCATCAGGAAGTAAACAGAGTATTCAAGCTGGAAATTTTGCGCATAATTATGAAGTGTTTTAAATGGTTAAGAGCGCTGTTTAAAAGGGAGCGCAGGGGATCGTATGAAGGGGAAGAAGCCCCGCCGGAGGGTACACCAGCCCGTTATATGGGGGCCAATGTTGGGCTGCATACGATTCTATGGATCACAGAGTGGAGTAAGATGACAGACGGAAATGAGGAACTTACGTTCCCGAAGTACGGGACGTTCAGATTAGAGGTGTTACACAGATTAAAAGCAATTATGACCTCAACGAGACCCTTGCCTAGACCAACCCAGTTTGAAGCCCTTAATGCATGGATTAGGGCAGCGCATGAAAAGAACATGAACAGACGGCAAGAAAGAGTGAAACGCTCGGTAAGGGCAGTACAGGATGCCAAGTGGGATGCGGATGCTAAAAGATGGAGGGTGCATAACCTGGAAGTAAATAAATTATATCCAGTGTTAGAGATGCCTGGGAACAAAAGCCCCCTAGAAGAAGATGACGAGAGCGAGACAGAGGACAGCCTGATAAATAGATTATTGACAGACAGGCCACCTCCGTATAACAGAGCAGGGGGAGATGTTGAGAATAGTGAAAAAGGGGGGGGGCAATGCAGGAGAGCATGGGCCGCTTCCCAGTCCTGATTGGGATCCCGCTGCAAAGAAAGAACTGTCCCAGCCTAGCCAGGTGCAACAGGTGGTCGGGAGGTTTGTGGTGCAAAGGCCGCCAGAGACGGAGTGTGCCACATCCTACGCATTACCTGATGCACTACAGGTACCTGTTACCATAGGTCCTATAGTATCGATATATGACCCAGAGAGGGCTAGAGGGGAGGAACGGGTACGGAGGGACAGAGAAAGAGCAGAGATGGCAAGGAGGAATGATACGATCAACTCCCCAAGCCAGTTGCCGATACCAAGAGAGTGGAGCACCCCAGTACACACAACAGGAGATCCGGGGGGCCATAGATGGCCAGAGGATATGGGGGGATCAGGACGGAAATCCTTTCAGGAGTTAAACGAGTACATGAAGAAGTGGGATGAGGCAGTAGAGGCTCACAAGAACATCATAACTGCGGAAGTTGAAAGGGAAAGGCAGGACAGCAGAGCCCGGACTCACTGCGGGGCTGAAGAGAGCAGTCCGGAGTGGGACGGGAGGGAGAAAGACAGTAGGAGAGGCACCCATTGGGCCCGGAGTGGAGGTAGATCAGACCTGGAAAACGGGGGGGTGTCTCGCCCAATACGTAGTGATGAAGACAGAAGGGCTCGGGAGTACAGAGACAGCTTTAAGTGTATCCACTGCGTGCCAGACCATAGAGAACAGAGTGGGAGTTGCGAAAGGCCGCACCATAGTCCCTGTGATGACGGACATGAGCGCAGCCCAGGGAATATGGGAAACCAGGAAGGATCGTATCAGATACTGAGTGATACGAGGCCAAGAGAGAATGGGGATCGAAGGGAGAATAGCAGAGAGGCTTACTGTGAAAAGAGAGGAGAGAATGGACAAAGTAAGGTAGGGGGTAACAGGCCCGTGTTCCATCACCTTCCAAGATCGGATGGCCGAGCTTGGGACCTGGAGAGATGGGAACAAGAGAGAGCACTCCCCAACTCTCCCGAACCCAAACGTAGAGCCCGGAGTTGGGATGGGAGAGAAACCTGTGAACCCCCCTCGAAGGAGGTATTGCGAGCAGAAATAAAAGCCAAAAGACTCGATGTCTCCAGCTTAAAGTCGGATCTGGATGACATGGTAGACGGTACCCTGCCCTTAGAAAGAATGGACATGTATGAGCAGGATGAAATTCTGTTCATGGCAAAGGACGTAACTCGAAAGGCGAGGACAATCCATGAGAAATTGGTAGAACTAGCAGGCAAATATATGGTGGACCTGTCAAGAACCAAAGCATTACAGGGCAACCACAGACTACATTACACAGACAGAGATCTAGATGAGAGGAGAACCATCGGATTGAAAACACACATAAGGGAGCTGATCACTGGAATAAGGACGTGGAGGGCCCTAGATAAGTGGGAAGAGAGGTGGTCCAAGAGAGGGACCGTCAGGAGAAGCACACTTGGTATGACACCAGGAGGACAGCAGGGAGTAGAGACATACCCTTTGAGGGAAGTCGCAAATGGGACCTATGTCCACGTCCCTTGGAGTAGGGGGGATTTAGCTGCTTTTACCACCTCGTTCCCCAAACTGCGGGAAAACCCAGTGGAGTGGTATAAGCAAGTTGAGAGATTCGTAAAAATCTCAAAGGTCCTATGGATAGATTTGAACACGCTGTTTGACATAGTAGTACCAGGAGATTTGTGGACCGCATGCAAGGTTAGCGCTGAGTGGCCCACTATAGAGCCCGAGAGAGATGCTAAGACTAATGGGCCGTCCGAGAGTGTGATGGCAAAGTTCGAGAGAGTAATGACTTGGCTGAAAGATAAAGTGCCAATGCAGGACATAGATTGGGTAAAAATTGACCGAACAAGACAGGAACCCAAAGAGACAGTTCACGAATACTATGAGAGATTGCTGAAGGCGCTCAAACAGTATAGCGGTCTGGATGTAATGGATCCAAAGGACATAGGGCAATTTGTGTCCAAGTTCGTCTTGGGCCTGAGACCAGATATTAGTTTAATGATACAGCAACACTTGATCTGTTGGCAAAATAAACCCCTAGACGAAATACTGAGGTATGCCAGGTACTGCTGTGATGAGATAGACTCCAAGGCTAAGAAACTAAAGGAGAAACTGATGGTGGTACAGATGCAGGCAGCTGGGAAAGGGGGACAGCAGCAACAGCAACCAGGAACCGGTACTGGAGGAAAGAAACAGTACAGTCAGAACAAGGGCAATGAGGAGAACTCCACCTTTAGACCCAGGATAGATATAACTGCCTTAAAGAAAACAACTAGGTGCCACCAGTGTAACGAGGTGGGGCATTGGAAACGCGAGTGTCCCTATAATGTTGAGATAGGAGACCAAGAGGTAGAAGAGGAAGTGACCCAGAGTGCGCCTGCAAGAGGGGTAACGCAATACCAGGGAAAGGTGCTCAAAGGGGGGGGCCCACCTCCCCGAGCTCAGTTCCCGCAGCCACCCAGAGTAGGGACTATGGGTAAGACCTATAGACAGATGCCACTGTTTGTCGGGGGAGAGGAATGCTATTATGTGGACCCACTGACTGGACAGAGGGTAGAAAGGGATGACTGCACCCTCGGGGCAGCTCTGGAGGTGGATCAGAGGGGACCCTATGTTGAGGCCGAAGTGGCAGGGTTCCCCACGACATTTCTAGTGGACACAGGAGCCACCCGATCCACGATCAGATCAGCCGCAGTTCCAGGCCTGCCCATGTCTGGAGAGACCATACAAGTGGTGGGGGTCGCTAACAGGAGAATGACCAGTCCTCTGACTGAACCCGTGCAGGTGAAAATAGGGAAGTACAGTGATGAGCATCAGTTTGTGGTTTGCGATTCTAGTCCTGTATGTCTGCTAGGAAGAGACCTTTTGTGCAAGTTAAATTGCACCATATATTGCACACCACAGGGCGTGGAGGTATTGACTAATGACGATGATGCTGATTTTAAAGTCGCAAATTCCAGAATATGTGTGGAATTGTATCCCACTCTGACTGTAGATGAGCTCCCCTGGGATCTGAGAGAGACAGTCGCTCCAGAAGTGTGGGATTTCACTGGGGAAGAGATTGGGTTGGTGAAAGGGGTGGACCCAGTGAAAATTGTAGTGAAGCCGCATGCTGAGTTTCCAAGAACACCTCAATATAAATTGACTCCAGAAACGATTGCAGGCATCAAACCCGTGATCGAATCCATGATTAAGCAGGGAATACTGAAGGAAATCGTGGGTAGTCCATGTAACTCCCCGATTATGGGTTTGCAGAAACCAAATGGGAAATTCCGGATAGTGCAGGACCTCAGAAAGATTAATAACATAGTCGTTTCGTGTTGTCCAGTGGTACCGAATCCATCAGTGATACTGTTTCAGATACCGTTCCAAGCAGAATGGTTCACTGTAATTGATCTTTGTCAGGCTTTCTTCTCGATCCCTCTGGACGAAGGAAGCCATTTTCTTTTCGCATTTAAGCTGGAAGGTCGCGTCCTAACATGGTGTCGTATTCCTCAGGGGTATACAGAGAGCCCATCGATCTTCAACCAGCTTCTAAAGAAAAATCTTGAAAGTCTAGTGCTGCCCCAGAGGTCAGTTCTGGTCCAGTACATAGACGACCTCCTTGTGGCGTCAGAGACAGAGGAAGCTTGCAGGGAAGACTCTATTGCTTTGTTAAATCACCTAGCTGAGAATGGGCATAAGGTGTCCCCGGGAAAATTGCAGTACTGCTTGACAGAGGTGCAGTACTTGGGACACAGAATTGAGAAAGGGAAACGAAAAGTGTCGCCAGATAGGATAGAGGCCATCATGAAGATGAATGCGCCTAAAACACAGAGAGAAGTCAGGATGTTCCTAGGAATGGTGGGATATTGCCGACAGTGGATTGCAAACTTTTCACTGAAAGCAAAGCCCTTGCAAAAACTGACGCACAAGGAGGTGAGCGATCCGGTACCATGGGACAAAGACTGTTTGATGGCATTCCTGCAGCTCAGAGAGGACTTGTGTCGTGCTCCGGCTCTGGGAATGCCGGATTACGATAAACCATTCTTGCTCTACTGTTGTGAGAGAGAGGGTTGCGCGCTGTCTGTGTTAGTCCAAATTCATGGGAATGCCCGTAGACCAGTCGCTTACTTCTCGGCTACTTTAGACCCAGTAGCCGCAGCGTTGCCCGGATGTCTCAAATCCGTTGCCGCAACAGGTGTCAGCATCGAGAGGTGTGAGAATATTGTCATGGGACACCCGTTAGAGGTGCACGTGCCCCATTCTGTTGAATTGTTGATGACCAGGACCAAAACACAGCATCTGACGAACAGCAGGCTCACGCGCTATGAGCAAGTCATTCTTGCTGCAGAGAACGTGACCCTCAGGAGATGCTCTGTTTTAAATCCTGCTACCTTGATGCCACTTCCAAACGATATTGAGGATGATGAAGATTGTACAGACCATGACTGCCTCGATGTGACTGAACTATGCACCAAACCAAGACCCGACATCATAGATGAGCCACTGACTGACCCAGACGAAATTTTCTTTGTCGATGGCTCATGTCTAAGGGACGAAGTTGGGCAGTTGAGAGCAGCTTACGCTGTTTGCACAATTACTGGAGTAGTGGAAGCTGGATGCCTGGAAGGAGTACACTCCGCTCAGGTAGCCGAGATTATTGCCCTGACACGTGCCTGCCTGGCAAGCAATCAAATCCGAGTCACCATCTACACTGACAGTCAATATGGTTACGGGGTAGTTCATGATTACGGGCAGTTGTGGTCTCAAAGAGGTTTCATGACCTCTTCAGGCTCTCCCATTCGCAATGGAGAAGTTGTGCGCCTGTTGTTAGAGGCATTGCAATGTCCAGCAGGTATCGCAGTTGTGAAATGCACCGCACATACCAGAAATATGGACTTCGTGTCACAAGGCAATAGATATGCCGACGAAGTCGCACGGTATTGCGCGGAAACAGGGTACTCTTTCACAGAGGTGGAAGTGGGTGGAATAAATGTAAGGACTGAATTAGCCATGATATTAGAAACTGTCGATACATGGGACGAACTAAAGGAAATGCAAGCAAATGCTCCTGATTGTGAAAAAGAAACATGGCAAAAGGCAGGATGTGTGATGGGTGAGGCCCATTTTTGGGTCTCAGCAGATGGCAGAGCAGTGTTTCCCAATGAGATGGTGAGCCCAATGGCCAGACACATACATGGTCCTGTCCACTTAGGAAGAGATGCTATGCTGAGAGTGTTTAGACAGACCTGGTACAACCCGAAGTTCAGAGTAGCAGCCGAAGCAGTGTGTCAGCGTTGTGTGACATGTCAGCAGTTGAATGTAGGGAAAAAGACACCAGTTGCACTGAGACACATTGGGAGGTCAGGAGGTCCATTCAATCGGATGCAGATAGATTTCATTGAAATGCCAAGGTGCAGCCGCCTCCGTTATATCCTGGTGGTTGTTTGCGTTTTCTCCAGATGGGTTGAGGCATATCCTACACGTAGGTGCGACACCCTCACAGTAGCCAAGTTACTACTTAGGGAGCTTATCCCGCGCTTCGGGGTGCCGGCCTCTTTGGAATCAGATAGGGGAACGCATTTCAACAGCTCGCTTGTGAAAAGGATTTGTGCAGCTTTGAACATAGATCAGAAACTACATTGCAGTTATCGACCAGAGGCTTCAGGAATTGTGGAGCAAATAAATGGCACCATCAAGGCCAGAATTGCAAAGGTGTGTTCATCAACATCCTTGAGTTGGCCTGATGCGTTGCCATTGGTCCTTATGAGCCTCCGTAGTACCCCGGATAGGAGAACTGGTTTGTCTCCTCATGAGGTATTGATGGGAAGAGCAATGAGGTTACCTTCTGTCCCAACTGCTGCACTGATTAGCATCACAGATGATATGATCCTGGACTATTGTAAGGGGCTGTCTGACGCCATTCATTCTGTGTCCCTTCAGGTGCAGGCTGCCGAGGTACCATCGTGCCAGGACCCGTGTCATGACTTGCTTCCTGGGGACTGGGTCCTGGTGAAAAAACACGTGAGAAGAAGCTGTTTGGATGTTCGTTGGCGAGGACCCTTCCAGATCATCCTGATCACAAATACGGCAGTGAAGGTGGGAGGCCTGCCCAACTGGATCCACGCGTCGCACACGCGGAGGGTTCCCGCACCTCTGGAAAACACAGCTCCTCTCTCGGATGGACGTCCAGCAGCGGACCGAGAAGCCATAGAGGGGGCTAGCCAAGCTGTAGAGGTGCCAGCGGAAGAAAGGAACGAATCTGACCAGGCTGAGGACGGTCAGTACAGCAGCGAAACAGACGACGCTACTGAAGGAGAAAGTAGCTGGGAGTACGAGTCAGACACTGACAGGTCTGACAGAGAGCGTGAACAGACAAGGAGGAGAAGGAGTAGAAGGGTACGTGGAGAAGCGGATTGGCCGCAGAGAAGAAGCTCTAGTCTGAGGTCAACTCCAGAGAGAACCCTTCCTCCGATATCAGAAGATTCAGACCTGGAAGAAGGTGCTCAGGGCGCTGAAGCACCGGTCTTGAGGAGGTCAAGAAGAGTGCGTGTACCTAGCAGAAGATACTCCACCCCTGAGTGGACATATCTGGCGACAGATGGCTTCGAAACCAGTGACAGGGAGGATCCGAGCGGTGGTGGTGTCCAGTTCTGAGCCCATCATAACAGTAGAGATACGACTGTTAGTGCCCGGTGTCGAACAAGAAGGGTCACTGACATTTATGGTTCCCCGACCTCCCCGCCTCAGCAAGTTGAAGCACATGTTTCTCACAGAATTGCAATTCCCCGATTTTGGTACAAAGATATCAGCCCAAGAAGAGCACAATCTTCGTATGGAGATATTGAACTTTGCTGTCGAGGCTGCAGGCGACCGCCTGATAGTAGATGCTTAAAAGACTTTGTAAATAAGCGAGAAGAAAAGAAGATTACCTAGCGCCCAGGAAGCAGAGAATCTTAGGGACCTTCCCTTGAGTTGCTGGAGAAGGGCTAGGGTTGTCTGTATTGGACTGTAAAGAACTTTTGCGAAGAAGGTTGTCAGCTTCCAGTTGTGTGGTTCTAAGGACAAAAGGAGTAAGAGAGACTGTAAAGGAACGAAAGGAAAAGAACTTTGTGCCAAGATAAGAAAGAGCCATACAGTCTGACGAAATGGAGGCCGGCACCCAGAACCGCAGAGCGAAATGTATAATAGGTACACTAATAGTAGGAGTGATAATATTAATAGCTTTAGTAGTAACAGTCTCTTATGTAAGGGGACGAGAGGAAGAGGCAAAGGTAACTGATGTGAAATCTGTAGAGGCGCTTACACCCACCGTTGCTGGTGAGAAAGGGGAAAACACTCAAGAAAAAGCGTTATTAGCTGCAGAAGCCCGCAGGTTACACGTAGATGAGTCCCAAGGAGACTTTAGGTCTAATGCTTATGCTAAACTTCTGTATGAATACGTGGATGCCATGGAGGTTAAGGACTGTTACGTCTGCATGCAGTTGCCGGCGTCTGTAGATGAAGGCATTCGATATCATCACCTCCCGCTGACATATGGCATTACATGTAGCTTATTGCTTAGTATATTTTATGGGAGAGATAGTTTTGAATACTATTTCTCTAATTACGATGCAGTGTTACCGGAAGTCCCTAATTATAAACAAATGAATAAATGGGACTACTGGAAGAGTGAAGACAGGTTGGCAAAGTTTTTCATTCCTTGGATTACCTTGGATACTTCACATGCCCGCAGAAATAACCTGACATGCAAGGTGTCAGAAGTCGAGAAAAAGTTCATAGGGCAGGTGGATGATCGAAATAGGAGGCAAAGGATTTTGAAAAAATCAGGGCAATGGAAAACAGATTGGACGGAGGAAGAGAAGGCACACAAGAGAAAGGGTAGTAGTGGTCCAATAGCTTTAGATAGAACACAGAGAGGAAAGTTATGTCTTCATAGAGCCAAAACGTATTATGAGAATGTATACGTGGGAGAAGTTAGCTGTGAACATGCTTTCAATTTAGAGTACTATACTAAAGACTTCCTGAAGGGAATGCAAGCGATTCCAAATGTATATTTTGTATGTGGGAGAAATGCCTACGTGAGACTACCTGACAACTGGTATGGATCATGTTACTTGGCAATTATCTTCCCTAAAATATATCATGCCCAAGACTTAGAGATCATCGAGGGCAAGACATCATCGAGGGGAAGGAGAGATGTAGGAGGTGTAGAAATGGTTGGAGATGTCTTTGGAGCTGTGTTCCCTCTTTTGGGATTAATCCTTAATGATGTCAAAATTAGACGACTGGCAACAGTCGTAGACAGGTTGTCTGCCAGCACTGCTCAGTCCTTAATGCTGGTAGAAGGAGAGATGCAATCGATAAGGGCTATGGTTCTTCAGAACCGTCTTGCCTTAGACGTCCTATTAGCAAAAGAGGGCGGAGTCTGTAAGGCTTTGAAGGTCCAGGAATGTTGTACTTACATTCCAGACAATTCGAAGCCCCTTGAGAAAGTTATTAGGAACATAACTGATATTCACAAAGAGATCGAAGACCTGAGCAGAGAAAATGTCTGGGAAAAGGTGGGCCATGGAATAAGTGAAGCTGGAGGTTGGCTCACCACCTTAGGCAAAAGCTTTGTGTGGAAAATATTAAAACCTATCATCATAATATTGATCTGTGGGATCGTGTTGTGGGGATTGGTGAGGGTATTCAAATGGTACAGATCAAGAAGGTCAGAGAGGGCTCGGAGAAAACAGCTGCAGAGATTGGCTGCCATACAAGATAGTCAGTACCGGAGTCTGAGGGCTTTGGAAACACAGAAACGAGTTATGCTAGCAATCACTGCAGTTTGAATGTTAATGATGACCCCGAGAGGTCATCAAAGGGGGGAACTGAGAGAGCGCAAACTGACCAAAATGTAGAAGTGCGTCACACTTACACGTAGTAAGCACAAGTCATGAAGAGAAATGCCATGAGTGCTGATAGTACCTACATCTATATTCTGAAATGTGTAGTTAATGTAGAGATAAGTAGAAGTGGAACTAATACAGAAATGTGTGAAACAAATGATATAATTAAACGTGATTATTCCTGAAGCCATGTTGTGTAGCTGCTAAAATATAAGATGGCATACAGAAACGCTGAACGTGGTAGGCCTCAGGGCCAGAGCTGGAAGGGAGGGGGAAGGTGGTTCAATTTCACAACATGGCTTGCACTAATGTTTTAGTAATAAATAAATAGACCATGATTTATAGATGTGTTTACTGAATAGCAGAATAAGAGTACTAACATGCCATAATTAAAGAAAAAGTCGAAAGTTATAATTATTATGAGAAATGTTGTAGGCCTGAAAAGTTTAACGTTGATTTACACATATTAGTTTGGGCCGGGGAATGTTGCAACGCGGTTGGAAAACTATGAGAATTGGGATTTGGCTGCAGATGTCTGTCTGTAAAGAGAAAAGGGGGTATTCAATTATACGAAATAATGAATAGAAGGTTGTTCAAGAGATGGACTAGACATGGAGGAGGGTTCCGGAATGTTTGAGGGGTATCAGCGGGCCGGAGACGAGTCTGAGAAGCAAGGTCGACTCTAACCACAAGGCACCATCATGGAAAAAGCCAGAAGCTACACCACGTGAGGGGCGTCTCACGAGGGGCGTCCTAAATGTTGTTGTATTTTTGTATTAGGGACAGCACCCCTGGGGGGAGTTAGAGCAGAAGCCTGAGGGCCCTTAGGAGAGCGGATGGGTAGGCAGAGAGGGGTCATGATTGGAGAACTATAGGTTTTCACCAAGAGACTGAGAGTGGGTGACTTCCCTTGGGGGTCATTCACTGCTGACACCTTTTTGTTAGGTAGGGACCTGGTTAAGTAGGGATACCATCTAGATCAGGGTAGGGATAGCCTAACCTGTATTTTCCCTCCGGCTGTAAATGTCTGAGAGATCTCAGTATGTGTCTATGCTAATAGCCCTATTATTTTTAGAACTGGTTCTGGTAGTTTCCGTTGCTCGTCTGAGGGCTTTCAGAGAGCACATGTATGTAGTTGGGCCCGTGTATCTTGTGAATCTCATCTTGAGATGCTTGTACCTGCAACTTATCTTGACTTTATAATAAATCCTTGAAAGCTAGAAGTTGTTTGTGATCCTTGAAGCGGAGTCCTTTATTGGGTGAACTAACTTGGTAAGAGATGCACTTTCTTCCCTCAATGACAGGCAATAAAGATTCAGTCGACCAGATCGGGGTTTTAGATCAATAGTGATAAGATATCGATCAAAATCTCGCCCTTCCACTGGCAAGGTGAAAGTACTGTAATCCACTTACCCTCGCTCCCCCCCCCCCCCGGATATTTCCATGTTGCGATCCTTTCTGTAGGCATGGCCAGTTATTGCTCAAGATATATTCGCAACTTTGTTACTGTGAGTGTCCTATTAAGAGAATTTACAAAATGGAATGTACCATTCATATGGTCTATGGAATGTGGCAAGGGTTTCATATACATTGGGCATGCAATTGAGAATGCAACTGAAATGGCCAACTTTCCTACTTTGACCCCAAGTTACATACTAAACTAACGGTTGATGTGAGCCTGGTAAGGCTAGGGGTATTCCTTGCTCAACACAATGGCCATCTGACTGCTGAGAGACACATTGTGATCTATGCCAGTCGGAGTCTGTCTGAGACCAATAGTCCGCCCAATTCTACCTACACCCCAGCCCTTAGGCAACTACCACCAGAAGTGGGAGTATTTGAATAAGCAGTAATCCACCAAGTGGAACAGTAAACACAAAGAATGAAAAGACCATTTATGAATTTAATTAAAGCAGAAAGGGAAACAATCCAGGAACTGTATAAGAACCGCAGTGTAGTGATAAAAACCCGTAGATAAGGGGGGGGGGCTATCTTCATACAAACGAAAGCAGCATATGACACCTTCTTGGATAAAAGATCTTGGAAAAAGACTCCTTTATGGTGACAGCACACCATGCTGGAGAGACTATCTCTCAAGAGAGACTACATTTTAATCACCTACCGTGGCATTTGCCCTGTTTTGAAACCACCTGTGATGTGGCCAGCTGCAGTCCATGCAGGTAACAGCGGTGGGGCGGTGGGGCCAGGCAAGGGGGGATTTCAAGGGACAATGCAGAGGGAAATTAAATAAATAATTAATTTTTCTTTGGCATCATCCCTCGAACTCCCTTTTACCCGGCCCCACCGCACCACTGCTGTTTCCTGCACGGACCGTGGCTGGATGTGGCCCCGCCAGCAGGTCCGGCCCAAGCACCTGAGCACCGATCATCTTGGATCACCAGAGCTGGCAAACAAGTGCGAGCATCTCGCCTACTAATTGAAGAGATGTGGGGGCATATTACCAAGCAATAGCGATAATTATCGCTATTGCTTGGTTAGAGACAAAAATTTACCGCAGCGCTGCAGCGATTTATACCGCAAATAAACCTTGGTATTACCAAGGTTTAACGCAAATGCGGTAAAAATCGCCGCAAAGCATGAATATCGCTGAAAAGTCAGCGATATTCATGCATTAGCGAGCTAATGCTCTTAGCCATGTTATCCACCTCCATTGGATAACATGGCTAAGAACTGCTCAGGGCAGGTGTTAGCTTTTGGAGATATTCCCGCTTAGCGCGAATATCTCCAAAAGTTGGTAATAGGAGATAGCGATGTTAGCGACTGTTTTCAGTCGCTAACATCTTGGCACGCCCACTTTGCATCTCATTAGTGATAAATATCACTGACATGCAAAGTGGGGCCCAAGATGGTCGCTATCTCCTACTAGCTGTCGCTAACTGGTGTTAGCGACAGCTAGGTAATAGGGAGATAATTTTATCTCCGCTTTCTTGGCTTTTAAAGCCAAAAAAGCGGAGATAAACTCCCTTGATAATATGCCCCGAGATTTTCAATGCTGTTTGGCGCTTTTTATTTAACAATGTGGGAGATGTAGCATATTGAGACTGTACGCCCTAGGACCCTCCTGGTTCGAGGGCGGATCTAGTCAGGAACTGCTCAATAGGCAGGGAGGTGTCAGGTTGTGATCAATGAAAAGTATGATGTGATGTTTAGTGTGGAGAGTATGCTGAAGAATAAAGTACCGTTTGACCGTAGTTCCCGTGCATTTAGAGCATGTTCATAAGTAAACAACGAGCAACATTTAAATAAGCAAAAGAGAGTATTCATTTTAAAATGTTGCCCATTTAATTTCCTTTCTCTGAAAGGATTCTACTCCTACTGATAATGTGCTTCTGAGCTTGATCCAAGTTCTGTATGCAAACAACATAGATGAAAACGTGCAGTTTCACCAGAGAAGTGTTGGTTGCTGTGCACATCGCGCATCGTGTTTCACATTACCTTTGCGAAGCAATGTTCTGACTAATGCAAAAAAGTTTAATTAAGTTGTCATGGAGCTTTCCCTGTTAGTTTAATAAGGATGCACAGTCTCACCTTACACCAGCCAGATGCCCTGGCATGAAAATGAAATAACAACACGTTTCCTGTACAGACAATGGCATCAGTCACTGAGTCCTGATGCTTTTAAGGTCTGCTGATTATCATTTTAGGCCACCCAGAATGAAATACCCTCGAACTGCTCTTCTCGATTAAGAGGGTATATGTGGAACTACTGGGGAGAAACGTGTGTCAGTCGTGGCTCTGAATGTACAGCAAGAATAAGCTTGGCAAATGCCACTGTAGTTACAGTGTACAAAGTTAAGCTGGCTCTGTTCACTCATTACCAGAGAGGTTCTGCTTAAGCCATAGAATAAACATGTTCTAAAAGTCTTGGCTCTGGGTGTGGGTCTTTATGAGTTTGAAATAAAAGTATGAATGACATCACAGATTGTGCCTTTGCATCACCTGCGATGAGACCCAGACATGTTTTGCTCTGAGTTGCATGCACTAATCCAAAACAAAAGTTAGGCTCATGCCCTAGAAAAGCTGGGAGACATTTCTACTACCTAGAGGGTAAAGGGGCCTGCTAAGTTTACACTTTCAACAGAGACTGATAAACAAGTATTCTACAGTGTCAAGATTAAAAACTCCTCTAACTCCTATTTTACGTTTTTTTCAGAGCATGCCTTTATCAAACCTAGGCACTTCTCTTTGCTTTTCCACTGGCTCCACTCGGCGAAGAGTTAGCCAACCTCTCAATAATGGAGGTGGCAAAGACGATACCTACAGCCACGCCACTAAGCTTCGAAGGCTTCCCATGCTTCTCCTCAATATTAAAGATTGGCAAGGTGCAGCTTCTGACTGACTAGCAACGCTTGACCACACACTCAAGGTGCTTATCCACACACAATGGCGATGGAACTGCTCATAATAGTGCTCACCTGCTTAGACAATGCATGTCCGCTTTGTCACTAATTCAGTTCCCAAGAGTGGGAAAATACAAACGCATGTCCTTTTTACTCTGGATCCTGCACCCTTTTAAACTTGCTATTTATACCCACGTTAGATGGGGATCATGATTCAATTTGCAGCCATATCAGCCTAGAATGGATGAATGAATGCAATACGACTGGCTAAAATTAAATGGCAACAAGGTAATTGTTTTTGTGGCTCGAGCAGTGACCATGGCTGAATAACACGTGGGTAAGTGCCCAGGCCAAAACCATCATTTAGGGATACATGTTTTTGATGAACAACCAGCTGATCCCATTCTGCAATTCAGTACACTTGTGACAACCTCATTTTCCCTTTACAAATGTTTAAAAAAGTTCTTCCTATGTGGCAACACTCTGAGATCATGGGATTTCAATGCTTCCATAATATCCCAAACTAGATCGGGCCAAAAGATTTTAACTGCACATGCCCCTGTACCTGACCCAGAGAGGCAACAAAGAATCTACAGCCCTTTAGCACTTATACTATTGGGATGCAGCAACTGGAACCATAAATCTACACCCTCTCTTTCTTACACGGATTCTCAGCTGAAATAAGAATTTCCGTTAAAAGGGAGCATGGCTGGCAGCTCTCTGTCTGCCCTCCAATCATCCTGAGATCATATTGGCATTCATGTTGGCATCAATTGGCAATACATATGTGAAGGAGAATTGGAAGCACTTTCCAGAATACTGAGCCTATTATCGGTGCTGCAGACTGCCGGGAGAGACTCTCGTAAGACTTTATGTGGGGGGGGGGGGCCTGGCTTGTGCCCGAAAGGAATGGCGGCGTTCCCGTGATTCTCCTGCGGGGGTGGAGACTCGGGCAAAGCAAACTTACGGAATTCTCGCACGCACCCGTTCAAGAATGTAAGCGGTGATGTACGAATGCAAGCGGAGCCCGGGGATCCCTTTCTTTTATCTCTCTAAAGCCGGAGAGTGAGTTTGTGGCACAGTTTACCGGCGGCGTGGCTTTGACGAGTTTGCGCCCGCCATCTAGTGGAGTTCTGTGCCACTGATGGAGTTCAACTCCAACGCGGCTTCATGATGCCACAGCCTGCTTCCTGCCAAAAATGAGCGTGATGGATCCCACGCTACTACTATTTGAGGTACAACAAAGCTGATTTTAAGCTCATTGGCTTCATTCTTCCTTCGCAACCATATCTCAGACTGGCTGTCCTGGATTTTGCAACCGCCATTTTGTCTTTTTTTAAATTGGAGCTCCTTTCTGCTAAAAAGCCTTCCTTCTTTTTCTTTCAGCAGGCAGTTTTCACTCATCACTAATCTTTGGAAACGTTTTTTATCCTGTTACCTTTCCTGCTGCTTTTTTTTTTTTCAAAACTTCAAGACCTGCTACACCATTTATGTATTTCAAGTACTTTCTCTCTCAGGATTTTGAATGGAATCTTTTTTTTCTCTCTTTTTTTTCTCTTTTTATCTTATACCGCATTTTAACTCTAATGCAGTGACATTTAGATTAGCATTTATTTATTTTTTGCAATTTAAACCATATTTCTTGTTTGACCAATGTTGAGTGTACTATTATGCCTGCCATTTTTATTAATTGATTACAGGTTCTGCTCATATTGTACCCTCTTGGTTACTAGTGCATTTCTGGTTTTCCACTTGCAGTGACAAAATTTATTCACGGTTTGAGTCCATTGCTTTCTTTGTTTGCTTGTACTACGGAGTTCTTTTTTCTGCTTACTGTAATTTGACTTATTATACATGCTATTTTATTAGGTGCTTTCTTTAGGTTTATGGGCAGGTTACCTAAATCTATATCTGTGTCTACACCCGCTCCACAGCAATTTTTGATTCACACCAGCTCACGCTATACCTGCTTATCCATGGAGGATGCAGTCACTTCTTCACCTAAGGGTGCATCAGTATCTCACAACGCCCTGGGTCCTAGTGTCACCAAAGCATCAACAAAAAGACTGAAAAGAGATCCTCCTCTCCACCTAAACAATCCACTTCCGTTACAATGACTATGTTACTGGAGGAGATCAGAGCCTTGCGCCCTTTTAAGGAAGAGACCAACTCTGATGCTCTCTGATTAGTGGTCAAATATGGATCAGTGCGTTACTACGTTAGAGCAGAACTATGACTCCTTATCTTCCTCTACTTCCAAAGTGGGCTCTCTTTGTTCGCAGGTTTCCATGCTTCACAAACAAATTGAGAATTTGGAAAACAGAAATAGGAGGAATAATCTTCATATTTATGGTCTTCCTGAAGGAACAGAAGGTTCGGATCCGCCTGCTTTCTTCAAATCCTTTCTTCAAAAGCTTCTTAAGTTACCTGACAGCACTACTTTGAACATTCAGAGAGCTCATAGACTGGGACCACCTCCGCGCCTGTCATCCTCTTTACCAGCACAAAAACCGAGAGGAGTAATTTTATACTTTCTTGAATATACCGACCTACTTAAGGTTCTATCAGCAGCTAGAGCAATTAATCGTTTAACCTGGTCAGGGAGCCCCTTATTCCTCTCTCAGGATTACCCCAAACAGACTGCTGATCGACGCAAGGAGTTCCTAGCACTGCGGCCGCAGATACGTTCAATAGGCGCAAGATATGGTCTTTTCCACCCTTGTTTGTCTAAAGTAACCATCAACAACAAAACCACTACCTATGAGGATCCAATAAGACTGAAGAGTTTTCTACATTCTCATCACGCTGACACAATGGAGACTAACTCCTCATTTAATTCTAACTAATCTGTTTATGGACTTTGCTGTGGTTAAAATACTTTTATGTTCTTTACATTGATTCCTGATTCATTTGCTATTTGGTAATATGTAAACAGCCAGTTTGCTGATAATGTCAATGTTTTCCTTGTATTTACTCTTTCTTTCACTCCTAACAGGTAGTTTTTGCTTGCTTCACCTTTCCTGTGTTTGAAGTCTGCCCGCTCTGCCCTTCCTCCCGCCCTCCCTTCTGGGTCCTGGATATGCTGTTGTTCCTTGTGGCCTTCCATCCCTCCACCTCTCGTATGTTTTGGATTGTTTGTAAGTTCCTTTTTTTCTTCTTAGTCAATCTTTATCTTTTTCATGATCCTTTTCTTTTTCTTCCTCTTTTTCTTTTTATGCACATTTTCTCCTTTTTCTTGTTCTCCTCTCTCTCTTCTTTAACTTTGCATTCTCCTTTCTAATATCGGAGACTGTTGGTTCTTCTTGTTTTTTTTCTCTTTTTGTTTCCTCTTCCTAATACAATTGTTTCATTCTGTGTACAGTTGGTTTGATGTTAATGATAGTCTATTTATTTTAAGATGTTCTTCTTACTGGAATTTTTCATATGTTCACAGTTTTAACGTATGCCTTTAAAAATTATTTCTTGGAATGTCAGAGGTTTACACTCACCTAATAAACGTCAGAGAGTTTTGACACATTTGGCTAAGCTAGGGGCAGATGTTGCATGCATACAAGAGTCTCACTTAACCTCTGAGGAATCTGCGAAACTCAAAAGAGCATGGGTGGGGGATGTTCTCTTTTTCCCGGGCGATGGCAAACACAATGGTGGTATTACTCTTTTTCGTAAATCCCTTTCCATTAAGATTCTATCACATAGCACAGACCACAATGGTAGATGGGTATTTGTTAAATTTGCTGCTGATAATGTTCCGGTCTCTTTACTGAATGTTTATGCGCCCACAATTGGTGACCCTTCCTTCTGGAGTTCTCTGGCCCAAGAAATCACACATTGTTGCGATGATATTTTTATCCTTGCAGGCGACTGTAATGAGATTTTAGATCCATTTCTGGACCGCAACTCTTCAGTTCCCTTTACACCCCATAGATCTCACAAAAGTTTTTTACGCACCATTAAACAACATAAACTTATAGATGCCTGGAGACATTGCAACCCTACTTTAAGAGAATATTCCTTCTATTCACCAGTACATCATACTCAATCACGCTTAGACTATATTTTTGTTTCTCATAACATCTCTCAGTCATTAATGAACGCAGATATTGGCTCCATACTGATATCTGATCATGCCTCGTCACAATACACCTTGATGTTTTACACAAACATAAATTGTCTCGTAAATGGCGTTTTAACAACGCGCTCCTATTGGACCCAATTTTTAGGTCTTCCTTTACCTCTTTTTTTCATGAGCATTTTACTATTAACCAAACGGAAGATATCTCCTTTCAGGTTGTTTGGGTTGCCTTTAAAGCTTCTGCTAGGGATTTTATTATTTGTTTTGTTTCCAACAAACGCAAAAAAGCTAAGCAAATGACTAATGCCTTACTAGCCAAAATTAAGAAATTAGAACATTCTTATTATTCTTCCAAATCTAAGACTTGTTTAACGGAACTCCTAAAAATCAAATTTCAATTCAATCAAGATACTACCAATAATGCTTCAAAATACCTTTTTAAATCTAGCGCTAAATTTTACGGAGGTCAGAATAAAGCTGGAAAATTGTTGGGTAATTATTTAAAGGTTAAACAAAACAAACTTAACATTGAGTCTATTCTTAGTAGCGACAATTTACAAAAATTTAGATGAGGACATTTTGACTGAATTCCTTCAATTTTATAAAACTTTGTATACATCTGAATCTCTCTCTTCTGACCACTCTATTTCTCAATTTGTCTCCAAAATTCATCACCCCTCTGGTGCACGCCCTGACCTCTCTCTTTTAGAATCTGATATTACACAAAAAGAACTTCATGCTGCCTTACAGCTCCTTAAATTGGATAAGGCCCCTGGTCCAAATGGTCTCACTGTAGAATTTTTTTGCTCATTTTGCTTCTTTATTGAGTCCCAAATTGCATACCCTTATACTTACTTTTTTACAGTCTGGTGCGTCTACTGGCTCTTTTTCTGATGCTCTAATCTGCCTTATTCCTAAGGATGGCAAGGATCCTCAACGTTGTAAAAATTATCGCCCCATTTCCCTAGTCAACATTGACTATACATTTTTTTCAAAAGCTTTAGCTTCACGATTGGAATCTCACATGCCTGATCTATTAGGGTCTGAACAATCTGGTTATGTTCAAGGGAGACTCATTTCGGCTAGCACACGTTTATTCTTTGATATCCTATCCAAGGCCTCACACGTATCTCATTCTCTGGCGGCCATCGCTTTGGATGTAGAAAAAGCATTCAATAGAGTTGAGAGGCATTACCTTTTTCGTACGCTTCAGTGGTTTGGTTTTGGCCCAAAAATCAGGACTCTGATTTCTATTTTATATTCCAATCCAAGAGCAGCTGTAACAGCAAATGGCGGAATTTCTTCTCATTTTAATCTCGCTAGGGGAGTCAGACAGGGATGTCCCCTTTCCCTGTTTCTTTTTAATATTGCTCTAGAACCTTTTTTACTCCGGATTCGTCAAACTGATAATATTCATGGCTTTGCCTTTAAAGAAACAAGCATCAAAATGGCAGCATATGCTGATGATGTGCTTTTATTTCAATCGCAACCTCAAACTTCTCTTCCAGCCTTCTTACAAGAGGTGGAATCCTTTGCGTCTGTCTCTGGATATAAGTTGAATAAAAACAAATGTGAAACTTTGCCTTTGACAAAATACACTTTTAGTGCTGATTATGCTACTTCAGGCTTTTCTTAGAGCCCCAATATATCAAATGTATAGACAACGATGGCTGATTTGGATGAATCAACTGTATAATCAAGATTTGATTTGATCCTTTTCACAAGCTTGCACTGTCGTTGGCTTCCCTTCATCCTTTGACTCTAAATACTCTCTCTTAATACAAGTTATCCAAACTGCCCGCCTACAACACAGTTAATCTTCTCTTACCAGCTCTCCTGAATCTGCTTGCACTGATAAATTACATTCCTTACTACTTGCAAATCTAAAGCCACCACTATATATAATTTTTTACATACCTTACATATATCAAGAGGTAAAACTAAGACAGAATTGCTATGGGAAAGGGAACTTGACACTTCTTGGACTGCAGACTTTTGGGATAAAATTTGTCTTAAACTGAGGAAATCATCTAGGGCCGCAAACACAACACAAACACTGTTCTTCATATACAACAGGCTGTTATTCTCTCCTCTTGCTCTCAACTCATTTTACTCTGAAATTTCACATAATTGCGGGTCTTGTTCTATGCCACATACTGACCTATTCCATCTGCTTTTTCAATGCAAGTTTGTGTGAGTTTTTTGGGAAAAGGTGTGGACACAACTTAATTTGATTTTTCATTCTAATCATCCTTTTTCTATCATACACATCTTTTTAGGCAGCTTATACTCTATTTGGGAAAGTGCTGACACTAGTGTAAAAATATTTGACCTTTTGCTAGCAGTAGCCTTTCAGCAAATAACGAAGAACTGGAAGGATTTTACCAAGCTCTCATATCAAGTATGGTGGTATGCTGTCTGTTATAATCATAGGCCAGACACCACATTTGTGTATCCCTCACACTTGCAACCCAAATGTTTAAACCTGTGGGAACCAGTTGTATTATTCATTGATGCTAGCGCTAAACTCTCTGTCTCCTTCACTGCCCGACAGCAAGAAGTCACTAAACCTCCATGACTTCCTTTATGTTACTCTATAGTTCTATTTGTAATTTCTTATATGTAGCATAACATAGGATATGATTCTTGAGACTATATTTATAATCTCTGATTGTTTTGTTTTACACCCTAGATTTGTTTCCAATCCAACTGATGCATTGTGTATAATTTTACTGAGTTCACTGTATTTATATTATGTACATCATTGTATTCCTTTAGCCTAATACATTTTTTCTGAACTTAAAAAAAAGACTTTATGTGGGAGCCCCTTAAACCACAACAGAGGTAAGGATGATATGGATATGGCAAGAGATGTAGTAGTGAACCACAAATAGATACATCTGGTCAAAAAAAAAGAGAAAAAGAAAGATATGAATGTGAAAGAATTCTTTATTTAGGACAGAACCCTCACCCTCCTGTAGGTGGCATGCTTCCTCATAGGGTACCTCCTCACACCACGGCCAAAGGTACCTAGTGTAGGCTGCAACTCTCTGCAAGAGAGAGGAGCTCTTGAGATATCTGTTTGCAATGTTTGTCAACCTTGATAAGAAATAGGTATGGGTGAGAGTAACAGAGTGCTAACTTAATATTTGTGAAGTGAATTAAAACAACCTCTTGGTAGGCTAAATTTGAGTTTTATTCTCAAAGTCACTCTGTGGTACACCTATTTAGCCAAAATAATCTTTCTACATTTATTCCTTTTAAGGTAGAACAAGGGTGGAATTCCACAAATAGTACTTTGTGGGCCTCTTTCTGTATCAGGTGAATTGCCACCATCATAAACACAAGTTTGTATTTTTGATTAATAGGTGTACCACAGAGTGACTTTGAGTATTGGTCCTGAAGAATGTCTCAGAAACTATGAATTGGGTCAAAGATATGGCAGAAACATGTTGATCTCTATTGGGGAGATACTATTCTGAATTCCCCTCAATGTTTGGGTCGAGCCTGGGCAGCGCATGAGCTGCTCTGCAAGTCATGATGTAATTTAGACTACGGCTTGAAGCACCTCCCATTTTTTCCATTTGTTCCAGTTTGTCCCCTTCATAAATGTATGCTTTTGGTTGGGCAGCATGTTTAATTAGTCCTGCCTTTTTAGGCTTCAAACCCTCCCAGGAGTCTGCCACTGTTATACGTGGTGTTATGCTTTTTTTTTTACATAGGTTCTGTTGTGCACACTATTTTTTATTCTTGTTTGACTCAGCTAGTGTATCAGCATAGCGACCGCTTCATGGACGCTGTGCTTCATGGTTCGGTCGGCATTTGCATCGCAGGTTTCGTTATTGTTTTTCTTAGAGGCCGTGCACATTTTAATGACGTTCCCACTTTCATTTTCATCGTTGCGTCTTGTTTACTGTGCATGGCAGTCTGCTCGCCCTGTTCCACCTCTCCCTTCACCCTGACCCCCACCACCCCTCCAAGATCACTGCTTGTGCTTTAAGCTCGCCCTGTGCTGTTTTTATTACATTGCAACCTTGATCTAACTCTTATGCCCTTGACAGTTTCTCTACTGTTGTGGTTTTCAGGGTTTGGAACACACCCTCTGGAGCGCATGATTGAAAATGGTGCTGCTTGTAGTAAGACTTGCATAGGAGGTGTCTGAGGTATGGTAATGTGCTTTAAACATGGTGCGACAGCAGTGTTGCGCATGACAGAATCTTTTTCATCAGCGACTTGCCTCCCTCAAAGTTTGGTGGCTGCATAATATGCTGCATTACTAAATCCTTATAAGGTCACAAAGGTGCCACCTATTGCATTGTAAATACTTGTTTTACTTCTATACCTTGGGGGCACCAAAATGAAACTCAAATTTAGCCTACCAACAAATAGTTTTAATTTAGCACCCTGTTACTCTCATCCATACCTTTCTCTCATCAAGATTGAGAAACACTACTACAGAAGAGTATTTATGGTCCTCCGAGCACTCAATATTATCACAAAAGAGAGTCTTTATGTAATTTTCTTTCTTTTAATGTTCACTTTGCATCCATATCAAATCCAATTCTTCATCAAACGAATGCCTGCAGCCAACGCGCGTTTCGTCAAGTCCGTGTAGGACAATTGACTTCCTCAGGGCTGCAACCCAAAGGATCACAATCAATTTCATTCTTCCAAAAGAATTATACAAAAAACAATTCGTACACTGTTTGCATATTCAAATAAATCTTACAAAAGTACCAATCTAACCTAAGTTAAGGTTCAATAAACATTCAATATCTATGCATACTATTCTCACCAGAAGGACTATATTGGCCAAAGACATTAACTCAATATTAGCGTAGGACAAAAAATATCTATTTAAAACTATCAAATTATATACACGTCATGTATGCAGTATAACAGGTTGAAGACTGTGGTTGCCGAAGACACCAATAGCTAACAGTTCATATATAATAGATGCTTATTATGGTATTTTCCCTTTACTAGACACGGACTCGTGTCATCGATCCTTCATAACACGGAGGATTTTGAAGATATTGAGACAATGCACATGTACAGATATTCGAGCTAAGGTGATGAAGCTACTACATATGCGTGTATTGGGCTACTTAACACATGGAGAATGTTACTGATAAAGTTATAACCCGTTTTAGGAAAGAATACATTGGAGCTCTGATAAATAAGTGTGGATTTGGATATAACTTTGATCACAAGTGAAGATTTGGATTGAATTAGACGTGCTGCTTATATATACAATACTCCCAGCACCTACTTGGTGAGTAATATTGGATAGAGAGTGACTTAATAGGTGGACGCATCTGTTATAAGATACTGATCTAGTAATGTTGATATGACTATACGTGCAATAATCTCTATTGTAGATCATGAACGTGTAGAGAAGGGAACTGACCCTAACGTCTAAAGAATCTTATTTGGATGGTTCGTGGGTAGACTATTACCACCAGTTAGGTGAGTTATTATATATGAACTGTTAGCTATTGGTGTCTTCGGCAACCACAGTCTTCAACCTGTTATACTGCATACATGACGTGTATATAATTTGATAGTTTTAAATAGATATTTTTTGTCCTACGCTAATATTGAGTTAATGTCTTTGGCCAATATAGTCCTTCTGGTGAGAATAGTATGCATAGATATTGAATGTTTATTGAACCTTAACTTAGGTTAGATTGGTACTTTTGTAAGATTTATTTGAATATGCAAACAGTGTACGAATTGTTTTTTGTATAATTCTTTTGGAAGAATGAAATTGATTGTGATCCTTTGGGTTGCAGCCCTGAGGAAGTCAATTGTCCTACACGGACTTGACGAAACGCGCGTTGGCTGCAGGCATTCGTTTGATGAAGAATTGGATTTGATATGGATGCAAAGTGAACATTAAAAGAAAGAAAATTACATAAAGACTCTCTTTTGTGATAATATTGAGTGCTCGGAGGACCATAAATACTGTTTGGACCTTGGTTTGCCTTGGGGACTGTGGTAACCAGCCCCCCACCTCTTCCTGAGCACCTATTTGATAATTTGATCTGCTACATAAACCTAGACATTAGCTGTGCGCTCCTGATAGCCGTTACCAATTTTTACTACTACAGAAGACCTCAAGAGGTCCTCACTAGAATGGAGTTGTGGCCCACACTGGGTGCTTTTGGTCCTGGTGTATGAAGAAGCATGCCACGTTCGGATGGGGGAGGGTTCTCATCCTAAATTCATAATTTTTCCATATACACATACACAACTTTCGTTTTCTCTTCTTTTTTGACCAGAAATTACCTATTTGTTGTTCACAGTAACTAGGGAGTGGTATGTATTTGGTTGGGTAAGGAGCTCCCATTAGGCCCCCTTTTGTGATTTGATCAGAGATGTAGCAGGACACTAGTTTACCAAAGAAAGTCTCCAGTCTGCACGGTTCAGTAAAATCAAAGAAGTTTATTTAAATTAAAAAAAGATTACAAAAAATGTATGTTATTTATTAACATAAATTAATTTGATATATTTATTACAAATGTATAATAAAATTAAGAAATGCTGAATCACAATTAACTTAAGTTTCTATTAAAACTTTAATAAATAGAAATATATTAATTTTAATTATTTTTCTGATGTTTAATTTATAAAATACCTTCTCACCTAAAGAAACAAGCATTGAAAATGCAATAGGTTTTGCCCTCGTTTAAGTTAAAGCAATTCTGTTTGTAATTAGGTGGCTTTTTAGCTTTGATTTTATTAGTGTTTTTTCAAATGTTCATGTACATAACATGCATATGTATGCATATATGCATATGTATGCATGCATTTATATTTGTATTTATATATAGATCTGCAGATTATATATATGTTTATATATGTATGTATATGCAAACACATACATATATTTAAATGCATATGCACTTATACACGTGTATATATATATATATATATATATTTATATATATATATATGTGTGTGTGCATATGTGCGCGCGTAGAGAGGTAGAGGTAGAGAGGTAGAGAGTGAGTAGTAGAGAGTAGAGAGTGAGTAGTAGAGAGTGAGCAGTAGAGAGTAGCGTGAGTAGTTGAGAGTAGTAGTAGATAGAATATTAAGGTGAATAGTAGAGTGAGTAGTAGAATGGGTAGTAGAGTGAGTAGAGAGTGAGTAGTAGAGAGTAGTAGAGAGTAGTGAGTAGTAGAGAGTGAGCAGAGTAGTAGAGAGTAGAAGAGAGTGAGTAGTAGAGAGTGAGTAGTAGAGAGAGAGTAGAGAGTAAAGTAGTAGAGAGTAGAGTAGTAGAGAGTAGTAGGTAGAGAGTAGTATGTAGAGAGTAGTAGAGTGAGTAGTAGAGAGTAGTATAGTGAGAAGTAGAGTGAGTAGTAGCGAGTGAGTAGTAGCGAGTGAGTAGTAGCAAGCGAGTAGTAGAGAGTAAGTAGTAGAGAGTAGTAGAGTGGGTAGTCGAGTGGCTAGTAGAGTGGGTAGTACAGAGTAGTAGAGAGTGAGCAGAGTAGTAGAGAGTAGAAGAGAGTGAGTAGTAGAGAGTGAGTAGTAGAGAGAGAGTAGAGTAGTAGAGTAGTAGGTAGAGAGTAGTAGGTAGAGAGTAGTAGGTAGAGAGTAGTAGTGAGTAGGAGAGTGGGTAGTAGAGTGGGTAGCAGAGAGTAGTAGAGTAGTAGAGAGTGAGCAGAGTAGTAGAGAGTAGTAGAAAGTATAAGAGAGTGAGTAGTGGAGAGTGAGTAGTAGAGAGAGTAGAGTAGTAGGTAGAGAGTAGTAGGTAGAGTAGTAGAGAATAGTATGTAGAGAGTAGTAGAGAGTGAGTAGTAGAGAGTAGTAGTGAGTAGGAGAGTGAGTAGTAGAGAGTAGTAGAGTGAGTAGTAGACAATGAGTAGAGTAGTAGAGTGAGTAGTAGAGAGTGAGTATTAGAGTGAGTAGTAGAGTGAGAAGTAGAGAGTGAGTAGTAGATTAGTTGAGTGAGTAGTTGAGAGTGAGTAGTGGAGAGTAGTAGAGAGTGAGTAGTAGAGTGAGTAGTAAGTGAGTAGAAAGTGAGTAGTAGAGAGTAGGAGAGGGTATTAGAGCATAGTATAGTAGTAGAGAGTAGTAGAAAGTAAGTAGAAGAGAGTAGTAGAGAATGAGTAGTAGAGAGTAGGAGAGGGTAGTAGAGAATGAGTAGAGTAGTAGAGTAGTAGACAGTGAGTAGTAGAGTGAGTAGTAGAGAGTGAGTAGAGAATAGTAGAGAGTGAGTATTAGAGCGTGAGTAGAGAGTGAGTAGTAGAGAGTGAGTAGTAGAGAGTAGTAGAGAGTGAGTAGTAAAGAGTAGTAGAATAGTGACTAGAAGAGTGAGTAGTAGAGAAGTAGAGAGTGAGTAGTAGAGAGTAGTAGAGAGTGAGTAGTAGAAGGTGAGTAGTAGAGAGTGAATGGTAGAGAGTAGTAGGGTTGGTAGTAGAGTGGGTAGTAGAGAGTAGTAGTAGAGGGTGAGTAGTAGAGAGTGAGTAGAGAGTAGTAAATAGAATATTAAGCTGAATAGTAGAGTGAGTAGTAGAATGGGTAGTAGAGTGAGTAGAGAGTGAGTAGCAGAGTAGTAGAGAGTAGTAGAGAGTGAGTAGTAGAGAGTGAGTAGTTGAGAGTGAGTAGTTGAGAGTGAGTAGTAGAGAGTAGTAGAGAGTGAATAGTAGAGTGGGTAGTAGAGTGGGTAGTAGAGTGTAAGTAGAGTAAGTAGAGTAGTAGAGAGTGAGTAGTAGAGAGTGAATAGTAGAGAGTGAGTACAGAGTAGAGTAGTAGAGAGTGAGTAGTAGAGAGTAGTAGAGAGTGAGTAGTAGAGAGTAGTAGAGTGAATAGTAGAGAGTGAGTAGTAGAGAGTGAGTAGTAGTGAGTAGTTGAGTAGTAGGAGTGCAGTAGAGAGTGTAATAGAGAGTGAGTAGTAAAGAGTAGTAGAGAGAGTAGTAAAGAGTAGTTAGTAGAGAGTGAGCAGTAGAGAGTAGTAGAGAGTGAGTAGTAGAGAGTAATAGAGATTGAGTAGTAGAGTGAGTAGTAGAGTGAGTAGTAGAGAATAGTAGAGAGTAGTAGAAAGTAGTAGCGAGTGAGTAGTAGTGAGTGAATAGTAGTGAGTGAGTAGTAGCGAGTGAGTAGTAGCGAGTGAGTAGTAGAGAGTAAGTAGTAGAGAGTAGTGGAGTGGGTAGTAGAGTGGCTAGTAGAGTGGGTAGTACAGAGTAGTAGAGAATGAGCAGAGTAGTAGAGAGTAGAAGAGAGTGAGTAGTAGAGAGCGAGTAGTAGAGCGTGAGTAGTAGAGAGAGAGCAGAGTAGTAGAGTAGTAGGTAGAGAGTAGTAGGTAGAGAGTAGTAGGTAGAGAGTAGTAGAGAGTGAATAGTAGAGAGTAGTAGTGAGTAGGAGAGTGGGTAGTAGAGTGGGCAGTAGAGAGTAGTAGAGTAGTAGAGAGTGAGCAGAGTAGTAGAGTAGTAGAAAGTATAAGAGAGTGAGTAGTAGAGAATGAGCAGTAGAGAGAGTATAGTAGTAGAGTAGTAGGTAGAGAGTAGTAGAGAATAGTATGTAGAGTAGTAGAGAGTGAGTAGTAGAGAGTAGTAGAGAGTAGTAGTGAGTATGAGGCTGAGTAGTAGAGAGTAGTAGAGTGAGTAGTAGACAATGAGTAGAGTAGTAGAGTGAGTAGAAAGTGAGTAGTAGAGAGTAGGAGAGGGTAGTAGAGCATAGTATAGTAGTAGAGAGTAGTAGAGTGTAAGTAGTAGAGAGTAGAAGAGAATGAGTAGTAGAGAGTAGGAGAGGGTAGTAGAGAATGAGTAGAGTAGTAGAGTAGTAGAGAGTGAGTAGTAGAGTGAGTAGTAGAGAATGAGTAGAGTAGTGAAGTGAGTAGTAGAGAGTGAGTAGTAGAGTAGTAGAGTGAGTAGTTGAGAGTGAGTAGTAGAGAGTAGTAGAGAGTGAGGTGTAGAGTGAGTAGTAAGTGAGTAGTAGAGAGTAGGAGAGGGCAGTACAGCATAGTATAGTAGTAGAGAGTAGTAGAGTGTAAGTAGTAGAGAGTGGTAGAGAATGAGTAGTAGAGAGTAGGAGAGGGTAGTAGAGAATGAGTAGAGTAGTAGAGTAGTAGAGAGTGAGTAGTAGTGTAAGTAGTAGAGAGTGAGTAGAGAGTAGTAGAGAGTGAGTAGAGAGTGAGTAGTAGAGAGTGAGTAGTAGAGAGTAGTAGAGAGTGAGTAGTAGAAGGTGAGTAGTAGAGTGAGTTGTAGAAAGAGAGTAGTAGAGAGTGAATAGTAGAGTGACTAGTAGAGTGATTAGTAGAGTGAGTAGTAGAGTGGGTAGTAGAGTGGGTAGTAGAGAGTGAGTAAAGTAGTAGAGAGTAGTAGAGAGCAGTAGAGAGTGAATAGTAGAGAGTGAATAGTAGAGTAGTAGAGAGTGAGTAGTAGAGAGTGTAGTAGAGTGAGTAGTAAATAGTAGTAGAGAGTGAGTAGTAGAGAGTGAGCAGAAGAGTGAGTAGTAGAGAGTAGTATAGAGTAGTAGATTAGTAGAGAGTGAGTAGTAGAGAGTAGTACAGAGTGAGTAGTAGAGAGAGTAGTAGAGAGTGGGTAGTAGTGAATAGTAGAGAGTGAATAGTAGAGAGAGTAGTAGAGAGTGAGTAGTAGTGAGTAGTAGAGAGTGAATAGTAGAGTGAGTGGTAGAGTTGGTAGTAGAGAGTAAGTGGAGGTAGTAGAGTAGTAGAGAGTAAGTAGTAGAAAGTGAATAGTAGAGCGTGAGTGGAGAGTAAAGTAGTAGAGAGTAGTGAAGAGTGAGTAGTAGAGAGTGAATAGTAGAGAGAGTAGTAGGGTGGGTAGTAGAGTGGGTAGTAGAGAGTAGTAGTAGATAATGAGTAGTAGAGAGTGAGTAGAGGGTAGTAAAGAGAATATTAAGGTGAATAGTAGATTGGGTAGTAGAGTGAGTAGAGAGTGAGTAGCAGAGAGTAGTAGAGGGTAGTAGAGAATGAGTAGAGTAGTAGAGAGAGAGTAGTAGAGAGTAGGAGAGGGTAGTAGAGCATAGTATAGTAGTAGAGAGTAGTATAGTGTAAGTAGTAGAGAGTAGTACAGAATGAGTCGTAGAGAGTAGGAGAGGGTAGTAGAGAATGAGTAGAGTAGTAGAGTAGTAGAGAGTGAGTAGTAGAGTGAGTAGTAGAGAATGAGTAGAGTAGTGGAGTGAGTAGTAGAGAGTGAGTAGTAGAGTAGTAGAGTGAGTAGTTGAGAGTGAGTAGTAGAGAGTAGTAGAGAGTGAGGTGTAGAGTGAGTAGTACATGAGTAGTAAGTGAGTAGTAGAGAGTAGGAGAGGGCAGTACAGCATAGTATAGTAGTAGAGAGTAGTAGAGTGTAAGTAGTAGAGAGTGGTAGAGAATGAGTAGTAGAGAGTAGTAGAGAGTGAGTAGTTGAAGGTGAGTAGTAGAGTGAGTAGTAGAGTGAGTTGTAGAAAGAGAGTAGTAGAGAGTGAATAGTAGAGTGACTAGTAGAGTGATTAGTAGAGTGAGTAGTAGAGTGGGTAGTAGAGTGGGTAGTAGAGAGTGAGTAAAGTAGTAGAGAGTAGTAGAGAGCAGTAGAGAGTGAATAGTAGAGAGTGAATAGTAGAGTAGTAGAGAGTGAGTAGTAGAGAGTGTAGTAGAGTGAGTAGTAAAGAGTAGTAGAGAGTGAGTAGTAGAGAGTGAGCAGAAGAGTGAGTAGTAGAGAGTAGTATAGATTAGTAGAGAGTGAGTAGTAGAGAGTAGTACAGAGTGAGTAGTAGAGAGAGTAGTAGAGAGTTGGTAGTAGTGAGTAGTAGAGAGTGAATAGTAGAGAGAGTAGTAGAGAGTGACTAGTAGTGAGTAGTAGAGAGTGAATAGTAGAGTGAGTGGTAGAGTGGGTAGTAGAGAGTAAGTAGAGGTAGTAGAGTAGAAGAGAGTAAGTAGTAGAAAGTGAATAGTAGAGCGTGAGTGGAGAGTAAAGTAGTAGAGAGTAGTGAAGAGTGAGTAGTAGAGAGTGAATAGTAGAGAGAGTAGTAGGGTGGGTAGTAGAGTGGGTAGTAGAGAGTAGTAGTAGAGAATGAGTAGTAGAGAGTGAGTAGAGGGTAGTAAAGAGAATATTAAGGTGAATAGTAGATTGGGTAGTAGAGTGAGTAGAGAGTGAGTAGCAGAGAGTAGTAGAGAGTGAGTAGTAGAGAGTAGTAGAGAGTGAATAGTAGAGTGAGTAGTAGAGTGGGTAGTAGAGTGTAAGTAGAGTGAGTAGAGTAGTAGAGAGTGAGTAGTAGAGCGTGAATAGTAGTGATTGAGTTCAGAGTAGAGTAGTAGAGAGTGAGTAGTAGAGAGTAGTAGAGAGTGAATAGTAGAGAGTGAGTAGTAGAGAGTGAGTAGTAGAGTGACTAGTAGAGAGTGAGTAGTAGAGTAGTAGAGAGTGTAGTAGAGTGTAGTAGTGAGTGAATAGTAAAGAGTAGTAGAGAGTGAGTAGTGGAGTAGTAGAGAGTGTAGAAGAGAGTGCGTAGTAAAGAGTAGTAGAGAGGGTAATGAAGAGTAGTAGAGAGTGAGCAGTAGAGAGTAGTAGATAGTGAGTAGTAGAGAGCAATAGAGAATGAGTAGTACAGTGAGTAGTAGAGTGAGTAGTAGAGAGTAGTAGAGTGAGTAGTAGAGAATAGTAGAGAGTAGTAGAAAGTAGTAGAGAGTGAGTAGTAGAGTAGTAGAGAGCAGAAGAGAGAGTAGTAGAGAGTAGTAGAGAGTGAGTAGAGAGTGAGTAGAGAATGAGTAGTCGAGACCATCACAGTCTCACACACACAGTATCTCACACACAGTAGTGAGTAGTAGAGAGTAGTAGAGTGACTAGTAGAGTGAGTAGTAGAGAGTAGTAGAGTGAGTTGTAGAGAATAGCAGAGAGTAGTAGAAAGTGGTAGAGAGTGAGTAGTAGAGAGTAGTAGAGAGAGAGTAGTAGAGAGTAGTAGAGAGTGAGTAGTAGATTGAGTAGGGTGAGTAGAGAATGACTAGTAGAGAGTATCAGTCTCACACACAGTGTCTCACACACAGTTTCTCAAACACACACACAGTGTCACACACACAGTGTCTCACACACACACACACACAGTGTCTCACACACACACATAGTGTCTCACACAGACACACAGTGTCTCACACACACACAACTAAGCTCTTATTCCCCATCCCACTATACCTTCTGTTCCTACTCTGCCCCTGCCCGGTCTCCAACCTTGCTCCCTCCCCAGATCTCTAGCTGCTCGGTGCCAGCCACCTCCCTGCCAGGCAGCCCTCGGTGCGAGCAACGGTGGGCCGCAGCTCACATATAAAGACAAGCCCCCACCCAATACCCCACCTCCAATGCGAGACCTGATAGATTGGAGGGAAGCATGTAGGAGGAGGCGACTTTAAAGACATGCTGCACACCCAAACACACATACTGTCCCAAACACACACAGTGTCTCAAACACACACACAGTGTCTCGCACACACAGTGTCTCACAAACACATATGGTGTCTCACACAAATACAGTGTCTCACACACACATACAGTGTCTCACACACACACAGTATCTCACACACACAGTGTCACACACACACAGTGTCTCACAGTGTCTCACACACACGCGGTGTCACACACAGTGTCTCACACACACACAGTGTCTCACACACACACACAGAGTGTCTCTCACACACACAGTGTCTCTCTCACACACACAGTGTCTCTCTCACACACACACATACAGTGTCTCTCTCACACACACACACACACACAGTGTCTCTCTCAAACACACACACACAGTGTCTCTCTCACACACACACAGTGTCTCACACACACACAGCCTCACATACACACAGCCTTACACACACAGCCTCACACACACACACACACACACATTGTCACACACACAGCGTCTCACACACACACACAGTATCTCACACACACAGTGTCACACACACAGTGTCACACACACACAGTGTCTCACACACACACGGTGTCACACACAGTGTCTCACACACACACAGTGTCTCACACACACACACAACTCTTCGCTCTTCTCCCCCACCCCCTATACCTTCTGTTCCTACCCTGCCCCATCTCCAGCCTTGCTCCTCCCTGGATCTCTCACTGCCCGGTGCCAGCTTGCTCCGCCTTCCTTCACTGACAGCCCCCCCTTCCCTGCAGCACCGCCAGGCAGCCCTCGGTGGGAGCAACAGTGGGCCGCAGCCCACATATGAATACAAGCCCCCACCCAACACCCCTCCTACAATGCGAGATGCGAGAGTGGGGTGCGGGGTGAGGGAAGCATCGGGCTGGAGTTGTGAAGACAGGAGGAAAGGCAGTGACCACCGAACCAACGCCCCCCCACCACCACCATCTGCGCCTGGACCCCGGTCAGCACCGAAGACACCACCCGCACGATGAACACCATCCACTCAGGATCACCAACCGACCCCTGCCCCCACCACGTCTTTAACAAGGCCGACTCCATCATCGCACCTTAACTCCGGGACATCATCAACACCTCCTTCAACACCGCCACCTTCCCGGAAATCTGGAAGCACGCCGAGCTCAGCGCCCTCCTGAGAAACCAACAGCGGACCCCACCGACATCAAGAACTACCGCCCCATCTCGCTCCTCCCTTTTCCTGCCAAAGTCATCGAGAAGACCGTCAACAGACAGCTTGCCACCTTCCTCGAGACGAACGGATCCCTCGACCCCTCGCAGTCCGGTTTCCGAGCCAACTACAGCACCGAGACCGCCCTCATCGCAGCCACTGACGACATCAGATCCCTGCTCAACAACGGGGAAACAGCGGCCCTCATCCTCCTGGACCTCTCTGCAGCTCTCGACACTGTCTGCCACCGCACCCTAGTACAGCGCCTCAACAACATCCGAATCCAAGAGAAGGCACTGGAGTGGATCATCTCGTTCCTCACCGGAAGAACCCAGAGAGTCCGCCTCCCCCAGTTCATATTCATCTGCGGCGTACCACAAGGATCATCACTCAGCCCAACCCTCTTCAATGTCTACATGAGCCCTCTCGCAGCCGTCGTACCCAAACACAACCTTAACATCACCTCCTACGCCGACGACACCCAGCTGATCCTCTACCTCACCAACGACCCGCCACCGCCAGAACCAGCCTACACGAAGGGATGAAAGACGTCGCCGAATGGATGAAGAACAGCCGCCTGAAACTGAACTCAGACAAGACGGAAATCCTCATCCTGGGATCCTCGCCCTCTGCCAGGGACGACTCCTGGTGGCCCCCTGCCCTGGGTACCACTCCCAAACCAACAGACCACGCACGCAACCTGGGCTTCATCCTGGACTCCTCCCTCTTGATGACCAGACAAGTCAACGCCGTCTCATCATCATGCTTCAACACCCTGCGCATGCTCCGCAAGATCTTCCGTTGGATCCCCACCGAAACCAGGAAGACGATCACCCAGGCACTCGTCACCAGCCGGCTGGACTACGGAAACACCCTCTACGCCGGAACCACAGCCAAACTTCAGAAAAGACTCCAGCGCATCCAGAACGCCTCCGCAAGACTCGTCCTGGACATCTACCGACACAGTCACATCTCCGGCCACCTGAGAGACCTGCACTGGCTCCCCGTCAGCAAGAGGATCACGCTCAGACTCCTCACCCACGCACACAAGGCCCTCCACGACCTGGGCCCCAAGTACCTCAACAACAGCCTGACCTTCTACGCGCCCACCCGCAAGCTACGATCGTCCAGCCTCGCCCTCGCCGCCGTACCACGCATCCGCAAAGCCACCGCCGGGGAAGATCCTTCTCCTACCTGGCAGCCAAGACATGGAACTCCCTCCCGATCCACCTCCGGCTGACCCAGGATCATCTCTCCTTCAGGAAGCTCCTCGAGACTTGGCTCTTCGAGCAGTAACGGACCCCCCCCCCCCCTCCCCCCCCCCCCCCACCCAGCGCCTTGAGACCCTCCCGGGTGAGTAGCGCGCTATACAAATGCCCATGATTTATTGGTTAAGCAAAAAGTAGTAAACGTACTCAAAAGTATCAATTACTCGAACGTGTAAGTTACCATTGTGAAGCAGGCCTTTGTAGTCAATGTAATGATGAAGCACGTTACGGTAATTCTATACCAAACAAATGAAGGTGGGAAGTCCTGGCGATGGTCAGATAGGTGGACCTAACCACTAAGGAAGGACTTACAGTCCAACTTCTGGCTGCAAATCTGTTTTCTAGATGGACCATTTGATAAGCACCTTTCCATAAGAACACGAAGGAATCAGGCTAAGTGCAAGCTACACATATTAGGATTCTGAAGTAGAAAATGCTCAGAAACACTGAACCTGTCTTTTCCTTTAAAGAAATACTTCTTACACAAATATTTGTATTCCGCAACACAGCTCACGCTTTTTATTTGAAAGGTTTTGCAATCCTTGAGCTCTAAAATGGAATTATTATTCGCTGCTGCGCCTATTTTTTGAATTTACACGTTTGCAATGTTAAAATCAGCACGATTTGCTTTAGTGAAACAGCACCCTCTGCTGATATTCTTGAAACACTACTTGAAAAAGCAACTGCTGAAAAAAGCCACTTTTTACGTAAACGATTCACAACGCTAATATTAAACAAATACGCATGAGCACGACTTCCTCTGTATTTCTTTTTGATTTTTAATGCTCCATCTGCATAGGGAAGAGGATGTGGCGTTATTGCCAGACCTGCCGACTTTGGAAATTGGGGAACCAGTTTGAATCTCACCATCCAGTGATTCTGGGCACACCACTTAATCTCCCAGTGCCTAAAAAAAAATGCAAAAATAAACAAATCTGAACGTAATTGGTGCTCATGTAAAGCGCTCCACCTTTCGTGTTATATAAAAGTGCAAAAATAAATACAAAAAATCTGCTGGATCCTGGCATTTCAAGATAACGGCGTTTAGTAGCAGCAGGTCTTGGGTAATGGGACTGATAATTCACTACTCCCCAGGAGCTACCACTACCGTGTTAACTCCAGTATCGGAAAAAACTCTAATTACCACACACGTCAATGGAGGTGTTGCGGCCTTCTTCAGGACCTCAACATCAGTGCTGCGGCTCAATGTGCTCAATCAAAAGGAATGTGAGTGAAAAAAACATCAGTACACAAAACCATCCAGTGATCCCATGAATCATAGAGTGAAGGATTCACTGGGGATTCACTGGCGATACCTGTAGAATTTCTATTTGAAAACGACATATTTGCATATAGATGTTTTAATTGAAGTGGAATGCAATGTATTTTGGTTGATAACTCTACCTTCCTCTGTGTCTTCTACGTAGGAGAGCTTCTGTTGTACTTCTTTGGCACCATCTTTTAGATTTAACACCTACAAAAATGAGGAATATATGTTTTAGCATGTTTCATTTCATTTATATATTACACAGATATATTTACATATGCACACACACACACATAGTATATTAGCGTGCATGAACATTACGTAGGCTTTGGTGGAAGTAGGAAAAACCAAACGACGAGTGATATAACCTTTAAAAGACACAACTCACGTGCTGCGAGAGTCAGGCAAGGTACGGCTATTTTAATATTTTGCTGCATGTTGATGAAATATTTTCTGTCTTACAGCTGATTTACTTGGGACAAAGAAACTCTTACCAGTGTCAATCGACATACCAAAGCCAGGTCAGGCAAATGCCCCGTCTTAATAGCAGCAGCATGCCTAAACATTAGAATACGATTTTATGGCTAGTAGAACAAGACATGAGACTTGCTTACAGAAGTAACCTGAAAAAAGCACTTTATTTAAAAACAAAATAGAGTACTTGAAATGTCAAACAGGCCCAAGGTTGTCCAAGCTCCCCAGCAGTTGTGCCTCTATTCCAATTACGTACACGGGTGGGAGGACCTGGTCATGTTCTTTCTGTTCCCTCTGCTGCCAGGACGAGAAGTGCCCTTTGCAGACTGACGTCTAGCATTACTGTTTTTGCAATCTCTGCCCACCGCAATTGTGTGTTTTTGTCTATCCTGGTTTCTATCTAGAGTTTTACATTCCAGTTTTGAGATGTATCGAAACTTTTCTATCTATGGTTTTAATATCGTGTTTTATGATGTATGTTTTCATGTACTCTTATGGTTTGCATTCAGCAAATCGAATAAAGAAATACTTGACTGGCATCTATTTTCAGTGGCTGTGCAGGAGCTTCTAATTGTCTGCTGCTGAGGCACTAAGCCGGAAGAATGACCATGGCTGAGCTCCAATCCCAATTATTTTTTATCATGGTCAGTCAAGTTCTCAGAACAAGACACGTTCTCCCCACGTTTTATTTGCCTGCCTTTCTTTTGACACAGCAGCAAGCTGTTGATTGGTAACAGTGGCGGCCGGCACGGATCAGGAGGGGCGGGGTGGGAGGCAGGAATGGGAGGAGGGGATCCAAAAATAAGGGGAAAAAACACCAACCTTATTGCTGCGTCTCTCCTCCATCTCTCCTCGGGTCGGGAATAGAGCAGGAAGCACCCACGCTCCCGTGACCAATCAAGGCGCTGCAATGCATCGTTGTGATTGGTCTGAGCGCCATGGTTCGGTGCTCAGGCAGGAAATGGGAGCCTGGGCATGTTTTCCACCCAGGCTGTAATGCAGCCTTGGTGGAGAACATGTAACGTGCACATGAATGTTCGGTCAGCCTGAGACGGCTGGCCAAACATTCATGTGCACTTGGAGTGGGCAAACCCCTCCTCCTGCTCCTCTGTCATTGGAGCAACCCAGCTCGTCCCACAAACCTGCCAGACCAGGAACAAATAAAATGATAATAAAGTCAAGTTATTGTCATTTTTTCTTTTTTCTTGACTTTACTGCTAAAAAGCAGTGGGGCGACATTCCTCCGCCTTTGCGGAGGAGCTGCCACTGGTTGGTAATAGCACAGGCATTGCCAATGTAGTGGTATGGAAGGGTGAGAGAGATAGAGAGAGAGCTTTTTTAGGTTGAGTCTACCAGACAGTTAAAGCTGTCAAGTTATAAAAGACCAATTCTGGTTACCAATAACTTACCAAGCACACACAGTGGACTTAATGCTTGTCTACTGGCTACTTTTCGTTGGCTTTATTGCCACTGTCATTTGCTTGCTGTTTATTTGATGGCTTGCCTTGTAATCTTATGTTTGTCCCTCCCCTGGAGCATAACCTCTTTAGTTGTGTCCTACCACTGCTCACTTTTAAGGAGCATATTTTTTCTTTTTTGATTGCTTCTTTTTCTTAAGCAATCAACAAAAGTGCATGTTCTTTCCAGCTGTCAGCTTGGAGTGTTTCTGCCCCCCTTCCCTTAAGTGTTGCTCTAGCTCATCTGTGTGTGAGTTTCTCCCCCTCACTGGTCCCTCCTATTTCTTTTTGCTTAACCACTCCATGAGTGAATGTGTTGTCCAGCTATATCACTTGTGTGCTTCTCTCACCCTCCAGCTCCGTTTTGCTCTCTCTTGCCCATGTGCTTCTGCAATGTTCTCTCCCTTTTGTGCTTCTCTCCCACCTTACCTGTGCTCTTTTCCCTCTCCTCCATGACCTCCAACAGCCCCAACACCTGTGATCCTTTTTTTATTTTTAATGGCTTCTTTTTCTGTGAAAATCTTTATATTTGGCTTATCAATTCAAGTGGTGTCTGCCAACTGGTAAACATCGTTTACTACGCGGGGATTACATTGCGAAGCTATTACTTCGCGGTTTTCACAAC
Organism: Lissotriton vulgaris; assembly: GCF_964263255.1. Classification (NCBI taxonomy): domain Eukaryota; kingdom Metazoa; phylum Chordata; class Amphibia; order Caudata; family Salamandridae; genus Lissotriton; species Lissotriton vulgaris. The sequence continues at coordinate 532,282,579 of NC_141689.1, forward strand.
GCAAGTCGTTCCAGCGACTTGCGCTAGATGGCGCTCTAGGACAATGAATAGTATAATTTACTATCCAACACCTTCCCTACTGTACGTAGACTGGAGTTGGAATAGTAAATTATACTACTCCTAAGTCCAGCGCCTTCCAAGGCAAGTCGTTGTAACGACTTGCGTTGTAAAAACCGCAATGTACTGTACAGCGATGTAAATGTATGGGTTGTAACTTCATACATCTCTGCCAACTTTGTCTGGTAAATAAAAATTCAAGCAAATGGTGCCTTTGTCATTCCATTGGTATGCCAATGAGTTCTGACACTTACTTATTTTTTATGAAACTGCACCGCATCCTGATTCGGCAGAGCATCGCCAAAAGCAATTGGCAAATTTAATAGGTCCAAAAGGCGAAAACTTCTGGCGTTGCCAATGCTTGTTTGCATAATTTTTTCACTGCATCTGGATTGCTGTACTTAGGACAACAGGCAGCACAGGTGTTTGTGATTGCCACGTTCAGCAGCATCAACTTTGACCTCATATAAGTTTATTCTCCTAACAAGGTGAATCACACAAACTGCATGCACAAAATAACACATTTCTCTAAGAGTGGCATCGGCTATGAAGGTATTTTAATGATGGAGGAAATTTGGGGGACTAAATAGAGGTTCTCAAAGGTGACTCTTGACACATGTGCACCACTATGCTATTACATTTTTCATACTACATTTAAATCTTATACCATAGGCAGCGTCATGTTCAGTCTTCCACAAACGGTCGGAAAATGCACCACATAGGGGTCACCCTGAGATTGTCAGAAGGCACCTGGAACTAGTCCATACACATTTGTATTCTTTCATTTCAGTCCAGTCCCATGACTCGTTTCAGTTTAATGCGTTAGCCTCAATATATTATGCCACACATCTCTGCATGGCCAACCTTAATTTGTGACCCCTTTCTCTAAAGATGGACTGAACTGCACAGTGTAACCATACGTCCCAATTTCTTCTATTTTTTTAAAAAACATCTTTTTAATGGTATTTTACAAACATGGGGCAAAATAGTCAAAGCAGAAATAAGCATGACTACAATAGTGACCCACCTATATCCCGGCACAGCATATTGGGTCAGCCTGGAGGCATTTCACTTACTTCTATCACACTTGTTTCACATATTTATTTTCAAGACTTGCATCGTTTTGTGGTGTGTGATACAACTCCAGTTATCCTGCTAGGTAGAGATTTGCTCTGCAAAATGAATTGCACCATCTATTTTTACACTAGATGGAATAGCATTTCATACGCAGGATGAGGATGTGGTGTTCAAAATGATGATGGTGAGGCAAGGGACAGGAGTGAATGATTTGTATCCTTTATTTACACTGAAGGATTTGTCTGTTGAATTGAGAAACACAGTGTTGACTGTTGTGAGGGATTTTTTAGGGAAAGACATTGGACTAATGAAAGAAGTTGATCCTATTCAGAATTCAGTCAAACAAGGTTCAGAATTTCCAAAAACGCCACAATACAAAATGAGTCCTGAGACCATTGCAGGCGTAACACCTGTAAAATAATTGATGATTGAACAGGATATTTTGAGAGAAATATTAGGGAGTCCTTGTAATTCACATATTATGGGGGTCAAGAAACCGAGTAGTAAGTACAGAATTCAAAAAAATGTATTAACAAAAGAGAGGGAGAATCAAAAAGGCTTAAAGAAGTGCTTGGATACACTACACTTTCATTCTTACATTATATAAATCCTAGTTTTTTTTGTTTTTTTCTAGTTTTGGATTTTTTTTGAGACAATGGCAGTGGCAAAATTTTAAGAGACTGGATATCAAAATCAAAGTTTTAAAAGTAGATGTATTAATGCTTGCTATATACGTGTCTTACTAATGATGTTTGTTTGGTTAACATTAATCATTGTCGTGCGCTATTTAATGTATCCTACTATAAAATATTACTAATAATTTTGTGAGAGAGAAAATAAATGTGGAAAATCTTAAAGAAGATCCACAGACTAACATTAAGCAATCATCAGGTGATAATTTACACCAGGATATTTCGATTCATGATTTTTCATTAAATGTCTTTACTAAATTATTATATAAATATGTGGATACAATGGATGCAAGAGATTGTTACGAGTTAATGCAATTACCATCGTCTGTGTCTGAGGGGGTGACCTATCATCACCTACCTTTAACCTATGGCGTCTCGTGTAGTGTACTAACAAGTCTGTTCTATGAAAAAGGTTGCTTGCAGTATTACTAATAAATTATGATTTAGTCTTTTCTGAAGTACCTATTAGAAAGAATATGAATATGGTAATTAGTACTCGAAATGCTGAATATTTTGCAGAATTTTTCCATCCTACTAAAATGATGGATAGTATGTATGCACATCGTAATAATTTAACCCCTTCTGTGCTCATGACGAGCTTAGCTCGTCATGAGGCACACTGCTCATGTGCTCATGACGAGCTCAGCTCGTCATGAACACACCCATTTCCATTATGATCCAGCACAGCAAACAAATATCTCAAGCAGCCAAGGTGTTAACCTGTAGTTTGCATCAGGAAGATATTGATTTTAGAGAAGGTAATTACAAAAAAGATGAGACATATGCTGCAATGACTCTGGATTGACATCATAGGGGAAAGCGTTACTTACTTAGACAGAAAACTGACTACAACAATTATTTCATTAGTTCTAGTAAATGTGACCATAATTTCCTGATCACAGGGGGTTGGGGAATAAAAGGTGGTACTGATCCTGTTTATGGTATCTATTATGTGTGCTGTAAGAATGCCTATTATAGGATACATGCACGTTGGTATGGGTGTTGTTATATGGGGACTGTCTTTCCAAAGGTATATCATATGGATAAAAGTCATAGAACCAATTAAAAGAAAAGTAGACTAACTCAAAAAGAAAGAGGAATTAGTGCTGCGAAATTGTGGGTGATATTTTTGGAGCATTGATACCTTCAGTTGGAGTAATTTTTTAATGCACTTACAATTAGGAAATTGTCCACTGTGGTTGATCGTTTATCAGCAGACACTGCTGGTGGGTTCTTAATGATTGATACTGAAATGGTGGCTATGAGATCTATGGTTTTACAATATCGGCTCGCTCTTGACATATTATTGGCAAAAGAGGGCGGAGTCTGTAGCATGTTGAAAATTCAACAGTGTTGCACATATAACCCTGACAAAAGAAAGAACCTAGAGGGATAATAGTATGCATTTACGGGAAGATTTAACTGAACTGAAGGGTGACTCTGCTTGGGAGAAACTTGGTAAGGGTTTCTCTTCGGTGGGTAACTGGTTTTCAGCTTTTGGTAATAGCTTGCTGGGAAAAATACTAATGCCAATAATTACTGTTGCTACAGGGATATTAACACTGGTAATAATGTATAAGTGTTGTAAGTGCAAGAAACAAACACTAGAGACTGAACGGAGAGCAAGAAATAGAAAGACAGAAGAAATGGAATTGGAAGACAGAAGAGCAAATTACTATGAAATAGTAAAAGATGTAGATGGGGTTAGGTTGAAACAGAAGAAAACGACTACTTTCTAGGTAATATAACCCGATTATAATCAGATTTTTTTTAATGATGGCTTAAGTCTCCTTCAAAGGGGGGATTGATGGAGCAGGGTTTTGCAAGATAAAATCTGCTCAGATCAAACTTCTCATTGTATGTATTATTAACAGAATTGTGAGAAAATTAACAGTGATAAACTAAAAACGGAGAGATGAAATTGCACAAATGTGTGCTGAAACGAAATCAGTATTTTCAGTACTTTTCTAGTAGGCCGCAAATGCAAAATGATTAATGCAGAAATGTAAATGTATTTCGATTTATATAGCGCACTTTAACCCAGGAGCCTCAAGGCGCTTGCTTAGGGAACCCGTCCTGGTATTCCCCTGTGAGATACCCCGGCCAGGTATCCACAAGGTGAAAGCCAGGCATCCCGCCGTGAGGGGCCGTAGTGGAGATTAAGCAAGCTATTGCCCAGAGTCACAGAGTGTGGCCCCGTGAGTCGAGTAAGCACCAGAGCGAGAATTGTCGACTCCGTGGAATGTTTGAGCCCGAGACCCGCCGAGGCGGGGCATCGAACCCTGGTCCATGGCCGATTTCAGCTTCTGGGTCTGCCGCCTCTAACCACTGAGCCACGCTTCTCCACAAATAACAGTCAACAGAAAATATTGATAGAAGCCATAAGCTTAAAGAGACATGATATTTTCCTTTTCAATAACTGTTTGAAAATGTACATAACGTGAAGAAAAATAGTGAAGCTTTGTAGTGACAACGATAATCACATTTGTATTTGTTTTTCCTTGGGCACATTTAACTGTTCTGCAGAGAAGGCCTCAAGAGTCTTTTTAGGTTTAGTTTGCTTTCTAAAACATAGGCTGTAAAGAAATTTACTTTGTCCTTCGTGAGTTCTTGATGATGGCCAAGGCTGTGTGGAGAAAGTAATGAGAGTATGTGGACACTTGTGCTACGAGTTTGAAACATTTGCAAATTGAAAAATGTGCAAGCCGCGGAAGAGATTATCAGAGTTTCCTCTGCTGAAGGACAATGACGAAAGCTCTCTAAAGACAAAGGAACTGTTGAAAGTTAGGTACAGTGGAAGAGGAGTGATTAGACACCCCCTGGCCTAGTCCAATGGGATTCGAGGATTTTTAGGGGTTTGATACATGAGGGGGTTGGATCTTTAGTAAATTAGGGTATAATTAATAGTGTTAGAATTTTTAGTTTAGGCAGGCTTGATTTTTGAGAGGAGAGAGCTGTGTCACTGTTTTCTTACCTACTTGGCTGGCTGTTGTTCTGCTGATTATGACTCTTTAATTTTGCTCCTCATACAGTCTTGAGGGTGCCCCAGGTTACTTTTCTGGCCGCAGAGTAGCTTTTCAGACTACTAGCATTTTGTGCTAATATTAATCTCATTTTGCAAATGTTCTTTATCTCTTCACCTATCCGCTCTCTCATGACATGGTTTAGAGATGTTGGTATGAATTACCATATTACTATTCTCTTGTGTGATGATCTATGATTCAAGCTGTATTGTGCCTGGTGAGAATTAACATTAAGTTAGATAAAAACATATTGATAAGGAATCAGAGTTTGTCTTTATTAATGTCATTTGATTATATTGAATTAATTATTTCTTTGTTTAGGTCCTCATAAATTAGGATTCTGTCAATCCTTTGCTAATCCCTATCAATTAGCAAAGGTCTATCGAATAGAGAGGACCGCATGACTAAAATGAAATTTGGTAACTTGGTTTAAACGTATGCAGCATGAAAGGGATGGTTAGGTGTTTAAATTGGGTCCAGGTGGTAAATTTGGTATAACCGCCTTCCGCTGCATCACATGCTTTAACCTTTGGTTAATTAGTGCATTATATGAGGCACATTATGAGCAAGTCTTTCTTTAGGGAGTGCACAGAGAGCTCTAATAACCGTGTAGTGCAGTTACATAGAACATTAGAAGTGCAGTTACACAGCACTTGCAGGAGTCAACAGTTGTACAGTCACAGAGAGCCCTACCTGAGAAGGTCCAGGGAGCACCAACCTACAGGCTGTGCAGTTGCAGTTATCATATCTTCCTTAAGTTTGTGTGGGGGTGGGGGCGGGATGCAGTGTTATGGAAGTCACAAGTTATTTTGTGTTATGGCTGTTTTTCATTCATTTACACCCGGTGCAAGATGCCATATTTTCAGCATGTGTCTTAATCCTGCTGTCTACCCTCAAGACAATTTGTCTGTTGCTTTGGTCGGTGTGTGTGTGTGGACAAGCTTCATAGGATATGTTGTGTCTTTTGTGCAGTGCCTGCATGCAGGCATTTGCAAACATGAACAGGTTCATTGCCAGGCACGTAGAAGAGACGTCATCGCTTAAGGCTGCACAGCTTTCAGTGTATCCAATATATTTCCTTTGTTCAAACAACATATGGAGTTGAAATATGCTGGGAAATGAAAAGGTAGATTTACGTGCTATGACCTTTATCGTGGAAGGTGTCTGCAAGTAAAACGTTGCTGTTCATGCACTTTTGAATTAGTGGCATAAGGTCACATTGCTTCCCAATGCTTTACAAATTGGCACTGTTCACAAATAGGATACATCAATGGCAACATTTTCAGGAACTGCGGGGACGTTGTGTATCAGCATTTTCGATGCAATTTACTACCAAATTACAGCTGTGATAGATTTCAACACTACATAGATATTTTAGGTTGCTTCCGAACGTCAAGGAACATGTCAGAGTATACTTTTGCGACTGAGTTTTCCCCAAACTCTGGCGTATAAGCGAGGTAATACATACTGGTCTTTGTATGCAATTGTCTTGCACTGTGTGGACAATGTACCAGTGGTCCAACAGTTGTGTGGTCTTTTTTAGTGGTTGTTGGGTACGGTACGCACATGCCTAATGTTTTTAGTAGATGTGTCACAGAGTGTGCTTCATGAGTGAGGCTGTTGTTTTGCTTGACATTGCCTTCTTGAGAGGTGTGTGGGGTTAAATTCAGCTTGTGTCGGCTGTACACACATAGGTTGTGCATGTGCAGTTCGAATGGCGAAAGGGAATGGCTGTTGAGACCAGGGAATGCAGCCTCTAGTGTATGGTTGAGATGGAATTCGTACAAGTCTTGTGTGGGTTTCGGATGCATGTGTGGGAGGCCTACAGGTATGCAGTCATGCATTTGTCAATGTTTTCTAATGGCTTTGTATTGCCAGTTTGGGATATCGAGCCACAAGACTGCTTTGGTTTTATTTATTTTATTTATTTATTTAACTTGTAACGCGCAACAGCTACCCGCAGTGGGTTTCCCGGCGCTAGGGATAGACTCAAGAAGAAAGAAATATCAGGTAATATCAAGCAGACCAGAACAACGGGCAGATCACTCAAAAAGCAAGGTCTTAAGTCCCTTCCGGAACCGCAGCAAGTTATTCTCCAATTTTAAAGCAACTGGTAAAGTTAGGACCTAGATGAGCAAAAGACCGCCCACCCATTCTAGCGAGTTTGAATCTTGGGATAATGAAGTCTCCATTCCCAGAAGATCTAAGGGTTCGATGAGTCCTATATGGTTGAACTAAGTTCTGTAGGTATTTAGGGGCTGTGCCCTGCCTGATCTTGAACAGATAACATAAGGCTTTAAATTTAATCCGGCTTGAGATTTTAAGCCAGTGTAAGTCACGCAGAGCAGAGGATGCTGAAATTCTCCTAGGGACCTTCCGAAGCAGGCGGGCAGCCGCATTGTGGACTACCTGAAGAATCTTAATGGTTGCAACATCAGCTCCCAAATAGAGAACATTACCGTAGTCCAGGCGGGAAACAACCAACGCCTGGACAACAGTTCTCTGGGTGGATAGGGGCAGCATCCATAACATTTTCTGGAGCCATCTTAAGGTGGAAAAGCAGATCGCAGCAACCTTTGTAGCCTGCTGCCTCATAGATAACTTGTCGTCAACAAGGAAACCAAGGTTGCGAACCACAGTGGCTGGTTGCGGAAGTGGTCCCATATCACTAAGCCAATGTTGGGGGCCCCATAGATTTTTATTCTTGCCCAATATCGCCACCTCTGTCTTCTCCCCGTTTAATTTCAGACAGTTCTTCTGCATCCACTCGGCCACGCGTACCAGGCCGAGCTTTAGAGCAGAGGGGCTGTTCTCATCTCTGCCTGACAGAGAGAAGACAATTTGGGTGTCATCGGCGTAGGAGAATAGCGTCAGCCCCGCTTCCTCCACAATGGTGGCCAGGGGTCTTACATAGATATTAAACAGTAAGGGGCTGAGTATAGACCCCTGGGGAACACCATAAGCCAATGAGCAGATTGTAGATGTAGCTTTGGCCGAGAAAACCTGGAAGGTACACCCACTAAGAAAGGAGGCAATCCAGGCTAAAGCCGGGCCTGCCACTCCCAGGGAACGGAGAGATCTCAAAAGGATGGAATGGGACACGGTATCGAACACGGCACTCAAATCCAGCAGGATGAGTGCAGATGTTTCACCTTGATCGATCCCGTGTCATAGACTCTCCGTAACTCCGAGAAGTGCTGTCTCTGTGGAGTAGAGAGCTCGGAAGCCGGACTGGGTTTTGGCTGGGCTATAGATCCCTTGGCTAACCTGGGTAGTGCAAGCCATGCACAACTTGTGGGTTACAGGTGTAAGGCTCTTATAGTCATGTAGTTGTGTGGAAGGGTTGCTGTCAAGCTATGGTACGGCATTCTTGGTCTTTGTTTATAACACAAGACTGATGTGTAGTGGTGTGTCAAACTGCAGGTGTGGGGTGCTGTAATCAGGCAGTGATTGGCTGGGGTATGAAGTCCCTAGTCAGTCAGCCACTGCAAGTCCCAAATGTCTTGTGAGACTGTATGTGTGGGGAGCCTGCAGTTTTGCTTTTACATGATATGTTATCTGTTGGTTCAGTGACAGTTTTAGGTGTGGAGCTTTACAAATGGTGTAGGGCCAGGCTGGTGTATGGAGCACAACACAACAGGACATTGCAAGACTTGCACATTTTGTAGACCACAGAGGTGTGGAGCGTATGATGGTGCAGATGTATAGTTGTGAACTGTGTTAAAGTAAGTTTCGGAGCTCTGGTATGGGAACAGTGCTGAATGTTTATTTATATTCATGTGTATTGGTTGAATGGATTAGTTGAGTGTGATGTTGAGTATGAAAGATATCATTCATGTCTTGTAGAGAGTGTTTTGGAGTATAATGATATAGAAAGCTTTTAGTAGTGAATGGGTGTGGATGAGTGAGGTATATTTAAGGAAGTTTAACTTTCATTGGTTGTGTGAAACAGCTCTGTAGTGCAAAACCAGTTATGTGGTATCAATCTGAGATATTTGTTGTGTGACTGCAGCATTCATGAGTAGGGGGACTGGGAGATGGAAACTGTGGTACAGAGTTCTTAGTTTCTGAGTATTCCCCCTGGAGTGCGTCAGAGCTGGTTAAGAAGGGCTGAGCTACATTACCATCTAGCTCTTGTTGCTTTTTCTTTTATATACTCTGTGCCTGTAGTTGTAGATAGTTAAAAAAAAACGTTGTGAATTTAACCTTCCATGTGTACTCAATGAATACTACACCTGCATTTCGCAATAGGGCTGCCTCAGTGTGTGTGTAGATATCTAGTCTTGCTTACTTCCCATATGGCTGCCCCTGTTGAGTGGAGTATGGGTTATACTGTCCTCGTTGGTCTCTCAGACTCTCAGAATAGCAAATCTAGAGCGGCCAAAGATTATAGAAGTTCCTCCTCAATCTTGACCCTTCCCAGGTTTTAACTGCACGTTGGCAGTAATCTTGTGAGGTGTGTTAATTGATATATAATGTAATAAGATCTCACGTGTGAAACCCGAGGCCTATATATAATTTCTGATAGCCATTCTATGAGTCTGCCTGGCTATAAGGAGTGTTTAACTCATCAACCAGTAAATAAAGAAGGCTAAAAAGGTTGACATGTCTGTTAGGAGGCCTCACAGTCCAGATAGGGATTCATCTCGTGATATATATTGTAAAGGTGTTATGATCATAGTATCACTTTCTGTCAAGATATTTTTATACGCTTACGTCTTCATACCTGGCATCAAGAGGCCTACACTTCTCATGCTATAAAGTGTGGAAATAAGCGTGGATAAGTCCAAGCAACCTCTCCTTAAACTATAGTTTCAGACACCAACATCATCCTGAACTCAGCTATGTGAAGAGTGTGAGTATATGATGCATATATTTCCTAAAACCACTAACAGGAGTTACTTCTAAACAAGTATCTCAAGATGCGTGGACGTTTGGCTTGGGAAATCCCCAGCTGTGGAGTAATAGTGGGGACCCACTAAGGTTAAGGATAAGGACATCACTAAGCAGCAGTGAGTAAAATAACCCCACCAGTTGCCACGGTATCAGTTTCCTGTTGTCGGATGTCCTGCCATTCTTGGGTGGAAGATCTCACTGAAGGGACTTTCTGCCTTCTCATAAATTGAAGTTTCTCAACTTTCTGACTGAAGTTCTAACTCAATAGGCAGTTTAGTCAAACCCCTGTTCCAGTATATGGCTGATTCCATAATCTCAGCCTCTTCAGAAACATCCCACGCTAGTCAGCACCATTCTCTGGTTCTAGGGCCTTGCCAGCTCTTTAGCACCCATCATTCCAGGAGCAGGATCCCATGCAGACAGACCACTGCCAGCAAACAAAGACTGTAATATTCCTGAGTGCTTGGTCCTTGACATTGCCTTATCTCTGTTCTTGGGAGGAGTCCAGAAGATTAGAGATTCAAGCAGACAGAGCACAGCCCTTTCACTGTTCTCCTGGCAGGCACAGGGAGTTCTTCTTAACACAGCTGGCGCGAAAGACTTTTGGCCTGATTTAGATCTTGGTGGATGGGTTACTCCATTACAATTTTCACTGCAGTGGCCCTGGGGCATGGGCGGTGCACCTACCTTGCGCCTGGCTCGATTCCTGACGGACGGACACTCGGTTAGAGCCCGCTGCTGGGAGTAGACGCCCGGGCCGGATGCAGGGGTCCAATTGACAGGGAGGCGTGGGAACAGGCCGGACGACTGGTGATCCCTGCCACGGCCCGAGGAGCCGAGCTGTGGACACACCAGGGCCTGTCCCTCTGTGGCAAGATGGCGGCCACCGCCAAGCAGCAGAAGGAGAGGTCAGTGAAGGAGCTAGTTCTCAAGCCTGGGACAGGAGGGTCCGAATCATCTAGAGCAAAGGGGGGCTCTCCAACGACCCAGGGCCAAAGTGAGATGGACGGCCCTGTCACGTGTGGCATCCTCGAGCCCTTGTTCGCCACCCTAACCGGGGAATTTCACACCATGAAGAAGTAGCTGGCGGCTGAACTCCGGGATCTGAGCAAAGACATTGATTCGGTGGGAGAACGCATAGATGACCCGGAGACGCAAGTGGCGCAAGGGATGACGAAGTGGCCCACCTCCAACAAGAGGTGCTAAGACTCCAAGAACAGCACCTAGACCTCCAGGTCCAAACTGAAGACCTGGAGAACAGCACCTGGCGGAACAACATCCGCATCCGAGCGGTCCGGCAGGGCCTGGAGAGTGAGGACATCAAGAGCTTCGCCGAGGATCGTTCCGACACATCCTAGGGGCTTCTCCGGAATGACAGAGGACCCAGACGACCGGAAAAAGCGCCCCCCCCAAACATTCTGACCTGTGTCCACAATTTCCAGCTCAAGGAGCATATACTGCATGAGGCCAGAGCCATACATCCTTTGAACTATCGATCTTGCAAGACTCTTCTTTTCCAGGACCTGGCGCCCTCCACTCTGCAGAAAAGATGGGAGTGCCGACCTGTCACGGAGTTCCTTCGCTCCAAAAAGGTCTCCTACCCCTGGGGGCACCCGTTCAGGCTTGTCTGCAAGTGGGAGGGCTGGCTACACCAGGTGCGCTCTCTCCGGGAGCCAACATCTATCCTGCCGCTGGCAGATGCGGTCGACGAGACCCCCGGGAGGGATGCACCCCAGCACAAAAAGAATAAAGTGGAAAGTGGCAGCGGGTGGAGAGGTCCCCACGCCATACCTGTCCTGACCCAATGGCAGTAGAACGCCAGGTGGTCCTCGACTCCATTATGGGGGACTCCCACCCCGCTGATTAACATGGGGGTCTGGCTATGTTTCATTTGCCTGACACTGGGGAGTGCATTGCCTTGACATCTCGGGCCTGGAGGGGGGGGGCGGGCGACAGGTGGTTCCTGCAGTTCCTCTTTCTTTTCTTCATGGGGCTGATCTCCCCGGACAATGATTGATTCCAGGACTATGGTAAACCTTTACTGTTATGTTATGTTATGTTAATTGGGCTCTTCTATAGCGCAACGGCTACTCCAGTCGGAGTGTCCCGGCGCTTTGGCGAAGAAGTCCTTAATGGAAAGGAACATAACTGCAAAAAAAGGAACAGCAAAATTAACTAGTAAAAAGCCAGGTTTTTAATGCCTTTCTAAAAGACAACAGACTGGGGGCCTGTCTAAGAACAATAGGAAGTTCATTCCAAGCGCGCGGAGCCAGGTAGTGGAAGGAACGCCCTCCTTGTCTGGTTCGCTTGATGGATGGAACGACCATTTTAGACAAGGAGGCAGATCGCAGAGCTCTGCTCGGCTTGTAAAAAGCAAGGCGCTTTCTAATATACCTAGGGCCTGAGTCATGAAGAGCCTTATAGGTTAGCGTCAGGCTTTTGAAGAGAACCCTCTTGGCTATAGGGAGCCAGTGCAGTTCCTTCAACAAGTTAGAGGCACTAGCTCGTCTGGGGAGTCCATAAATAGCCCTAGCGGCTGAATTTTGGACTACCTGCAGTCTCCTTATCAGATATTTTGGGAGTCCCAGATAGAGGGCATTTGCATAGTCCAAACGCGACCCGACAAGTGCTTGGACTATGACCCTTCGATGGTTCACCGAAATCAAGGGGAGAAATTTCCTGAGCATCCGCAGGATTCCAAAGCATTTCCCCGAAAGACACGCAATTTGAGGCCCAAAGGTTAACTCATTGTCAACAATGATACCTAGGTTTTTAGCCTTGGTACTAGCATTGGCAGGAGGAAACAGATCTTGTGGCCACCAACTTTTCCAGTTTGGTTCAGAGACACATCCGAAGAACAGCAGCTCCGATTTATCGGAGTTGCATTTCAAGCCGTGTCTTTTGAACCAATCAAAGACTGCCTCTAAGCAGCCTCTGATACGGATCCCATCGAACACCTCGTTCTTGTTATAAGTAAACAAGAGCTGGGTGTCGTCAGCATAAGACACGATCTGAGCGTCAAACAACTCCGCAACCTCTGCAAGGGGGGCCATAAAGATGTTAAAAAGCAGGGGGCTAAGAATAGACCCCTGAGGGACCCCCACTTCCAGGGTTGCCATAGCTGCGGAGTGAGGTGGCGCCCAGATCGTTTGTCGACGGCTGGCTAGAAATGATTTAAGCCAGTTCCACACCGTCCCCCTGAGGCCACAATTCCAGAGTCGAGTTAGGAGGGTATCATGGGGAACGGTGTCGAACGCCGCCGACAGGTCTAACATGACCAACATGGCCTTTCCTCCAGTATCTAAAACCTCTCTAATGGCGGTGGTGACTTCAAGGTCTCTGTGCTGTAATTCGCACGAAACCCAGATTGAGTAGTGTGCAACAAGTTGTTATTCTCGATAAAGTCAGAGATAGATCTGTGCACGTGTCTTTCCGCCACCTTCGCCAGAGCGGGGAGGAGAGAGATAGGCCTATAGTTGGCATGTATGATGGGATCCAGAGTTGGTTTTTTTATTAATGGAAGGATGAGAGCGCTCTTCCAGGCCTGAGGGACTATGCCAGAAGACAATGAGGAGTTGAGAATGGAATTAATGGGGCCATTTAGCAAAGGGGCTATTTTGTTGAGGCAAGAGACCGGGCAGGGATCTAAAGGAGAGCCCGATTTCAAGCCTGTCAGATGGTCTAATGAGGCAACAAGGCTTAGCTGTGGAAATTCCCAGAGGGTGGGTTGTAAGGAGGAGGGGGCATCAAGATCAGCCGCCTGAGGCTGTTTGGAATAAGTAGCAAGAGAGGCTTGGATGGATGTTATTTTGTCTACAAAATAATGTGCGAGTTCATTCAGCCAAAGTTCTGAGTGAGACTGAGCCGAGATGCCTAGGGATGGAGAAGTGAAGTCCTTAACAATTTTAAAAATTTCCTTACAGGAATTATCAGATTCGTCTATCCGACGTTCAAGATAGGATTTTTTTCCACTCCAAATCATCTTGTGGTAGGATTTAGTTAGGTTTTTAAACTTTTCTTTCTCAAGAGGATTGTAGTCTTTCCTCCAGGTTCTTTCTGCTCTCTTGCAGTTTTGCCGGGCTTCTCTAAGCTGAGATGTGAACCAAGGAGCGGAAGGACGTTTGTTTCCGAGTTTGGCGGCATTCTCGGGCACGAGATCCGCCAATATAGTTGAGAGCCATTCCGTGTAGCGAGCTAGATCGATTACCACATTACCTGACAAAGTGCAAGGTGAACGTGCCATGGCCTGTAGTAGCGTCTCATTAGATAACAGATGAAAAGGCCTGGAAAGACGTTTAGTAGGGATAGTGGGATTAGATCTAAGAGGAGGGGCGCTTGATAGGTTAAAAGTGATTAAGTAATGATCCGACCATAATACCGGTTGAGGAGCAAGTACGTTGATCGGAACAGTGGAAAAAACTTAGTCTAGAATATGGCCCTTATTGTGCGTAGAATCATGGATGAAAGGTGTGAGTCCTAATGTTGCTGTGACCTCCATGAGTTTCATTGTATCAGGATTTGTAGCCTCGTCCATGTGTATGTTTAAGTCGCCTAAGAGTAGACAATGTTCAGATTTAAGGCATGGGACTGAAAGTGCTACCTGTAGTTCATCCAGAAAAGAGCCTAATGGACCGGGAGTACGATATGCAAGAATATCGGTGCATGCTTGATGGGGAGACAAGTGAAGAGTGAAGCCGAGAGCCTCGGTGTCCTGAATATTGTCTATCAGGAAGGTAGTGCAGTGCAGCTGGTTGTTAACTATAATAGCCACACCTCCCCCGCGCCCAGATGTTCTATCCCTCCTAATGATGGAATAATTAGGTGGAATGGCGTTGACTAAATCCGGGGCTGAGGTATCACTAAGCCATGTCTCAGTGAGAAAAAGGCAGGATATATCGGAATTATCGAGCAAATTCCATATATCTAGCGCATGACAGCCTAAAGAGCGTGTATTAATGAGTAGGCAAGTGGTGATGATCGGAGGATGAGTCAGTTTTGGTTTGTTATATATAGGAACGCGCCAACCACAGACATTTCATTTCTGAGGATGCGACGGCCCGGAAAGACAGAGTGGCAGCGACCTACCGAAGGACGGAGATTGGAGAGGGTCTCTGACGAATATGAGATACACATAGCTAACACTGACAGCAGTAAGGTACCAGCCAGCCGTCCTGCCCCGTCTGCTGCCGGAACGCTGACGGGCGCAGACGGGCAGGACTCTGGCGAGACTACGGCGCTAGGGACGGCGCTCACGCAAACGCGCCCGCTAGCGCGGTAGAGCGTCCGTTTCCTTTTATGGGGTCCACTAGAGCGCTCTCACCGCTCTGGGCCACACTCAAGATGGCCGCCGTGTAAAGATTTTACTATCCCCAAAGAAAGCCCAATAAAGCACAAAAACGGCCGCTAGAGCCGTGAAATGCTGGCGAAAATGCGTGCAGGAGGCCTAGGGGTGTGCTGTCTGCATTACAGGATGAAAATAACAATTTTTTTAAAATGAAGATTTTTCAATTAAAAAGCTTCAAACAGCTGACAATAACACCAGTTTTGATGTCCCTTAGCAGGTAGCGCTGCTAGATCGTTTTTAGCGCAGAATCTCGCGAGCGCTGACACAGGGCTCCTTTTATGGGGTCCACTAGAGCGCTCTCACCGCTCTGGGCCACTCTCAAGATGGCCGCCGTGTAAAGATTTTACTATCCCCAAAGAAAGCCCGATAAAGCACAAAAACGGCCGCTAGAGCCGTGAAATGCTGGCGAAAATGCGTGCAGGAGGCCTAGGGGTGTGCTGTCTGCATTACAGGATGAAAATAACAATTTTTTAAAAATGACGATTTTTCAATTAAAAAGCTTCAAACAGCTGACAATAACACCAGTTTTGATGTCCCTTAGCAGGTAGCGCTGCTAGATCGTTTTTAGCGCAGAATCTCGCGAGCGCTGACACAGGGCTCCTTTTATGTGGTCCACTAGAGCGCTCTCACCGCTCTGGGCCACACTCAAGATGGCCGCCGTGTAAAGATTTTACTATCCCCAAAGAAAGCCCAATAAAGCACAAAAACGGCCGCTAGAGCCGTGAAATGCTGGCAAAAATGTGTGCAGGAGGCCTAGGGGTGTGCTGTCTGCATTACAGGATGAAAATAACAATTTTTTAAAAATGACGATTTTTCAATTAAAAAGCTTCAAACAGCTGACAATAACACCAGTTTTGATGTCCCTTAGCAGGTAGCGCTGCTAGATCGTTTTTAGCGCAGAATCTACTGTACTTGTTAACTGTTCTTTGTTTGGATTTGTTTAATTGGGGTTCCCCTCTTTCCTCCTCATGCTACCATTGTGGGTTCCTCGACGACATGGGCTCCATCTTTCACACCTGGGCACAGATGGGCGGAGTATGGGCATTGTGGCAGCACTTTGGTCACCCCTGGGATGGCTGGCATTAAAATATCATCCTTGAACGTCAAGAGTCTCAATAACACTGTCAAACGGAGGACTGTCCTGTCCTACTTGGAGAGTTCGGACGCTCACATCTGTCTTCTCCAGGAGACCCATCTTTTACCCACCGACACGCATCGATTGCGCTCAAGGGCTTTCCCACATGAGGTCTTTTCTTCTCGGGCCACGAAGACTGCGGGGGTAGCCATTTTGGTCTCCAGTAAATTCCCTAACCGCATAGGTGACAAGCAGGCATAGATAAAGGGCTGGCTGTCAGAATATTCCTTCACACTGGGCACATCTAGCTTCATAGTCGCTACAATCTATGTTCCCAACGAGGGTCAGGAGGGGTTTCTGAGAGATTCAGTGTGCGACCCACCTGGCTTACCAGATATGTCGATTGTCTTTGGAGGGGACTTCAATTTAGCTGTCGATTACTCACTTGACCGTTCAGTGCAGAGATGGGGCCCAGCGGGAGCACTATCCACTCAGGGAAACGTTTGTTGAGCAAGGCGGGCCTTACAGACACCTAGAGACTCCGACACCCGCGCTCCAGGGAATACGCATTTTACTCACACTCTCATAAGTCCTATGCCCAGATTGATTACATTCTCACGTTGGACACACAGACTCAACGACTGCAGGTAGCTGACATATCCCCGTGCCCGTTATCAGACCACTCTACAGTACACGTCACACTGACCCTTTCCACTGATTGTTCTGCCCGTAGATTCTAGCCCCTGCGTGAACCCATGCTTCAGAGTCCTTCTGTGGTCCAGCAGATTGAATTTTGCATTGCTAACTATCTTGCTTTGAACGACACCCCTGCCATACGGATGACAACCCTTTAGGAAGCTTTGAAAGCTGTTGTTCGGGGAGAATTTCTGGGTATCGCAGCTGCGGATAACAAAGCTCGACGGAATAAGAGGGAACAACTTAGTAGGGATGTGACAGAATTGGAACAAATTGACCAACGGACTGGGGCACCTCAGATCAGGAGGCAACTCAAGACAGCCCGAGCGTAGTAGGCGGGCCTGGACGTCAACAGGGCAGATTGAAACATACTTTCTTTGTAGGAGGAGATGGAGGTGGTAGGCTGTTGGCCAATAAGCTACGGGCGCAGAGGCAACTGTCCCGAATCACCGGGATTTTAGATCGGCAGGGTCAATTGCTCGACACTGACCGCAAAATAGCCGGCACATTTCGCTCCTTTTACGAGGACCTGTACACGGCACAGTCGTTGTCAGCCGATGGCCTGGCGCAGACCTCAACGGGGCTATGATGGCGAAACTTGCACAGAGTCATGCCGACGCATTTGGTGCCCCCATTAGAACAGAGGAAGTCATTGCAGCCATCTCCCACTTGAAACTCCACAAATCCCCTGGTCTGGACAGCTTCTCTTCTCTTTTTTATAAGAAATTCTACCCAGTCCTGGCTCCCGGACTTGTCCGACTCTTCAACTCCATAGGGGCAGAGGCACTGCTGCTTCCCGCTATGCTGGAGACCTTGATCACAGTCATACTAAAGCCTGGTAAGGACCGACGTTTCTGCGCCTCTTTCTCCCCATCTCGCTCCTCAATGTGGACTAAAAAATGTTTGCCGGGATTCTCGCCCACCGGCTCTCTACACATCTCCCCGGACTGATAGTGCCATGTCCCCTTACGTAGTGGGGAGTGTGTGTTGTTGTTGGTTGGCTGTCTAGCTCTCCATGAGAGTGCAGTACCGCATGTCACCTCCAGACCACTTCCGGGTGACACCATTTAAAATCCCGCGATGCTCAAAACCAAGTGCTATTGATCTTGATTCAGACGCTAACGTTCCCGGAGCCAGTACCAGTGGATCCGTTTTCCCCATCAGGTACCTCGAGTACGAACCTTTTTCTTGACTCACTATTGCATTTAGACTTCTCGATTGTCGGAAGGCTAAGGGAGGGCTCCACGCTTAGGATGGGTCGCATCCCTCCCTTAGCCTTCCGACCCTGTCAGCGCCGAAGCGCTGCTACTGCCACGGAAGAGTCCAGTGCGGGTGCATTTACTCTTCTCCTTGTTGCCCTTCACAGTGGAGGCAGGAGCGCGTCACCATCCTTCTCTTGTTGCCGTTCGCGGTGAGCGCAGGAGCGCGTCACCACCCATTTTCTTGCCGGCACCGCGGTGAGCGCTGGAGCGCAATACCGCTTTCTCCTTACTTTTTCCACTCGGCGAGCGCAGGAGCACATCGCCGCTTTTTCATTTACTCCACACCACGGTGAGCACTGGAGCGCATCATCACTCATTTCGCTGTATCCACATCACGGTGAGCGCTGGAGCACATCACCACATTCTCTTTCTTTGTTCCACACGATGAGCGCAGGAGTGCATTGTTAATTATCCTTACCTCCTTGCAGTAAGTGCAGGAGCACTTAATAGCGTAACTGCTATCCCAGGGAATCCCCTGCTGTATTGATACCGTGGTGTCCAGTGCAGGTGCGCTCTCATTTTGAAGTCCTTGGGTGGTAAGCACACCTACCGGAGATTCCTTGAATGGACACATTCTTTCAGGTGACTATTGTTGTTCTTCCTACCATCCTCTTGATGAATGTGTGTGTATGTGTATGTGTGAATACTGGTTAAGGCAGTAAGTGACCAATTGTTGGTTATATTTCCAGGCAACAGGTCAGGAAGGGCAGCAACTCCACGGGATGTCTGATATCGTTTCATCACACCTTAAGGCAGACCCCTTATCGAGGATTCCTTCCCCCGGTCTTCACCACGCCCTATTTTGGTACTATTTAAGGTAGGACAGGGGAGGAGGTGGGAGACAGTGGAGGTTATTCATATCATCATAAGGCTTGTGGGGTCTGTGACAGATAGACCCCGACCAGTCTGGGTTTGTACCCGGCCGCCAGTGCTCAGATAATACTAAATGTATTCTTCATCTGGTAGACCGATCGAAACGATTCCCGGCGGAGCGTATGATCTTCTCTGTCGAAGCCGAGAAGGCTTTCGACAGGGTCCACTAGCCCTATCCCTTGGCCACCCTGTCTCACTTCGGCCTCCCCGACCGGTTTCTTCACTGGGTGTTCTGTAGCTACGAGAATCCTGTTGCCACAGTACGGGTGAATGGAACTGCCTCAAGCATCTTCCCCATTCGCAGAGGGACGCAACAGGGTTACCCCCAGTCGCCACTCCTCTTTGCTGTGTATATGGAGCCTATGGCCCAAAGAGTTCATGCGGATCCTGTCATTATAGGTGCACAGTTCGGCGGCACAGAGCACAAGCTGAGCCTTTATGCGGACGATGTGGTGGCCACGCTGGAGCGTCTTAGGGAGTCCTTCCCGGCTTTCTTGGCGGAGCTTGACAGATTTGTTGCTGTCTCGGGGTTCAAGATTAATGTGCATAAATCCCAGGAGCTTGCCCTTGCGCGAGCGCCTGATACGTTACAGCTCCTCCAGCGCTCCTACCCTGCAGGGCCAGACTGGTAATGCCGGGCACCGGGCAATCCCCCGGAAGGCTGAAGGGGGTGGGGGCCGTTTTTTTTACAGGGGGCCGGTTTTTGGTCCAGACTGTCTGTGACCGTCGTTAGTCAGTAAATAAATCAGAGTTAATTAACTTCAGTTTACTCACAGCTCTAGTCACTCACTACTCTGCGCTGCGACGTGTCTGCTCTCCTTGAGGGGTGGGGGGGGAGAGGGAAGCACAACTGTCTAATCTCTCTCAGTCTACATAATTAAATGCATTGTTTTGTTTTTGTTTTGGAGCAGTGGTACCATTTAAAAGGGTCACGCGTAGCGTGCAGATGTCTCCGCCTCCACGCACGGTCTCTTCAAATCAATCACCTTAGGGTGGGGGCTGGGAGTGGTGGTGGTGATCATGCGCATTGGGGCCTCTGAAGTGTGGGTGACCGGTGAGGCCAGGCCGAGAAGCATTCCAGAAGCCAGAGGCGTCACGACAGAGTGAGAGAGAGGCACCCCATAATTTACTTATTTCTGTCCCCTGCCTGCCCCTGCTGCAGTCTGCCGCCGCCCGCAGGTGAGTCACTGAGTCAGAGTGTGCACAGCCCAGGGCGGCCTGTGTGTGCCTGTGTCTGATTGTGACTGGCTGGAGACAGTTTTTGTTAACTCTATGTGGTGGGCTTGGTCTATATGAAATGTAATGTGTTACCTGTATGTAATGTATCAACTCTTACCCCTGGGTTCTCAATTTTATATTACAATGTGAAGCGTCCCACTTTTTCACCAGTTGATGCCAACTTGAACTTGTCGGTCCCCAAGAACCAATGAGGTTTCTAATTTTTTTCAGCGCATGAAGCCCCACTTATTAGCAGGCTTGCGATTAAAAAAAATGGTGACTGTACATGTCACCCTGAGTCACCGACCAAAACCAGTAGAAATCCGAGTGTTCATTCAAATAGCAGCAATGAGTATGCAAGATATTCTTTATTATTCTAAGCGAGATTGGATTGTATTGACTAAGCATACTATATAAACATGATGGCACGGGGTGTCCCTGCTCAATGTACTTTGCTTTAAACAGCTGCCTGCAGTGTACAGCTTGTAAATTATATATAGAGTGCGATTTCTATTTAATTGGGTTATGGAGAGGTTTCCCACTTTTTTAAAAAAACTGCCTTCCCTCTCTCTTCTGTCGGGAGAAGAAGCCTAAATAACCCTCCCAATTTCTTTCGGTGACAGTAGTATCTAATGTATTGGTAAAAACGTAAGGTCATCGACCTTGGAGATGCATTTCTCTTTTATATTATTACCCACGAGACTTTTCAGTCCAGACGTTTGCATTTTTGCAAATTGCAATTATCATGGCACTGTGGGCCGGGCCGAGCTGCAGATTCCTTTCCATGTAATGCTGCATACAGTTCACGTACTAACTCAGAGAAATTCTGAGTTACATTTAGAAACTTTACACACCTCAGACGCAAAAAAAATGGTGCTCAGCACTGCACTAAGCCAGCACAGCCTGTCATGGTTTCTGAGATGCACGTGACTCTCTCCACTTTATGTATTATACAACTCATTCACCAATACAGAGATAATCAGAGTTAATGTATGCGCTGCCAGAAAAGCGAACACACCAAGCCCTTCACATATACATTTAATGGGTGGGCGCAGTGCTTGCTTCATTTGTGCCAGTGGTTTCCAGTACTCGGCACTGGAACTTAATTGTCAGTCGGGGCTGCTTGGGACAGTCTGCCACAAGCTGGTGCTCTCTGGCTAATTTAGAGATAACCACAACAACAATTAGTTATTCCATCAATATTTATTTTAAATTACTATTACTAAGCCATTCCTATAGGTTTGGGGGCCTGTAATAGTGCAAATTGTCACACTTGTCGGAGTGGTATGGTAAGTAGTTGTGTTATTATTATCATTGGCAGCGCTGGAAGGTGCAGTGTGTGGTGCAATCTGCAGTGGCCTCCTGAGAGGGCCCTAGACATAACAGGCACATACTCCTATGCTGTCTGTTCTGACCCTTCTTGATGCTTGTAAACGGCCAGGACATGCTAGGGAGTCATAGGTCTCTGGGGACATCACACCCTAATATTCCAATGCTGAGAGTTTCAATGCCTGAATGCAAAAGCATTGCAACCAAAGAGTTTCATGTCACAAAGTACAGCCGGATGGGTAAGGTAATGAATGCCCCTACCTCATTTTTCATAAGGTTGTGACGCTGACACTAAGACAAAGAAAGACTAGTCAAGATAGGAATAGGAACATTGAATGATAAGGCAGGGGAGTGCAAGGACGGTTGCAGAGGTATCGGAGATAAAAAGGGGGAAGATAAGAGGGAACAGGGAGAGACTTGAGAGAGAAGATAGAGCAAGGGAAAGGAGGCGCTGAGCAGCAATGAGGATGAGACATGGGGCAGGGGAGAAACAGGCAGTTAAATATATGGGACAAATGAGGAGAAGTAGACACATGGTAAGCAAAACGCTGACAACTGAAAAAAGACACACTGTGCAAGATGAAAAGGGCCAGGAAACAGCCAGAGAGCAGAGAAACAAAGATGAGAATAGCACCCATTTATTTAGCAGGAATCGGTTTATAATTGGACACATTATCATGTATACTTTTTTATAATAGTCACTTTCAGCAAAATATATCAGGCAAGCATTCTCCACTTATTGTACATTTATTGGATTGCAAAATAAAAGGCACACATCCGAGTAAGCGTTATGATATGATATACAATTGTGGGTATAATCCTTTTATGAATGAATAACTTTGTTTTCATTGCTTTTATGTTTTGTTTTGGAAGCGTGTCATCAATCAGCCTCTACTATAAGTAAAGTTACAGCTTGTCTGCATTAATTGCAGTCACTGTCTGCCAGTCTGTATCATGATTATACATGTGTTTAACAGTAAGATCAGTTTACAAGGGCACTAATTTATTGCCCTTTATTTTCTGGTGCTTTTCTGCAGTTGTAAGATCTTAGAGTTTCTCGTTGCTCAAATGGGTGTAATTTCTAATATTTTTATGTCTTCCTCGTCTTCATTGCTTGATTTTGCTCGCAAGGAAGTGTCACTCAGTCGTTGAAATGTCACTCATAATTACTCCAAAATTATGAAAATGTCACACACAACAATCTGAAATCTTGGCAGCTATGCGTAACACACAACTGGCAACTTTACATAAAGTAAGTAAGTAATTTAGTAAAAGACAACTGGATTTAGTGCTCAAGAAGCTAGAAATAATAAATTTCCTAGCATTATTAAAAGAACGTTTTGAAATTATCAGACGTCATGGCCCATATTATGTTTTATTTTCTTGCTTTAATTAACAAGCAGCAGCCAGTCACTATAAACTACCTTCACCACTGGGTAAAGAGAAAAAAGAACCAATGAAAGTCCTGTGTATTCCACCAATCATCTAAATACTATTGGTTATATATCCCTCCCTTTCAGCCAGCAGTGTCTTATGTTTGAGGTTACGACGTATCTTGAGTCCTATCAAGGTCTGAAGCTCCGTAGGAATGTTTTTTTTTTTTTTCACAGCAGTACTTCATCAGAGTAATTCAAAAGAGCTTCCTCCTACCCCACTGTAATTGAAGAGCACTACCTGCACCCAAAGTTTCGGGTTGCCATGATGTGTGGCATTTTTATAATTTCAGCGTTTTATCATTGCCTCAGCCTGTTGCCGGTTTCCTTGACTGCTCAGAAGAGCGCAATACAGCAAGGTGCCTGCAAGAATCAGCTTTTAAAGGCAGACTTACGGCCCCTTTATATGCTGCAGACTGATCACCTGACGCTGACAGGCCACCTGAGATGTCTGGGCTCCCTTAAGAATCTGAAGCCCAAGACTCGCTGGTCAGTAAGCTGAGGATTTTCCATCAACCGAAGACCTCCATTTTCTGTACTCTGCTGTGTCACTGATTTAAAATGTCACTCACAGTTATGTTGAAATTATGAAAATACTACACATGGCAACCTGAAACCTCTATTTTTGGTGCTCTCTGTAAGAATGTCTATACGTACATATGACTGGATATCCTGGTGCTTTTTAAGGTCATCATCTACTATTTACTGTGCTTTAAAAGTTAATACATTTAAATATGTAATGGAAAATGTGCTGTAAAATGCACCATTTTGGTCTGCCTTTTTCCAAAATTTTCTTGGAATTAAGAGTGGTCGACCTTGCTCGCTGCGCTCGCTCGCTACGCTCGCTCACTACGTGCCAGATGGGGGCTGCTCTGAAAAAATTTGCCAGGGCTGCTTTCAGCTCCCAGTCCGGCCCTGCTACCCTGTCCAGTGGGCCCAAGAGTCCCTCCCATATTTGGGGATGCAAATTACTGCAGCCGTCGACTCCACTACAGCACCGAACTGCACAGTTCTGCTCCAACAGGTCCGGGAGTGTCTCCGGAAATGGAAGCCACACGCACTGTCCTGGCTGGGCCGCATCACAGCGGTAAAAATGGTAATCTTACCTAAAATTCTCTTTATATTTCACACACTACCACTGGCTCCTCCAACTGGGGTTCTACGCTCCTTACACCGAGACATGTAACGCTTTATTTGGCGCGATCAACGAGCCTGCATGAGTAGGGAACTAGCTTATCGCAGCCCAGATGAGGGGGGTCTCGGGATTCCTGACCTAATGGCCTACTGGCGAGCAGCCCAGCTGAGGGCCTTGGTGGAATGGTCCCGCCCGGAGTCCGAAACGCACTGGCTTTTCATGGACCATTCTCTTGCCGGTCAATCTCTCTGGGGCGTTCCTTTCCTAGCTCGGCCTGGGAGGCCTCACAATTTGTATCTCTCTGAGGTGACCTGTCCCACTCTCTTGGCCTGGGATAGAGTGGCCGCTGACTGAGGGCTAACCACATTCCCCGCTCCACTCACGCCTTTAGTCCGCATCCCTGACTTCACGCCGGGGCTAGATGAGACCCGGTTCCGGCACTGGACTGGAGAGGTGAGCAGGTCCATTGGCCCTTTCTTTGATCTGGAGGGCATTCGATCCTTTGAGGATATGCGCAGGGAACTGTCCATACCCGATGCTGAGACGTTTTGCCAAGAAATGCAGGAGAGGGGGTATCCTAAAAAATTACTCAAGCACTCCCTAACAAGAGCGCGCTTCACCCCCGTGAAACTTTACTGCAAGTACGGCCCAAACCCACGCTTGAAAGGTTGGTCTGTGTTACCACCTTTGGACCAGACACCCACAAACTGAGAAAAACGGTGCTGAGCAATTGGCACCTGTTGGCGAACTTAGATTGCCCACTATCCAACCCTCTGTTCGCCTACAGGAGGAATCAAAATGTAGGCCAACAACTCATGAGGGCGGACGTCACTTTACCAAAAAAGAAAAGTGACCTTCTCAGTCAATGGAACCTCAAACCAATCACAGGGCACCATAAGTGCGGTACCTGTGTTGTATGCCCAAACACTATCGAGGGTGACGAGTTCCAACATGGAACTACCAGATGGAGGC
The DNA here is from genome assembly GCF_964263255.1 of Lissotriton vulgaris. Taxonomy (NCBI): domain Eukaryota; kingdom Metazoa; phylum Chordata; class Amphibia; order Caudata; family Salamandridae; genus Lissotriton; species Lissotriton vulgaris. The sequence goes on from NC_141689.1 coordinate 532,307,661, forward strand.
ATTCGGACTTTTCAAATTGTAAGACCAAGAATGTCGTTTACCTGGTCCAGTGCCCCTGCGATCTGATTTACATCGGCAAAACCACACAACAAGTGAACACACGCATTTGCCAACACCGATCCAGGATCAAGAATAAAATCATGACTGCCCCCATGGTGGAGCACTTCATTAATGCAAGCCACGATGTCAATCACCTCAAATGGACAGTGTTGTATACACTTCGCCCGGCACAAAGTAATGTAGATATCGATAGGATGCTTTTAAAAACAGAAGCTTACCTGATATTGAAATTTAATAGCGTGCAGAGGGGCCTCAATACTTTATCTGAAGTCGCCAGACTCTAATCCATTGGTGTCTTGTTTTTCCAGATGACCGACTTGGTCGCGTCTCAGTACGTTTTATATGCAACATGGATTCTTCCCTACTTGACAATCACACAAACTACAAATCCCATAATGCAAAGCGGCACCTCAATGATTCATTACCATAGCAACTGCAGCAGCATCCATCTTGGGAAACCAAACAGAATGCTGTGAGCCGCCAAATGAACCACTTCGAGGTAAGCAATGCTCCTGCAGGCAAAGCGCCGCGTTCCAGCGCGCTCGCTAGGACTAACTCTGGCAGCAATCCCAGGCTGAACTCAGCTTCTTCTAAAAAGCGGTAGGTCAATGCTGATTGTCACAGCATAAGGATAGTTGTCCTCACGTCAAACCATGACACTGAAACCCTTTTCCCTCTTTGTTTAAATTCACAGATAGATTAACTATGCCCTGATGAGAATCCTGACAGTTAATTTCTGGATTCGAAACGCGTCGGCGAATTAGAAAAGGACGATTCAAATTTAAGCCATTGCTGATGACAATATAGAGTTTCGAATTCAATTTCGCGTTCCTTTTTTCTAATTTTTTTCTAACCTTTTCTTTCTTTGCTATGCTTTTGCTTTAATCGAACCTTGCACTGATATAAATATGTGTTGCACTATGTACTTTGTCACATATGTTTAATGTTTCTATCTGTTGACCGCATTCAGGTTTACGTTTAAGTTTGACACTGTGTGGCAATGATTGATTCAAACTTTGTGTAAAAATTGCTGTGTTGTACAGGTCTTTTCTGCTGATCATATGTTGTATGCGACAAATATTTGATAAACTACAAAAGTAACTGGTAAAAATAAAAATACCGTGTTGAATACGACAAATAGCGTCTTCAAACGCCCTGATTTTTGGCTTTGATTGAATAGTGAGAGGCACACTTGTTTGATTTCTAAATTTAGGCCCAGCCTCCTCACTTGTCCCCTAAGGGCCAAGCTCCCCTTGTTCTACTACATACCCGAAACTGAGCAATACCGGTATCTCCAGATCCGACATTGGGTTCTTCAGAGCGACGTCCGCGCGGGCGAGGAGCGACGCCTTACTCCCTTTGAAAAATGGCTCCTCACTTGACACACAGATGCTCGCCTAACCCCACACTTGGACACAGTTCGCCGAGGGGGGGAGGTTTCGGTGTCTCTATCTTGTTGTATTTTGCAAACAAGATATATGGATCTAAAGCCAGATTGCACTCCGAAGATTGTAAGGCACCTACTGGCCTATTGTGTTGAATATTGAAATGCAATAAAAGAAATTTTAACTAAAAAATGGAAAAGTAGATTTACTACACAAACACTACTAAATGCTACGCATTAATTAACAGATATATCCAGTGGCGGCTGGTGACATTTGAAAGCAGTGGGGCGTAAAAGTTGGGCATGACTTTTAAGCCGCAAGCGAAGCGAGCAAAAGTGGGGTACAGGTTGGGCCCTCCTCCAAAGAGAAAATTGGAACAAGATTGGCCAATGGTGCATTTTAAAGCGTATGCATTTCATGATAAAGCCAGGCTTAAACAATGGGAACGTATAGTCTTGAAATGGTATGCACCTACCCAGAATCTCAACTGTGTCCAACTCCATCAACAGGTTCAAAGTAAACACCTTCAGCCATCATAAAGATGTTTACAACTATTTCCCTGATGGCCTGCATCATCATTAGCAAACAATCACCCTCTACAATAGGCATCTACTGCCAATTATAATTGACACACTTAGAGACTCATTGGCACTAAACCACTAACACTGCCTCTTACAGAGGGCCACTTTCACTATTACCCACGCCACGCTATGCTTTCTCCTGACACCATGACCTCTCCACTGCCACTTTTACTCACCTCACATATTGCCACTCAGACCACTACTTCTCCAAAGCCTCCCAAGTTATCACTTTCATAGTAGCGAGGTGTGGCTCACTGGTTAGAGGCGGCAGACCCGGAGGCTGAGAACAGCCCGGGACCAGGGTTCGATTCCCGACGCGGCAGGGTCGAGGACCAGGGTCAGCGGACTGATAATTCTCGCCTCGGTGCCCACTTTGGGCAGTGATCACACTCGGTAACCCTGGGCATTAAGCTTGCCTCGTCGCTACAACGGCCCCCCACAGACGCCGGGGATGCCTGGCTTCACCTTGGAGATACCCAGCATGGGACCATCTCACAGGGAAAGCCAGGACGGGTTCCCCAGCGGTCATTCGCGCCAGGATACTCCGGTAGTAATTGAGCGCGCTACAAAACACCTTACATTCACATTTACATTTACATAGTGTCACCCACTCACCTAAACCTAGCCACACTACTACCAATCACTCACTGCCACTGCCAAAGAACAAATTTGATTTCGACATTCATATTTTGTATGCTTTGTACCTAGACATGATGCTGACATAACATGCTGACATAACAAAACACTGTAATGTTCCGACTAACAGTCACTATTTTTATTCTAAATGTGATAACTACCTTTCACTGAGAAACTGTCCTAGCTACAGTAAGAATGGGTTTAGAAGGTAGTTCAAATCTCAACCAATCATCGGCAACACTCTTGTGTACAGAACGTAACTGTGGCAGTGAGACAGCAGTGCGTGGGGTATTACAGAATGATATAACAGTTATTGGCCAATGGTATGCAGGTACATTGCCGTTAATAATACTGGAAATGTTTAATTAATTGATTTCTGGCCTGCAAGATCCCAGACAGAGTAACAGACTCTACTTATTCAGGACAACATGACACGTATGGCAGTGAAAATCAACCGCACAAGCACAAAACTTAGCTGTAGACGAAGCACCGATTCTTCGAGAAGCTGGAGACATGTCCCTGGAGGAAAGCAACTCGGAGCCCAAATCCATCTTTAAACTTGAATAACGCTTGCCCCTCACTTCCTGTTTTTTAAATATGGAGACAATCTGTGCAACTTCCTCACTCGCATTACACATCATGTTTAAGAGTAAGAGCAGCAGTCATGTTAAAATAGGCTTCCTTGTAGCAATGCCACCATGACTTTCCTATGGTACTATGATATTTCCCACATAAGCATTTAAGCTTTTAAACCCCGCTCATAAAAGATTTCAAAGCCTCGCAGGAACGAGTAAACATCTAAAAAAAAACAGATAAAATGGACAGGGCTCCAGCGTGAAATTCGTTTTCTTTTCATTCCAAACTCAGGCCCTCAAACCGAGGAATAGGCGATAACCCTTGACGGCAGCAATGCGGTCTTTCAGTAGATTGCTGTACTGACTAGTCAGTTGTTAAAGTAATTATGAAAATGATTCCTAACAAGTCACACAAAGAGCTGTTCTTTTTAAAACACTGAAAAGTATGTAATGTTCAATTGGAAACTAGGATCGACGCGTGTCACTCACTCACGAGGTCGTCTCAAGACGCTGTAGGAGCTGCACTCTGGTGGTCTCATACGTTAAATAACCAAAATGCTTCCAAGTTCCCACTTGACATCGGCTCCCACAAAACCCTTCCAACCAAGCCCTCCGCCAGCATGTAGTGTGCATCTCGTCCTCACAGCAGGTCATGGGCTCACGAGGGGTGGAAAGCGCTATATAAGTACTACAACAATGAAGTCGAACTGCTACGCACCAGATGTAACACCCCCACATTCTATCTAAGAAAATGGTGTTTCAGTGGTGCCTGCCAGTAACAAAAGGTGGAGGGAGCATCAGGGGAGAGTGAGCGGGGGAGGGGATAAATAATAATTTTAAAACGTACCTCGCGGCTCGCAATACTCGCATGGGGTCGCATGGGGATGGGGCGAGGGGTTTTACAAATAAAGTTTAAAAGAAAAACTTAAACTTACCTGAACAGACGGGCCCGCGCCGCATCTGCTGTCTACTCCTGGGCCGGGGTACGGTGCATTATAACGGCGCCTTCTCAATGTCTTGCGTGAGTGGCTGGCAACCCTGGCTCTTAGCCAATCCAGATGCTGCTCCACTGCTCCAGCAGCGCCAAGATTGGCTGAGGGCAGGGATACTCCCTGCCCTTTAGAAGACCGGGGGCTGCGCAGGAAGCAATCCTCGGTCCTTAAGGGGAAGTCTAGTGCGCATGTTCGGGCTGATAGCGAAAATTATCAGCCCAAAAACGAACATGCGCACTATTGCGCTGCCCACTGTCACTCAACCCGGACAGTGCTGCCGCAGCCCAACCCCCTTCAGCATCTGTGGAGCGTTCTACTTCTGACGCTAATTCCAATCAGGAGTCCTGATTGCTGCAATTAGGGTCAGAAGTAAAATGATTACATCTAAAGGTGGCCGTGGCATTAGTGGGGCAACGCCCCAACGCCCCCAATGGACTCACCGCCACTGGATATATCTATCATGCAGTTGAAAACTCCTTAGGATAGATTCTGAGATCACATTTGACCCTAGTTTGTCAGGACCCCAACATCATAGTATCCCCAAACCCCGTAACAAAAAAAACATCACAATATAGGGGAGTATCATTTTGAATAACACAGGCTCATTGGCTTTGTCAAGACGTCATCACAAATGTTCTGTGTATATACCCTGTTCTTAAAGGATTGTAGCAGGGAATATAAAATCCTGAATATCCATGGGACAGAATATTGTTAACACAATATTATTATTTTTTTGTAGAGTTTTATATAGCGCTATCTAGACCCGAAGGTATCGGAGCGCTTTACATGTTATGAGAGTATGTTTAACGTTGATTGCATTTGGGGATTCGTGAGGGTTGAAATAGTCATAAAAAGTGTAGAAAACATATCTCATTAAAGTATTAAACATAAAACACCAAGTGTCGATAACAGTACAGCAATAAGGTAATGGCAATGAGAAAAGATGAAACATTGGATGGGTCAGACGAATATTTAGGGACAAAATATCAAAAGGTAAGGGCACAGAAGGAGGTACTATTATTGGAGAAGTATGGCTCACTGGTTAGAGGAGGCAGACCTGGAAACAGAGGTCAGCCCGGGACCAGGGTTCAATTCCTGGCTTGGTGGGGTCTTGAGTCCTAAAAATGTCCATGGACTCGACAATTCTCGCTCCGGTGCCTACTCGATTCACGGGTTCACACTCTACGACTCTGGGCAATAGCTTGCTTAATCTCCACAACGGCCCCTCGCGGCGGTATGCCTGGCTTTCACCTTGCGGATACCCTGCCGGGGTTATCTCACAGGGGAATACCAGGTTGGGTTCCCTAAGCAAGCGCTTAGAAACCGCCCAGTGATTTCCGCTATATAAATTCCTGTACATTTACATTATTGCCCCCACATCCATGTACCTTAAAGACAGATTTATCACTTAGGTACGTATATAGGGAGTTCGGTATAAAACATGTATGTAAACGTACCTTTCAACATTTTTTCCCTAGTTATTATTGTAACGATAGTCTATCTCGTTGCTACTCGAGACTCCAAAATTCCCAGCTTACACCTTCTCAAAGTTGCAGTTATTTTATACGGGCATCAAGATTCTAGAAGATTCATCTCATATCTTGAATCCCAAAGTACCCAGTTATGCGATACATACAATAATATTTTTGTGTATTATCCTGCAAAGCTATTTTATAACAGAACAGGGATCTGCATAATTCTGTCACATCTGCCACATAATTTGGTCCCCCACTGCTGCAAAATATCAATGGCACCGGTCATAGCGAGCAACACAAAGCAGTAGTATCCATCATGTAATTGTAAAACCTGAATAGAGCGAGGAGTATATATAGAAGCTCATTTCTAAACATAATAATGATGATAAACATAAAAGTTCTGGCAATGTTGTAAGGGTTTGGCTCAGCGATTATCAATGGTTAGGAGTTTAAATAGACACACGGACAGTGGTCCACCATATGACCTTTTGAGGAGCAGCGCTGTAAAATGTGTGTTTTCAGCTGCAACATGGTTATGGTTTGCCTCAAACCTACCTCTGGCTCCTGTAAATACACAGCTGGTAAAATTATATAGCGCTGAACATGTCTGATAATGCGTGCATCAGGTGTATAATCCCTCAGCCTTCATCGTAAGAAAAAGAAATAAAAAGTGTAACAGACCAATAGAATACGCGCAACAAGTGATCTGTACTGCAGTGCGCCACTGTTAGCTTTATTCAGTAAAGTTTTCTCCCAGGGTGCTAGATTATATGCCATTGAGTGAGAGAGACATGTGACGCATTAAACAAACAGAAGCGGTGCTGAATGCAGCAGAGACATTAATAAACACACGTGTGGTGGTTCACCGGCACATACCTTGCTCAGAAAGGCCCTGTCCCAGAGGCATTTCCTGGATAGCTTGATGTCATCCTCCAGCGAGTGCTCAGTCGTGTGGTTAAACGTCAGTGTCAGGACACCGGACTGGTGGTCCAAGCGGAGGAAAGCGCTGTCTCCGATCGAGGCCGACGAGAAATCCGAGTGAGGAACTTCCGGCAAACTGAAAGATCAAGGGCTCGGAATCAGAACATGGCGCGCGAACCAAGTCCACAGAAGTCTGTCCTACCTAGGGAAACCCCGACCCCTCTGTCCCTCGCGCCGCGTCCTGAGCAATGTGGCAGAGACCCAACACTACTGCACCAGGCTGCACCGAGTCACGGCAAGCCAGCTCTAAATCACCCTGGATTACAAGACAGGAAACTCAATTTGTCCCTAATAACATCACAGATTAAAGGCAGTGCTGCCTTCCTTCAGATCCAGGCTTGCTCGGTGCGCCGGGCATGCTTTCCATGCCAACAGACCTGTGGTACTTGCGGTAGCATCCGCCAGCCAGCAGCCAAACGGCTCTATTTTCCTACGACTGGGAAAAACAGACGTCTCAAGGGAGAGACGGCATTGTTTCAGATATTACAAACAACAGGGACATTCATAACAAAATGTTCCGTCGTAGTAAAGTCTTTGTTTCGTGCCAAGGAAGTATGAATAATTCTGTCAGAAATGGCATGCCATGCTGATTCCTGAACAATGGAAGTCCACCCAAAACACAAATGAAGCAGCATTCTTGAGGAGCGGCATCATGCACTGACAACGGGCGAAGAAACAACAGATAAACAGCCAGGGCGAGGCCCTCAGCCTCGTGCATAATAACACCGCTGTTGATTGACGTCATGATCTGTGGACAAAGAAATAGGCAGCAAATGTACCTAAATATAGTTTGAGGTTTCATTTCACGTTATATTTTCAGAAGCCTTTTAGGGAGTGGGACAAAAACGGTTCAGAATCTCTTTGTCATTAAAATATAGCAAAATACATAATTAGCATGCATCAGGATGAAGCAATGACACAAAATAAATTGAAGTATATTATTTTACAGTAGTAATCCTTGCTCAAATGGTGATGTTGAAATCAATGGCTTAAATATGGTGTATGAGCTGGTAACGAACATTAATGACAAGAAGACAGTAATAGCATTCTTTAAATTTTGAGAATATTTTAATTATGTCTTAGTGACAAAATAATGCCTTTTCAGAATAACTCGGGAGGAGTTTGGGCGGGTAGTAGGTGTTTTCGGGGGCCCGCTAAGTTGATAAGTAGCCTCCAGGCACCCAACCCAAATGATCAAATAAACCTTTGATGCAAAACGTAAATTTAAATGAAATGCATTCACCCTGTGTGAAGACTTCTTTGTAGTTGTAAAGCCTTCCCAAAGAAGCACGAGGTTGAAAGGGATAACTTCAAATATAAGGTGTATTTCCAGAAAAGAAGAAACTCTGACCACAGCTTCATACAGGTTCTCCCCCACCCCAGTAACTGCCTGTCATAGCTTCCATTGTCAATTGTAAACATTACATTTGGAACTTAACTTTAAGGGGACTGAGTGGGAGAAGGGGAAAAAGGGAAGAGCATACCATGTGGAAAAATAAAAAAAGCTACAGTAAAAAGGTGCACATTTTCACACTCTGCAATAGATACATTAGACAAACCAAAGAATAAGACTGTTCTGTATTCATGGGTGTATATATCGGGGGAGTGACTGTATGGGCTTTGACACCCACACCCATTTATTAGAGGAGAGGTGTTTCGCCCAGCCATGATCTTTAACTACTTGTCACCTTTAAATGAAAACAGTCTTTAAGAAGACTGAACATGCAATATGAAGAAACACTGCTGATGCTGACAGGCCTAGTTTGCATTTTCCATTACATGCCAGACCTATTGGCTTTGATGGCGCTTATTAAACAAATAGTCAAATCTACTAGATTTGCCAAAGCCCGTCATTTATTGGTCTAAACTCTAGGAAGCAGTAATTTCTGTTTCCATATCTCAGCATTTCTTATCTGTCCGTAGGTGGTGAAACCCTGCCAGCATGAGCCCCCATCATTTATTGTCTGCAGATAGGCAGGCCGGATGTGATAGTGTTACAACCATTATGCAAGCATGCATTTGCAAATCCAATAGGTCTCATATAGGTGAGACCTACTGTCTTCGTCAATGTGTTTTATCCATGTTGTACACCAGTGGGGCTGCTGTTCAGCATGGCAAAAAATAGTGACATAGATGTAAGTAGCCTGGAGTGGAGTATCATAGCCTGCAGTGGAGTAGAGTGGAGTTGCATGGAGTGGAGCAGAGTGTCATAGAGTGAAACTGAGTAAAGTGGGGTAGAGTGCTGTGAAGTCGAGTGGCGTAGAGAGGTGTGGCATAGAATGGAGTAATAAGACTGTTGTAGAGTGGAGTGACATAGAGTGTTGCAGAGTGTAGTGTGGTGGAGTGACGTAGCATACCGTAGAATAGAGTGTTATAGAGCAGAGTGGCATAGAATGGAGTAGAGTGTCATAGAGTGAAGTCTTGTAGAGTGGAATGTCGAGGAGTGGAGCGGCATACAGTGGCATAGACTGGAGTGGAGTAGAGTCTCGTAAACTTGAATGGAGTAGAGTGTAGGCCTGGGTGGATCTCACAGAGTTTCATTCCACAGAATTCAGCAAAGTTACCAAAAAACGTTGCCAAATTCCGTAGAGTTCAATGAGCGTGAAGAGTATTGCTCCACCATCCCTAATGAAGTTCCCTTGGATACTGAAAATCGTTTGGGGTCAAGAACCCCTCCTGTTGCCACCAGTTAGTCCCACACAGCAGGATTGTTGAGTGCTCGTTGGAGGCCCTGCCCCCTTTCTCAACCACTCTGCAAATGCTCCTACTGGCGCACTGTTGGTTGATGAAGTCTCCTTGGCTGCTGAGGGTGCTAGAGGGCCAAGAACCCCTATTGTTACCACAAGTAAGTTCCACACAGTGGGATTGCTAGAAGCTCGTTAGAGGCCCGCCCAATTTCTCAACCACTCTGCAAATGCACCTCCTGGTGCACTACTTGTTGGGAGATGAAGTCCCCTTGGATGCTCAGGGTCTTAGGAGCCAAGAACCCCTCCTGTTACCAGCAGTAAGTCCCACACAGTGGGAGTGCTGAGAGCTCGTCAGAGGCCCTAACCCATTTCTCAACCACTCTGCAAACTTGCCTCCTAGTGCACTATTGGTTGAGGTATGAAGTGGTGTAGAGTGGAGTTGCGTAGACAGGAGTAAAGTGTCCTGGAGTGTCATTGAGTGGAGTGGAGTGTCTTAGAGTGGAGTGACGTAGAGTGAAGTGGCATAGAGTGGAGGGGAGTATTGTGGCATAGAGTGGAGCAGAATGTTGTGGAGTGGAGTGGTAGTGCACTACCATTACAGACAACACATTTTCAATTGAAATGACCCTTACATTGGCACAGACTATCAGTTTTACTGATAAACCTACACAGTACACAAAGCATTATGTGGGGAACTGTGTATTGATTTGTTTTGATGGTATTAAATATTCGTTTCCACCACACTTCAGAATGACAAAAAAAGTACTTTATTTGCGCTTTCCAAATTCTGATATAGTCGGAAATCTATATACAGTTTTTTAGTGGCATTTAAATTTTGTTGTGTGTTAGAAAAAAAAAACATCCTACAGCCTTTCATTTCATACCCCAGTACCCAACAAGATTGTCACGAAATCCTCTCTGTTTGCAATCAGAGAAAGAAAAGTAAACACTGTCCTCCCTCCGAAGACAGTGCCTAATATTTAACCTCTGTCTTAGAATGCACTGCAAATATGATAAGATAAAAATTAAATTTAAAGGCCTGTGTATTCCTCATTCACTTCTGAACTTGAGCATGGTTATTTTGGCGGTGCTTCAGAGCCCCCACTCCCCACTTCCAGCACCTGTGGCATGGGCGTGCAATTGAGGAAGAGGATTATTTATGCCATGATATTAGTAAAGAGCACTGACCAAAATAAACAAACTGGTAGTGGCAGAATAGGTCAATCAGTCCAGCAGAAAGATAGGAGGCAGAATGCCTTTTCAAAGAAATATAGCACGTTTAATGTGAACTAGCATGCAGGGAAGAAAACTGAAAACACATGTACTGTTGAGAAGTGCCAAACGAAAAAGAAAAAAAAGAGTAACCAGAGAGCTACCACTTGTGGACAAATACAAGGAGCCAGTCAGAGAGTAAACAGGCTATGCTCCATGGGAGAAACAAAGACATGCTGAACAGCCTAAAACAAATAAAACCAGCAAATAGAAAGTAAGCAATTGGGAGTTACAAAATGTAAAGCCAATTAATACATAGGGAAGCTTTTTAGCATGTCCTCAATGTGTCTATCCAAGCAGACAGCTGTGCTGTCTGGTAGATTTCAACCCAAAGAAAAGCACTGCCGCACACAGTTTAAATCCATAAATGAAATTGCTTTTAATTTTCACAATCCATGCTGGGAGGATATATACTACCCACGTTTAAACCTGTGCCTTGCTGACCTTAATGTGGGCAGTATGTGAGACGGTCTTAGTGTAGGCATGTTTCTTTATGTACTATAAATGGGGGTTGAATGACACCTCTTACCAGGGCTACTACATCTTTAATGGACCACTATAGACACACCACAGCCGGGCTACTTTACCTTTAACCAGACGGTACTAGAATTTATACCAAGGCTGCCATACGTTTTATGAAACCGTTCATTATCAGCCAGCAGGGTTGCTGTATGTTTAGTGGCAGTGCACAGAGGCTTCTCGGCTGGACTAATACACTTTAGTGGACTAGGTGCATCACATCTCTCCAGAGCTGCTTTCAAACAAGACATTACAGCCCTTTCTGAACAAACAATAGTATCGGTGAAGGAAAACTGACCCTTCTCTGCAGGAGTGAGCTACCTATGACACGGGGCTTCATATATTGTTATTAATGGAAGGGTAGTTGTTCCCCATAGAGCTGCAGTGCATTTATCAGGATAGGGCCATTACGTCTTAGTAAGGTTGCCACAATTCTATTAGACACATTTCCCTGAACTGTTCAGTCTCTGGATCATACCTCCAATATCACAATAGTATATCCCAATGCTGTTCCCCTCTCCTGGATCAAGAGGTACAGTGCTTATTCACTGCACTGAAAAGCTCATCCAAATCAAGAAGTGCTGGACAGTAGGAGCTGTCAGTGAACTGGACACCTCACCTAGATACAGAGAGGCTGAAGATACATTAAGCTCCTTTCTTTAATAAATAGGAGCTATATAGTTGGAGATTTCCCTGTCAGTCACAGCTGCACAATGCTCCTTATCTGAATATACAAAAGGTGAACAGCTGGACTTGTCCAAACCATCAATCGTTCTCCTGCTTTCACATAGCTGCTCTTAGAGACAAAAAAATGCATGTCTTTCTTGCGCCAGATTGACAATGCAGATTCGTTTTCTAATTGGCATCAAGTTGCTGTGTTTTTAAAGTGCAGACACATTACTCATGTATTTTCCCTCTGCCTTTTCCGTACAGTAACATATCCTTACAAACACACACTGTGTACCAGTGACCAAGACTCTTTGGGAAGGCCTACTTGAACCCCAGTAAGACATTCTAATGTAGTCAGTAGAACTAAAGTGATTGATTGGTGCTTACTACCTGCCATGCCCTTTCTTTGATTATGTACATCAATAAGTCAGATTGTTAGACTTGTCAGCCTTAGGGTGGTCTTTCCCCAAAACTTTGTGCTTGTTTACCTCCTCTTTTTGCTGATTCATTTTGTTGGCCTTAGGACTCTGAGCACTTTACTGCTTTACTGACCAGTGCTAAAGTGCATGTGCATGTGCATCTCCCCTAAACATGGTTACATTAGTGTATACACAATTGGCATTTTAAATGCACTTGTAAGTCCCTTGTCAAGAGGTATGCCATCTACTTCAGGCCTGTAAATTAAATGCTACTAGTAGGCCTGCAGCACTGATCGTGCACCCCACACAAGTATCCCTTTTAAACATATCTCAGGCCTCCCACTTCATTGCCTGTCTGTAAAATGTTACTGCCACTTCGACTTGGCATTTAAAACACTTTGCCAAGCCTTAAACCCCCCCCCTTTTATTATGCATAATTCAGCCCTAAGACAGGCCGTAGGTACCACATAGGGCAGGGTGCTGTGTAAATAAAAGGTAGGACATGTACTTTTAACCCCTTGACCGCGGCACAAATTCTGCAGCGGTGCTGGGGAAATAATGAGTGGGCGGGGTTCGGACGGCCCTCGGCCGTCCTCCGCTCATGCCCACTTTCATGTCCTGGTAGTGGAAAACACCTACATTCATTTTTCACTACTGTGAGGCCTACTCCTCTCAACAGTTAACATTGGGAATTCCTTAATCAGACCCCCCAGGATATAGCGGCATGGATTAGCAAATTTAGCGGCACAAAAATGGAAATTTAGCGGCACAAAATTGGAAATTTAGCGGCAATTTTGCGGCATTTTATTTGGCCATTTTTCCTACAACAAACACAGATATCTTAGTTTTTTTAGTTATTTAACAACATGAAGCTATGTATGTATACTAATGTAAGCATTCCTCCATAGAAACACTCTTGATTGTGGGTTTAAGTAATTCCCTTTTCCTACAGCTTGAGGCCCGCATAAGGCTCGAGTGCCCCCTTCTACATGGGCATGCCATCAATATTTATATATAGGTACCCACCCTCACGTGTCCGCGCTTGTCAAACCGGGCGCCTTGGAGTACAGTACTCGAGGTGCTACAAAGCAAAAATACTTTATGGCCGCGACACGTCGCACATCTTATTAGAGAATTGGAAACCTAAAATGTTGTGCATTTACTTTGAGACTGCCATTGCAGGTTGTGCGTTAATCAGTGGATATTTTGCCTGTATGATTCGAACATAAAATATCTTTCTGATAGAAACGGGTTCAAAATCTGTCTGTACATCTTGTGAAGGACAACAATTTAGTGAGTGAACAGCCAACAGAAATGGGCTCCTATCCCAATGTCCAGTAAGCTTTTGCAAATTCTGAGAGAAATGCCTCAAACTATAATTTACAATGAAAGGTCTAACTCCTTATAGAAAATACAGAAACAAAAATACGTTTGCACTCTAAAAGCACGTTTTCTTAAGATATCTACGGATGGGCTCGGGTGTCATAACTTTCCTTCCGGTCCGTTTCCGATGAAATTCGGAGTTTTCCGTGTTTTGGCTTGCCTGGAAACATGGAGCCACGTTTGCCCTCGCAGTTTCTCGTGAGCAGTGCACCCGAGCATCACGCGGGCTCTGGCCTCTCTAGGGCAGAGGCCAAGACTCGCCTCCAGGGTGGGCACACTCTGCTCATTCTCACACCCGGAGCGCACGGCCCAGGATATGCTGCCAGGCTCCGCGCAAAGCAATGCCCCAGACCAGATGTGCGGAGAGCGTGGGGCCAGCCTTTATAGAATAATACTTAATCTTCTTTTTTTGTATGAAGATGCTCATTTCGCACTCCTGCTGTTCCCAGGCACTGAAAATAACCACCCCTATTACGGAATGTTTACTAACATTGCACGGGTGAAAGGCTGAGTCTGAGTTACTCCTCCCCCCCCTTTCAGAGTATAAATAACACACATCCCAAGAGATGTGCTGAGCAGAGGGACATTCACTAAATTATAAATCGCCCTTTCTTTCGACCCTCGGCTCCAGGGGAGAGGGCGGGGCCTCACCCCAGTCACCGGGAGGGTCTCCAGCGGGGAGCCAGATGCAGGATGGGCACTTCAAAGCCCGTCGCAGTGAGCTGTTAATGCCCCATTAAGCCCTGAAAGGTATTCTTTCGTGCTTCTGTGTCCTTCCCTCCCGCCCCAATAAAAAACGCAAGTCAGACCCCCTCCGGATATAGGCGGCTTTTGTAAAAATACCGCGATTCCTACAAAAGTGCCGATTTCGCGGGCACTTCTGTAAAAATCGCGGCATTTTTACTAAAGTGCCGATTTCGCGGCAAATCGCGAAATCGCGAAATCGCGATATCCTGGAGGGTCTGCTTAATGCACTATTAAGCTGTAATTCCGGATTAGAAAGGAGAAGTTGTATCATGTTTCATATCTTTGGAATGATAATGACGAAATTCTCTTTACTGGTAAAGTTGGATTTAACATTATTATTTTTGAAATTGCACTTTTAGAAAGTGGAGATTTCCTGCTCTACCAGCTCTGTGTGCCTGCAGCTTGTCTCAAATAAACATCTGGGGTGGGTGACAGCTACACTTTGTGCATTCCCTCTAGACAACCACAAGCACACAAAGGTTAGGTGTGTCTGAGCACTCATCTACATTGTGATGGCTCTTCCTGGGCAGGAAGAGAGGGAGGAGCTGACACACCTGAATAGACAGTGCCCTGTCTACACACAAAGGGCTGATTACCCCCTACTGACAGTCTGGAGTCAGGGCTGGGAAAAAAGGACCTTGATGCACTTCAAAGACCCTTCTTTGCAATAACTCCTACTTCAAAGGCACAACTGGGTATAAGTACTGGGTCTCTGACCCCACCAAATCAGACACTTCTGGACCTACAACTGGACTCTGTCAGAAGAAATGCAGTGATGCATCAAGAACCGACTGCTGGACTGCTGACCTGGAACTCTTGCTCTTCTCAGGCCCTGCTACTCACTGCTCTCTGACCCTGCCGAGGAGAGCTGGACTCTTTCTTGCAACTGAATTGATGTCCAAGGGCTTGTTGGCTTGCCTCCTGTTGCTTGAGACTCAGGGCTACCATAGTCTACGCACCTGCTCCTGGTTCTCTGGAAGTGGACCTAGATACTTGCACCAGAGAAATCAAAGCATCTCCCCTCTGCATGTAGCAGAACTAGTGCATCAACCCTAGTGCAGGAGTAGAACCCGGCGCATTGAACTTGGAACTGCCACATCACATTTGGAACCACCACTTCAGAACCAACAAATCGCCGCCACTGCGTGGAGAAGATCAACACATTGCCCCTCCAGCATGGATTAACCCGGCACATCGTCTTTGGGACAGCCCCACTCAGAACTGGCACTTCTCTTAATGGAACTGACGCATCACCACCAATGCGTGAAGAAAATCGATGCATCACCTTGACTGTGGGCCCAACATCAATGCATCACTCATCTGCACCCTGCACCTTGCTGTTGCGACCAGGATCAAGGTAATCTGTTCACCGGACCTGTGTGACTCTTGTCCCCAGCCTGCGCTTCATCGCAGTTGGCCTGAACTGTTGACTTTGCCCTGGTTCAGCATGACCTCATTGGTGCTTATTGCTTCTAAGCGCTAGAACTTTTTATTCTTACAAATTCATAGCTCAACTTCTACTAATTGGATTTTGGTAATTTTGGTCTTGATTTATTTATAAAATTATTCTCTATTTTCCTAAACCTGCATGGAGTCTTTTTGTGGTGTATTCATTGTGTTACTCTGTGTGTGTGTGTGTGTGTGTGTGTGTTACAAAAATACTTTACACATTGCCTCTTGGATAGGCCTGACTGCTTTGTACCAAGCTACCAGATGGTGAGCACAGGTTATCTTTTAGTGTGTCTCTAGCTTACCCTGACTGCAGTGGTGGTCCCTACTTGATTCCAAAATGACGAGAGGGGCCCCTCCACAACAAGGGGAAGGGCACCAAAATGACCACAAGTCAAAATTCAACAAATTACATTTGGATCTGTTAAACCAAGCCCAATAGTAGATCATACACAGTTCATACCAGATTCACCTAACATCACCAAGAGTACTGGCTATATTCAATATACAAATGTGATATTCATCCTTAAAACACCAATAAAAATATGATAAACACAAATAGTGCATTCAATGTGGCAATACAAAATAGACACAACAAATAGTCCTATCTCAAGATATAAAGATTCCATCTGAAATGTTATCAACACAAAATCATAATTTTTTATTCCAGGAGTTTGTCAAACAATATCTCTCATTTTGAGAAAAGGGGGGAAAATTCTAGACAATTGTTTTTGTCATTTCACTGCAGTATTCAGACAAAACAGTAATTGGTCGAACTGATCTAAAGAAGAAACAGTCTCGTTGTTCAACCAACACTATGTCGATTTGGTGCTTTAAAAACCTGGCATCGGACGTGTTTCGGTGGGTTTGCCTCGTCCAACTACCTTCTTCAGGAACTAAATTGATGTCTCCCACACCTTCAAATCCATAATAAAAATATATGTAAGTGTTGGGCCGTAGCTCCTAGGGTCAGCTTTTCAATATCCAATGCCACCCACAGCTTTCTTCAACTGGTTCCTCAAGTTCAAATTATTCCATACCAAGGCTTAAAGAATGGCCATATTCCTTATATATACTCTCTGCGGAATTAAAGAATCTCCAATAGATCGCTTATGACAGCGTGTAATTACATGGACCTTGCCGCATTTACAAAGAACGGAGGGTGTGTTCCTGATTACCCAGCAAAACCGGCCAGCCTGAGAAGGGAAACTCTCGCCGGACCCGCTCTGCGGGTCCCGCTTCACCTGGGCTTGATCTGCGTGTTGGGTGCGAGGCGTGCAGGGCTGCGAGCGTGACGCGCGGGACTTCAGCAACCAGGAGTCCCCGCGAGGCAGATTAACACCACCTGGCCCGCTCTCCCTGCAAGGCACGCCCACTGCACACACATATATCATCATAGTAACACCCGCGGGGGCTAAGACCGGGCAAAGAGTGGGCCGTTTGAGGCCGTTCGAGGACCGAAGAGACCGGACCGGGCCACCCCTCTTACGAGGCCTGCATATCTTCTCCCGTATATCACCACTAGGATTCTGCCAGCCTCTACAAGTAGCTCCCCTACAATGAGCAAAATGGAGACCAGGAGTAAAACCAATTTGCCTGTGGCTGGACCTTCCATGGCTACAACGGCCCAAGGTAAAATTGACAATTATTTCCTTAAGGCGGGTTCTTTGCTGATCGATGACATTACTGTTCTAGAAAGACGCATCTCCCAGGAAATCGAGTGGGTTAGGAGATCATCCATGGGCATTCTAGCGCTGGCCAAGACCCCCGAGGAAAGGCTGAATGTGAATGGCTCACTGGCTGGAGCTTGTGGGGGGGACCAATCACCTGTCAACCTAGATCTTTCTGAGGAAACCTTAAGCGACCTTGAAGATATGAGCCTACTGACCCTCCCATTGACCCAAATCGTACTTCCTCCAACCTCTATTATTGTGGAGGAACCTACCGAATTTTTTTTTAATTCATCTAGGGAGGAACTCCCACCGGTAACGCACAGCCTAGTCGCAACAGATCCATCAAGCAGAGCTAGGGGTGCAAGGGAAGGGGCAATACAAAAAAAGAAGACGGGGGGACTAAGTAATAGAGAAAGGAAGGCTAAAATACGGAGGCTAGGCACAATACATGATAAGGGCAGTCTTGATAATACCAGACCAGAGACCCCATCACTAGACAGAACGGAGCTTCCCCCACTAGCTAATGCTTCTATTGAACCTCCACCTTCCACAACAGACCACACCATGGAGGTAGCCGAAGAGGATATCACACTCGCAGATATAGGAAACTTGTTCAGGTCTTTGCTAAGTCCCATAGAAGCTCGCCTGATCAAGATAGAAGCAAGGCTTACCAAATTTGAGAAATCCACCACCCAGTTTATGGATAGTTGGAAAGCCGCGAATAACTGCCCTATAGTACCAAGCGCAGACCCTAAATACAAGAAGGGTCCTGAATCTGAGACCTCGACCAAGAAAAAGGGGGCAGAAAATACGAAACCCTCAAATTTAACTGCAAATTCAAAATCGGCCAACCACCAGGTACCTAGCCGAAAACATAATAAGCCCTCCTCCTGTTTACAGCAACCAGCAATAGCCGCTGATGCAGCTCACACACATCCCCCCTCTACACAGCAAACAGTAACAGCTACTAATGCATCACACCCACAGTCATCAACTACAATTGTACCTAAACCTCCACCAATTAATACACAAAATCCCCAAAACCCCAATATTACATCACAAAAAATACAAAAAACAGTAACAGTAAATCTACCACCAGAGGTGGCTGCATACACTGTTATTTTAGCCGGGGTACCGGAACTAAAACCAGCGACCAGTGAAACAGGGGCCTCGCTAAAAAACAAAGTCATAAATTGGCTATCTACGTTTAGGCCACTCCCCAGAGGCATGACTAGTGATATTCGCATGGTGAGAAGAGTTTCATGGGTAGGGAAGAGGCCCAAAACAATCAGTGGCGACTGTATACTGGTTAGCTTCAAAGAGCCAGGAACAGTTTCCTATATCTGTGGTTGTTTTCCAGATGATGAGGGGAACAACATCCAGCCACTTCCCCTCTCATTCTTCTATCCATAAAATACTCACATAGTCAATGATCAGAGATGGGAATATTCACACGAGTCACTGGGAAATTGGGGGGAAAATCAAGGAGGGAGGAGGAATCCCTACAACCAAATGCGAATGGCATCGGGTCATGCTTTGACACATGACGAGGCTCAGGGATGGGAAACTGTCACTAGAAGAGGGATGGGAAGGGGTGGTCGAGAGCGAGGAGCAATCTGGCCCCCTAGATACTATCAGCCCCCATTTCTTCCAATTTACAACCGCTTTGATTGTCTTGAAATGGTGGATTGACAGTATGACTTGGAAGGAAGGGCACATCCCCACCCAGCCGGGCAAGCCGCACCCAACACCATCGGTGGCGGCAGGCACAAACTCTCCAACATTAACCATGGGGGGGGGGAGTACCCGGCCTGCACAAATTTAGAAGATTCCCCACAGAGAGCAGACAGGGAAATAGAACCAGTGGATTCCCATAGGGGACAAGGGCCCACACGGGGGACGTCCCCAAAAGAGCATGCCAACCTAATGGTAAACCTAGGCATAAGGGGAAACAGCCAGCATGTTCCGCATATACTAAAGCTGCTGTCATGGAACGTCGCTGGATTGGCCAATAAAATAGACTCTCAATCGTGGGTCGACTTAATCGACTCTAAAAGTGTCTGCCTCTTCCAAGAGACTTGGGCAAGGGAGGAGTACACCTTCCGGGGTTTCGAGATATTTTCAATACCGGCAAAATGGGGAGGGAGAGGCCGCCCATCGGGAGGTCTGGCAATCTGGGTGGCATCGCATCTGGGTTGCCTAGCTACACACCAAAGCGTGGATTCAGAAGACATACTGGCTGTCCTCCTTGAATGGCCTAGATCATTTAAACTACTTGTAATAAATGTCTATTCCAGACCGCTCCCCATATCCAGTACCTCAAAAACCATTGAAGAACTGTCCTCTCTCCTGAAGGCTATTCCGGAGGGCACATCATATCTAGTGGGGGGGGATTTTAACTTGCATTTTGAGCCATTACCGGGCCTACTTGATGGACCCTCCCTAGAGGAGGATTCAAGTTGGCAGGTTCCCCCGACAGAGGCCCCCCCTCCGAGAGCATGGACACCATTAGCCGTGCAGATAAATATGCTCACCCTTACTCACGGCCTCAGGGCTTGCAACGGCCGTGTTAAATCTGATATCCCGTGTAAATGTACATACAATAAAATTGGGAGAGAATCAAGATTAGACTACCTCCTGGTACAATTATTCGCTTGGAAAGGGTGATAGATTTTAGAGTAACATCTAGAGAAGACAGTGACCACAATGCCTTGGAACTGGAATACGCCATCCCCCGTATTGAGGATAGGGCATCGAACGAACAAAAGCTCAGGGAAGGATATCTTCTAGAAAACAACAGAAGGAGGATAAGATGGGAAAAGTTGTCTACTAGAGAAGATAAGTTAGCCATCCTCTACGCTAGGATTACACCAATTCTAACAGAGGCATTCGCCTCGTGGGTTCCAGTGAGTACGCAGGAAAATAGAGAGCACCTCCTGCGCTTACATGAACAATTAATTAAAACTCTGGAGATGGACCTCTTTAGTAGTGGACCTTCCAGGACCCGGGGCCTACATAAAGATACCTGGTTCAATACCTCTTGTCAAAACGCCAAACGTGACCTTCTACTTACCATTAAAGCTGGAGGATCGAGGGAGGAGATCCGCAATAGAAGGCGGGCGTACAAGATACTTGTGACAAACGCCAAGATAGAGTGGGATCTCCAACATTGGGAGAACCTTTCGGAGCTATTAGCAACGAGGGATTACCGCAAATTCTGGCACGTAGTCAATCACGGTTCTGAAGACCTTCCCTCGGCAATTGAACCAAACATTGCCCCGAGTGTCTGGCAAAATCACTACCAGTCTTTATACTCCCCGGAGGCTGGAGGGCTGAAATCTCCACTTCACATCCCGCAAAACAACCAGGCACTGGACCCTTTCACCGAAAAAGAGGTGAGGATGGCGATAGCAGGGTTATCCTGCGGAAAGGCACCTGGCCTGGATGGGGTGCCGGGAGATCTATTCAAACAGGAACCAGGAATTTGGGCACCTTACCTTCTGCTGATGTTCAATGCAGTCCTTGAGGGGATGGAATTACCTGATACCTGGCTGGGGGCAGAGGGGGTCCCGATTTTCAAAAAGGGATCTCCCCTGCTTCCAGCCAACTATCGCCCAATAAGCCTCATTGACGTCTCGCAGAAACTATTTGGCAGGCTAATACTCAACAGGCTGCAAACCTGGTTGGAGGAGACTGATACCCTTAGTCCATTGCAGGCGGGATTTAGAAAAGAAGTCTCCACAGTCGACCAAATACTTTGATTAAACATCATTTACTGGAAGACAGTACTGATCGAGGGCGGTACTCTTTATGCGGTCTTTGTGGACCTTCGTGCCGCCTTCGATTTGGTCCCAAGGGCCAAACTGTGGGAAGTACTGGCCGAGTTGGACGTCCCGGGAGACATCCTTCAAATCCTAATTAGACTGCACAGAGATAACTGTGCCCGAGTTAGAAGTGGGAAAGGTGGCAGGTTGACCGACAGGTTTCCCGTTCGCAGAGGGGTACGGCAGGGTTGCGTACTAGCCCCGACCCTGTTTTGCCTCTTTGTGAACGGGGTGATAGAACATCTGAGTAGGATTCCCAATATTGATGCACCAAAATTGAACGGCAGCAGGGTGCCCGCGATTATGTTTGCGGACGACACCCTGCTGCTGTCCAAATCGCCAATGGTGTTACAGAGGGTCTTGGATGGCTTCTTGGGCTTCTGCAACGAAAGGGGGCTTGAAATCAACCCTTCAAAAACAAAATTTATGATCCTTAACCCCAAGCCCAAAAATTGCCCAAATCCCCGCTGGGCACAACATCTCTGGAAAGGGTCTATACAATAGAATACCTTGGAATAACCCTAAACCAGAACCTAACATGGTCGGCCCACGTAACAAAAGCGAGCACAAAATTAGCTCAGAGGGCGGGAAGCATCACAAGAATTGCTAGGAAATCCCCACTTCGCCTGTTGGCACCTGCTATCCATATTTACAAAGCTCAAGCTCGGGGGGGAATCATCTATGGGAGCGAGCTCTGGGGACATACCTTGCCACATACCATCCAGGTTACAGAAAACAAATTTATCAGACAACTGGTTGCCCTCCCCCCGAGCACCCCACTCCTCCCACTAAGACTGGACCTGGCACTGAGACCCATCACTGAAGAACTAGGCCTCAAACCCCTGACCTACTGGCGTCGCCTGTGGAGTAGCCAGGACCTTGCCACTTACAGAAATGAGCTGCAGGAATTCCTTAAGTTACCGAACGCCACCAAAATCCCTTGGCTAAAGTACATCAGGAGTATGTGCATGACTCTCGGAGTGTCAAAGCTGTGGACAGACCCGGAAAGTGCGTCCACAAGGATCTCCAGAAAAGCACTTTCCAATCTATTTTATAACTTTATGCTTCAAAAAACACTGGACACCGCCAGGGAAGGGTCTCTAACCGACCTCTTTATCAAAATAAAAGACTCATACAGCCATGAATGTGTATTAGATGGTATGATGCCGGCGTTCACACGGAAGATCTTCCTGCAATGGAGGTACGGGTCTCTCCCCTTAAGGTCCTTCACAAAGTCTTGGGCTGGCCGATTGGAGACAGGGGCGTGTCCAGCCTGCGCATATAAACTGGAGAGCGACTTGCCTGTGGTTTTGTTTTGCAGAGCATTTACAACAATTAGGAGTCACTGGCTGGTCCCTCATTTAAAATATCTGGGTTTCAGAACATACGCCCCGGCTTATAGAGTCCTAAAGACAGATCTATCTGTGCCAACAGTGTTTGCAATGGCAAAATTCCTGACTGCAATGTGGCGGGTGCGTGCACGAATAATTGAGGACACTATAACCGTGTGAAACATCTCTCTTACCCCCCTTGCATTCGGCCCAGTTGCCTTCTTTCAAAGACTGTAAAACATATAGTATCTGTTTAACCATTCCTTTAAGAATTGTATTATAAAAATAGTATATTCATATAATGTTTTTTAACTTTTTAATGATCAAATAATTTGGATATCTTTTATGATCTTTCATGATCGAAATAAAGATTTTTGAATTGAATTGAATTGAATTACATGGACCAAATACTTCAAATTCTCCAGAGGTCAACTGGAACCGAGGCAGACACCGCCTCCGGTTTCCTGTGCTTCATTTCACGACATCTCCGTCTGAGTGGTGTATGATCTACTATTGGGCTTGTGGTCCCTACTTGGACAGGGTGATACCTCTGCCATCTAGAGACCCCATCACTAACACACATTTAATTGAGCTGATCCTAAAAAGAAGTATTATATTATTACAGATGGAAAACAGAGAGCTACATAGATGGAAAGGAAGGAGAAAAATAGAAATAGCGAGAAGAAAAAGAGGGAGCGCAAATTGGACAGATGGAAGCAAGGGGCCTTCTGGAAAACAAAACGTGTAGGAGATAGAAAAAGGAAAGAATGACAGAAAGTTGAGAGTAAGAAATAATAGAGGGTGGAATAGAAAATGCAAAAGAATATACACATAAAGGTTGGGGTGTAAAGGGTAGTGAAGATAAGGGCAAGAGAAATGAAGGGAAGAACTGAGTTATAACAGAAGAGTGCAACAGCGAAGAGATGGAGAAAGAAATAATGGGAGAGGAAGATTAAGAAAGAAAAGGGGAGAGAAAAGAATGGAAAAAAAGGAGAAAGAGAGACAAAGGAAGAGGACAGAGAGTGAAAAGGAAAGACAGGAAGGGATGGAGAGAGAATATATTTAATAATGGTTTGGCAGTTAATTGATTCCTTTGAAAAGAGATGTTATTTACTTAAGGGTAGACCTATTAGGTGTCTTCTCTATGTCAATGTTACTGCTCTAATTTTGAGAACGGAAAATGCTGGGCATAAATTTTTTCTCATTTTAAGGATTATTGCAGTCTTAAAAGGACTGCATGTTCAAATAAATATGCTTAGGCTGGACAACTCATAATTAGGGGTGGGCGATAAATTCCGCTACGTTGGCGGAGTTGGCGGAGTTATTGCCACTCGGGAATTCTGGCCAAATTCCGCCAACCGCCACGTGGTGGAGTTTCTTCTGGCACATGGCTCACAAATGGTAAGTTGGCAAACATGAATTTGCGTCCCCTAGCATGATTTGTGGGCACTAGGAGGGCACCCGACGAGATCTTTTAGTCTCCTGTATAAAGTCATCAAACCTGCCTGGCTGAGGCGCAATCATCTATTTACTTTGCATCGCGCATACTTCTCTCCCCAAAGACTCTCTAAGTTCCAACCAGGGAAGTGCTGCAATAAATGTCTCCTCCCAGCAGCCTTAGATGTTCACATGTTCTGGGAATGTCCCAACATTAGTAGCTTCTGGCAGGAAGTTAAGGCTTCTCTAGAATCAATCCTTAAAACCTCGATTCCTTTTTCTTGGTCCTTAGTTATTTTTGGACTAAGTGATAACATTGGGGGGTTAGAGAGGTCATTTCTGTTTTATGCTATTTTGATAGCAAGAAGACAAATTTGTAAAAACTGGGTCAATGCCAATCCGCCGACTCATGCAGAGTGGTTGACATCACTTTATGAAATATCTAAAGTAGACATGGCAAGGTCTTGTAGTCCCCGTAGTTTGGGCTTTTGGAATTTTCTACTTAAGTGGAGATAAAACTATCAGAGAACCCGGGGTTTGTTTTTTCTGTTTTTTTTTTCCCCGGGTCCGATGATTAGGCCCAGTACTCCAGGTCCAACGGGAGGCTCCCCCATGCCATGAAGAAAGTGGGCTGATAGCCTGTCTTAGGCTTTGATGGAGTAAGATCGTCCAGAGGGTACCTCCCGCCAAGATATCTGGTCTGTTCCTGGGAAGAATGGAGCTATTTTCTAGTTACCTACCTTTCAAGGACTTTTCTTGGTGGTTGGTTATTTCTTGGAACGATAAAGCGGCTAATGAGGACAAAAAAAAAAAAAAAAAGATTTTCCCAGAGCTGGCGGTCGTAATTGGTCACAACCTTTTGCGTTGATAAAGCTGCCAATTGATTTGAAATTCTACTCAAGCAGCAGCAAAACCAACTTGAGCAGCAGAGCCCTCTGGCACACCGCGTGATGTGCAGAGCAGGCTCCCAGTGCTAAAAATAAGTGTGAACAGCGCAACATTCTGGTTTCCGCCCATTCATGAAACTCCACGGAATCTCGAGAAGTTTTCATGTACCTCTGTGGAATTCTGTGGAGTGAAACCCTGTGAGTTCTGCCCAACCCTATTCATAATTGGAATTGCCTTTGTGGTTCTCTGCACCTAAAATGTAATACCAGATGGAATTGGTCCAAAATATAGCCACTCTCTTCTTAGCATTAGCTAATGTTGCTGAACTTTTTCTATTCACAACTCCAAAATGAGTGGTTCCCCACTTTCAGCGACCCTTCTTATGTTTTTTTAAAGTAAAAATTGAAGCAACTGCATTTTACATGGCAGAACCATGAGAGATTTCAAGCCTAAACCTTAATTGACCGGTACAAAAGGGGGTGGTGATGGACGGAGAATCTGAACCAATCAAACACTCACACCCAGTCAACAGATCTGGGTTTAATCCATCACTGTTCTTTAGCCCACTCTGCCACACCAGTTCAGACATGGCCATATGCAAATCAGTCTGACCCTGTGCCTCATGGGAACAGTCCAGCCCGAACTGCCAAGCCATGCCTTCACTGGACCGGAATCAAGCTTCCTAGGACCGGTTTCTGGCATTTCAGCCGTCTTCAGACAGGCCTGCTTGAATCCAGTGGCAAAGTGAGCAAGGGACTCACGTCTGAGCATACCCTGCCCACTTATGGCGAACAAAGCGGTACAAAAGGGGGTGGTGATGGACGGAGCATCTGAACCAATCAAACACTCACACCCAGTCGACAGATCTGGGTTTAATCCATCACCGTGCTTTAGCCCACTCTGCCACCCCAGTTCAGACATGGCCATATGCAAATCAGTCTGACCCTGTGCCTCATGGGAACAGTCCAGCCCGAACTGTAAAGCCAAGCCTTCACTGGACTGGAATCAAGCTTCCTAGGACTGGTTTCTGGCATTTCAGCCGTCTTCAGCCAGGCTTGCTTGAATCCAGTGGCAAAGTGAGCAAGGGACTCACGTCTGAGCATACCCTACCAACTTATGGCGAACAAAGAGGAAAAACCCCCTTTTGTACCGCTTTAAACCTTAATTGAAGCTCAAAATGGCTTCCTTCAGAAAATAAGCAGTTTTCCAAAATCTACCAATATGGCATCTTTGAATCTTTTTAGTTTTTGGGTAAGACAGATGCAAGAGTCTATCAAGATGGGTTTTATGTTCTTCTAAAATCTGATCATGCTTTACAATTGCCTTGGATTAGATATATAAGAGACACATTGATCAGACCTGAAAAGACATAATTGTGGCTAGAACCTGGAAAAATAGCCAAAAAGAACATGTTCTTAGTCGTACCTCCTTAATGGGAAATGGTAGGTGTGCATCAGAAGAATGAAATCTTAGGTTCTTCCTTGGGCTGAAGTATATACAATATTAATTGAAAAAATACAAAAGCTAAAGTGAAGTAATGGTTAACATTGGTTATAGCACCTGAATCCATGTTTGAAAAAACGTGAGAAATTCAACTAAAAACCACAGTTAAAGTGCAGTTATGGTTTCGATTTAAAATAAAAAAAACACTGAAATTCATAAGCTATTGTTAGGAGCCCAGTCCGTAACTCGTACATCAGCCCTGTAAACCATAATCCACACACCACATGTAATGGTCATGGCCTCGCCCTTAATGAAACAGATACAATTACAAATGTTGTAAATCCTCTTACAGATGTGAAAACATAACACATTATCCTTACCACTTTGACAGAGATAGCTATGATTGTGAAATCATTTCTAAGTTTGATTAAGTGTTGTTATTTAATTACATGTTGCTTTTAGGTGTTTGTTGTTGGAAAAAATCTTGTGAGGTCATAAGCATTGCATTTGGTCTTTGCGGTATGGTCTTTAGTCATGGGCCGCAGGAGATTTACCACAGGTTCTGACCTGCAGTCACACCCTCCTATCAGCATTATGTAAACAATTGGCCACCTGCAATTGGATTCAGAAAGATCACCTGTTCCATATGGAGTAGTGTGAGCCTCCAATAAACTGCCATTCCTTACTAAATTAGCCCTGTTGCCAACATTTTAAATCCAACTCTCAAACAGACACTAAGATTACACATCAATTCTAGTGTTAATGTAATACAATTTATAAATGTGTACACTTAATTAGGTTTTTAGTCCCTAAGTTCGTTTATCTAACTTGTAAGTACTTTAATGTTGATATAAGGTAAACAGAAATAATTCTAAAGCAAAGTAGTGAACACATGGCCTTTTGTGTAAATAACCTGTGCAAACAAGAAGGCTGCGAAATTCAAACTCTGTGTTACTGTATCACAAAATCTGTCATCACCATAGCCTTTCTGTGCACATAGCAACATAATTATATTTATTTCTTTTTTATTTAATGCGATTTTATATAGAGCAAACTTTAACCGAAGGGGTCAGAGCGCTTTACATAAGAACCAGTTGCAAAACATAAGGACTAAGGATTACATGGCGTTACATAAAAGATACAAACAGAAAAAAATGCAAATGTACAAGATGTAAAGTCACACAAGGAAGAGATACAAACAGAAAGAAAAATTGCAGATGTACAAATAGTAGAGTCACTCAAGTAAGAGATACAAATGGATATACTCTAAGAGTCACATAGGAATGGTAGAGAGTACAAAGGTCTACTGCATATACTAGTGATTAGAGTTATCTCTATATACATAAGGAAGGGATACAAATGGATATACTCTAAGAGTCACATAGGAATGTTAGAGAGTAAAAAGGTCTACTGCATATACTAGTGATGAGAGTTATCTCTATATACATAAGGAAGGGATACGAATGGATATACTCTAAGAGTCACATAGGAATGGTAGAGAGTAAAAAGGTCTACTGCATATACTAGTGATTAGAGTTATCTCTATAAACATAGGGAAGGGATACGAATGGATATACTCTAAGAGTCACATAGGAATGGTAGAGAGTACAAAGGTCTACTGCATATACTAGTGATTAGAGTTATCTCTATATACATATATACACATAGTAGATTTTCTTAGGTCAAGACCCCCCAAAAAAACAGAAAAGCAGAGTTCCATTAAGTGGGGTCGGAGGGGGGATGCAGTCACAGCACCAAGGGAGGGTGGGAGGGATACAAGGGTATGGAGAAAAGGCAAATCAGAAAAGGGAAGAACATGTGAGAATCGTCAAGGGGGAAACGAGGGAAAAGGGTTAAAGGATGAGGGAATGGACAAGATGGCGGGTCAGAGTCCAGAGAAAAGCGGCCCAGAGCAGCAGCAAAATGGCTGCCAGGACAAAAGGAAAACTAAAGAAGTCCAGGAGAGTCTTCTTTACTCTTTCATTCAGATGTGGCTGCAGGGCTGCTGCCTGCATCTGGTGTTTTCATGGCCTGCTGCTTTGTTTTGGGGAGGGGTGTATGTGCCCCGAGGGCCGCTCCACATGGGCCCTCTCTGCTGGCCCAGAATTCTGGGGGCTGCTGCAGACGTGAGGCGGCCGGGGAGTGCGGCCAGGGCTCACCCTTCTTGGTGGGGGCTCCATGGTGATCCTGCAGGACCGGGAGAACCATAAATCCTTGGTGTGGAGAGGAGCCTCCGGTGCTGCTCTGGCCCCTGGGGGCAGGGGAGGCCGGGCTCCGCTTCAGAGCGGGCCAGGGGAGCCGCTGTTGTTGGGTGGCGGGTTGGACGCCAGGCTGACGGGACGGAGGCAGTGTGCGCGGGGCGTCCATGGAGCGTGAGCTAGGAGGTACCGATGGCCAGCCGGGCAGCCCGCTCCGACCGCTGCTGTTGCTGCAGCCCGACGGTGGCTCTTCCTTGCTGCGGAGGCGGCGGCGGCGGCGACTGCTGCGGGAGCCGGGCACGCCTTCCGAGGGCTCCCGCGGCCGCAGCCTGACCAAGACATGCAGCTACAGCCATTTAGACACTAAGAATGCTGACCTGGACCTGCGGCACTCATCAGGGACCGGAGAGGGAACTAACATTGTGGTGCTTCAGAGGTTTGAGCAGTAGTTCTGTCTCCGTCATTGCCCCTCCCTGCTGCACGGACAGCTGACCCATAAGACACTTTGCACCTCTCTTGCCGTGCCCCAGCTCCCTCCACCCAAGGCACCAATGGAAATGAACACCCACTATCCTCCAGAGGTGAGGCCTGGTAAAGTGCCATAATGGCAAAGGAGAATGATCGCAGGCAGGAAGAGTACAACATCCACGACCCGAGCGCAGCCTGCATTGTGAGACAAGTGCAGCGCAGTTCTAGTGTGGTACCTGTTGAATCACTCAGTGCCGTCTGCTTTATACAGGGGGAGGAACAACTACACCCAATATGCCTCCCACCAGTTATATGAGCATGGGGCCTGCCAAAATGCAGTGTTCACTATAATGACTCCATTGGATCAAGGTAAAGAAATGACCACCTTTTATCCTTCTTGTGTGGACCGTTGCACCCCCTGCTTGTCTGGATGATGGAGGCAGGCCATCTCCTGGGGGATGGTGCCCTGATTTGCACTACCTAAGGGCCCACCTAAAGGCCAATAGCAGCTGCTTCAAACAGATCCAGGGACGATAGATATCTCCTGCCTCACAACATTTTGCCCATTAATTGTGCCAAAGTTAACACTTGTCCTGACACCGTGGTTGTGATACTATCATGACTTTACTCTCTGTACATCTAATATTGCTCCATTACATCTGTCTACTTAGACCATATACAGACCATTTCCTGCCACACTTAAGCTCTAAGATGCATAATAAATGAATTCCTCTGTTATTTTGGGACCAAGACAGATGCATTATTCTTTTTCTCTCCAAGTGTACATAATCTGGAAATCTTAGCAAAACCCCTTTTTAGGCAACAGAGAATACACTAAACCAACAAAGAGGCCATCCTAGTCAAGTCACAAATAGCCCAGATGAGCAGTCCAGCACATTAAAGGATGATATAAAACTGATCCTACTTTAAAAGAGCAAGAGGTTATAAACCATACATATGAAAATGGGCACTCTTGTGGTGCAGGTCATGCCACCCATTTAGTACCATTTCAGATGCCACTGAACAGAGTATATTGGACCCCGAGGACTGTCTTGATAAATCTAAAGAAACTGTTCTTAAAATGGAAAACACTGTGACTGAGATTAGGTTAAAAAATTAGGACCTTGAAGCGAGATCGCAACAAAATAATATTCGTATACTTGGATTACCCAAATCCTCAGCATGGGTAGGGTTGAGGCTTTTGTAACAACGTTATTAATTGACACGTTTGGCAGAGGCTATTTCTTGAATGCCTTCACAGTGCAACAAGATCATAAATCTATTAAACCTAACTCGTCCTAGGCACCACTCCATGGCCAGTCATAAGCTGACTTTTAAATTATCGTGACAGAAATGCTGTTTTACGTCTGGCATGAGCCGAAGAGATCATATCTCATCAAAATAATCAACTGTCCATCTTTCTGGGATACAGGAAGCAGGTTGAGCCTTCCAAGCTGTGAAGAAAAAACCCATCACTGAAAACAATAAAATGTCATGCTCTCCCAGGGAAGCTTAAGGTGGACTATAAAGGGAACACCCATTGCTTTATCACATCAACAGATGGAGCTTGTGTTTATTAAGAAACATGTCCAATGAAGAACGCAAACAGCTGAAACAGTATCAAACCTCGAAGCCTCCTGTAATCTAAGTACCTTGAATGCTACAAGCAATAATCCTTGTCCAATTATAGCCCACAGCTTCATATGTTTAATAGTCAGTTATGAACTGCCTTTTCTTTTCTATTACTCAATAAACACTGCCCACTAACACTTCACTTTGGGAACTATGCAGAATGTCTCACTCAAAACATAGAAAGGCAACACCAAGCCATTACTACAAGAAGAGAAGCAGACTCAGCTATTATGGGGACATCGGGCCCTACGTGCAATATCTCTAGACCTTGTGAAATTCCCCATCTAAACGGTCCAGTAATAAGGAACCATCATACCTCTGGCCAAGAACAAAGAATAACTACAAGTCACTCAAATGACGTCAAAACCACTGTAGCACGATTAGTAGAGGTTAAGGGACGGTCAGTCGAACGATCATATGCTGAACCGTCCACACCAAATGAACACATACTCGGCCGACGGTTAAGAGTCACTGTACCCACTGCCAGCCAACTGGAAACAACTTCAACACGACAAGTAGAATTTATGGGACCTAGTCAACCAATAATAAAGAGTGCATCAGCGGGAGAACGAAAAAACTCAACAGGCGTTGTCTGGTTTAACCCGGACTACACATCGCAAGGAAGACACGACACTCTCAACAGAGGTAATATCTTAAGGCTGCTATCCCACATTCCATCCTTGACAGAATTAAAAAGCTCTGACCTGGAATCCATTGAATTTGTAGCCGACGAGGCTACAGGCAAAGAAAAAACAAAAGCAACCTGGAGAACCCTGGCAATTTCACAAAAAATAATTGCAGAGGCTGACATCTTTGGAAGCTGGGGGATCACAATAGAACCTTATGTCAAACCAAGGTACCCTGACATTCTTGTCCCGGTGGAAAAAGCGGCAGCTCCAGCTATCATGAATACTCTAAAAAACTCGGTCCTCAGAGGAGCGGTAGGGCCAGTGGTCAACAAAATTGATCCACACATCAATAGCACTGGAGCCACTGCAGATGAACACACACAAATGTATGACTCAGGATGGATTGCTAGAACATTAAATAACAACGAATGACAAATTGGCCACAAGCCAAAGGAAGACGTTTACGGCTCATTAAAAATATGCTCATGGAACATCAATGGCCTGGCTTCCAAAATAACTGACTCAGATTTTATGAATTACATCAGAAAATTTGATATAGTGGCACTCCAAGAGACATGGCTCACAGACCCCCCCAACCTCCATGGCTACTTACGTTTTTTCGCAGCTGCAAGTAGGACGGCTAAATATGGTCACTCTAAAGGCGGCCTAGTAACCTATATACTGGTTACAAGTGTACTGACAGCAATAGAACATGGACCATCCTCTACAGCTGCCCTGGCTGTAAAAATTCGCTTGCCACAACTCAAACAAGGCATTACTGAAACCGATTTCCTCCTAATAAATGCCTACATTAACCCAAGAAGGAAAGGGAAAGCAACCAAAGACCTCTGTAGCCTCATGGAGACACATATAAGGGAAAGACCCACACCAAATGTTGTTCTTACCGGGGACTTTAACCTTAATCTCATGGGCGAGACGCAGGAAGATGAACAACTAATACAAAACGCAATTTGGGACATCCCAACACAAGCAACCTCACAGTTATCCAAAAAAAAAAACTAGGTAACAGGACACTAGAAGATCTGGAAAACTTTAACATTAGGGCCCTCAACGGTAGGACCTCTGGAGATAATCCCCCAGTCGCAACCTTCCATTCAACAAAAACAAGCAGTATTCTAGACTATACTTTTATATCATTACCCTTTTTCCAGTCCTTAATATCATACCGGATTGGCTGCAGCGGGGAAAGTGATCATTGCCCCCAAGAAATTATCATCAAGATCATAAAGCCGAATTGTGAACGATCAACAGCGCCTAAAGAGTCAGTCCAAACCATCAACTTCAAAAAAATCAAATACTCATCAGCGTTGGACGGAACGCTAGTGGAAAGGGCAAAACAGCACTTCGAGAGTCGCTCTGGGGATAGTGAAATAACAAAATGGGAACATTTTACAAGTACCATGTCTATGTATGCTACAAGACCCAAGTTTCAGACACAATTGGGGGACGCAAGTTTCTGCAAATTCTCTCGAGAAGACCAAGGGAAAATTAAAGACATAAAGACCCTAATCAACCGTAAAATGAGAGAACTCCAAAGGAAACCCATGGATACCGTAAAGCAAAACCATCTACGAGAACTAAAATCAACACTAAAAAAACAAAAATGGGAAGCAAACAAATCAGCTGAGGACAATTTATGGGCGAGACTTCACTCCGATATCAAACGGAACGATGGAGCAAGATTCTGGAAATCAATAAATGCATTCATAAGACCCGCGCATCACGGGGTTTCTTCAAACATCTCAGAGGAAACCTGGGCAAGCTTTCTCGGCACCCATTTTAGTCAGACTGAAGGGAACAACCAACATTACGAGCCTGTCACTTATAAAAATTATACAATTACTGACACAAGGCCCACAGAATGCTTTACTCCAAATGATATTATGAACTTGCCGAACTTACAAAGCACCATCCAGTGCCAAATCAAAAAAGGAAGAAAGGAGGGAGCGCCAGGGCCAAATGGCATACCTCCTATTCTCTACAAACAAGATGTGCCAGGCTGGGCGGCAGCCCTGGAACCCCTCTTTCTGGAAATACGACAATTCAACACCATTCCAAGGTCCTGGAGGGGCTCCATCATCTCCCCAATCTATAAGGCAGGAGATAAGGCTTCCCCACATAATTACCGACTGGTGGCTTTAATTGATAACGAGGCAAAAGACTTTGCAGGTACCCTACTTGAAGAGCTGACAGCCTGGGCTACAGAGAGATCCTTAATCCCTGCCAATCAGACAGGCTTTGCCAAGTCAGTAGGCACGATGACGAACATCCTGAGCATGGGTATGCTCATAGACAAAGCAGAATCTAACAAAATGCCCATCCATTTCTGCTTCATCGACTACAAGGCCGCTTTCGATAACGTAAATCGGAAGCTTCTGTGGTCTAAATTGAACGACTGGGGGATCTCGAGACCCCTGCTGGATCTGCTCATCAACCTGCACACAGAAACTTGGGTACAGATAAAAATAGGGGATGGATCCGCCTTGTCAAGACCCATACATACTAATAAGGGCCTAAAGCAAGGCTGCGTCCTGGCCCCCACGCTCTTTAACCTATTCCTAGGCGACCTTGTCCCAATACTAAATGACTGCAATTCCCACGCCCCTAAACTAGGAGGGCTCCAGCTACCTTGTCTACTATACGCAGACGATATCGTCTTAATAAGCCACACTAAGGTAGGACTTCAACATCTCTTAGACGCAACACAAAGGTACTCAAGTAAGAACGATCTTACAATAAATCTGGGGAAAACTCAAACAATGACCATCAGCAGGAAAAAAAGGAAACCAACATCATGGCATTGGAACACGACAAAAATCGAAGAAACTCCAACATACAAATATCTAGGAGTGAAGATCGACAACGGTGGGCAGTTCTCGGCTCAGAGAACAAGCATACGAGGGAAAGGTCTTTCGTTAGCGATTTCGTTGAAGGCACTAAATCATAAACTCTCCGGCCCATCCCTGTTACCCCTGACGCAAGTAATTCGTGCCAAACTTCTTCCAACAATTACTTATGGGAGTGAGGCACTCAGAGGAAGGGATGCTAAGATCCTTGACAACACTATAACAACAGCTTACAGAATTATTTTCAGTCTACCCAAGCAAACCTCACCCGCTCAAATCAGGCTCGAATTTGGCATCGACCAACAGCTCCTGGCAAGGCATGGAGCCTACGTGATAGCCTGGGACAAAGTGAGGAAATCAAAACAAGGAACCCTGAATGAACACCTGTGGAAGGAGTTAGAACAGCATCCTTCCTCAGCAGCAGCTAAGTACCTCACTGGCAGTCTGACGAATACAGGTCTAGAACAGCTCTGGAACACTCCAACAAGTCATACAAATTTCAAAAAACTGGTAAAAAAATCAATCAAATTACAATCATGGTTGCAAGACAAGGAAACCCTCTCGAAGAGAACACATGGCTGGTTGACTCTGAACTCGTACAAAACTAAAGAACAACAGCGCTATCTGGCCGAGGGGTATTCCAAGAGTGTCAAGATGTGCTTTCTAAGGCACAGGTTGGGCCTGCTACCTTGTACTCAAAATCTCCCACGCTGGCTCAAAATCAAAACTGACCCCCTCTGTCGGCTATGCAGTTTGGCAGAAGAGGACATGCTGCATTTGATATGCTCTTGTGAAAAACTACGGGACGAACGAAAACGCTGGCTAAAACACCACTTCAATCGGCAAGGGATCCGCACTAGACAGGCGGCGGTCCTTGCATGTTTTCACCCTAATGACCCTGGCTTGAACTGCAGCTTTGTAAAATTCCTGAAGGCAGTTGAAAAAAAGATGCCAAAAAACTCAATCCATAACTGCCTTAATTCAACCGACTTGACATCACTTCGCTGACGGTTTCACTGACTTTATGAGCTCATGCGGCCACTGAGCAACAATTTACAAACATTAAGTCCAAATATAAGCACATCGGTCATAAGGAAATGTGAACATTTTAAATTTTAAATTTTGAGTCTTTTAAAACTGTATTTTTATCCATTCTGTTCTTAACTCATTTTTATATTGCAATGGTTTTAAGTAAATATGCTAAATAAAGATTACTTACTTACTTACTTACCAAGCCATTACTTGAATATCCAGACAACGATTCTGTGGTTAGGGTTAGCTTTGGACCTTCTATGCTAAAATTGGAATCTCAAAGTGCGAGGTGGAATAAGCTTCCCCTCTATGGCCAGCTGTGTCATCATCATCAAAATGGTGATACTTCAAACATTTCTACATCTATTCACAAATATCCAGAGCCCTCTAAATAAGTCATTCTTCACAAGACTCATGGTGACACTTGCTAGACTGGTCTGAGTCTGTAAGCAGCCCAGAATTAGATGGGATTTTCTAACATTTTCTTTTGTAAAGAGACGATTTGCCATCTGTGACTTGGAACGATATTATATGTATATCTATTTATGTATGATGATGTATGTATGTATATATGAATGTATGTATGTATGTATGTGCATTGGATTTCTATATATAAATCTAACCAAAAGTAATTGAAGCGCTGTACAGTGTCAAAGACAAGCAAAATAAAGTTAATGAGTAATATTGGAAGTAGCCGGGTTTTGGATGGCTAATAGAGTTTGAAGTCGAATGCTATTATTATGCAGCCCAATCACATTTTGTGATATACTGGCAGTTATCGGGAAGTCAATACATTGCATCTGATTACTGAGCACGACCAAGCTGTGAAAAGCACATTACTCGAATCTATATTTGATTCTATTCAGATGCATATGAACCTGCGCACACACAGAGCTATCCGGGAATACAGCAGAAGAGCCGTCCTCACCCAACTGTGCCCAGCAAACTTTCAACTCCTTAATAATTCACTGTTACCTCTGATCCAAGAGAGTCAGGGAGATCCTGCTTAGCAAACATATGATATGCCTTGGTAGTCTGTTTGTAAATAGTTTGTTTATTTCACTGGGGCAATTCCATTGTTTAAGTCCACCACTCATTTACTATAGACTCAGGCAAGCTGCCACATTCTCCTTTGGTACCTTCCCTCGTGAACCTCTGAAGTGTATCTACTTGATGCAGATGATAGTCTCAACTTCCCCCAGATGTTGGGCTTCTGATCTTTGCAGAATGTCTACTGAGTCATCTAAGAATACTGGAGACTGATCTGAACTAAGCATTGATGACGATGTTAGGATATATTGTTGCAAACAACTAAATTAATATTCATGAACTATAGACACAAACACAAATACTATACATTTTGACACACTTTTATAACAGTCCACTAAAAGAGCAAAAAGAAAAAACTATTTGAGTATTTACCCTTCATGTCAATGGTGTACACATCCCTATGCTGATTTTTTCAAATATAGTCTGGGCATGCTCTGCCATTGAATGATTCTGGAGATCAGGTGTTGACACAATGATAGATACTAACCCTCACCCCCCCTCTCTAAAGTGGGTGCCTGGTTAACCCCTTCGATGCTGATGACGAGCTCAGCTCGTCATCAGCCACGGGTGACGAGTGCGGATGACGAGCTGAGCTCGTTATGTATCGCGGTAATTTAAAAAATGCCGCACAGCGCAAAAATCACCGCAGCAGCGATGTGGCTAACAAACTTACAGACACACACTTTTCCATGCAACTGATCGGGACTGCACCAAATGACTTAGAGGGCTCTCTCAGAGTATACTCAGCCAGTAGGGACGATACCTAGGTAAAGGTCATAAACCTGAAATCTTAGAATGCCAATCAGAAAAATCGTTTCCTGGTTACGAATAGGGGCCTAGGGATGTAGAGTTAGGTGATAACAGCTGAATTTTATCATGTTGCATTGTCATTTCCACAGTACGCCATTAGCATGGACCCTTTATGTAAATGTTTATCATGACTATGGGTGAGAGAAATTAGTTTTATTTGCATTCACGTAATTCCACAAAATTTTGGGAAAAGCGTTGTCTCATTTTTTGACATAAGTGCACATTTTAAACTAAAAAAAAAACATGAAAACTATTGCTGCTAGCAACATCCACTTGTGTTCCGGTTGTTTGCGTTATTCCTGTGCTCTTATGCTATCATTTAGCAACGAGTGGCCGCTTAATTACATGACATGGCATGGTAGTGTCATTTCAGGAACTTAGGGTAAAAAGCATATTGCAAAATTCGAGAAATTAGGCAAATTATGCAAGGGTAATTAAAATTTCGAGATCACAGGGGTGTGTGGTTCCTAGTAAGTATGGATTTGTCTGCTTAGGTCAGTTAAGTTCCACAGTCTGTTAGGAGCAGTTGTTCCTATATAGGAACAACTGCCCTCACACACCTAGATAGGTGTCATGCTTCATCATTGGGCTTTTGTTCCATGTTGAGCCGGTGCTGCAATGCCCGCCTCAGAGGTTGCCGGCATGAGTAGGTCTTCCAGTGTGCTGATATACACGAGTTCCATGCTAATTAGCGTGCCATTAGGCAAAATACTTGAGGAGTCCTGATTAATACCCTCAATGGGTCTTATCAAAAATGTATTTACTTGTATTGATACATAGAGAAGTATACGTGGCTGGGAGTAACACAAATGAATTTATATATCGAAACCCCAGTCACTGTGTAAATTAGATTTTTGTGGTCCTGAAGAAAAGCCGCTAGATCATTCACATGACACAGGCCATCGTTATCTCTTAGTTGGCCGACAGCCAAAAAGATTGTTGAACAGAAGGCAATGTGTTTGCTTTTTAAAGCTACTAATGTAGTAAGCCCATAGTATCTATGACAACTTGCA
This sequence comes from Lissotriton vulgaris, assembly GCF_964263255.1. Lineage (NCBI taxonomy): Eukaryota > Metazoa > Chordata > Amphibia > Caudata > Salamandridae > Lissotriton > Lissotriton vulgaris. The sequence goes on from NC_141689.1 coordinate 532,345,786, forward strand.
AAGCGCTACGCATCAATGAGCACTTTAGCAGCTTGGTAATTGCGTCAGGCCTGAAAAATCATGGACCAGGTGGCAGAAAGCTCTTTGTGGTACTTACTGGCTGAATGGTGCAGCAGCTTCAGGTGACACAACACTCCAGGAAGGGATTCTATTTTCTAGGAAACCAGAATGAAATGAGTGTGGGACGGCCCTCTTGTGTTTGAAAGTTGCTACTACTATGTGTCAGCTGTAATTTGGTATATTGTCGCTTGCAGCCAGTCCTTATATTGTGACAACAGATAAATAAAGACATACAAACACACGCCAATGAGCCAAGTAAACTGACCACGTAACTCGTTAGAAAAATCAAAAAAATGCAGCTGACCCAAGATCGATTTAAAATAAAAACGTATATTAGAGGTTAAGGTTTGCTTTTAAATGCAGCCAAATAACCCATTGCCAAACCATAGTGTTCGAGCATGTATGATTTGTAACAAAACGTGCTTGGATGTGTATAGTAAGCGTATGATTTGCAACAGCCCATAAATCAATACTTCACTCTTAATCATCCCCAAATGAATGCAACTGAAACAGTTAGGTGTGTTCCTCAGAAAACTGTTGCACCAGGACAAACACTGGCTGCGCGCTGCACAAAGATGTGTTTACTGCACAGTGAAGTACAAGGCCGCCGTAAGGTGAGACACAGATCAATAATATAATTAATGAGTTCTAGTGACATCATTAACAATGAAGGTTCGTTCCTATTGTCGCCATGTATTATTCTGAACATTATACCATACTGTGAAAAGGACACATTGGACCTTATTTACCACTCTTAAAAAGTTGGTAAACTACTCCAAACATCGTAGGCAAATCTGGGACTAGTCAATTTCCACCTTTTTCAAAAGAAGCCACTACAATCTCGCATCCAGGCTGATCAAACTCAAAACAACTGCCGTGCAAAGGGGTTATAGACCTGAAATAGGCATTCCAGTACTGTGGTATTTGTGAGCCTGAGGTATGCTTCCTCACCACGTAATACCCTTGCCTTTCTGAAAGAGTGTGTCTTACATTTTCAGGCCCAAGAGGGGCACCGGAGTTTCTCTCCTTCACACCAGGTCTCGGAGCAGTGTTCCATTGTATGGGGATTAAAACCCTGATTCAGGAAACTTCTAAAGCATCTTGTGAGCCTTCCATGATGGTTAAAAAGTGCAACCTGATTCAAGACCTAAGTCCCAGATCCCTAGTTATCAATGTGAACCAGTGGTTCCATGGGACTCCCCATGTCCCCTGGGTTAACATATCTCCTAAAATAGCTTGACTGAGACGACACATTTGTCATGTAAAATGTGGTATTAAGGAGACATACAACACGCGCTAGCCCATTCCCAGCATCAGTTGTCATTTTGTGGTGAGCTTGACCTTAAAGAAGAGTCAGAGTAATAACTGGTCCTCCCCTCTTCTGCATCTACATCCTCTGCATCTGGTGCCCTATCACCGACCACCAGAACTCAGTGGACTTGTTATCTGGAGTACTATTTGGGATCATTGTTTTAGCATCACAAAAACAGGAGAATACAAGTTGACTTATGTGTGGTGCTATTTTTGATGTTTAAAATTTTTGTCTTTCAGATCTTTTTTCAGTTCGCTTGGCTGTGACCCACTAAAGCAGGGGTCTCCAAACCGGTCCTGCATCGCCGGATCCATGCCAGATTTTTAAAATTTCTACATGTATCTCAATGGGGATATCCAAAAAATCTGGAATGGATCCGGCCCTCCAGGACCGGTTTGGAGACCTCTGCACTAAGGTATTTTCCCTCTTAAGCAGACACAATTGAAAAACTAGGACAAAGGGCAGGTGATTTCACAGAATATTTAATACATCATAGCATCCTGTATGGCATCTTTATTTCTATTGGCTGGGACTGTAGACGAAGCCATAGGAGGAGTGTGAGTCAACGTTTCAGAAAACATCTGAGTAAACATGAACCCTCCGCCCCCCCATAGGATACGTTTGGCCTGAGATGCCTGTGATCAAATTGTAGAATACCTACTGCTTAACTATTTCAAAAGTGTATGCAGCCATATCCTGGCTCCAGAATCTGCTAGAACCTTCTTGTTTATTTAGTTTTTCCTCATTTTAACTGCCCTACGGCTCCCATGACTGAATAAAGACTCTCTCAACCACTGAGATATTATGGTGAAGCCAACTTAGCCAGTAAATCCGCAACTGTTTTTCAAAGGTTACTCTTGAAATTAGAGGTTTTTCCTTTTTTCATCTAACTCTTAATCAGACTGTTCTTTTAAAAGATAGCGCTCTGACTAGACATTGGGGTTTATTGTTACTGTGTCACAGTGTCTGTGAATTTAAATGTGCCACCTTCTCCGGGCGTAGGGCTTGCTCAAGAGTGCATGCACTGCTCGATCTGCGAGACTGATGTAGTAGAGTATAGTAGAGAAGCTGCGCCCACTCTCCTCCCATATTTTCTCATTGGCTTGTGTCATTGTCTTTCATACATGCTGCCTTTGTTTCGTTAATAGGCTTGTTAGTCTCTCCTTAGTACGGCCTTGTCTTCATTTGTACCTTCCTATGGCGACTGACCCCTTTACTTCGGTTGTTTCATGGAAGCTGTTATTTAATCTGTAAACATTATTTACTTTATTGAGTTTCTCTTACTGCAGGCCGGACATGCGTTGCTTCAGCTGAACCGCTTGTGTGTTTTTAAGCAGCACGGCTGCCCAGATAACACAGGTGCCTGCTTTCAATCACTTTAACCTGGCATTATTTTGTGTCTGTTTCAACCCCACGCCCCCCCAAGTAAAATGGATTTAGAAATAATTAGCTAATTAAGTCATGTGAATTCCAGGTAGTACATAATCATGTGCTAATGAGCTGAAGCTGACTACAGCACATCTGTGTTACATGTCATCTGCACTAAGCCACCTGATGGGTTATTTCCAAAAGCATGTTTTATTAACACCACCACCCCCAATACCACCACCACCAATACCACCCCAATACCACCACCAATACTACCACCACCACCAATCCAATACCACCACCCCAATCACCAATACCATCCACCACCAATACCACCACCACTAATAACACCACCACCAATACCAATACCACCACCACCAATATCATCACCAAACCACCACTAATACCACCACCAATAACACCACCAATGTCACCACCACAAATATCACCACCACCAATGCCACCACCACCAAACTAATACCACCACCACCAATAACACCACCGGTGAACACCCTAAATATCGATTCCAAAATATCAAATGGACAGAATATCGAATCAAAAATATGGAATGGACAGAATATCGAATTATCAAAATATAGAAAGGACAGAATATCGAAATTGGGGTAGGAAATATCGAATTCCACAATATCGAATTTTATAATATCGATTCCCACAATATCGAATTTTATAATATAGATTCCCATAATATCGATTTTTTTTAGTGTTATGTATGGTAGTATATGTGTTAAAATGATGCATTATTTTTCTAATGTATGTTTAGTTTTTTTAAAGTAAAGAATGTTATGTAATTTAATTTTTGCGTAATTTAGTTCCGTAGCGGGTTGTGGGTTTATAGGGGAATAGGGTGGGAAGTAATTGAATTATATTACATTAAATATTAATTTTCATTTATATTTGTATTTATAATTAATTGATTGATAATTAATTATTAATTGGTGATTACATTTTATGAATTGGCAATTAATTTGTATTAATTGATTAATTGATAATTCTGTTAATTGTATTTTTGATTATTAGGAGCGGGTTGTTGGTTTATAGGGGAATAGGGTGGGAAGTAATTTAATTATAGTAAATTACATTTTATTAATATGTATTGATAATTACTTCAGTCAGTCAGTCAGTCATAGAAAACTTTATTTCGTTTGTTACAACCATAAAAGTGTGTACTTTACATTTTATAAAACTTTATAAAAACACATAATATTACACAGTTATAAAAATGCAGCACGTGATCATTTCCTAGATGATGACACGGCTCCTTTTGTTAAAAATCAATATCCTCCTAAGTTATTAAAATCACAATGAATAAAACATATATACCCAAGACCTTCCAACCATGTGTACATTACTATTAATTTACAATCACATTTTATATTCGGGGGATTACTTGCACCTGGACTTTCTGGAGGAGGTACTCTCTATCGCTTGTACGGGACACGTCAGACCCCAAAGCCCGTAGTTCTTTTTTGCCTATTATGGCGTGTCCTAGCTGCGTACATAATTCTAATCCCAGCATTCCATATGCTTCTCTTAATGCTGCCCTTGTTTCTTTCGCCCAAGGTAACTCACTAGAGGCAATTTCTTCTCTACACCACTGTGAGATTTTTTTGGGTGTCTCCCCGGTCCCTAGACGCTGCCAGAAACGTATTAGGGCCATCCTTGTAGTTATTGCCCATGAGGTAACTCCCACCTCTAATCTTACTGCTTGTACCATTGATGATTTTGGCAGTGAGAACAAACCTTTCAGGATCAAACCCTCCTCTTTATCCCAACATTTTTTCCCGCTTAAAAAAAGGACCTCTGCCCCGTATAGAAATTGGGCGGGGACCATAGCTAGATAGGCCTTTATAACGGGCCCGTCTGACATTTCTCCATAAAAACTATTCAAACTTTTTAAGCCCTTCGTGGAAGATGTCGCCCTCATTTTTAGTGCTTCCAGATGGGGGGTCCAATTCGGATTACTCGTGAACCAGATTCCCAGGTATCTGTATTCTGTTACCTTCGCGAGTAATTCCGTACCTAGGCACCAAGAAAACCGGGTCTTACTTCTGCCGAAGCATAGTATTTTGGTCTTCTCCATGTTCACTACAAATTTTTTATTTAAGCAGTATTTATAGAACATGTTAAATTTCCTCTACAGACCTATTTCAGTCTGGTCCAAAATCACCAAATCGTCTGCATATTGCAGACAAGATATATGGTTACCTCCTATCTTTGGACTAGCCCCTCGGACCTCTCTTAAATGCTGGGGTAGGTCCGCTATGAACAGGGAAAAAAGCTATCGTTGATAATTAATTGGTAATTTATGTTTATTAATTGGTAAGTAATTTCTATAGATTGGTAAATAATTTTTTTCAATTGATTAGTTGATTATTCTGTTAATTGTATTTTTTATTATTAGGAGCGGGTTGTGGGTTTATAAGGGAATAGGGTGAAAAGTAATTTATTTATAGTAAAATAAATATTACATTTTATTAATATGTATTGATAATTAATTAATTGATAATTAATTAATTGGTAATTAATGTATATTAATTGGTAATAATTTTTTATAAATTGGTAAATCATTTTCATTAATTGATTAGTTGATAATTATGTTAATTGTATTTTTTATGATGAGGAGCGGGTTGTGGGTTTCTAGGGGAATTGGGTGGGAAGTAATTTAATTGTAATAAAGTTATTATTTATTTTTATTTATATGTATTGATAATTAGTTGATAATTAATTATTTATTGGCAATTCATTTATTAATTGGTAATTTTTTTTAAAATTGGTAATTAATTGTTATTAATTGGTCAATATTTTTAATTAATTTTTTATTGCCATTGATCATTAATTTAATCTTATTTTAATAATAAATAATTTCCTTCTCTACTGTTGCACTCTCTGGAGTGGGAATAGTCATGTTTACCTCTACTCTATCTAACGCTTTCCCTACTGTTGCACTCTCTGGAGTGGGAATAGTAATTTTTACCCCTACCCTATCTAACGCATTCCCTACTGTTGCACTCTTTGGAGTGGAAATAGTAGTTGTTACCCCTACGCTATCCAACGCTTTCCCTACTGTTGCACTCTCTGGAGTGGGAATGGTAATTTTTACCCCTACGCTATCCAACGCTTTCCCTACTGTTGCACTCTCTGGAGTGGGAATAGTAATTTTTGCCCCCACGCTATCCAACGCTTTCCCTACTGTTGCACTCACTGGAGTGGGAATAGTAATTTTTGCCCCTACGCTATCCAACGCTTTCCCTACTGTTGCACTCAGTGGAGTGGGAATAGTAATTTTTACACCTACGCTATCCAACGCTTTCCCTACTGTTGCACTCACTGGAGTGGGAATAGTAATTTTTACCCCTACGGTATCCAACGCTTTCCCTACAGTTGCACTATCTGGAGTGCGAATAGTAATTTTTACCCTCCCGCTATCCAATGCTTTCCCTACTGTTGCACTCTTTGGAGTGGGAATAGTAATTTTTACCCCTATGCTATCCAACGTTTTCCCTACTGTTGCACTATCTGGAGTGCGAATAGTCATTTTTACCCTCCCGCTATCCAATGCTTTCCCTACTGTTGCACTCTTTGGAGTGGGAATAGTAATTTTTACCCCTATGCTATCCAACGTTTTCCCTACTGTTGCACTATCTGGAGTGTGAATAGTAATTCTTACCCTCCCGCTATCCAATGCTTACCCTACTGTTGCACTCTTTGGAGTGGGAATAGTAATTTTTACCCCTACGCTATTCAATGTTTTCCCTACTGTTGCACTCTCTGGAGTGGGAATAGTAATTTTTACCCCTACGCTATCCAACGTTTTCACTACTGTTGCACTCATTATTAATTACCATAACAATTAATATATTAATTAATTTAATTATAATATTTTATTTATTTTTATATTTATATGTTTATTTATATATTTATATCAATATATTTTTATTAATGTTCTAAATATTTTATAATTAGGATTAATAATTATTTTATAATATTATTAAAGTAAATGTATATTAAAACATTTTTTTACATTTCATTTATTATTTTTACATTTTAACCTTTTTTACATTATTTTAATTATGTTTTATTTAATTATGTTCATTGTTTAATTACATTTCTAGTATTTTCTAGTATTATTCTAGTAATACATTTAAAAATTCGATATTTTATTTAACTATATTTTAACATTCTATATTTTGGAATCAATATTTTAGTACTTACTTGTTTGTAGATAGGCATTCTATATTCTGTTCCTCAATATTTTGGCGTCGATATTTTGATAATTCGATATTTTGTCCCTCAATATTTCAATACTGATCCACCACCACCACCATCAATACTACCACCACCAATACCAACATCACCAATACCATCACCACCAATAACACCACAAATACCACCACCATCACCAATATCACCACACAACTACCACCACCAATACTGCCACTACCAATACCACCACCACCAATACCACTGATACCACCACCACCAATACCATCACCACTAATACTACCGCCATCGATACCACCACCCCTAATACCACCACCACTACCACCACCAATACCACCTCCAATACCAATACCACTACCACCACCACCAATACTGCCACGAATACTACTGCCACCAATACCACCACCACCAATACCACCACCACCACCTATACCACCACCACCAATACCAACAATACCACCACCACCAATACCAGTACCACCACCACCTATACCAATACCACCACCAATACCAATACTGCAGCCAATACCACCACTACTAATGCCACCACCACCAATACCACCACCTCAGCGCCTCTTGCTCACTAGTCATAGCAGGGGCACTGTACGAGGCAGGTGCTGCAGCTGAGACCATCCCTCCTGTCTCCCTCCATGCCTGCCATAAAGCATAGCCTGCCTTGCACAAGGAGGAGAAGCCAGGGCTCTACTATAGCTGGAGTGTTTTTTTTAATTAGGCAAAAAATTTCAATGACATTACATAATGCCACACTGCACACTCAAATAACGGAGAGAGCAGGACATAGCCCCCCCCTCCCGTTCTTCCTCCTGAGCCGCAACAGTGTAACCACATAGCGAAAGGTGTTGGCGTGCTTTGTTAGTATTTATAGGTCGGATCATATGTAACTCTCACTACACACTTTGAGGCCGGTCATCGCACTATATCACTACTTTGAAGAAGTCGTAGGCTGGTCTCTTCCCCTGATATTTACAATCTAACAAGCGGTCGAAAGGCCCTTTATTGCAATGCACTAGGTCTAGCATTTGTGAGAATTTACGCTATAAGTATTGTAAATGTCAATGACTTTTATTTATGTTTTAAAACCTAAAACATCAATAAAAGGCATTGTCATTTACAATGCCAATAGCTTAAACTCGCATTAATGCTAGACCTATTGCATTGCAAATGCTTGTTAAAGTAGCAAACACTCCGATTGGGTGCTTTTAACAGCAGAAGTGCTATGTCTTTTTAAAATACCAATCCCATTTTAGGAGTAGGTAGCAATGTAGCGGCTTTTAAAATGTGATAGTAAATCTTTACTGATTTGGTATTAGGAAGTGGCATGTTGTAGGCCTCTCTTCTAAATAAAAAATTGGTATGATGTACACATGTTAGGGTGGTAAGCCATCCCCAAAAGAGACCCCTTTTCCCTTGTCAATGTAAACAAAAATGTTTGTTAGGGACTAGGCCGTGCTTCATGGCAGCCACAGCCCGTGCAGGTAAAAGCTGTGGGGCAGGGTGGGGGGATTTTGATGAACGATCACAAGTGAACTTTAAATAAGTAATTAACTTTCTCTCGTCATTGTCCGTCGAAATACCTCCACACCGGGCCCCACTGCCCACCACTCTTACTTGCACGGGCTGTGGTTGCTTCATGGGACCACTGCTGCCTCTTAAACTTAAAAAAAAGTAAACACTTTTCTTACAATGTAGTTGTTTCCTTTGAGAAATCTGGGCTGTATTAAAAAAAAGGTTTACTTTATTTACAGGTGATCACAGACATGGTGGTCTACTGGCTGGTGCAGGCCTCCATCCCTGTGATGGCCACCAATCGAAGTGAGTCGCAATTTGTGACTTACCTCATTAATTTTTTCAAAACCAATCTGTTAGTATATAGATCAGTTGGTAAAATGTTATACTGGTCGCAAAAATACTGGTTGGGAATTGACAGATTTTCTTTTTTTGCAACCAGTAGTTAATACATCGGGTTCCATGTTTCCTAACTTGTTTGATGTCTGTGATTCTGTATTTACTTGAAAGCCTGGGGAAGCGGAGATCAGATTTTGTTTTAAAATTATTTTAGGTATATAGGAAATTGCTATTCTACAGGGTAGTTTTCTGAAATAAAAAAAAACCGCAGAATCATATGCTACACAAATCACTAAAGCTCATATTAGGGAAACACTTACTTTTCGAAGATTTCAACAAGTTTTGTGTGCCCATTCCCTGCGGCTAATTCCAAAGGTGTTTGTCCGTCATCATTTGGCAATGTTAGTGCAAGGGGTCCTCCAGGCAAAGATGCAAGGAATTTGGAAAGCTTCACAAGTCCCCATCTCATTGAGAGCTGAAGAAGAGATTCTTTATGAATTGTCTCTAAAAAACATAAAAACAATATTCTGCTAAAACAGTGAAATATAACAACAGCTTTCATTAAAACCTCCTAGTATACACTGTACGCGTAAAATAAACACTTACATTTTGAGGGAAAGAAAACGTAATAATAAGTCTCCCATTAACAATAAGCTATATTTCCATTGACCCCCACCCCCCTCTTAAAACGTCATTTTAAAAAGGTTAAACTGTTCTCTGAGATGCATTTAAGGATTCCTGTTTTTGTAAAAACCTTCTCCAGAACGTTGTTTCCTCAATTCTTTTTCAACTAATAACATTGCTAAGATGTCAAATCCATCTTGGTGACTGCTGTTCATGGCAGGCAAACTATTCCAAAATCATATAGAGCATTTGTTAGATCTTGTCCCCCTTCATTCTACTCTTACTTTTCTTTCTTTCTCTTTTCATCCCTTGCCATATACCATGTCCGGTTCCCCCTCTTCCATCATTGTGATTTTGCTTTCACTATCACTGGCTTCTACTTTTAGCTAATCCCTCATACCCTTTACACCTGCCTAGCATCTCTGCTGCCTGCCTATACCCTAGTACCACTATCCCTACTATATACTAGTACCCCTGCGAATATCCTCTTACCACTACTCCTATCCTACCAAATCTACCTCCGCCCATGACAGAAACTCATCATCTGTCTATATCCTAATAGTCTTACACCTACCAAAACTAAATTGAAAGTAAGTAAACTTTATTATTTCAGATTCACTTAAGTAAGCCATACATTAAGTCAGGTTTGCTACAGAAAATGTAAAAGCTTAAGCTCGTGGATGGTCATTGCCCAGCCCACGGCTAACACCTAAAGTGACGCGCTGCAGACTGGATAAAATATATTTTGAATCCTCCTGTTAAAAATATAGGACTAGTACAAAATTGTTCTTTGCAAAATAGTAAGGTTATAAACTTGTCTAACAAAATTGACCTGGGAACAGAAATGTAAAGAGAGGGGGAAAGGAAGTGCAGCCCTTAACCACTCGAAAATACATTTATTAATTCCATAATATATATGCAAAATCGCAAATAAAGAACTGGGCACGCCCTAGATAATACGTTTTATTACTTTCCAAAATTATAAAAATAACATTACTGTACAATATGTGAAAAATGGCGATTTTAAGACTAAAGTCAAGCACATCCTTAGTAGTAATACTTCATGATTTTTTCCTTAGACCATAAATAAGTAGGTCTTACTTATCAGCCCCGTGGATGGTTGTTAACCCACCCACGGATAACACCTCAAGTAATGCTCAGCAGACTTAGGGCCCCATTAGGATGGCGGGCGGATTGCCCCCGCCGGACCGGCGGTGGTCACCTACGGCCCGAAGGGGGCAATCCGCCCGCCATCCGTGCACAAATGACCCCCCGCCATATTAGAATGGCTGGGGGGGGTCCGCGGCGGAGGGAAAGACCGTCCGCCGTATTTCCGCCCCGGTCGACTTGCGACCGGGGCGGAAAAGGCTGCAATATGGTGGCGGTGTATTTCAGACACCGGCAGCCATATTACAATGTGCTTTTAGAAATGCCTTTCCGTAAAGGCATGCGGAGTCTGCTAGGGGGGCCGTTGTGGGCCCCCAAGGACTCCGGGCGGGGGGTTCGAGGTGCACATGGGGGGTACCTATGGTATCCCCCTGCAGTTCCATGTACAACATGGCAGGCACTGCGCGGTGCCTGCCATGTTGTGCATGGAAGTGCACAACATGCCTCCCTCACAATGTGGCGGGCGGTGCTGAGTGCAACGCCCGCCACAATGTTAGGGATGCAGGATGGCGGGCACGGGACCCCCGCCCTTATGGCGGGCGGTCCCTCTGTACCCATCCTAATGTGCCCCTTAGTATTCTTCATTTCCAATTATGCTGGTAAAAACAAAGGACTAGTCACCTACCAACAACCTTTTTTAGCTTCCCTACCTGTACCTCAATCAGGGTTGGATTCGGATAAAAAATTGGCCCGGGCACGCTAAAAAAAAAAATGGCCCACATTTGCATTTTGCCTTTCCTTAAAACACTGTTTCGGTGAAACGTTATAATTTTTTTTAAAAAAAATAGGGGGGGGGGGGAATAAAAAATGCATGATTAGTTTACACTGGTGAAACACACCTGAAAACAAGTGAGGCAACTTCTGCTCAGTCCCCCTGCCACCACTCAGTGTGCACACACATTAATGGGCCGGCCCAGCGAGAGAATGGGAGTAACACCTTATCCTGTTTCTAAATGAGAGGTAATGGACCCCATCTGCCTGCAGAAAGGCCATTCAGGCACCCACTGCGCTGCTGGCCGCATTGAACAATGCCGAAATCACTCTAATCGGCCCCCAGTCTGCTCAAAAAAGCAGCCCACAGCTGGAACTGGTCACCGGCCCCTCGGGCATTGCCCGAGTGCCCGTGTTACCAATCCGACGCTGACCTCAATACTTATACATTCTTACACTCCAATACCACTACCCCCTACTAATTACTGCACAACTACACCCTTCCGTATTTCCTAGTACATCTACCCCTGTGTATACCGTAGTGTTGATGCCCCACATACACATTAATATCTCTAACCCTGCCTGTCTAGTACCTCTTTGATTACTCTGTTTATTCCTTAGAAGATCAACTCACTACATTTTTTCTTGTGCTATTTCCCTCTCCCGCTTGTCCCTTTTTCCTGGTGTTATGTTTTTAGTTGAATGTGTTCCCATTTTTCGAAGGAAAGGGTTTTCATTATTTTGACAATCCCCAAGAAATGTTACCAGGATTTCAAGTGTATGCTCTTCCTGTAGGATTTTCTCCAAAATGAGGTTCAGCAAGTTTACATTTATAACTGTCAAGAGGGTTAGCAACACTGCACACAGTCCCCCTTCATAATACCGGTTACTCTGAACCAGGAGGACACGCCCAGTCTAGGCCAGAGCCTGATAGGTGCTGGTTTTCCAGTTCAGAAATTAATGACTGCGATATTGGAATCCCTTCTAAACTCTTATAGCAAGGTATTCACTAAATTCCGATCCGGTCACAGCTCCTTTTTGAGAAAAGATCAGAATTATTTGATGTGGAGTAATTACTGCACACCCCTAAATTTTCCCCAGGTACATTTTGACAGTTGCAACCTGCTTCAAGTTACTGGTTGAAAATGAGCAGGGAATACTACTGATACATTCAGAATTTGGTGCTGACAACACTGAATTCTACTTTATTCCCCTTTTTTCTGACAGAACACTTGGAACAGTTGTATTTACTACAACTAGTAAATACGCCAACTAGAAGTACCTTTATTTACAAATGGCAGCACGTATCTCACCCCATCAAAGCCACTAGTAATCAGAGTCTAAATCTAGTTATTATGCAACTTGGAAGCCCTGGCTCTGAAGCTAAAATGTAGTCTACACATTGCAAAGCTGATGAAAAGTCTTTACTCTTAACTGTTTGGTAGGTAACATAGAACATGTGGTGTGTTGTTACTTGAAGCATTGCTTAGCAACTGGGAAATTCTATGTTAGAACTGTGATGTAGAGCTGGGAATGTACAAGTCACTTGATGAAGTCTGTGCAGAGAAGCTGAATGTACAGCTACGAGCTCCAGACAATAAACCTGTACATACACTTAATTGCCTACGTGTATTTGTACTCAACAATCGTAACAGATGGAACATAATGCTAAGGTTAACCCATATTGAGATGAAAAACGAGGAGCCAAACCTGCCATTGTTGACATTGGTGATTGGGTTCAGATTAAAAAACCTGGTAAAGTAAAAAAAAGGCGGAAGTCAATTTCTTGAGCCAGAAGAAGTGGTGTAAGTGCTCAATAATGCTGTAAGAGACTGGAGTGGGAAAGTGTGGAACATGCATAGTGTTGCTTTAACTTCCAAATTATTTGAAAGTGATGTCTCACAGTCCAACACTCCTGGTAATTTTCATTGGTTGGATGATGACCTTGCTTGTAGTAGTGAATGTATGGATGGAGTTAATGCGGAAGCTCCTCGTGAAGAAGTGGTGGAGAGTTCTGTGAATGCGGATGGTGAACTTCTCAGTCTGGTGGTGGTGTGAGTCAGTCTGAGATTAGTCTGAGTATAGCTATACCTGAGGAAATGACTCCCTTTCAGAATCATGATGAGTGTATTTCAGAAAGAACTAGAAGACTACCTAAATGGTTAGCAGATTATGTACTTGAAGGAGTCAATGCTCGGAAACCCCAATAGCCATGTAATGGAATATAAGTGTGTTCTTTGTTTTATCCTTATCTCTTCATTCTTTTAGTTATTTAGTTATTTGATATTTCCTTAAGTATTGTTATTTTTATTATAAGAATGGGGATGGGTTGTGTTGTTACTTGAAGCATTGCTTAGCAACTGGAGAATTCTATGTTTTAACTGTGATGTAGAACTGGGAATGTACTGGTCACTTGATGAAGTCTGTGCAGAGAAGCTGGATGTGCAATCACGAGCTCCAGACAATAAACTGGTACATACACTTAATTGCCTAGGTGTATTTATACTCAACAACATGTCACTCGAGAAACCCAAAACAGACACTGTGTCTACTGACTCGTGAGACCGCAAAAATGAGTAGGACATAAGAATGCATTTCTGTTGGGGCAACCCACACTGCCCATGTCCCTCGTCGTGGCCATAATTGGTGAGGTTGCAAGGCCCTCATAATTCAGGATAAAGCAGTAGACCCATCTCTTGAAGGATAATCTTGTCTTTGGTCAAGAGAAGCTGCCCCACCGAAACTCCTGGTCTTCATAGCGGCCTTACCCCTTCCCACTTCTCTGACATGAGTGGTACCCAGTGCTGCACGCTTCTCTTCTCCGGCTGTACACTGCTCACTTCCGCCCAGCTAGGCTTGTGCTTTCTAAACTCCACTACAGGCATTTTACACAGTAGACAATCAGAATGTGGCTTGGCGTTAAAGGTACCGTATTAACTTGTGCGCAGACATGAGAAACACATGTTTTTCTAATGTGTTACAAGAGTCCTCATTGTTTGACATATTTTAATTCCAATGAGTTTCAGCCATTTTTGTGTCCCCTTCTCTTCTTTTGTTACTGGTATGATACTCCTTCGGTGTGTCATGTGCACATTTCCATCTGTACATATTGTACTTTGTGAATCACTCTGAAGCCTTTAGGGGCCATGTTAGGGCTAGGCACAAGTGCATCAGAAAAACAATGTATCTATGAGTAATAAGTATAAAAATAATCAAGTAGGTCTCGTTGAACTAGAAAAATATGTCAATAGTGATAGATAAGCTGCATTCTTCCTTCCTCAAGGAAAACAGCCGAGTGCGAAGACCCATTGGCAGAAATAGTGTGGACAGAGAAACGCACTCCACGGAGCTGAAACATGCAGCCAGAAAGGAGCGACCGCTCGTAGGGAATGAACATGAGGTGGTCTATAAACTTTGTCAGCTGGCGTGGGACTATATCACTATATACGGCTAAAAAAATGCAATATGGGCAAATAGAGACAAAATATGTTTTCGACTTCAGCATAAGCACTAACTGGACACTCTTTTGTTTGCTCGCCTTTAAATTCCTTTGACCCCAATGTGTTTCCATAAATGGGCTAATGCCAAACTGATTCGGATGTGCATTATTTTAAATATATCATAATCCAATCTTCAAGATACCGAGAAGCCTCGAGGCCTAACTGCAAGCATCAAAGCTACATTTTATTCGTCACCGTTTCAAGGAAACCTTTGTTTTTACCTTAGGAATATGAGGAAAGGTTACACAGCTGTGTTTGTGAAAACATTTCCATAGGTTCTATTTTGGCAGATTGCATTCACCACAATAATGTTTGGCAAACAGCTATTAAGAGCTCGAGGGAAGAAAAACATCCTGATAGTCTTGGAATGCATGGTGGATTAGAAATCTCTGCGTGTCCAGTGCAAGGAATTAAGCAAATTCATGAAAACAACTCAGGTTCTTTTATAATCGAGTGTCAGAAGTTGGCCAAATTGTGCTCACATTTTTTTAATTCGTCTGCTAAACTTATCTGCGAGTTGCTCGAAAAAAACTTACCATTGATGATTGATTTATACATTGAGATTTATTAGATGCCATTATGGGACCTTATTTACCATAACATGTCACTAGTGGCAAACAGACCTGCCCTTGGCCATGACCTTTGTCGTGCACTGATACTGTTTTTGGCCACAGTGTTGGATTTCAGTACAGGAAGGACCTAGGTCTCAAAGTATTCACGATATGAGACTGATTTCTTTCTGTTATTGATTTATGCCATGTTCAATTGATGTGAATAATGAAGAGGATAATTCAAAAGGGTGTATGTAAATCTGAATTCTAGTACTGATCAATGAGGTGATTATCTTGGTTGCAACCTACTTTAGATGACAGAAGTAGTAAGTAACGCTTTGACTTTGAGAACGTAAATTCATTTACCTCTTTGCAGCAACAATTGCTTATGTGCTAGTTATATGCAAATGTGCCGTTAACATGTGTTGTTATATTTTACTAATGTTATGTGATTTTGGTTTATACCTCATAAAGCTTCATCATTATCGCACATTTACACACATTTTAAATGTAATCCATGATGCATGGACGAATGGTGCCTAATGCATGGATTCATTGGGTTTCTCCATGATGGACACTGCACTTTTTAGCTGAACTATTCTAGTAAGCTAGCCTCGTTCTCAAGTTGACGCATCGAAGATAGGGTTTTAGAAAGTAGTGGTCATCTTTTGCTGTCAATACGTGTATCTTTTCAAGGGCAAGGTCTTCTCACATTCTTCCCACAAGAAGATCCTTGCACCTGCTCATTAGAGCCTAGCTGTAGGTCCCAACTGTTTCAGATGCTCCTGCTGGTAAATCCTCAGGTGTTGGAGCAAGCCAGCTTGTTGCTTTTGCATAATTGCGCAAAAATGTTTCGAAATTAAGCAAAATACAAAACCAGAATTTACCACCATATTTGAGTGAAAATTTTCTTCTTGTGTCCTATTTGCATGTGAGGACACATTTTGCAGTAACAAATAATGCCCAAAAACACAAGCTCCATGAACAAAAGTTGCTTCCATTCAGCTCATTCGCGTTGTTCCTGTGTTCCAGCACTTATGGCATAAATTTGGGAAATTTGCAAGATGACGCCATATAACAGAAATTTCGCTCAGACCTATTATTGCCCTTCCTACTTAGCAATTTTAACTCCCTGCTAGTAGTTTTGCCTGTTTACCGGGTAAGCAGTTTATGTGTTATAGTTGTGGCTGCCTAGCATGAAGTTGATCAGATAACAGGCTCTGCCTATCAACTGTGCAGTGGCCAATGAAGGGTATGTTCTTCTGTGGTCAGATGCATGTCTTAGTTCAGTATGAGTAAAAAGGCTTCCCATTGGTTTGGGATAGAACATCAAATATATTTAGTTATTTTAGTACGGGAAAGGTGTTTGAGCAAGCAGAGTTCTGTCGCCTTATCAATATTCAAATAAATCTTTTGGCGTATTTATTTTTCACTCGTGTGTAAATATGGGTGCAGATGGTGTTCTTCATGAATTAAAAAAATGTAAAAAGGTGTCTGGACATGCTGTTGAAATAGATCATTTTTTTAAACCTTTTTGGGAACAGAAATAATTACAGCAATCGAAATGGCAGAATTGTTTTATTTTAATGATGTATCCTGTCTTGGAAAACTATTGGTCTGTGATGGCTTTAAACTTGGCATTTATGAAAAACTGTTGGTCTGTGATGTCTGTAAATTTGGCAATTAGCTTGCTTTTCTTATAGTGTATTAAGTGAGAGATACTAATCCGCAGTTGTTCATTTAAAACATATCTTGAGGTGACAAAAATGCAGCACACAAATCACTTTTAAAATGAAAAATATATCATTTTTAGATTCCTTGGTAAGAAGGAAATATAAAAAGAATATCAGTGCTCCAGGCAAATTAGAATCATGCCCCGTGGAGCGGTCCCTTTACACCGAGAAAAGGCAGTTTATTATGCAGTAACTCTAGCATCAGCTACGAAATCGTGAATACTCATTTGGCAGATAACATTTGTCATAGAAAAGAGCCCTAACTATTGTTACCTCAGATCTACCCACTTATTCAATAACTCTTGGGGTTCCTACTGTGTACCTATAAACCAAGTGTAATGCTTACACCAGAATTCAAGCGTCCAAGAATGTATGTGTGGACAGTCTCAGCCAATAAAGCGTGGACACACGCACATCGGTCAACTTTCTTTTAAAGCACCAGAATATCTCAAAATCCACCTTGTGTCTTCTCAAGGGAGTGAGTGACGTGTGTACTTTTAGTTCTACCCTGTCTCATCTTGTGCTTTGCTTGGTATAGTAATTTGCAATACTGTTTTTCGGTTAACCGTTTTCATCTGCTTTGTTTTAATGTATATTTCTATCTATCTTCTCAATTGATAAGTTAGTACTTGTCTAATTGATTGTATTTTTTTGCGTTAGCTCTTGATAGGTTCTCTAATATGTTTTTTAGAACGCAGGAAGAACACCCACATGTGAGCAAAAACCATTCCTTAAACAGGGCGAATCCACATGAAATGAGGCAAATATTTATCATATTTAGTCTTCTGTAGGCATGGCAAGTTTAATGCAGATCCGTCAGGGGGGCAGCATTGAAATGGGGTCAATAATAATATCATGTTGTAATAACATTGGCACTGCGAAATGAATTTGCATGATATTTGGTAGACTGTTTAGTCCAGTGCAGGAATCTTAGGTTTCATGCTGATGCTAGAAGGCGGGCAAATATGAATAGGGAGGGGTAAAAAAAATCAGTGATTTGCTAATAACTATAGCATAGGTTTACAAATATGCACAACACTTGTAATAAACTTAACATGTTTAGCATACTGATAATGTTTTGAGTTTCATACAAACTCCCTAGGGTAGGGATACACTTAAAGGGGTGGTAAAAAAAAACAGCAGTTCCCATTTTAACTCCCATAGGAATCTCCATCACTGAAAGAAGCCCTGGAGGGAATTATAACAATCATGGAATAAAAGTAGAACTTTATTTAGAGAAGTGCTGTTGGTTGGTCTGAGCCGTTCAGTACTTTTCAAGAAATAAGCATCTCAATAATGTGTCATTGGACTTGAAAGGGTTAAAAGACAGAAATCCAAACATTTGGTATGTGAACCCATTAAATGAGAGTCCACAAATAAAATACCCATTCGGATCCCTCAGGTGAGGAACCTTGACGACGAGAAGACCTTAGACCCCAGTTCTTGACATTCATGGTCTGCCAGTGGTATGGATGACCTCATCCAGTATCCACGATGCCACCGACAATTTTAGTGCCTTAGAAGATAGTGCCTCCCGGAAGGAGTCCAAAAAGAGGAAAACCCCAAAGGGAAAAAACCTTGAAAGATGACTGCTAAGCTCCAGTAAGACTAGGGGAACGAATCGAGTGGGCAAATGCAAAGTGTAGGAACACAAATGGAGAAATAGGCAAGAGGCAGGAACCTAAATCTCGAGCAAGAACCACACACAGAAGTGAGGAATCACACCACCAGGAACAAGATCCACAAACAGGAGTGAGGAAATAAACCAACAGGAGCGAAAGAACACACCAACAGGAGTAACAAAGTGTTGGGATGCAAGGACGAAGAGAAAACCAATCTTTTAAATACCCCCAGGAGGTGAAGTACCGCATGAATTGGGAGCCACCATCTTGGATTGGGTAGAAGTAAGGATCAAAAGGGGAATGGCCGACATCTTCCTTTGGGCAGATACACTGCCAAGAATCCTCCCCAGGAATTCTGGAAAGGGAAAGGAACTGTGGTGGCTTACATTGTGGCCCCCATCGTGCCAGAGACTACACTGGCGGGCCAGCCACCATGAGGAACTGCCCTCGGGTGTGCACAGTAACCTGCCTGTCTCATTGCACTGCAGGTAATTGAAATGTGTGTCTATCTGTATGGGGCAGGGTGTGAGAGAGGCTGTTGGCTGGGGCTAACATACTCAGCCATGCTAAACGCCAGGCCCTACATATAACCTGTGTTACGCATGTTTAAAAGTTGTGTACATCAGGGTGGAAAATCTGTCGCTGGATAGCTAATTATTAGTAAATGAATATGTTTTAACAAGAAAAGTTTAGAGAGTGTCCCCAGATTTCCAAATGTAGGTCTTGTTTTTATGCTATTGGATCTTAGGTAGAAAATGTTAGGCAGAGAAATACAAAATGTAAGGAAGTTATATGGTCACTATTTAATGTTTGTAAGGCAGTGTGGGGGCAAGCTGATTTCTCCTCTTATAGATATTAACACCAAGCAATGTGTCCCTGTTGCATGCTGTGGTAGTGGAGTATGGGTTCATGGAGATTGTCGAGCTTTGTAAGAAGAGGAAAAACGCTTTTGCAGGCGTCTCCTCTCACTTCCCCATTCAACTTCCCCCCACTACTTTTGTCATGAGGAACTGACTTTGCCTTTTCTTGAGGACTTTACTAAGATGGGACTCCTTTTGTTTTGGCGTTCAAAATGAAACAACCCTCCGCCTTCATTTAGTAATAACATAATTAATGATCGTGTTTGGTGTGAACGGGTCTTGAATATTCCCTAACTTCAAAAAGGTAAGCAGAACTTCACCGCTCAGGGCAAATCTTCTTTATTTGACAATCCTTTGTCAATATGTACAAATGCTAAACACTGTGAAACAATCATTCATAGAAAGAGGTTGGGCTGTAAAGGAAAGTTTGGAACTGAGCAAACCATTAGTCAGGAATTGTATCCCCTAAAATCGAATCCAGGCTTAGAACCCTATTGTTTTATGTGTCCAATTATTGGGAAAGTGGCTTATTGCTAAGATTTTGAACTGACAGTCTTTGTCATATCCTATGCTTCCTGCTGGGATATTTAAATAACTTGGAAGCGAGAAAATGTGCCTGTGATAATATGGCCCATCAATCTTTACTGCACTTTGTGTTATGTTGTAAGTTGTATAAATTCTTTAGAATTCATTATGAATGACCTATTTTTAAGGTTGTAAATGTATTGCGACTTATATAGCGCACATATCACCCGAAGGCATCAAGGCCCTTGCCTTGAGAACCTGTCCTGGCTTTTTCCCTGTGAGATAACCCCTACTGGGCATCCCCAAGGTGATAGCCAGGCATCCCGCAGCGGGTGGGCCGCCGTAGTCGAGATTAAGCAAGCTATTGCCCAGAGTTGCAGCGTGGGACCCCATGATTAGAGTAGGCAACGAGGCGAGAATGATCGAATCCGTGGACATTTTGGGGCTCAGGACCCTGCCGCGTCGGGAATTGAACCCTGGTCCTGGGCCAGACCTCTGCATCAGGGTCTGCCGCTCTAATCAGTGAGCCACACTCCTTCACAATTTTAAGCACTGCAGAGTTGCTCTCCGTTTTTTTACTATTGCTACCTAGTACTGATGTATTTGTATCTATTAGTGCTCATCATTCCTGTGCATTTTATGTGCTTTATGTCAATATGTATTTTGTGTGCAAGCTATCTTTTATGATTTTCTTTGAAATTCGAGTAAAGAAATGAAATGCAATGCAATACACACTTCTGTACCCTCCTTACTCTGGTATTCTGCCCCCTGTTGATGGATTTGCATGAAACTTCACATACTAAGAGTAAAGTAAACATGCCAAGGTTCTGCCAAATTTCATACTGGTCCATGTAACAGCACCAAGGATGTTACCTATCAAATGTCATGCTGATTTGATAACGAGTGCCAAAACTAATTGCAAATGGGCACTTTTTTACCCCCCACATCTCCATTTAACTTTGCCCCTCCTTGACGGATATACATGAAGCTTAAAATATCAAGAGTAAGCTAACGTGATAAGGGCCTCATAAATTTTGTGCGGATCGGGGATAAGGCAACAAAGTTATCACCATATGAAAGATTTTGTATCACTGTACCCTTTAAACTTTCTTCCCTTTGACTAATCTGCAAAAAACTTTACAAAACAAGAGAAAAAAAAGCAAGCTAAAGGTTTGACTAGTTTTATGCCAATTCATGAGACAGTACCGTAGTTCTTAGTACATTATCACTTTTTGGACCCCCTGTTAAATGTACCTTCCTCGCGATGAAGCAACACAAATTTGAATACACTAATTGTGAGCTGAACATGCTAAATGTCTGCCATTGTTTGCGAAGATTTGTCAAATAGTACTATATTTCTTACTACGTATATATATATATATGTATATATATATATACATATTCACTGAAAAAAATAAATCTTAATGTAATATTATAGTTAGTTGAGTTTGTTAATGACACATTAACGTTTTAAACAAAAAAAAACAGAACTTGCATCCCCGCCATGCAGTGCTTATGACCTCACACATGACATCACTCATGACATGTTCTATGATATAATTTATGACATCACTGATGACATCTCAAGTGACATAATTGATTACATCACTGATGACAGTAAGTGAGCCGGCCCCAGGGAAAAGTGTCCCTGGGGCCATTAAAGACTCAAGGACCGGTGCACGTGCCCCCGAGCCTTAAAAAGGCCCTCAGGCACCATTCCCCAGGACTGAAACTTAAATGAAAAGGCTCTCCTCTAGTCTTTGACGGTCCTGGGTACCCCATCCCCCGATGCCGACTCACTTACTGTGTCTTTGCGATCCCAACCCGGGACACAGTAGTTTGGCATCTGGTAGGAGCATTTTTAGATCTCGCATCGTACCATGTGGGGAGCAGGCTGGAGCCGCAGGGGACCCCGGGCTCCTTCCACAGCCCTTAACCTGTTTCTTGTGGGTGCTCTGGGTGGGCACCAGGGCGGCTGATAGACAGAAACTGGTCCTAGGATGCTTAATTTCGGTCCAGGGTAGACATGGCTTGGCAGTTCGGGCTGGACTGTTCCCATGAGGCACAGGGTCAAGACTGCTTTGCATATGGCCATGTCTGGACTGGGGTGGCTTGATGAGCAAAATAACGATGAATTAAACTCAGATCTGTGACTGAGGGTGAATGTTTTGCCATTGTGCAACATTCTGTCCATCATCTTGTGTGTTTTTCTGTTCACCCTATGTGGGAAGGGTAAGGCCATGTCTGAACTGGGGTGGCTTGGTGAGCAAAATAACGATGGATTAAACCCAGATCTGTAACTGGGGGTGAATGTTTTGCCATTGTGCAACATTCCGTCCATCATCTTGTGTGTTTTGATGGTCACCCGATGTGGGAAGGGTATGCCCAGACGTGGGTCCCGTGCTCACTAAGCCACTGAGTCAAGCTATCCTGGCTGAAGACGGCTCCTAGGATGCTTGATTCCGGTCCAGGGTAGACATAAATGTAAAATGTAAATTGATGCTTGTATAGCGCACTACTCACCCGCAAGGGTCTCAAGGCGCTTGTACGAATACCGCTGTGGAACCCATCCTGGCTTTCCCTGTGAGGCGTCCACTCCTGGGCACCCCCAAGGTGGAGGCCAGGCATCCTTAGCGTTGTGGGGGTCGTTGTGGAGATTAAGCAAGCTATTGCCCAGAGTTGCACTCCATGATTGGAATAGGCACCGAGGCGAGAATTATCAGGTCCGTGGAATTTTGAGCCCTAGACCCGCCGAGGCGGGGAATTGAACCCTGGTCCCGGACTAGACCTCTGCATGAGGGTCTGCCGCTCTAATCATTGAGCCACACTTACACGGCTTGGCAGTTCGGGCTGTACTGTTCCCATGAGGCACAGGGTTAAGACTGATTTGCATATGGCCATGTCTGAACTGGGGTGGCTTGGTGAGCAAAATAACGATGGATTAAATCCAGATCTGAGACTGGGGGTGAATGTTTTGCCATTGTGCAACATTACGTCCATCATGTTGTGTGTTTTTCTGAGGTAATCCTGTCTGCTTGTGCCAAGCTACCAAGGGGGTGGGCAGGGGTTATTAAGGAGTGTAATCCCCTTATCCTGACTTAGGAGTTAGGGTCCCTATTAGGACAAAGGTGATAACCATTGCCAACTAGAGACTCCCAGATCTAACATTGGTGGCAGCGGTGGGATTTGGACTTTGCATTTGTGTTTTATATACAGTGATTGGTGTACACTACTAGTGAGTGCAGACCAAACGCGACCACATACTTTTTTTTAGAATCCTTTTTCCTTGGTCTCCCAATTTTTGCTACCATGAGTAAACCAGCATCTGTTGCATCTATGGATCTTGATTTTGAGGTAGAGAGGTTGGAAATCTACACTGTGAAACAGCTCAAGTATCTATGCAGGAAATTGAAAGTTGCTACACCAGGCATTTCTAAAAAGGAAGACTACCAAAAGGCGCTGAGGGCCTGGGTAGAAGCTATAAATGTCCCTGATCTTGTGGTGGAGCCTGTTGGGGATGCTAATGAGCACATTGATGGGCCGGAGTTTCCAGCCAGGGGAGGGGTGCCATCCCCGCCTGGCAGCAGCATCTCTTCCAAAGACCTGTCCCCCCAGAGAGTTGGAAGACAGGGAGAGAAATAGGGCGCACAAGCTGGAGATGGCTAAGCTTAAGATGGAGAGTCAGAAGGAAACAGAGAATAACAGGTTGTCTTTGGAAAGGGAGAGAATGATAATGGAGCATGAGAGAATGTTGAAGAAGTTAGAGATCAAGGCCAAGGGCTTAGAAATAAATCCCTCTGGTGGCAGCGCACCATCTGTGTCTTCAGAAGGCAGGGTACATATTCCCAGGGATGTCATCAAAGATTTTCACAAAGGTGAAGATATTGGTCATTGGTTTGCAGCCTATGAGATAGCAATGTTTGCCCACCGGGTCCCTGAGAAGGTTTGGGGAGCGGGGTTATGGGGCCGCTTTCTGACTGAAGGGAGGGATACTTTGTTAGACCTACCCAGTGAGCATAGGATGTCTTATCACCACATGAAGGAAGCATTGATGACAAGGTATGGGTTAACTCCAGAGCTCTATAGACAAAGGTTCAGGAATTGTATGAAACTGAAGGGAACCACTTGGGTAGAATATGTGTCTTTCTTTTGGAGAGCTATGGATGATTGGGTGAGGGGTAGCAATGTTGATCATTTTTAAGCGCTCTATGATTTGATTGCTAGGGAGCACTTGTCTGCTAATTGTTTTCCAGAGCTACGCCAGCACCTTATTGATTGCAAGTTGACTAACCCTAAAAAGCTTGCTGAAGTGGTGGACCGCTGGGTCAGTACCAGGGTCCACAAGGGTCTTGTGGGAGACTCCGCCAAAGGTGGGCAGGGTCCCCAGCTGAAGAGTGGGGGGGACAATGGCAAACAGAGGGAGTTACAAAAAGGTCCCCAAAGTAATTCCCAAGGGAACCAAGGTAAGCGTTCCCAGCCTCCCCCTGAAAAGAAGTCAGGACCCCCAACAGGTAAACCTGTTCATAGGGGGCATGTTACCTTCTTTCAGTGTAAGCAGAAGGGACACTGTTGGTATGTTCTGCAGTGTCCTCAGAAAGGACAGTATGTGCCACCCCGTGCACCACCCCGTCAGATGGCCAGTGTAACCCTGGGTGGGGAGGAGATGGGTGCCCAAAGTGGGTGGGGTCCCCCAGAAATGTCCCTTGTCTCATTAGGAGACTTTGAGATGGTCCTTAAAACTCAGCTGCCTGAGAACACTAAAAAATACAGGCAGTGGGTGACCATCAATGGCCATAGAGTGGAGGCTCTCAGAGACACAGGAGCAAGATTGACAGCTGTCAAGTGTCACTTGGTCTCTGAAGAGCAGGTAGTCCCCAATGCATTCTTCCCATTTGTTTCAGCTGACAACACAGAGAGAAATTGCAAGGTGGCTCAAGTTCCCTTTGAGTGGGGGGAGGGGATCTCTGGTACTCTTCAAGTAGCTGTGAGGCCATCCATGCCTGTTGATTGTCTGTTAGGCAATGATTTATAAAGCTACCCTTGGGCTAAGGTGGAGAGGAAGGTGCATTTGGAGATGTTGGGTCTGTCTGAGTGGGCATGTGTGACCACTCGGTCTATGGCAGCTAAGGGTGCTCAAGAGACTCTGGAGCCTGAAAGTATGCCCAGGGACCTGCCTTAAAGAGAAGAGGTAGGGAGTGCGGGAAACCAGCCCCCATTGTTCCCACGGTCCAGGAGGAGGCAGACCTTGAGGGGGATGCCCTGGAACCCAATGGTGAGCAAGTTTCTGAACTGAGGAACCTTCCTGAGCCGACCCATTGGCAGCAAGAAGGGCATCCCTCCAGGGAGGACTTTTGTAAAGAGCAGCAGAAGTGCCCTTCTCTTGAGAGTTTGAGGCAACAGGCCACAAACCAGGCAGCAGGTGATCAGTCTGGATCACATTGGATCTACTGGGAGAATGGTCTCCTTTATAGCGAGCCTAAGGTTGTTGAGCCTGGGTCAGCCCGTGTGCTGGTGGTACCCCAGCGCTTTAGAGCCTTCTACTGGGTTTGGCTCGTGATGTTCCTTTAGCTGGTCATATGGGGCAGAACAAGACCTTTGAAAGGCTTGTCTCCCACTTGTATTGGCCCCAGATGCAGCAGAGTTCAGATACTCATTGTAGGACCAGTCAAACTTGCAAGGCAAGTTGGAAAAAAGGAAGGAGGCACAACGCCCCTCTCAAACCATTCCCTGTAGTCAGGACCCCCTTTAAATGGGTGGGGGTTGACATTGTGGGGCCACTGGTCCCCAAGACAGCCATGGGCAACAGGTTTATCCTGGTCTTGGTGGACCACGCTACACGGAAGATATTCCACTCAGGACAGTGACGGCCCCCGTGGTGGGACGTGCACTGATGGGGATCTTTTCCCATGTGGGGTTCCCCAGAGAGGTTGTGTCTGACTGAGGTACAAACTTCATTTCCAATTATATGAAGTCTATGTGGAAGGAGTGTGGTGTTACCTACAAGTTCACCACTCCTTACCACCCACAAGGAAATGGGCTGGTTTAAAGATTCAACCAGACCCTTAAAGGCATGATCATGGGTCTGGAAGAACCAATGAGGTGTAAGTGGGACGTCCTCTTGCTATGCCTTCTGTTTGCCTACCTTGAGGTGCCACAAAAGTCTCTAGGGTTCAGCCCCTTTGAGCTTTTGTATGGTCACCCGGTAAGAGGACCTTTGAGTTTGGTCAAGGAAGGCTGGGAGCAATCTCCCAGGAAACCTCCCCAGGATGTATATAGCTACATGCTGGCCTTCAGGAACCAGACTCTGCGTTTCAGGGATCTTGCTCAAGCAAATCTGGAAGCCAGCCAGGAGGAAATGAAGCGGTGGTACGATCAGCATGCCAACCTGATTGAGCTTCAACCTGGACAGAAAGTTTGGGTCATGGCCCCTGTGGTGCCTTGTGCGCTCCAGGACAGGTGGACCGGTCCATATGAGGTGGTGGAGCGCAAGAGTAATGTCACCTATCTGGTGAACTTGCGGTCTCCCAGGAACCCCTTGCAGGTCCTGCATGTTAACTGCCTTGAGCTCCACTTAGAAAGGTCCGAAGTGGGCATGCTCCTAGCAACAGATGATGGAATGGAGGAGGCGACCAAGCCTCTTCCTGACCTCCTGTCTGCAACAGAGCAAGATGGGTCAGTGGATGGTGTCATCCTCTCTGCCACCCTGACCCCTGATCAGCAGCAAGATTGTCGCCAGCTGTTGGGGCAATTCTCTGATCTATTTTCCTTGGTTCCTGGTGTCACAGAGTGGTGCGTCCATGATGTAGACACTGGCGACAGTCCTCCTGTGAAGCACAAGGCTTACAGAGTGACTGACAAGGTTAGGGGTTACATTAAGGAGGAAATCTCCAAGGTGTTTGCTTTAGGGGTCATTGAGTCCTGAAAGAGTCCTCGGACAAGCCCAGTGGTCTTGGTCCCAAAGGCTGCCTCGCCGGGTGCCACACCCGAACTCCGGTTCTGTGTAGACTTCAGAGGGCTCAATTCAGTCACCAGGACTGATGCACAACCCATCCCCAGAGCTGATGAGCTCATTGATCGGTTAGGGGGTACACGGTACCTCAGCACATTTGATTTGACGCCTGGGTACTGGCAGATCGCCTTGACTGATGGGGCTAAGGAGAGGTCAGCATTCTCCACACCAGATGGGCACTACCAATTCCGGGTTATGCCCTTTGGGATGAAGAATGCACCTGCCATCTTTCAGAGGTTGGTCAACCAGGTGTTGGCTGGGCTGGAGGATTTCAGTGCCGCCTACCTGGATGGCATTGCAGTGTTCAGCGCCAGTTGGGAAGAACACTTGCAGCACCTCTGGGAAGTGTTGATGGCACTCCGCAAGGCAGGCCTCACGATCAAAGCAAGTAAGTGCCAGATCGGGCAGGGTTCCGTTGAGTACTTGGGTCACCAGGTAGGAAGCAGCCAGGTGGCACCCCTACAACGCAAGATTGATATCATCCTGGCATGGGAACCCCAAAAACTCAAACACAGGTGAGAGCCTTTTTAGGACTCACGGGGTACTACAAGAGGTTGGTAAAGGGGTATGGCAACATTGTTGCACCCTTGACTAAGCTGACTTCCAGGAAACAGCCCAAGAAAGTGAACTGGACTCACACCTCTCAGAAGGCTTTTGACGCCCTGAAGACTGCCATGTGCACAACACCCGTGCTTCAGGCTCCCAACTTCTCAAAAGAATTCATTGTACAGACAGACGCTTCAGAGCATGGTGTAGGGGCTGTTCTATCACAGATCAATGAAGAGGGCCTAGACCAACCTGTAGCCTTCATCAGTAGGAGGTTACTTCCACGGGAACAGAGGTGGAGTGCAATTGAGCGTGAGGCATTTGCTGTGGTCTGGGCACTAAAGAAGTTGAGACCATACTTGTTTGGGACTCACTTCCGGGTTCAGACCGACCACAGGCCCCTCAGATGGCTGATGCAGATGAGGCGTGAGAACCCAAAGTTGTTGAGGTGGGCCATTTCCCTACAGGGTATGGAATTTACGGTGGAACACCGCCCAGGTACAGAACACGCCAACGCTGATCGTCTGTACAGATTTTTCCACCTTAGTAAAGAGATCTCCCAAGGGGAAGGGTAGTTCTCCCGACATTTCAGCTGGAGGGGGCACGTGTTAGACCTGACATCATTGGCGTGAGTCTCCCTTCCATTTTGACGGATTGTCTCCTCTGTTTTGCTATGTTTTTGCTGGATTTATCCTTTGGGCACTGTGACACTGCTAATCAGTGCAACAGTGCAAGTGCTCCCTATGTTAAATTAATGTATTGATTGGATTCCATGATTGGGTTATTTGGTTTATCTGTCAGCCCCTAGTACAGTGCACCATGTGTGCCTAGGGCTTGTAAATCAAATGCTGCTGGTGGGTTTGCAGCACGGGTTGTGTCACCCACAGAAGCAGCTTGTAAAATGTGTCTCAGGCCTGCCATTGCAAGGCCTGTGTGCAGTCTAGCACTGCCATGTCGACTTGGCCAAGTGCACACACTTGCCAGTCCCTAAACCTTCCCTTTGCTTCATATTAGACACCCCTATGGTAGGCCCAAGGGCAGGGTGCATTGTAAGCATAAGGTAGCACATGCGCTGATGTGTGTAGCCTGTTCTAATAGTGAATTACAGCCATTTTCATTTTTCACTATTGAAGGCTACCTGTTCTCATAGGCCAGAAAGGGCAGTTAAGATTATTACATTCTTATAATCCTAAATAACTCAGGGAACATGGTAGAAATTCAAATTTAGTATGCCTGAACTCAGAATAATAAAATACATCTTTTAATAAAGTTTATTTTAATATTCTGTGTTTGCAACTACCACTTTTAGAAAGCAGGTATTTGCTTGCCTAACTATTTGAGCCTGCCTCTGCTGGGTTGTGTATTCCTTGTCTGGGTTTGGGTGTGACAGGGCTGGGGAATTCCATGGAGACAGGCTGGGGCAGCCCAGTGGTGAATAGAGAGATCTGCATCTAGATGGGAGGGAGGAGTTTCACCTGGGACCTGAATAGGGCTGGGCCTTCCCTCTACAATGCTGGCTCCACCCCCTGTGGCTTGTCTGATGTCTCTCACCTGCACTGTGAAAGGAGAGGAGGAATCATGTCAACAGAGTGCTCCAGAGCTGTATCTTCCCTCCCCTGTGCTGGCTCCACCTCCTGTGGGGCGGTTGATGTCTCTGCCCTGCACAGTGAAAGGAAGAAGAGAATCATGTAAACAAAGTGCTCAGGAACTGGTTTGAACTAGGCAGAGTCCTCTCTGCCTTCAGAGAACAAAGGATTTTGGGGTATAAATATTGGGACCCTGATCCCAAGAAACTAGATCACTTCTGGAACAAGAAACCTTTCTGCCAAGAAGAAGTACCAAGGAAGCTGCAGGAGTTTGGACTGCCCCTCTGCCAGTGTGCTGTTTGCTGGGTTGGCCTGCACTGGTTGCTTCATTGCCAAGGGAAAGGAGAAGGAACTTTGTAAGGATTTTCATCTACAGAATGTTCTCCAAGGGCTTGAACTGTGCTTGCCTCCTGCTGAAGTCTCAGGGACAAAAGACTTCACCTCCAGCTCCCTCCTGAATTTCCTTGCTGGGAATTCTGACTCCAGACTCTTGCATGCTGCTGAGAGCTGGAAGCGCGACTCATCGAGAAGAAGCGTGTCGCCGCCGCAGCTGAAATCATCGCAACGCCGGAGAAGCGAGCCTTCGCTGCATCTCCCTGTAAGCGTGTGCTCATCGAAGCTGCCTGCTGTCGCATCACCGGAGAAGCGTGACGCCACCGAGAGAGCCGCCATCACATCACCAGAGAAGCGTGTCGCAGGGCCTGTCACGGCTCCAAAGTACAAAGTCGTCGCCAGGCTGCCAGGGCGTCATCGCATCGTCATTGCATCACAGCATCAAGGGCGCCATCTTCTCCCATCGCAACCGGATCATCGCATCGCATCAAGGCGCCATCTTGCCCAACGCGTCGGGCACGCAGGCCGAGTATCTACGCATCACCTCCGCACCGATAAGGCTCACGACGAGTCCCCTACTCAGCGCCGGCATTGAGGAAGGACGCAACCGTTCCCCCGGGTCACGGAACCGACGCATCTCCCCTTTTGCGAGCCTTTTGTTCACTTTGCGTTACGCATCCAGGTACTTTGTTGGGAACTTTGTTGCATTTACCAACAACTTGAACTAAGAGACTTTAATCATCTTTTAAGTAATCTTAAGTGTAGTATTTTGGATTTTTGTCGTTTGTGGTTTTGTGTTAAGTTTTTAGAAAGAATACTTATTTTTATAAAAACCTGTGTTGTGTCCATTTGTAGTGTTATCACTGTATTACTGTGTATATTCACAAATGCTTAACACACTGCCTCTGAGATAAGCCTGTCTGCTCTTGCCAAGCTACCAAGGGGGTGAGCAGGGGTTATTAAGGAGTGTAATCCCCTTATCCTGACTTAGAAGTAAGGGTCCCTATTTGGACAAAGGTGATAGCCATTGCCAACTAGAGACCCCCATATCTAACAATTGTTTAATAGCTACGGCATGTGGCTTCTAAGCGCTCTGTTTATCATTATCAGCCTTCACCTATCGATTATTTTTCAATATCATGGTTACACAATTGTTTTACAATATGAACAGCTTATAAAGGGTCAGTAGGTTAGTGACCTTCCATTTCAGGTGCTTTGCAGTAGTTTCAAGATTTGTTTGAAGCTTCTTGTTGCTCAAAAGGATGTTATTTTTTATATTTATTTGTTACCATCACATTCATTGCTTAGTTTTACTCGCGAGAAAGCGTCTCTCTAAGTGTCACACATTTGGGTTTTGAATGCCCCTCATAAGTACACTGAAGCCATACAAATTTCGCACATGAGCCTTCTGAAAACTTGGCAGCTATGTTACCCACAACCACCTTGTGCAGTACAGTGCTCAGCACAGACATTACTTCCAATAGCTCTGACCCGGATGTTGTCCTTGGCTCGTTTATTCACTGCATCGACTCTGCAGTGGACTGACTGCCTTGTTTCTACTGTCAGCCTCAGCGTCCGTCCTATACTAAATGTGTACCAACGCAAACACGCTCAGCTCTGCTGATATATTCACGTGCAAATGCAGCTCTACTGTAGCGGCAGGCCGATGCCTAGATGAATGCCCCCGTAGGGCCTTATACAAGGTCCTTCCAATGCCAATAGCAGAGAACATAAAACGTGACCCTTTTTAGGAGGTGGCATATCGTGATCATGCATTCTTGTGCCTTGCCACCATCGGACATGTCGCCCTTTCATGGACCGGCCCCATCTCTGATCAGCCAATAAAAGCAATACTGGCACGGACACTTCCACGACATGCGCGCGCATACTGAATATTCTGCACGTGTTTTTTTAAGGAAAGGTTTTTATGCCAGGTATTCTTTTCAGTTTTACTGCCTCCGCTTTAGAAAACGCCTCGCCAGATGGATTGAAAACAACCTACTTTTCTGAAAAACTTTGCTTTTCTCCTGACTTCCTCTTCTTCAGACATGGCTCCTTGTTATCTAGCATGTAATATACAATTTACTCTATATCATGGCTTTACGTGTCATGTCAAGCGTGATAGGTACTTGGTTTTGCATAGTGCTTAGCGTTCGAGCTGTCTTTGTGCCTACACGAATGCATGAATACATAGGTAACTTCAGTGCCACCGCATACATGAGCCACATGTTCACTAAAACATGGTAAAAAGGGGTAGTTATGGTTTATTTCAGACTTACATGTGATTTATAGCTCTCTCCTGGGTTTTCGGGCCTAGTTTAATGTTTTTTTTTCTTTGACTGTACGTTTTTTTCTTTGACTACGTTTTTTTCTTTCCCTTTCTGTTGCTCCATACTTATGACCTTCCAGGACGCTTACTCTAGGACCAGAGCCACAAAGCTTTTTGTCTTGGAATGAAAATGTCTTACTCTTCGATATTTATGAGTGAGTGACACACAACTACTCAGAAAAAAAAACTTTACAAACCACGCCTCTAATGTTTATGATACACAGGCTGCCTCTGATTCCTCTACCGTGGTAAACATCAGATTTGGAGTACAGGGACAATATAAACATTCTGGCGGGGTGATTGTGCCATGATAAAAAAAATATGCTTGTGAGTACAGTAAACATGCTTCTACCACTGCTATGATATGTAAAAATACTGCCAAAAACAACTGTATTGTGGTAACATGGTGCCCACAACTGCTGTACAAGGATAACTGAGCTTCTCAGGAAGAAGGTGCCAAGGTCAGCAGGTTCCCATGAAGCCCAGGACTCGTTTATCCTGCAATAGATGCTTAACTGGGCCATGACTCCAT
Source organism: Lissotriton vulgaris (assembly GCF_964263255.1). NCBI lineage: Eukaryota > Metazoa > Chordata > Amphibia > Caudata > Salamandridae > Lissotriton > Lissotriton vulgaris. The sequence continues at coordinate 532,378,262 of NC_141689.1, forward strand.
GAAAAACATGTCAACATGCTGTAAGGAATTGACCCCCAGATGCATCAAGAGCCCATTTTGCTATTCCTTAATAGCGAAAAATAACGATTCGCTATTAAGAAATAGCAAAATGCAATGCATGAAGAAATCACTAAATAAATAGCGATTTCTTAAAATTCCTTAGCTGCGACTCGCAAATTACGAGTCGCAATTAAGGAATACCTCCCCATTAATTCCTAAGGGCCTAGAGGACCATAGGAATGAATGGGAAGACATTCTCAATTTGCGAATCGCAATTTGCGAATAGCAAATTGAGAATGCGATTTCAAGGGTGCAGGAATGTCCAAAGGACACCCTGTTGCACCCCTGAAATTGATCTGTGCATATATGTTGCGCATACACATGCCCGTAGGGCATGTGTGTGCGCAACATGAAACTTTGGAAAATGCACTTTAGTGCATTTTTCAAAGTTTTTGCAAATTACCATGAAGTTCAACTTCATGGTAATTTGCGAGCCCTATTAGCGGAATCGCTATTTTTTTAATGCATTGCATTTAAGGAATCTCAATTTAAGATTCCTTAAATGCAAGTAATCGCAATTTGCGAATAGCAAATTGAGAATGCGATTTCAAGGGTGCAGGAATGTCCAAAGGACACCCTGTTGCACCCCTGAAATTGATCTGTGCATATATGGTGAGCACACACATGCCCGTAGGGCATGTGTGTGCGCAACATGAAACTTTGGAAAATGCACTTTAGTGCATTTTTCAAAGTTTTTGCAAATTACCATGAAGTTCAACTTCATGGTAATTTGCGAGCCCTATTAGCGGAATCACTATTTCTTTAATGCATTGCATTTAAGGAATCTCAATTTAAGATTCCTTAAATGCAAGTAATCGCAATTTTGCGATTTCCTAATTTGCGATTTTTGCATTTGGGATGATGCATCTCAAATGCAAAAATACTGGTCGCAAAGGGGCAGATTCTGAGAATCTGCCCCTTTGCGAGCGGATTTTACCTTGATGCATCTATGCCTGAGTGTCATAGCAAGCATGTTTCTTACGAGCATCTTGTTATGGGAAAGAAACTGCCCGGATTACTTTGTGTGTGCTGGTCATGATTCCTGCGTCCCTGTCCCAGGGATTCTGCCCCCTATGAATGAATACATGAATTAAATAATAAAGCAATGGGTGAATACATTTGTATAACGCTGATGGGAAGAAGCGCTTGACCGTGCAGTATTTGATGACGTCATGGTGTCCTTTCAATAGTAGTTGTACGTAGAGTAGAAATGAGCTACCCCCTGTTGAGTCGCAGCGTGCTATGAGAGCAGGGGTGTTTGACTGTTTTTCGGAGTTTCTATTTTATGCACTAACAGTGATGATTAATGTTTTCTTTTCTACATGATCACACATATAGGCTGAGTTGATATAATTGCAATTGAAACGAATGCCATGATGGGTAGAAGTGTATTTAAAAATGTGTTTTAGTTATGCCACATTTTCATCTAAAATGCTATTTTAGACAAGATGGATGTCATCTCTGCCACTCACCTCTGCTTCCTCTCCAGCGCACATCTCCTCCCCAAAGGTTCAGCGGAGCACAGTCAAGCTGACGTGTAGCAGTTTATTTCCACTGTCATGATTACATTGCTTTCAATGAACTTTTCCAAGTTCTCTACTGTGCTCTAAAACCTGAAACATTACCATTGTCCCTTCACTGCCATCGGATATGATCACAAGTCTATTCATTCGCTGACAGTCCTATTGTTTCAATCAGGGGTCCACAACAATTAGCTCGGGAACTACTGGTAGCTCACCAGAACCCTGGAAGAAGCTCTCTGAACAGGGCCAGACTGGCACAAAGCAGCCCTCGCAATTTTGTCAGACCAGCCCCCCGCGGGGCAGTGGGGTGGGGGTCCAGGGCCTGCCCGTGTGAAGCACTGTTAATTTTGTTACTGGGAGCTGATATTACAGCGGCAGTGCAAAACCGGCTTCCAGTACCAAAGCCAGCCCCCACAGTCTCAAAAGCACCCGCACCTTTCCAGCCAACTGGGGAAATGCCAGACGCCCGGTACGACCACTCCGGCCCTGCCTCTGAAGTCCAGTCAGTAAGTCATTCAAAGGGTCTAGCCATTTTGAAGATGTGAGCGTTACACATTTCTGTATCCTTGGACTGGCTGTCAACCAAACCAATGACAGGATCACACACATACACACATACACACACTGTGGCAGGCTGCAGTACCTGCAACGTGACCACCTGTCTCCACTCTCAATTTAGCACAATCACATACAGACAAGCAATTATTACATCTTGGAGCCCAGAAAACATAGTTTTAAACATAGCCTTCACAACCAACATACGGCACGCATACCGTATCTTAACGCTAACGCCGGAAGGACCAGCAAACCCTTCCCTCCCCTATCTAACTGTCTAAATTTAAAACGTATTTTGCTAAAAGTTTTTAAATTGTTTATAACCGGTGTCATTTTATCATAATTGTTGTCACTGACTAGTGTTCCATTTTAATTTGACTGCATTTTATCATAACTAGTAGTAATTTCTTGAATATGGACAGTTTTTTACAAGTTGAATGTCGTAAACTGTCAGCACATCAAACCCCTTTTGTCGTAATGTTATGCGTTTTTGTCGCTTGGCATACAATGTTTTAATCTTTAATAGGCAACAGAAATTGAACAACACGATCCGGACAACTCTCATTGATCAATTGTTGTTAAAATGTGCTCCCTATTTCCTTTATTAACGTGTTGATTTGTGGGAATTACTGAATAGCACTTTTAAGGATATCTGTTTTTATATCCAAATAAAGATTATTATTATTGAGAACATACAGTTAGCTTACTTTGCAAGCAACCCTCTATCAATCATGCAGTACCTATGATAAATGGACCAGAAAAGAAGTACCAATAATAGCCAAAGTAGAGTCCTTAGTGTGTGGGACGGACAGAGTGGAAGTAGGTGATTACTTACGTGCATTAGCAGCCCTGTGGCCAAGGAGAGCAGAGGTTGGATGGTGCCTGGAGACAGATAATGGTCTTGTTTGAATAAGATGTGGGAATGTTGTGTGAATGTATATACATGTATTTGTTTACATGTTCCATAGTCCATATGTATGCATATGGGTGCTGTTCGGTATGTCTTGTGTATGTGGCTGGTGTTTTGCCCCTTATTGAAAGAGATTGTCTCACCCTTGAAGCGCTTCTTTGTGTCAGGGATTACCAAATGTATATAGTGTTCTCAATATAAGGAGTTAATTCCGACTATAATTCCTGAAATAATAATATCCTTGGGCCTATCTTGGAATAAAGGCAAATATGACTGCTACAATAGTCATTTGTAGCTCGGCACTATTTTCATTCATCAGAAGTAGCTCTTATTATACAAAAGGTTGGTGACACCTGGTTTAAATCTTTCATATTAGTTAGAACATCTCTGGATGGCATTGACATAGAAGGTATTGAATCAGTTTTTCGAAATTGGGATGGTGCTTAGGATAATGACTTGTATTTTTCCTTCTGATTTCCTACTGAAATGATACTTTTGCTCGCACCATGATGATCTCGCAGTTTTTCAAATTGTTTTAATGGTAGAAATGTATATAAGAACCCCTTGGGTTTGCTGCTCATTTGGGACTTAGAATAATTTCTGATTTTACATACTCTGTATAATTTTACATTTGAGAGCCTTAATGGCATTGACCCTGTGCCATTTATTTTCGAATTTTAAAACTAAAACCCTTTAACTTTTATTGATCTAGAAGTCAGTTACTGAGTGGGCCCGTTACTTATTTGAACTGCTGTTTTACTCTACTAATTAATGTCTGTGTGGTTGCAATTCAACCTGTGGGAGAACCAGGTGAGGTAAATAGTTGGGTTTCAAAATATTTGTGGTATGTGTTTGCTCCCACAGGGGTGGACATTGCTGCAGATAGTCAATGTTTTTAGAGATTGTTTTCTGAGAGGCCACATCTTTGAGCAGTATAGTAAACCTGAACCAAAGTGTAAACTGTGACTTTGTTCTGGAGTAGCATACTACTTACCATAAAGTGATTCAACACCTCATCAGAAGTACTAAGCATTGTATAAATGCTATTACAATACATACTTCTTAGAAAACGTTTTCTTCACATAGACAAAGACTTTCCAAATAATGTAGAGAGAGTGACAAACATAGGACTTAAAAATATGTGGTTTGAACATCCAACAAACATTGCCCTACTTTCCACGGGTCAGTGAGAAAGACCTGGAACCTTGTTCAGGGTGCACAACAACTGCTGATCTTAATTCTTCCACATGCCACACATAAATTCTGTATTTCCAACCTTGAACCCATCAGACTTACGTAATGCACAAAACAAGGACAAAAAAACAAGAAATGTGGTGGGTCTTTCTCCTACATATTGCCTTGGTAAGGAGGAGTGCACTAAAAGGGGGTCGAGGAAGGTATGTGATAAACGTTTTAATTAATACTTGTGCTTGGAAATGAAGTGTAACCTTTTCTTTGTTTATTGCATTCTAATATAGCACATAACCAAAGGCGTATCAGTGCACTTTACAGGTAGCCAATCAGGTGAGAGATCGCTCTTACACTGAACAGGTTGCTCTAATAAGGACTATGACAGTGAGTGAACTCTGGAACAGATATTGGTAATGAATCCCTACTGAAATATTCGCAAGAATTCAAATGCACTGCTAGTCATATGCGCAGTTACTAGGTAAACATCAGAACTCATTTTTGCTTCTATCTCATATGCATATGCACCTGTAGAAGCGTGGGAGCTCAGATTGAAGCAGGTATTGGTTTCGGGAGTCAAGGGAGTACCTATCCATGAGGTATGAGATGGACTTGAGTATCCAGAACATTTGTAATGAGTGTAGTAAAGTTAATGGGCATATGCAGGCATTTTAACCATCCCACAAAGCATCTGCTGTTTTTCTGAGTGTCAGTGACTGCTCACACCACGTTTCTGTGCACCTCAATAATAACTTTGAGAAGCACTGATTGTGCAACATACAAACTTCTCAATTTGGCATTGGCATGAGAAGTAAATATAGGGCTGAAAAAGCAAGACTCCTTTTGAAGTTGTCAATGCATTTTGATGTCCACAGTGAGCTGTGGCAGAACCTCTGATGTCTTTCTACTTCCGAGCCAGATACATGTGCCTATTGTGAGAATGCAGTGGCCAAGCCAGTCATCTTCTCGGGGGTTCAGGCTTAAGGTCAAGTAGAACTGCAGCTATGAAGATCCCTATTGTAATTACCCTAGACCAAACTATTTCGGTGCCTGACCGTATTTGTGCTACGCAAACAAATGATGGAAGGAATGCTGAATAAATCATACATTCACCCCCAGTCAAGAGATCTGAGTTAAATCCATTGTTTTGTTTGCTCACCATGCCACCCCACTTTAGAACCAGCCAATTGCAAATCAGTCTTGACCCTGCTCCTCATGGGAACAGTCCAGACCGAACTGCCAACTGGAGTGACATGGGGTGCAAAATAACATTGGATTTAGGCTCAGATCGCTGTACTAAGGTGATTGTTTGACATTGTTCAACATTCTTTCCATCAATTGTTCTTTTTGATCTTTTATATGTTATCATCAGAAACCAACAGAGATGTAATGCACCCTATTATTAGGCCTTGTTGTTGTTTGTGCTACCAAGGTTTTCAAACCAGCCCCACCCCGTGGCAAAGAGAGAGTGAAGTTCAATGGGTGAAGCTAGAAAAGATATATTGTTAGTCTAGAGTCTTAAATTATTTAAAAAGGTGCCTTTTAAGAACGCATGCTTCTTCTTGCTTAACCGGATAAACCAAGTGGATTATAATGTTTCATAAATATTTGCAAGATGTCTGCTGCTTCTGAAGTTATGCACAGGGTAATAGTGCAGAACCTGACAAAGGAACAAGAGCTCAAGGCACAGTAGTCAAATAGATCAGGTCCAAAATTATGGGTCAAGACCAGGAATCCATAGTAGTTCTGGTAAAGTATAACACGCAAGGTTCCATAAGTATCTCTATACCTATGTTTTAATGTATTGGATGTTTTGCTCTATGACTACAGCATAGTTTATTATAATTTAAGGATTCAGTAAGGTACCATTGTTGTGCATGTTCAATAGGTATGCCTCTTAACTGTACTTATGTATCCGGTACGTTTCTTTGTAAAAATACAATACTTAAACGTAGGTATCAATACAAATGATTCAAATGAAAATAAACATATGTCTTTGGTGCATAAAATGAGACAGTTCATCAAAAAAGTTTCTAAATCACAGAGCTAAGCATAGCCGAACGCTGAAACATGGTGCTCCAGAAGCGTAGGCAATCAAAAGCTTTGCTGAGCATTCTATACATACAGTAGTCCACATAAATTGATTAAATGGAGGAAATGGTGGTGCAGTCTTCTGTTCCCTAGTAGCCACAGCTTTTACAATGCTTCATTACATCGCAGTAGGGGGCCTGCATGTGCTGGTTCTGCATGTTAGTGCATGTTCCCATCCAGATCATCACCACTTCTGTGACAAGCTAACACCGTAGAGAATGGCGTGAAGGTGGAATACACCCAAGTCTAGTGCATGCCCCCATCCAGATCATCACTGCTTCTGTGACAAGATAATGCTTTGGAGAGTGCCGCTAATATGGAATACATCCAAGTCTAGTGCATGCCCCATCCAGATCATCACTGCTTCAGTGAGAAGCTAACACTGTGGAGAATGTCGTGAAGGTGGTATACACCCAAGTCTAGGGCACGCCCCATCCGGATCATCACTGCTTCTGTGACAAGATAATGCTTTGGAGAGTGCTGCTAATATGGAATGCATCCAAGTCTAGTGCATGCCCCATCCAGATCATCACTGCTTCGGTGAGAAGCTAACACTGTGGAGAATGTCGTGAAGGTGGTATACACCCAAGTCTAGTGCCCGCCCTCATCCAGATCATCACCGCTAATGTGAAAAGCTAGCACTGTTGAGAATGCCGTGAAGGTGGTGTACACCCAAGTCTAGTGCATGCCCTCATCTAGATAATCAACGCTTCTGTGACAAGCTAGCACAGTGGAATGCTGTGAAGGTGGTGTACACCCAGGTCTAGTGCACGCCCCCATCTAGATCATCGCCACTTCTGTGACAAGCTAGCACTGTGGAGAATACCTTGAAGGTGGTGTACACATAAGTCTAGTGCACGCCCCCATCCATACCATCATCACTTCTGTGACAAGCTAACACTTTGGAGAATGCCGTGAAGGTGGAATACAAACAAGTCTAGTACACGCCCCCATCCAGATCATCACCGCTTTTGTGACAAGCTAACACTTTGGAGAATGCCGTGAAGGTGGAATACACCCAAGTCTAGTGCATGCCCTCATCCAGATCATCACTGCTTCTTTGACAAGCTAACACCATGGAAAATGCTGTGAAGAAGGTATACACCCAGGTCTAGTGCACGCCCCCATTCAGATCATCACCGCATCTGTGACAAGCTAACACTGTGGAGAATGCCGTGAAGGTGGCATACACCTAGGTCTAGTGCACCCCCCCATCCAGATCATCACCACTTCTGTGCCAAGCTAACACCATAGTGAATGCCATGAGGGTGGTATACACCAAAGTCTAGTGCACGCCCCCATCCAGATCATTGTTGCTTCTGTGACAAGCTAACTGTGGAGAATACCGTGAAGGTGGTATACACCCAGGTCTAGTGCACGCCCCTATCCGGATCATCACCGCTTCTGTGCCAAGCTAAAACCGTGGTGAATGCCATGAAGGTGGTATACACCCAAGTCTAGGGCACGCCCCCATTTAGATAATCACCGCTTCTGTGCCAAGCTAAAACCGTGGTGAATGCCATGAAGGTGGTATACACCCAAGTCTAGGGCACGCCCCCATTTAGATCATCACCGCTTCTGTGCCAAGCAAACATAGTGGAGTGGAGAATGCCGTGAAGGTGGTTTACACGCAGGTCTAGTGCACAGCCCCAGCCAGATCATCACCGCTTCTGTGACAAGCTAACATAAGGGAGAATGCCATGAAGGAGGTATTCACCCAAGTCAAGTGCATGCCCCCATCCAGATAATCAACGCTTCTGTGCCAAGCTAACACCATGGTGAATGCCATGAAGGCGGTATACACCAAAGTGTAGTGCACCCCCCCATCCAGATCATTGTTGCTTCTGTGACAAGCTAACTGTGAAGAATGCCGTGAAGGTGGTATACACCCAGGTCTAGTGCACGCCCCTATCCAGATCATCACCGCTTCTGTGCCAAGCTAAAACCGTGGTGAATGCCATGAAATGGTGGTATACACCCAAGTCTAGGGCACGCCCCCATTTAGATAATCACTGCTTCTGTGCCAAGCTAAAACCGTGGTGAATGCCATGAAGGTGGTATACACCCAAGTCTAGGGCACGCCCCCATTTAGATCATCACCGCTTCTGTGCCAAGCAAACATAGTGGAGTGGAGAATGCCGTGAAAGTGGTTTACACGCAGGTCTAGTGCACAGCTCCATCCAAATCATCACTGCTTCTGTGACAAGCTAACGTAAGGGAGAATGCCGTGAAGGAGGTATTCACCCAAGTCAAGTGCATGCCCCCAACCAGATAATCAACGCTTCTGTGCCAAGCTAACACCATGGTGAATGCCATGAAGGTGGTATACACCAAAGTCTAGTGCACGCCCCCATCCAGATTATTGTTGCTTCTGTGACAAGCTAACTGTGGAGAATGCCGTGAAGGTGGTATACATCCAGGTCTAGTGCACGCCCCTATCCAGATCATCACCGCTTCTGTGCCAAGCTAAAACCGTGGTGAATGCCATGAAGGTGGTATACACCCAAGTCTAGGGCACGCCCCCATTTTGATAATCACCGCTTCTGTGCCAAGCTAAAACCGTGGTCAATGCCATGAAGGTGGTATACACCCAAGTCTAGGGCACGCCCCCATTTAGATCATCACCGCCTCTGTGCCAAGCAAACATAGTGGAGTGGAGAATGCCGTGAAAGTGGTTTACACGCAGGTCTAGTGCACAGCTCCATCCAGATCATCACTGCTTCTGTGACAAGCTAACATAAGGGAGAATGCCGTGAAGGAGGTATTCACCCAAGTCAAGTGCATGCCCCCATCCAGATAATCAACGCTTCTGTGCCAAGCTAACACCATGGTGAATGCCATGAAGTTGGTATACACCAAAGTCTAGTGCACGCCCCCATCAAGATCATTGTTGCTTCTGTGACAAGCTAACTGTGGAGAATGCCGTGAAGGTGGTATACACCCAGGTCTAGTGCACGCCCCTATCCAGATCATCACCGCTTCTGTGCCAAGCTAAAACCGTGGTGAATGCCATGAAGGTGGTATACACCCAAGTCTAGGGCACGCCCCCATTTAGATCATCACCGCTTCTGTGCCAAGCAAACATAGTGGAGTGGAGAATGCCGTGAAAGTGGTTTACACACAGGTCTAGTGCACACCTCCATCCAGATCATCACCGCTTCTGTGACAAGCTAACGTAAGGGAGAATGCCGTGAAGGAGGTATTCACCCAAGTCAAGTGCATGCCCCCATCCAGATAATCAACGCTTCTGTGCCAAGCTGACACCATGGTGAATGCCATGAAGGTGGTATACACCAAAGTCTAGTGCACGCCCCCATCAAGATCATTGTTGCTTCTGTGACAAGCTAACTGTGGAGAATGCCGTGAAGGTGGTATACACCCAGGTCTAGTGCACGCCCCTATCCAGATCATCACCGCTTCTGTGCCAAGCTAAAACCGTGGTGAATGCCATGAAGGTGGTATACACCCAAGTCTAGGGCACGCCCCCATTTAGATCATCACCGCTTCTGTGCCAAGCAAACATAGTGGAGTGGAGAATGCCGTGAAAGTGGTTTACACACAGGTCTAGTGCACACCTCCATCCAGATCATCACCGCTTCTGTGACAAGCTAACGTAAGGGAGAATGCCGTGAAGGAGGTATTCACCCAAGTCAAGTGCATGCCCCCATCCAGATAATCAACGCTTCTGTGCCAAGCTGACACCATGGTGAATGCCATGAAGGTGGTATACACCAAAGTCTAGTGCACGCCCCATCCAGATCATTGTTGCTTCTGTGACAAGCTAACTGTGGAGAATGCCGTGAAGGTGGTATACATCCAGGTCTAGTGCACGCCCCTATCCAGATCATCACCGCTTCTGTGCCAAGCTAAAACCGTGGTGAATGCCATGAAGGTGGTATACACTCAAGTCTAGGGCACGCCCCCATTTAGATAATCACCGCTTCTGTGCCAAGCTAAAACCGTGGTGAATGCCATGAAGGTGGTATACACCCAAGTCTAGGGCACGCCCCCATTTAGATCATCACCGCTTCTGTGCCAAGCAAACATAGTGGAGTGGAGAATGCCGTGAAGGTGGTTTACACGCAGGTCTAGTGCACAGCCCCAGCCAGATCATCACCGCTTCTGTGACAAGCTAACATAAGGGAGAATGCCGTGAAGGAGGTATTCACCCAAGTCAAGTGCATGCCCCCATCCAGATAATCAACGCTTCTGTGCCAAGCTAACACCATGGTGAATGCCATGAAGGTGGTATACACCAAAGTCTAGTGCACGCCCCCATCCAGATCATTGTTGCTTTTGTGACAAGCTAACTGTGAAGAATGCCATGAAGGTGGTATACACCCAGGTCTAGTGCACGCCCCTATCCAGATCATCACCGCTTCTGTGCCAAGCTAAAACCGTGGTGAATGCCATGAAATGGTGGTATACACCCAAGTCTATGGCACGCCCCCATTTAGATAATCACTGCTTCTGTGCCAAGCTAAAACCGTGGTGAATGCCATGAAGGTGGTATACACCCAAGTCTAGGGCACGCCCCCATTTAGATCATCACCGCTTCTGTGCCAAGCAAACATAGTGGAGTGGAGAATGCCGTGAAAGTGGTTTACACGCAGGTCTAGTGCACAGCTCCATCCAGATCATCACTGCTTCTGTGACAAGCTAACGTAAGGGGGAATGCCGTGAAGGAGGTATTCACCCAAGTCAAGTGCATGCCCCCAACCAGATAATCAACACTTCTGTGCCAAGCTAACACCATGGTGAATGCCATGAAGGTGGTATACACCAAAGTCTAGTGCACGCCCCCATCCAGATTATTGTTGCTTCTGTGACAAGCTAACTGTGGAGAATGCCGTGAAGGTGGTATACATCCAGGTCTAGTGCACGCCCCTATCCAGATCATCACCGCTTCTGTGCCAAGCTAAAACCGTGGTGAATGCCATGAAGGTGGTATACACCCAAGTCTAGGGCACGCCCCCATTTAGATAATCACCGCTTCTGTGCCAAGCTAAAACCGTGGTCAATGCCATGAAGGTGGTATACACCCAAGTCTAGGGCACGCCCCCATTTAGATCATCACCGCCTCTGTGCCAAGCAAACATAGTGGAGTGGAGAATGCCGTGAAAGTGGTTTACACGCAGGTCTAGTGCACAGCTCCATCCAGATCATCACTGCTTCTGTGACAAGCTAACATAAGGGAGAATGCCGTGAAGGAGGTATTCACCCAAGTCAAGTGCATGCCCCCATCCAGATAATCAACGCTTCTGTGCCAAGCTAACACCATGGTGAATGCCATGAAGGTGGTATACACCAAAGTCTAGTGCACGCCCCCATCAAGATCATTGTTGCTTCTGTGACAAGCTAACTGTGGAGAATGCCGTGAAGGTGGTATACACCCAGGTCTAGTGCACGCCCCTATCCAGATCATCACCGCTTCTGTGCCAAGCTAAAACCGTGGTGAATGCCATGAAGGTGGTATACACCCAAGTCTAGGGCACGCCCCCATTTAGATCATCACCGCTTCTGTGCCAAGCAAACATAGTGGAGTACAGAATGCCGTGAAAGTGGTTTACACACAGGTCTAGTGCACACCTCCATCCAGATCATCACCGCTTCTGTGACAAGCTAACGTAAGGGAGAATGCCGTGAAGGAGGTATTCACCCAAGTCAAGTGCATGCCCCCATCCAGATAATCAACGCTTCTGTGCCAAGCTGACACCATGGTGAATGCCATGAAGGTGGTATACACCAAAGTCTAGTGCACGCCCCATCCAGATCATTGTTGCTTCTGTGACAAGCTAACTGTGGAGAATGCCGTGAAGGTGGTATACACCCAGGTCTAGTGCACACCCCTATCCAGATCATCACCGCTTCTGTGCCAAGCTAAAACCGTGGTGAATGCCATGAAGGTGGTATACACCCAAGTCTAGGGCACGCCCCCATTTAGATCATCACCGCTTCTGTGCCAAGCAAACATAGTGGAGTGGAGAATGCCGTGAAAGTGGTTTACATGCAGATCTAGTGCACAGCTCCGTCCAGATCATCACCGCTTCTGTGACAAGCTAACGTAAGGGAGAATGTAGTGAAGGAGGTATACATGCAAGTCCTCACTCATATTGACACCTACTCAAGCCTTTGTTAAACAACGCTGCAGCAGAAAGAAAGACTAGCAAAAAAGCAAAAAGAAAAATCTGTGAAGGAGGCAACAGAGGAAGAAAGTAGATGAAGGAAATAATAAGATGGTAAGTCAACTTGAATTTGAAAAGACAGAGAGTCTGAAATTAGTCGTATAATAATTGAACAGTGACATTTGACAAGTAACGATCAATTCAAGAGCGGGGCCCAAAGCTGATTAATAACTCTTCTTCCCTTGTTTTCCCTGGAACCGGAGGATTGCTGCTTCCATCTCGTATATCTGAGCAGTAGTGCATTTACGGGGTTTCACAACTTTCCAAGGGCAAAACAGTATTTTTGGATCCTATAAAAAGTGCTTGATCTGTGCCTCTCTTCTCAGCTAGTAATGCTGTGACTACCTTCTCTATTCTACTTGTTAACATATATAGGTGGAGCCAGTATCACACTACAAGCTGACACAAGGCTCTCATTGTGTGCCAGGCTGGCTGTTAGTATTCAGAGCATGCCCAAGGTCCCTGGTATTATCATCCACTCCCATCTGAGGTTTCAGATGCTGCAGGCAGAGTGCAGTCGTGCTGAGCAGGACTGCAGGGCTGCGAGTTTCAGGGGCGGTTAAAGGGCGCTGACTTCTCCTGTCTTCATTTAACTTTCTTCAACTAATTCCTTAACTGACTATTCTGCATTTTACTCGCCACTCGGTCCGAGGTTACCGAAATGAGCTTCACTGGCTGCCTATAGCTAGACGGATTGACTTTAAGATTCTGATCCTTGCCTTTCGGGCAATCCATGGCACTGGCCCGGCCTATCTCAGCAAAAGACTCAAGATATCTTCTTCAGTGAGGCATTTGAGATCCAATAGCCTCCGATTATTGATTGTCCCCCGATTCAGACTGGCCCGTAGTGGTGGTAGAACTTTCACCGTTATTGCAGCCAGGCTCTGGAACAGTCTTCCTCTGGACCTTAGGTTCACTGAATCGGAACAAGTCTTTCGACGCAAACTAAAAACCTTGCTGTTTCCCAAACATTAACTTAATTAAAGCCTCCCTGCTGGTCTTTTGGACGGTTCTGTACCTGGTAACCTCTCTTGCGATTTGACCTGTAATCTCAGCGCCGGGACACCCCCGTCGGAGGTAGCCGCGCGCTTTACAAGCTTCTAAAATAAATAAATAAATAAATAAATAAATTTTACATGTTTTTGTTATGTCTGATGTGAGGAGTCACATATTCTTAAACAAGACTGGGAATCTTTGGCTGATGCATGAATTAATTTTGTACAGAGACCTCTTGAGCAAAGGAGTAAGTGTACAAGCTATCTCAGCTCGTGCGACATCATATAGATTAGGGAAGAAGTAGCTGCTACTGCTTTTACAACCATTATCCAACAAACATTAACAGTTTTAAAGATTCAACAATTCATCAGTATTGCTATTACAGTCATCATCTAACACTGACTAACAATTTAAATCCCATATGCAGTGATTGCTATCATATTAAGAGTTTTTTTTTCTCCAGAAAATGAACATTACTTTCAGTTTTTTTTTCTTGTTGCGAAGAAAAACTGCCTCTAATGGCAGAGTTGTATCTGTTTTTCATTTATGCCAAAGAAAAACGAACTCACTGACATAAATGCAGATGCACTATGCATTATAGGATATTAATGTCAAATTTGAAGGAGTAGTGGTGCATCCTACCACCTTCAAGTCCACGTGTCTCATCCCATAGGGGATCCTCACCCAACACTTAGGGCCCGATTAAGCGTTTGGTTGTCAGGATACTCCATTGCAACCCCAACAAAGTACTCTGTCCACCAAACCTTTGTTCCACCAGCCTCATATACGCAGACTTTTAGTTTTCCATTGACAGTTTTTTCGAGGGAATATTAATCTTCCCATCTTCACAGCTGTGGCAGCCAGCGACAAGCATGGGTGTTCACAGGGGCTTGAAAAATCACAGCATCTCTCCCACTCAATACTCCTGTGGCACGGTGGGTGATCCAATGGCATGCCGCCTGTGCTGAGTCAGCGGTCGGTACTTGCTGGAGGATGGACAATAAGAGCAGGAAAGCGAAGGACACAATAACACAGGTGTGCCCGGGCACGCATGCCACCGCTGGGCAACCCAGAGACATAATCGGTAAAAAGACACACACAAGGCACAACCCAGCCCAAAAATATATCACCCTCCAATAGCCCCATCTGGCAGCGGGCACGTGAGAAGACAAACGCTTTATGGCATGATGGCTCGTCAGTGAAGCGTGACGTTAATGATGCCATCGAACATGACGTACGGCCGCCATCTTAAATTGGGCAATATTAATTACAAATTGTAATGGCAGTTTGTAACTGGAAATAATCTATCACCCTCCAGTAACCTAATGTGGCAGCGTGTACATGAGAAGACAAAGCGTTTGACGGCAAGACAGACTCGAATTCGCAAATGACGTGGCACCATCTTAAATTAGGACAATATTAATAACAAATTGTAACAATAGTGATTTAACAGCACATTTATGGAAGCAATGCAAATAGTTGTTTTCACAAATCTTTGGAATCGCAGCCACTGCAGAAATTTTTCATTTTAGGAAGACCACTGTAAGAATGCTCTTGAATGGCGGGTTTATGTTAATCACTTTGTATGACATATGTTTTTGAGAACTGTGAGAACCACATCTTGATGATTGATATATTTGTAAATAAAGAAATCAGTTAATTTCGAACTACAACTCTTGAGAAGCAGACTTTTGTGTGATGTTAGCGTATATCCCGAGAATAAAGAACTCTCCTTACTTTGTTATAACCCATAAGAAATATATGGGATGAAGTACCTCCTGCCATACATCAGAAGTTTGAATGGTCCCACTCTTATCCTTCCCACAAACAGCCTAAATCCTACGTGCCTTGGTCTATCATCTCAATTGCAGATAGAAAAAACAAAAGCCTAATCTGTACTGCAAAATTACATGCACCAAAGTTAGTAACTTTTGCCAACAGATATTGACATCAGTTTCAAGTCAGTAGCATTAAAAACATGCTGTGTTGAAACATGCAATTGATAAATCAATAAAAAACTATTCTTTTTGATCAGATTAGCCATAAAAGCACAATTACAGATTAACCAATTAGTTATTTACTGTCTAATCACCGTTAAATAGTATTTACTAACCATTTAATCATTTACAGATTGATAGATTACCCATAAACACAATTGCAATGAAAGCATAGTTAACTGTTGACGATAAAACTATTTTTTTTAAAAGGAAAAGAGCAGGAAATACGATAACATACAACAGATTTTAGGAAGCATCCCACTACAAAAGCAGAGAGACTTCAATATCTGATATTATAGGTGAGAAAATAAGCGCAGGTCTATGCCTGCTAAATCATGGCTTCTTTATTAACGAGACTTGATATCTAAGTGTATACAAGCAATAACATTTACAATAAAAAGACAAATTGCAATAAGGTCTGTGGGGAGTTTTCATAACAAGAACAAAAGTAAATCAGATCAGTGTAAAACTGCCCCTTGGGAAAAGCCAAATAATCTTGAGTAGGGCCCAACCTAAATCTACAAAAAAGAGCTCTCTCCCATGACTGCGTAACTAGAAGGAGATCGGGATTCGTACCTAAAAGATATGCAGAATGTCTTATTGCCTAGACATTGGCTTGGAAACTCAAAAACCTCTTAGGCACTACTCTTATGTTCCAAGAAAGCCTTCTTGACCCACTTTTAATCAGATTTTAGAATTTGTCCAAGGTGAAAAAATAAGGGTGGTCTACCGAACTTTTAAAGCAGATTTAATATACGAAAGCCAAGGAATATTCATGCCTTTCAAATAATTCAAGCAATCTTCAATAAATGTTCTACTGAGGAAGGCCTTCGGATTGGTCCAAAACTCACAACAGTAAAGGAATAAGCTTTATAAAATCCTCAACACAGGAAATACCTAATTCCTTGTCAATAAACTAATGGAAGCTACTCGAGCAAAGAGCTAATAGCCGGCAACAGAAACATTTTCTTTAATTTGAAAATTCTTAGTACAGCAGTAGTCTCAAATCCTGGAACCAAAGGACAGAATGGGTACACAGTGCATTTTGTAAATCTTCAACAAGGGGGGAATAGATTTACTTCCGATATTCGTGGCAAAATTAAACAGGCCCTCCACCACCTCTACATATTTTTGCCATCTTAAGGTAAAGCAGGGCACTAAGGAACTCCAAGAATCAAAAGTGACCCCTAAGTAAGGGAAGTTTTTCACTTTCTCAATTACCATCCCTGTCACCATAGGAGTCATACATTTTGTGGAGGTGGGCCCACACACCATAGCTTGGGTTTTAGAGAGGTAGGTGTCTGAATTGAGGCCTTTCATTAAATAATCAAAAGCATCAACTAAGCAGTTAAGACCTTTGGAGGTGCGAGATAACAGAACAGCAATTTCAGTGTAAATCAACTCTAGAATAGGTCTGTGCTTAAAAAGTGGCATACTTCCCCTTTATTTAACACCCAAGAATTCAAATTATTAATATGTATAAATAAAACTAAGACAAGAACACAAACCTGATAGGCGCCTCTGTTTAAATTAAAAGAATTTCTTCCCTCTCCCTGTTCACAAAATGTAATGGATGAAGAGAGATCAATATGAAGCATACACAAATGACTAAGGGAGCATCAAGGCCTAGTTGTAAAATAATTAGCAGAAATTTGGACCTGTTCACATGAGCAAGGTCGCTACACAGTTCCATAGGTCCATGAAGGCCAAGTGAACAGTACTTCCCTTAGCCACAGAATACTTACTAACAATTAAGTGCATGTTAAAGCATTGTTCCAGTGTCCCCAACCCAACTCTAAATCCGTACTGAACATCAGCCAGTACATAATTCTTGTCTGCACAGGCGAAAATTCTTTTTAACAAGATCCTTCCTCCCACCGTGAAAATAGAATAAATCAACGAGATTGGGCTGTAGCAAGGAGGATCTAAGTGGTTACCCTTTTGAAGCATAGGAACAATGAATGGAGACAACCACAACAAAGGAAACCAGGTTGTGCGAGCAGGATTCAAAACAATATTATTAATGGGGTCCATAGATCATTATTAGATTTGTGTAGATCCACAGGCATCCAGTTAGGACCTAGAGCTTTACCAACAGTGCTGTCATGAAAGGCTGAAACTATTACGTGATATTAAAAATGTAAGCCTGGGGATATGGAGAGTGAGGAACGCATGGAGGGTACATGGTCTGCATAGTAATAGAAATATTTAGAATGATTGAACCATTGGCCTGCTGAAATATGAGCTGCCAAGAAAGGGGCCTTGCCTCTATCGGAATTAGGTGAATTGACAACTCTCCAAAATATAGGGCCATATTATCAAGAAAGGGCGATACATTATTGCCGCTTTTATCAGCAGGAAACTGCCGCTAAAGCAGCGATAATGGGCTTGATAATATGCCCTTGTGAATTCCCATAGAAGCCCTGGTTCACACCAGAACCTGGGCTTAGGGAACTGGGCTTATATGGGAATGCACAAGGGCATATTATCAAGCCCATTACCGCCACCTTTAGCGGCAGTTTCCTGCCGATAAAAGCGGCGATAATGTATCACCCTTTCTGGATAATATGGCCCATAGACTTTTTTTAAATGTGAAAATAACCTCCAAAGGACCTTGGTCTTTTTTTTTTAAATCTCATTTTACTAAGTCTTAAAGGCATATCTCACTCTATAGAGAGCAAACTCAAGGTGGCACCTTGAACGCTTAGCCAGGGCACAGTGTCATCTTGTGTTTGCTGAAGTGCAGCCTATGTCTAACTATTTAAATATAGTCCACTTTTTACTGCTAATAGGACTATTGAGTAACTTTGACAAAATCGCCAAAGTCAATAAAAGATCTTTGAATCTTAGCAGGGCTATAGTTAAGCATGACTGAGCACAGAATGAAATATGTTGTTACAAAGTAAACACAAATTATTTGGAATCAGAAAGCTTTCAATTAATTCTCAGGCCGTTGTCCTTAATAGTTTCACATACTTTACCCAAAGAAAAAAATCGTAAATTGGGAAGAGCAAGACGTAGTCTACAATGGTAAGATGATAGTCACTAAAACAACATGTCAAGTTAATTCCATCAATAATAAAGTCACTTATCATCCTAGAGACAAATATACAATCAAGTATAGAGGAACAACCCTTCCCAGTAAATGAGGGAATAAACTTCTTAACTGAGTTACAAACTTTGTGAACGTTGACAAAGTCACGTCCAGTTGAGTGATCATAAAGTGTTGAACCATATGAGTCAACAGGTAGTCAAGAAGGAAAAATATACACATTGGAGGAAGGAAAATAGCTGAAGAAACAATCTTGGCATTAAATTCCCCATCTACAACGAAGTTTAAACTTGGGCCAGCTAGTGTAGTGCCAGACATAAGACTATGAATAACTTAAAACAAAGTTCAGAAATAAGGATTATCATGTGAGAAAATCATCAATATAAAAGCTAACGAGGTAAAAAGTAAACCCTGTGCCGGCCAGGTAACAGGAAATGAGTGAATCCTGACATGGTTGGTATTTATGGTAATACACAATTCAGAGGGATCCTGAACCAGGTAGAAAGGTGTAGTATTCATTTGTAGAATGTTCTATTAGAATTGTTATGTTACATTGAGTGTTTAACATTCTGTAGGTGGGAGAGGTTCAGAGGAACTTGGCTTTCTATGTTGGTGGTTGTATAAGGTGTTCTCCTGTAAATAAACTACTCATGATTCAAAATCTTGTTTGCTGGTTTACATCAAAAGGCACCCGTAGTGCACCCACAGAAAGAAGGAGCAGAAAGACTAGAGTAACAAAAAAGATTACATCCACCTGTTGTTGTCCAGGTCACCTGGACCAGCACTATATGTAAGAATTTAACAAAGGAATGTGAGAAATATCTAGTTCATTTAGAGGATATGCTTGGAGTGTTCTGTCAGGCACTGCACAAAGTATCCAGCAGGGGCGTAACAAAGGCTCCCACAGCCCCCGCGGTGAGGTGGGGGGCGGGAGGGTGCCAGGCTTACTCATACTGGAGGGGGCCCCGTCAGCCGCCCCTAATGTGAGCGTGAGGGAACCCTTCAGCATATCTTGCAGGGGGAATACCTCACGTTTTGTCACGCCACTGGTATCCAGGGTCCTGTCCCGAGGCCATAACAAGGGTGAATCAACCACAATAAGGGAAACTGGTTGCCTGCTAAAAGAAGAAGGCATTTAAAATAATTAGGAAGGCAAAACATTAATCAAATCAAAACTGAAATGCAAACATTGGGATTTGAACAAAGGGTGCCTCACTACTACAGGATTTTTAAAGTGAATGACTATACAGTCACCATCAAACAATTTCCGGGTCAGGGCAACTAAATCACCCTCCTCAGGAATAAAATCTGTTCACATGAAGACAGATTAAAATCCAGATGTTTAGTCAACCAATGCACCACTTTGTTTTTTAATGGGGAGGTACTACCAGACACACTTATGACAAGAGGGGGAGCCTTGTCAAGATCAAAACATAAGGGCAAGCATCTGGCGGCAGGTGTAAAACAGATGAGGAAGTCAAAGAATGATGAGTCGCAATGTCAGCAGAGGAAAGAACATTAGAAGCAACGTTGCAAGACTGAGTTTTAGATGGAGCAGGGCCAGCAGGAGGCACATAAGGGCACAGCAATGAATCAACAACATTAACATCAGGCTGAGTAACAGAAACAATAGGACTATTGTCTATTACGGTAGGTATAGAGGGGTGGGAAGTGGGCAAATGGTTAGGGAACGGGGAAGAGGGAATAACCGAGGGCCAAGTGACTTAGTTATTAAAGTAACCTAGGCAACTGGTGACTTAGTAATTAAGTCCATCAAGGATTTAATACGCTATAACTGTGCATAGAGAGCAGGGTCATAATTGAGTTACTCAGAGCACTGATTTTGTTAAAATCGTTTCAAAAACTCCACGTAACATTTTCCATGGCCTTAGTCGGGCATTTATCCTAAGTAGTATGAATATGAGGGTCCTTCATTCTCTGGTTGGCTGCCAGGCAGTTAGGGGATGCCAGAAGAAGTTGTCCGTGCTGGCTGCAGGAACTGCAAGGTGCTCTAAAGAATGATGCTGCTGGCCAGCAGGATTGAAAGCATTTTGGGCAAAAAAACGGACAGGTGATGTCGGTAATGGGTTTGAGCCGTCAAATGAAAGCCACCTCTCAGAAAGTTTAGTTTCTTTTGAGATACCTCCAACTGCACACTACAAGCAACAATCAATAATAGTACTTAGAGGATAGATTTGCTTTCTACCTTCTGTTTGGTCATTTTAACTCGAAGCAACGATGAAAAGGGGGTATTCCAGATCAGCCACATCCGGCTGTTGACATGCGCAGATGGTCTTGTCTTGGCCCAATGGTCTTGTCTTGGCCGGGTGTTCACTGGGGCACTGCCCTGGCATGTGTTGTGCTCTATGAATTCTCCATTCTTTGTTCGGTGTGTGTGTGTGTGCAGGATTCCAGAACAAGACTCCAATGGTTGAGTCAGTTAAGGCTAGGGCGGAAGGTTGGACACACCTCCTATTCGGGGCTTGACTACTAAAACAAGAAATAACATTTAATTATTCCTACGGGAAATGACTCCGCTTTCCCTTGTGAGTTGGCGATGAATTCTGGTCAAGGCCCCACCCATGCTGCAGTCATTTCTCTGCACTGTGTCTGGACTGATAGTATTGAGAGGACACCTCTCCTCCTCTGATACCAATGTGCTAGTGCAGTGCTGGGCACATCAGCAACTGCCAAGGTAAAAGTTTTGTGAAATTCCTTAAGTGCACTCTGCCAGCTAACTTCAGGCACTTGGGTGCGAACCTGCTTCGCTCAGCAGGTATACGCCTCCTCGCTTCTGCCTCAAACACCAGAATACGCACTGTACACCTTGCGGCCTGCTTGTCCTTACATTCAGATAGCAAACACCTGACTGCTTTCATAACGCCACTAGGTTCTTACCAGTTTAGAAGAGTTCCTTTTGGCTTAGCTTCAGCTGCAGCAATGTTTTAACATCTGACGTACAAACTATAGTGAAATGTGACTAACATAATCTTTTTCCAGGATGATATTTTAGTTATGGGGAAAAAGCAAAGTAGAACATGATAAGACATTAAGGTTGATGTTGAGTGTCCTAGAAGAACATGGTCTGACTGCGGAAGCTACCAAATTTTAAATAGGTAAAAGAAAAATCAAGTATCCGGGTCACAAAATAAGGTGTGATGGCATTACGCCCAAGGAGGACTAGTCAAGGGTATTAAAAAAGCTCCCACACCTAGCAACAAAGAGGAGGTGTGGGCCTTTGTAGGTCTATCAAAGGTCCCTCCAAATTTGTGTATAATTTTTCAAGCAAAATGTATCAGATTAGGCAATTGTTGAAGATGAGGTGCACTTTTATATAGTCCCCAGAGTGCTAGGAAGTGTTTAATGGCATCAAAAAGAATATCAGTGAGGCACCGCCCCTTTATGGCCATGACCCCAAATGCGAGAAAAATATCATGACCTCCGATGCCAGTGGAAAATGTAAAGGGGCTGTATTGGATTTCTTGGAAAGGAAGAAATCGTAACATTCTCATCCAGAGCAATACCGCCTATGGAAGAAAAATATTCCGTCAGAAAGAGAGAGAGACTTTGGGGTGTGTTTGGGAGCTCCGACATTTCCAGCAATTCATTTGGGGATCAAAAGAAACTCTAAGTACTGATCACAAACCTGTGTGCAAGGCACTTATCACCCAGGGGTAGAACAATGCTTCAGTAAGGTTTGCAAGGTTATCTATGTATTTATTAGAGTACCACCACGAGATACAATATGTCCCAAGGGAACGTAACAAAATTATTGATTGTTTAAGTACACTTTGATTGCCCTTTGAGTGTGAGCCCCTCAATAAATGGAATGATTGTTTGGTGGCAGCATTAGGGACAAAGGATCTGGCAGGAATGAATACTGAGGCATGGATAACTGAGACTAAATCTGATGTTACTTTGAACAAGATTATTGACGTGATCAAGGGAGAATGGCTAGAAAAAAGAACACTAGCTAGTGACTTTGCCGCGTATTGAGAGGTCAGGAATGACATTTCCATTGAAAACAACCTTGTTTTCAGGAATGTTTGTTTGGTGCTACCATGTTCATTACATCAAAAGATTATTACTTGGGGGTCGATTCTGATTCGGTAAAAAAAACAATTTTCATCCGGAGCCATCGCTGTACAATTCATACCCGTCAGGCCGATTCGCGTAGTACGATCGTTATTCCGTCAATCCGTCCGAATCGTCGCGATCCGTACCTATTGTAAGGCTAAAACAGTGAACCGTACGACTCGTACACATGCTGTACGATTTGACGAGTACAATCCGGACGGGGTATGAGGACGCGATTCATATGGTCCACGTCAGGTAAGGGCGATTTGTACGGAAAAGCACACAATCACTTACACACTGTACGGTGCGTAACCCCATGATAGCAGGGGTACGGTGTGTACCCCTGCGATCATGGGGTGTAAGCACCGTACCCCGCGATCGCAGGGTGTACGCACCGTACACCCAGCGAATATGGGGTACGGTGCGTGTACCCCGAGATCCTGGGGTAGGGTGCGTACACCCCGTGATCGCAGGGGTACGCACCATACCCCTGCGATCATGGGGTGTACGCACCATACCCGGGGGGGGGGGCGTTCAGTACCTGTTTCGGAGCGTACTCTGCTTTTACGGCTGTTTTCAGCTCCCGTAGAAAAAGGGTTGTACGATGCGTACCTGACACGAATCGTGCTTGCCGGGTCGGAAAAAGCAGCCGCGAACCGTACAGATGTCGCATGCAGCGGGTTCCGAGGGAGATTCGTGCGGAGATTCGAGTCGTACGGTCTTTGTATGATTCGTACGGAGTCCTGCTCCTGGTACGAATCGTACTTCGTCGTACGTACGGGGGAAGTTGCAGGGTACGATTCGTACGGGAAAAACGTTCCGAACGGCTATTCGGGGCGTTTTTTCCCAAATTGGAATCGACCCCTTGGTGTTATGAGGGCCTTCTAGGTATAGTAAAAGGTAAAGGTAGAGTGAAACACTCTTACTGGTGGCTGGGTATTGACAAGGCGGTAGAAGTGGTGAGGGAATGCTTAAAGTGCATCAGCTCAGACAACACTCAAGTGACCTTCAAGCCCTCTTTAATTCCATTGAAGGCCTAAAAACATCATGGGAAATGATAGGAGTTGATGTTTTTGGACCAGTACAGAATATCAAGGGAAAGATAATATGCTATTGTGGTGGTTGATTTATTTTCCAAATGGCTGGAGTTATAGGTAGTGGATCTAGCGAATACCAAAGAGATAATAGAATTTCTAGAGGACATTTTTTACAGAGAAGGATTGCCCAAGACTGTTATCAGTGATAATGTTGGTCAATTCTTGTCTGAGATGTTTTGTTATGGATAATTGTAGAGGGCATGGCTACCGAAGGCGTCCCAGCGCTAGCCGAGAGAAAGGCAGGTTACGACAATTTAATAGGTGGGGTTTTGAAAAAAATAAGTTTTTAGGAGTTTACGGAAGGTGAGGAGATTTGGTTCCGAGCGTAGGTGGAGGGGAAGAGTTTTTTGGAGATTGGCAGAGGTGAAGCAGAAAGATCGACCACCACTTCCCATTCCTGTTGATGCTAGGGACCGCAGCTAGGTAGAGACTGGATGATCAAAGGGGTCTATTTGGGTGGTAAGGGGAAATGATGGTTTGAGGAATTAGTGGTCCTTTCTTCCAGAAAGGTTTGTGAGCAATACATAAAGACTTGAATATTATTCTGTCCGCAACTGGGAGCGAGTGCAGGGTTTCAGAGCAGGTCTTGCGGAGTGGCTGTTGGGAGTCATAATAGCTGCCTTGCTGCACAATTCTGGATGACTTGCAGTTTGTTTGTGGTAGCCCTAGGAGCCCCTAGATACGAAGTGTTTCCATAGTTGAGGCGAGAAAGAATTAAGGCCTGGACTATAAGTCTTCTTGCTGAAAAAGGGAGAAGCGGAAGAAATTTATGCTGGGCCGATGCCAGAAGTGGGTGAATTACCCAGCAGCATGAGCTCCATTTTATCTCCATTCAGTTTGAGGAAGGAGAGTTCCATCAATTTGGCGACTCCCTCCAGGCAGGGACCTAGACTGGTCGAAATAGATCCTGGATGATTTAGGGAAACCACTAATTGGGTGTTATCGGCGTACGTAACAATGTCTAACTCAAAGGGGAAGACAATCGGTGCCAGTGGGCTCATATATAAATTGAACAACGTCGGGCTCAGAGATGAACCCTGAGGGACGCCGCAGGCAGGTGGGATACAATCTGAGGAGTTGTCCTCTGCAAAGACTTGAAAGCTCCTGTCCTCGAGGAAGGACTGTAGCCAGGTGATGACACTACCTGATAGGCCAGCATTCCTCAGTCTGTAGATCAGGATGTCATAGTTAACAGTGTCAAAAGCGGCACTGAGGTCCAAAAGGAGGATAGCATCGATCCTCCTTTGTCTAGGATCTTATAGGCTTTTTAACCACTGCAAGTAGCATGGTTTCAGTCCCGTGTTGGGGGCCTTATCCAGTTTGTGATGAGTGAAGTATGTTATTAGATTCGAGAAAAGCAGAGATAACTGAGTTAACATGCTTTTCTAGCATTTTGCTGATCCCGGGTAGATGCTCAAGGAATTTAGGTGTAACAACAGTATCACATCCAATTTTCATCCTGAAGGGAATGTTGAGTAGAAATCGTCAATTGTGTGATTAAAGGGATCATTGAATTGTCCAATAGTAACAATCTTAATTAGGAGAAACAAATCAAAGAAACATTGTGGGCATATGGGATCACAGAATGCAATTCCTCTAAGCATGTATGCTTCCATCTCATGAAAGGAAGAGATCCACATTCTAATGACAACTTAGGATGGTTAGGTAAGATGAAGAAGATATCAGTACCTGTGGAACAGGTAAGGAACAGGCTAAATAAGGGAAAGGGAATGTGCAATTCCAGATATGACAAAGTACATGGGACTAAAAGCAATGAGCTCCATATGGGAGATTTGGAGAAATTAAAAAAGGAAGATTAGTAAGGAAGGGAGAGAGCAAATTTACAGAAACTTTGTAAGTAAAAAAGATCCTATGCAATGCAGCTCTACTGAGTTATGGTAAAGTTTGACATGCTATTGATTGGCTTTGTGCAAGGGAAAGGCTGGTGGAATTACTTTGTGCAGGGGTGCTCCTATTCGTAATACGTTTGATTGGTTGAGTTAGGATATGGGTGGTGAAAAGAGACAAATAGATGGTGGCCAGGCTAATACTTCCCAGGAGAATGTTACTGAGAGGATAGTTTAATGAAATGCCAATGCCATGATTGCTCCCTCTCAGGACATCAAGGACAATCACAAGGAAGTATTTGATAGATCAGGGAGGAGAATTGTGAAACCTTCATATTTGCATTATTTTATGCAATAAGCATGTTTTAATAGTCGTGTTCACCTCATAAGGTCCACCAAATAACATCTATTTTATGTAGCACATGTGCTTTTTTGTGCAATACATTTGCTATTACTAATCTATTATCCTGAAACATTTTTCTTTTTTATTATTATGTACAGCCTGTTTTCTCATTATGTATTTCTCTTATATTTCAAGTAGTCATAGGGGTGTTCCGCCCTTTCGCAGTATGTTTATAGCATAGGTAATAGGATTTTTTTAAATAATTTAATTGGTAAAGGAGGGAGTGTTGTGTTCAATGTATTCTCCATTAAATGTAAATTGTAAATTGATACTTGTATAGCGCACTACTCACCCGCAAGGGTCTCAAGGCGCTTGTACGAATACCGCTGTGGAACCCATCCTGGCTTTCCCTGTGAGGTGTTCACTCCTGGGCACCACCAAGGTGGAGGCCAGGCATCCTTAGCGTTGTGGGGGCTGTTGTGGAGATTAAGCAAGCTATTGCCCAGAGTTGCAGAGTGGGACTCCATGATTGGAATAGGCACCGAGGTGAGAATGATCAGGTCCGTGGAAATGTTTTGAGCCCAAGACCCGCTGAGGTGGGGAATTGAACCCTGGTCCCGGGCTAGACCTCAGCATCAGGGTCTGCCGCTCTAACCATTGAGCCACACTTCTCCATTCTTTTTGCTTGTGTGTCCAGGATTCCAAACCTGACTCCGACTGTTGAGTTAGTTGAGGCTTGGGAGGAACCGCCTGTTCGGACTTGACTTCTACAGCAGGAAATCAACTTTAATTATTCTTATAGGAACAGACTCTGCTTTTCCTTGTGGTGTGACTGCACAGCATGCACCATGCAGCAGAGTGGCAAATGCGGTATATAGTGCTGGTCCCATCTCCTCCTCCAAGAGATGCATCCTTAGAACTGCAGTTTGGAGTCACCCTCCCAGGCACCCACCAAAGCAGAAAACAAAGCGCCCCAAGCAGTGGTCTGACAAATGTGCTATACAGCGTTTTTCCCGCCTCTTCATCCAAAAGATGAATCCTTGGAGGTGTAGTTTGGAGTCACCATCCCAGGCACCCTCCAGAAGTGTGCAACAAAGAGAATACTCAACACAGTGGTGTGGCAAATGTGCTATATAGTTCTCATACCTCCTCCCCTTCCTTCAAGAGATGCAGTCTGGGAGGTGTAGCTTTAAGTCCCCCTCCCCGGCTCCCACCAGAACAGGCAACAAACAGTGTGTCCTATGCAGCGGAGTGGAAAATGTGTTATGTAACACTCGTCCCGCCTCCTCGTCCAAGAGATGCAACCTGGATGTGTAGTTTTGAGCCAACCTCCCAATCACCCATCAAAGCAGGCAGCACTGGAACTCATGGAGTGGTTTGACAAATGTGTTATATAGCGCTTGTCCCATCTCCTCCTCCTTCTGTCATGTAGTTTCCACCAATCCGTAGGACCTGCGCATTTGTGAACATAAACTTTGGGTGAGGTGCCCAGACTGGTTCCTAACACCCCTCTTGATATGTTGGCCTAGAGATCAGCTAGCTCGCAGTGCACTATAAGCCCCCTTAATCGCACCAGGGAGCAAAGGGTTTCTGGCAACCACTGAACATGACCCCCAAGGGATTGTGGTAACAGATTAGGACCGCTCTCTCAATCAATTGTGCTCTTTTGTTCTCAGAGCAAAATACATAGAAGGCACAGTGGGACGTTTTCAATATATTTATTAAACCAACGTTATTCTTGTATAAAATACATGTGCTGTGATAATCAGTAGACAGAAGCAGATGAAAGTGATTACAAGCACCAAAAGAATAAATACTAGATATAGCTCTACTATGGTGCTAAACTGTGTATATATGTAGGCAAATATAAACAAGTAGTAATCAGGCGTACTCCTACTAAGCAGACCCTACTCTGTGTACCTAGAGTGTGAGTAAGTGTGAAGCCAAGAATCCCCTCCAAGGGACGATTCAACCCAATTACCTGGCTGTATAGAATGTAGGACCCCGTCTTGGTCACAAATTGGACACCCCTCGTGGAGATGTCAGACCGCTATGCGGTATAGTCTCCGCATGCAAGGACCATTGGTGTCAGCTGAAGTGCCTCCTCTGATAATTCTATGAGATGCTGATTATTTATTATAAAAGGCATCCTTGCGATGCATGTATAGATTAGCAATGTTATAGATATGTGGATAGCTTTGTTGCCCTTTGGATGAAGATAGAATTACATTTGTACATTTGTGAGTAAAGGTCTTGCACTTGATGTTCGAGGCGTTGTGATAACATTATGCAAAGCCAGATGTGTAAACAGAAGTACTTTTAGAGTAATTAATCCTATGTAGTCACACATGCAAATACGTGCAAAAGGTTACTGCAGAAATGTTATTGTGAAAAAGAGGACAATGTAAGAAATGAACAGCTTTGTTACGTGGGCCTAAACCAGGTACATAACACTTCAAGCGATGTACCTTGCGACATGTAGTTTGGTGTCACCCTCCAAAGAATTCAACAAACATCATATCCTGCGCAGAAGTGTGGCAAATGTGCTCTGTAGCACTGATCCTCCCTTCTCCTCCTGGGAGGTGTGGTTTGAAGCCAACTTTCCAAGCACCCACCAAAGTAGGTAGGTCTGCGTCCTGAGCAGCAGTGAGGCAAATGTGCTAGATATCACCTGTTCCCACCTCTTCCTCCTGCAAGAGGTGCCACCTTGGAGGTGTAATTTGGTGCCAGTCTCCCAAGCACCCACGAAAGGGGCAACAAACAACACGTCCCATCCAGCAGTATGGCAAATGCGCTATGTAGCGCTTGTCCCACCTCCTCCTTATCCAAGAGATGCAGCCAGACTGGTGTAGTTTGGAGTCACTCTGCCGGACACCCATTAAAGCAGACAACAAACAGCCCATCCAATGCAGTGGTGTTGCAAATGTGCTATGTAGCACTCATCACACCTCCTCCTCCTTCAAGAGATGCAGCTTGGGAATGTAGTTTGGAGTCACCCTCCCAGACACCCACTAAAGCAAACAACAAACAGCTTGTCCCTAGCAATTCTATGTTTCCTGTACGGACCCATAGCATGGAAAAAATATAAACATGTTGCCATACATATCTTTCTGCTGAACGCTTTTTATTTTAGAAAAACATATAAGAAGAAGGAAAATGCATTTCCTCTTTCTTGTTTAAACCGTAACTGTAATTATGCTTATTACCTGCCTTTCACACTGGCTGCTAACTCGGGCAGCACTCATTGTGATGTCAGAACTCAAATCTAGTAACTTATTATATTTGAGTGGATACCTCATTTTTTCATTACAGGCAAATAAATGTCATAAGTTGCCTGCAATAAGCAAATTAGTTACAGACTAGATGCAGGCTCCCATGTATTATGTATAGGGTGGCATACCTCCTGTTGTACATTATAAGGCTATTTATTGCAAGCCACACAGGAATTCCATGACCATCCAGAGGAACAAGGCAGAAAGCAAAATTGCTTTCATAAGATCATAAAACTCAGAGATGACTTGCATTATCCACTAAATGGACAGCATAGAGTATTTTATTCCTTATAATACATGTTCTTTATGTACATTGCAGACCAGAATAGTACTGCACTGTGAAATTAAAGACACCCAAAAACAGTTGGTAATTATTACATAAAGATATTACATCAGTTATTTTAAGTCGTGTTAAAACATTGCTTTATATTATGAAGCTATTCAATGTTCCACAGAGGCTTCCACTCAACAAAATAAAATTAAGCAAACAAAGTCATAAGGTGAGCAGTGATTGCCGGGACAACAAGCCACAGTCTTGTCTACTGCACATTCATTACAGAGCTTTTATTCCATTGTACAAATTATGTAAATCACCTTGGGTTTCACCAGCTAACAAAAAGAATAAAAAACAACACACACCAAATTATTCTTTGAAGGGAACAATTCAGCCGTTGGAGGCCTTCTCATATTGAGGGGGTCTCATGAACGTCTTATTATTCAATAGTTAATGCTCCAGAAACAGTTAAGTACACAAACTCATCTTGGCCCTGCTAGTGTGCAGAACTAGGTCATGCATCTACAGAACCATTTTTCCTATAATTGGATTAACATGGTTTCCC
Source organism: Lissotriton vulgaris (assembly GCF_964263255.1). Lineage (NCBI taxonomy): Eukaryota > Metazoa > Chordata > Amphibia > Caudata > Salamandridae > Lissotriton > Lissotriton vulgaris. The sequence continues at coordinate 532,408,294 of NC_141689.1, forward strand.
GCTTGTCCTAAAGCATTTGGATTTTTTTTCTTGCAAATGTTTTTATAATTATGTTACGGTTCAATTTGTTCATTTTATTTGAGTCACGAATGCAAATCATTTAAACAGTGCTGGGTTGTCCTGGATAACAAAGTATTATGTGTGTGTGTGTGTGTTTGTGTGTGTGGTGTGTATGTGTGTGTGTGTGTGTGTGTGCGTGTGTGTGTGTGTGTGTGTGTGTGTGTGTGTGTGTTTTTACACAGTTCCGTTGCGGAAGAGGAATGGCACAAAGAGAACAGAGTCAAAAGTGAAATATGGTAGCGGTGGCATATATACAAGTTCCTGTATATATGGCTATCATCTATGAACGTCAGAATGATTTTACACGCTTCGTAGAAATATGCCTATGGTCTGTAAAAATATTACAGTCACTTGTGATGACAATATGTACACCTAGTACTACAAAATTAAGGCATCCCTCCATAAGCAATCTTGTGTAATTGATGTTCTATTTCTGTATGACAGAAAAAGAATTCTGAAAAAAAAATATAATTCTTTATGTCCAAACGTTGATGTACACTTTATGAAATATTGTTAAATTAACCTCTGCTTGTCCAGTACATTATATATAACGCTACATTAAAATTGGGAGACTGAAAAGGGCTGTGTATAGCCCGCAACACAAAGTTTGCAGTCTTCTGCTGGGGTAAGACTCGGTCCCCCAGCCTGCACCTGTGGTCCTGTGAGTGGGAGGGGCCTCACTCATCTTAAAACCGATGCCGGTCTACCACATCACAGGAGACTAAAACGGACCGTGTATAGCCCTCAACGCCAAGTTTGCAGTCCTCTGCTGCGGTGGGACTCACGTCACAAACACTCAAACATTATTTGCACTTGAAGTCATATCTCGGTTGGACAGTCCTCCATGCAAGAAAAGCATACAAGACCTGAATGAAGATGAACCACAAAAGTGAATCCGCCCTAAACCTAATTCCTGCTCTGCCCATACAAGGGTTAATTAAAAAGAAAAATCAAGGAAAAAACACACAAGAAGGACAACCAAGAGAGACCATTATATTAAGAAGCCTGGCATGAATTATTCAGTGAGGTTTGATCAACTGGGTGAATAGCTCTATTCTATAGTCAAATTATGTTTTGGGACAATTGAAAAACTAACCCTCTTAGAGGGAAAGATTGACAACGTAATATTGGCTCAAGAAAGGTTTATAAGTAGAGTAGCTGCCCTGGAAGAGCAGGGGAACTCTCAAGGAACTCAAAGGGCAAACATTGGCCTCTAAATAAAGAACATGTCACCCGTCAAAGAGAAGAATGAAGGCATATGCAAGTGCCAAGTTCTGAAACCCCATTGCCATCTGTGCAGCCCTCAGTTTAACAGTGGTACGAGAATCATGGGATACTGATCACAGGGTGTCTCATGCATTAAATAGTGTAAATCAACTTGACCCATAGGATATACAACCCCATATACCATCGGCGTGTAAACCTTACATAATAGTATTGGAGAATGTTCCCTCGCTCCGGCAGGCACAGTATGAATCCCATGTATCTCTAGTGAATAAAGTCTCCTTCTGGCTGAAGAGAAACTCTAACTGGCAAAGTGATCTTTCCAGGGAAGTTATTTCCACAAGAAGAGTTAACTGGGTAGGTTTAGCCCCAATCGTCATCCCCTGGGGAGTGTATAGTTGTTAATTTCAGGAATTCAAGTCTGGTTAAAACTCTTTTACATCGTCTTCCAAAAAAAGTTTTTTCTCTGAGGGTATCAGAGCACAACCTCTAGATGCTTCTATCAGCCGAGAGCCTGTGTGTCGATAGAATATTTAAACAAACCACCACAGCTAAGTCTCAAAACAGAGGGAATCATTTTCTCGAGATCACAAAACGAGCTGCCCCTATCAAATAGATTTGAGGTTCTGTCTACCTTGGAATTACAAGATTAACATCCACTGGAACCGGAAGGCAAAATTACACAAGAACACTGTTTAATACTGTCTCTTCCATTCCACTCTGCGTCTAATCTGGGAACCACCCGTGAGGAGGGTTTTAGTATGATCTCATGGAACCTTGCAGGTCTTCGCTCCAAGATTGACAACGCAGACTGGAAAAAGTTAGTAGAGCAACACACAATCATCAGCTGACAAGAGACCTGGCTAATAGACTCACCTTAAATAGATGGATATGCCTCTTATTGTGTCCCATGCAAAAAGAACAAATGATGGACAGAATGCAGAACAATGTCATACATTCACCCCAGTACAGAGATCTGGGCCTAAATCCATTGTTTGTTTGCTCACCATGGCATTCCAGTTTGGACCCAATCATATGCAAGTAAGTCTTGACCCTGCGCCCAATGGCAACAGTCCAGCCCGTTGTTCTTTTTGCATTTGTCACCGCGAGTGGGACGGGTATGCCCAGACGTGGGTCCTGTGCTCTCCATGCCACTGGAGTCAAGCTATCCTGGCTGATGAGGGCTGAAAGCCCGAAACCGGTCCTAGGATGCTTGTTTGCAGTCCAGGGAGGACCTGGCCTGGCTGTTCGGGCTGGACTGTTCCCATTGGGTGCAGGGTCAGGACTGATTTGCATATGGCTGGATCCAAACTGGAATGGCATAGCGAGCAAAATAATGATGGATTTAGGCCAAGATCTCTGTACTGGGGTGAATGTATGACATTATTCTGCATTCTGTTCATCAATTGTTCTTTTTTCTTACTGTGTCAAGATCAGGCCGAGCTATAGGAGTACTGACTATGGCTACTTTTAATATCAGTGACTTTGACAGACATTATGGTTAGAGAACTTTGTACATCCCCATATTTTCAGTTGCTTTTAATTACCGTGCAAAAGTCTTTTGACTTGCTTTTAATTAATTATTACCATAATGTATTTGATCCAACCGTGACCAAGATCATAGATGACCCATAGGATGAAATATCTCAAGCCCAATATGATCACCCAAAAGATGTTCAAATAATCTTGTCCGGGGATTTTAATATAAAATTTGTGACCCTAGAGTTCAGGCATCATGTGGCACCTGTAATGAGAGGGATCAGCCCCTGATGCACTTCAAACTTATGCCCTATGGGGACTCATTGAATAGAGTTGTTTTTGTTAAGAACCTGATATTTGCTCAAGATCTGGATGCAACCATCGTACCCCAGATTTCAACATATATGGGTTCCACATCAAAATCAATTATAGATTATATTTTAATTGGTGAAGATCTATCACAGTTTCTTAAAGGGTGTGTGGTAATGGCTAGCTGTATAAGCAACCCCAATCCCATTATTTTAACTCTAAACTTAGCCCTGAATAATAAGAGGGATAAGAAATTACAATATAGTATTGTTTATAATAAAAATAAGGGTCTGAATATTAAATTGGGTGAAATCAACAAGGCAGCCATGCTTAGAGATTTTATGGCAAATAATCAGGCACAAATTGAGATCGTCCTCTCATATTCTGCTGCCCCAGAGGATGTCATACTGGCCTTTCCAACCCTTAATGGATTTATGGCAAATAAATTAACTAAGTGTGGCAGTAGAGCACCTGATACCCCAAGATGGTTTAGTAGTGCTTGTTCAGAAGCTTATAGGACACTAAGGCGCATTTTGAAAAACAGTTCGAGGAATAAGGTGAAGTAGCAAAAGCTAGGAAAGGCTATAAAGGGGTAGTTAGGAAAAGGAAAATACATCTGAAGGATAAATGCCTGGGAAGACTTAAAAACTGCCTCTATAATAAAAGACTCACATGCTTTCTAGGAGGTTGTAAATTCTACTTCCATGCTTGGCTATGAAATGCCCAAACTAGATACTACAGTATTAGCTAAAGATTAGGTAGAACACTTCTCAAAAATATCTTCTTGTACACCTCAGCTAGTAAACATGGTTTCGGCCCCAAAACCTCCTTTTGATGCAGGAGCAGCCCAAGCCCTGAGTAACTCAGTTCAGTTAAGGGATGTACTCTTAGAAATAGATAACCACCATCCAGAGAAAGCCCGGGACTGGATAGAATTCCAGTTGATCTGTATAAATATCTACCAGATTATTGGGCCCCGTTAACAATCAACATTTTAAAAGCTGTTATAGTGGGACCTTAGTCAAGACATGGCAGGAAGCCATTATAGTCCCGATTTTCAAAAGGGGGGATAAAAGACAACCTCATTGTTATCGCCCAATTTCCATGCTGAATGGATGGCTCAGTCAAAATCTTGGGCAGTGTTAATTTGGCTAAAATAGAACTATGGGCGCTTGAGTCCCAAGTTCTGTCGATCTATCAGTTTGGATTTCGGCCAGGGCTTGGAACTGTGCAGCAGACACTAAATCTGGCACTAATTGCCCAAAAAAATACAAAATCCAATAGTGGGGAACGCAACATTTACAATCCACACCCTGGTGCACAACATTTTATTTAAAGGATACTAGATCCCCCTTAAATTCGTCCATTTTTTTCTGATACTGATTCGTCCAAGTTTTAACCTTGACATGTTCTTTTCAATATTTCCATCCGTTCCACATATCCGTCAAATAATATGTTTTTTGAAACTTTCAGTATTCACAGGTGCCCATCCAAGCCTCCTTGTAAATATGATTCATACACGAAAAGTAGTTCTCAGCAGCATCCTTTATTTAGTACCCAATGCATTTCGAGCAATTACTTGCTCTTCGTCAGGGGTGACTGTAAAACAACATCATGAAATTCATATTAATAATAAAGACAACTCTTTAACCTCTAAACTCAATTTCATACAAACATGATGATCAGAACGATTTCGTTGCATGATTTAGGTACATCAAGATACGTTCACTTTCTACCACTCTCCCAGTGTTTTACCACAGTTATGTGACTACTCAAACATTTCAGAGTCAAAATACTTTGCAACAAAGTTATCTATCGTTTTATCCTTCCTTTTAATATAGGTATACACCCGCTCTCATAACCTACTCAGTTACTGTACACTTGTTGATTACGCCATGGCTACACTTTCCACCTTTAAATACAATCACTTTTCCTATTTCCGACAAGTACCAATTTTCTACGTTCACATGTGCCGATGGCTTTATCAGTTTACATATTTAAGCTGAAACTATGTTCTACGTTACTAGAATTTGCTACTTCCCTCTGTGTGCCATGTGTACCTGCTTACATATCCTCCTCATTTAAAATCCAGGTTCCTCTCTAGCTCTCAGGTGTTTTCCCCTTCGCCGCTCACTTTATCAAATACTTCCCAACTGTTCGGGTGCATCACCAATGTGGCAGTTCAGTGTAAATGATGAATGTGGTGGTGTGCACACCTTACTTTTCAAAATAATCCATAATCCATATATTAAGACATCCTTGACCTCTTGTCATCCCGAAGATGAATTGAATGTATGTAAGGAATTGCCATCTGGAAAAATGCCACATTATCGGAACAGCGAGTTCTCAGAAGCACTTTAAAGAGGGGATTTGAAAGTACTGAGACATCTATTTTTATACTTAACGCTTGTGTCACTCTACATATACATGATAAACGATCGATGTACGAGCTGTGCGCATAAAGTTTGTACTGAAATTTAGAAACATTATGGGATTGTGAGTTGGGAAGGCACACCATGGTGAATTTCAGGTTGTTAATTGATTGCACGAGAGAGGGAGGAGCCGAAGTATTTGATAAAGTGAGTGGCGAAGGGGAAAACACCTGAGAGCTAGAGAGGAACCTGGATTTTAAATGAGGAGGATACGTAAGCAGGTATGCATGGCGCACAGAGGGAAGTAGCAATTTCTAGTAACGTAGAACATAGTTTCAGCTTAAATATGTAAACTGATAAAGCCATCGGCACATGCGAACGTAGAAAATTGGTACGTGTCGGAAATAGGAAAAGTGATAGTATTTAAAGGTGGAAAGTGTAGCCATGGCGTAATCAACAAGTGTACAATAACTGAGTAGGTTATGAGAGCGGGTGTATACCTATATAAAAAGGAAGGATAAAACGATAGATAACTTTGTTGCAAAGTATTTCAACTCTGAAATGTTTGAGTAGTCACATAACTGTGGTAAAACACTGGGAGAGTGGTAGAAAGTAAACGTATCTTGATGTAACTAAATCATGCAACGAAATCATTCTGATCACCATGTTTGTATGAAATTGAGTTTAGAGGTTAATGAGGTGTCTTTATTATTAATGTGAATATCATGATGTTGTTTTACAGTCACCCCTGACAAAGAGCAGGTAATTGCTCGAAATGCATTGGGTACTAAATAAAGGATGCTGCTGAGAACTACTTTTCGTGTATGAATCATATTTACAAGGAGGCTTGGATGGGCACCTGTGAATACTGAAAGTTTCAAAAAACATGTTCTTTGACGGATATGTGGAACGGATGGAAATATTGAAAAGAACATGTCAAGGTTAAAACTTGGACGAATCAGTATCAGAAAAAATGGACGAATTTAAGGGGGATCTAGTATCCTTTAAATAAAATGTTGTGCACCAGGGTGTGGAACGTAAATGTTGCGTTCCCCACTATTGGATGTTGAGGAAATTGCGCGATGGCAAGGCGAAACCCAGGTTGCACACAAGAGGCCAAGGATGTCTAAATATATGGATTATTTTGAAAAGTAAGGTGTGCACACCACCACATTCATCATTTACAAAAATATACAAAGGCACAAAGGGTTGTGTACACTGTGGGGCAGATTTACAAGCCCCTTGCGACACTTTTGTGACGCAGCGGCGGCGTAAACCATAAGCCACGTTGTGACTTCTTTACAACGTGACGTATCTAGGCAGATGCGTCACGTTATAAAGCCCTACGCCACATGAAACCTGCGTCAGGTCTCATGTGGGCGTTTTGTCGCAGGGTGGGTGTTCCCTCGCAGGAAAGCCCCGTAAAACTGACGCAGTGAAATCTACAAGAGTTCACTGAGTCAGTTTTACGACGCTGCTGCGTCAAATCCTTACACCTGCTTGAAGCAGGCGTATGGAGTGAGGCACCATGTTGAGTATGGGCAGCCCCTGTGCATGGCAGGAGTTGCGTCGCTCTTGCGACGCGACTCCAGCAATGCGCCTCAAGATGCGTGACACATCTGCCCCTCCTTGCACCATGGTGCGCCTCATTGTAAATGCGACGCATCGGTGGTGGCGCAAGGTGGGGGATTACGTGACGCATCTGTTCTGGCACATCCCTGCTGATTTGCAGAGATGCGCCAGAAGACGTAAATACGCCCCTTAGCCTTTATGAATCTAACATGCGCCTTTGTTACAGTTGACCATTCTAAATTATGGTCCATAATGGCACAGTTAGGGAGTGATGGAGGAATTATAACCTTGCTTAGCAGACTCCAAGAATACACATCAGCCTCAGTATGGTATAATAGCAAGGGGGTCTAACTGAAGAACTCCCCTCTGACAAGGGGGTTAGGCAGGGGTGTGTTCTGGCCCCATTCCTCATTTTCCTACTATAGTTTAATGGGCTAGGAGAACAGTTATGTAAGGCGGGGAAGGACACCCTGAGAACTAACTCATGCCGAATTCCTGTACTACTATGTGCAGAAGATGCTGTCCTGATAGCCAGGACAGCTAACGGCTTACACATTTGCTTGATACTTTTAAAGATTTTATGAATGATTTGGGACTAAAGGTTAATCATTCTAAATCATTCATAATGAAATGTGGACCAAAAAAGTCTAAAACAATTACATATTTACTCTGGAATGAAGAAATTAAGAATCCCTGATTTCACCCACTTGGGGGTACCATTTGATGTGGAGTTTAATTGGAAATGCCTATTAAATGTTAGAGCCGTGCAATTTCAAATGTCGATTGACGCCATCTTCAGATTTGCCAAGAGACTACTCCATAAGCCAATTAAAGACAATTTATGTGTCTATAAGAGTAAAAGTCTTTCAGTAGCAACTATTGAGGCTGGTATCAGGGGATACATAAACTGTTACTCACTCCAAATAGTAGAAAGTCAGTTCATAAGGGGACTTCTTGCAGTGCCCCTGAGTTCCTTTGCCTCTGCTTGTCACCAGGAAGTTGGACTGAGTTTTTTAAAAGACTACATCACACTGCAGCCACTGTTGCTCTGGGAAAGAATTTGGAAAAGTCCAGACGCTGATTTTTGTAGAACAATATTAGCAGACTGTATGAAATTGGACAACAGCTTATGCATACCCTGGTTAAGGTGCATCAAAACGAGTTTTGCTAAGATGGAGGTTTCAGAATATTACACAAATCCTGATACCTTGAGAAATGTCTCATCTACTACAATCAAATCACTTTTCTATCAAAGCCTTGAGCAGCCAAGTGCAGTATGGGATACCACTGGGTATTCGGAGCTTTATCTTCAGCCACAAATACAACGTGCCCTCTATCTGTAAATAGACCTGAATGAAAGGCAAACGTTTTTGCTGACCATGCTCCGTCTAAAAACTATACATTTCTGGCTGCATTTCCTACCCAGGGTGCATGGTTTTCTTCACTTCCTGTCTGTCCTTGCAACAGTTTTTCATGCCAAAGCATTGAGCACTTTATTGTATTTTGTAAATTGTATATTCCTAAGAGGAGGCCGTTCATCCGTCCATTATTATTAGCATTGGGGATTAGAGCTTGTGGATTGGCAATGGTTTATTTGCTTTCTCTAAGAACTACAGATATTATATATGGAGTTTTAAAATACCTTTTAACTGTCTTTAAGATCCATAGCAAATACTAGGTATTCCTATTAATCTGTACTTTACTGTTTGTATGCTTATCTGTTTTAAATGAAAATGTATCTTTGCAAACTTGTATGGCTCTTTTTGAGTCGAATAAAGTATTCTGATGATATAATGTCATATTAAAATTGAGAAACACATGAGAGCGGATTCAAAAATGTATTGGCCCCCTTAAGGTTAACCAAAGTGTTCAAATAAATGCTTTGACTGTGGCAAAATTCCAGTCCTTATTTGCAGAATTAGAATTTGTGGCATTCTAGCGTCACACATAAGAATGGTGGCAACAGAAAGTGCAGCAGTATTGCGAAATGTTTGCATAAAGTGTGTTTCTGTAGGTTGTGGGTGGAGTATCATCATTTCAGGAAGGACCTAACTGCAAAAATAGGACAACATTCGCAAAATATGTTGTTGGAATTCACATGCCCCTTGCAAGTAGTTTACTACCCTGGAAATGCAAGCAAATTTACTCCTGAAAAAAGAGTGGGTGTATGTACAGGTGAAATGGGCATGAACAACCCATATTGAAAGGGAGTTCAGTGTAAGATGCTTCTCTATAAGGGAAAAAAAATCTTGTGTATAAATGAGAAAGGTTAAGTGTGTAAATGCACTTTTGCATCACATTTCTGTATGTGGCATTTTATAAGGGTTGGGAATCTGTATTTGTGAATGTTATACCTGTAGATGCTCCTAGAATTATGTGATAGTCTAAGGGCATTATTATGAGTTTAGCAGTGCGGGAGGGCGACCGCCCCCATGTTTGATCCACGCACCAGATTAGGAGTATTCTCCAGTCTGGCGGGCTGTTATTTGATTAAATAGGCACCGCAATTGGAACACCAAAATCAGTATCTGCACAGCACGGACTGGTGTGCATGCACATAGAGGGGCACATGTTGTGCCCCCCCTGTGTGCATCCACATGATGTAAGGCACAAGTTTCCTCGCTGCCACACTTTTCATGGTGGTCGCACCTCCATGAAAAGTGTGGTGGTGTGGAAACTCATAATATGCTTGGCGGGTCCCAGTGGCCCCGTCGAACATATTGCGACCTCAAGACCGCAGCCCTCACCGAGGGATCTCTGATCCCTGGCGCTTGTTGGGGTCGCAGGGTGGCCCTACCACCCTGGTGCTAGTAGGACAGTCGGGAGACCACCAATGCCGTGCCTCCGCAAGTCTGACGGTCCGTGGCATGCAAGATTCGTAATAAGGCCCTTAGTCTTCCAAGACCAATCCTGGAATTTTTTATGTATGCCACAACAGCCCTGATTTTACTCCAAACACAGAACGGATTATACAGAAGCATGTTTCTAAGTTTTGCTTTAAGGAAATCCCAATGAACGGTACCGCTGTGCATACTTGCTTTTCCAGTTGTGGGAACACTTTGTTTTTAATTCTCACAGAAATGGGAAACTCATGTTTAATTTGGCCCAGAAAATGGAGTCCATATAGTTATGTACAGTGGGACTGGGACTCAGGGATCTAAGGGATTCTCTGGAGCCCAAATATTGCTGTATTTTGCCACTTAACTGTGGCTAAGGGATCCAATTTACACTGCTTGCATGAGACCCTGTGGCACCCTTGCCACACTACTGTCCCAATTCCACGGGATTCCACTGGTAGGGTGTTTCCACATGATGACTGTGTTTATGGGGGCAGAGTTTGCAGACCATTAGTACTGAGCAATCTCATACTCGGGGTCAAAGTGTGCACTGGGAGAATGTATCTAGTGCTGCAAGGCATGTGACATCACAATCTCGCTACATGGTAGTAGCACAGGGGTGTAAATCATGGATATGTAGAGTTTGTGATTGTTACCCATAAGCTACTGCCTTCAATTCTGTACACTGTAGCCCCTGTAATGTAACTAATTATGGCTCCTGAAGTAAGAATTCCTTCAGCTTTTGTGAAATTGTAAGTAGCTTGCTGCCTGCGCCTGCAATCGGTCACTTTCAATAGTTTTAATAGTGAAAGAACATTTTTGACCTCTCAAATGCTCAAAGGTTGTGTTATGTAATTCCCTCTGCTGTCCTTTTGGGATCACAATCTGTGCAATGTTGCTTTCTCTAGCCCACTGATTTTAAAGAAATTGTGTTTCGGAGTTCGCAGGTACATCTTGCCTTCAGCAACATACAAAGTTATTAAGAACTGAATATACTGCTCTGCAAGCTTATAGTTCTTCTTCGACTTCCACTGAGTCTGGTGCATCTAAATTGCGTTACTACAGAGAATTGTTTAGCTGTTGTAGCAACCCTCTATGCTGCCATTAACAGTGATGCAGGAAGTTCTAGGGAGGTTTCACTAAAATAACATAAAATCAGATTCAATCAACAAGGCTGGCTAACATTCAAAAGGCCTGCCCAGCACTCAAATCAGAAACCTAGCTCTTGATATTATTCACAAACGGTTCATGAAAACATTTTAAAAAGTTTAACTAAATAAGGAAGGCTATTCTATGTTTCAGATATCACCAAATACAAGGTCTGTTAAGGTAATAGTTAATAGGTGTTCTAGACCTGAACACAAGGAAGAAAATATAAACAATTATATTGTTTAAAAAACACGAATGCATACAATTTATATGACTCCCGAATGCAAGTGGACTCAAAGGAGAAGGTGAAACTGATTCCTTGCAAGTAACACAGACTAAAAGGAACACGAAAGTCGAAACTCCATGCAGCTGGAGACACCTAGATTCAAATTCTCATGCATGTGCCCAAAAATACTCTTTTACTCCTGCCGTAATTACCAGGTGGGATTCTTTGCCTACAGACATAAGAACAAAACCTATCCTCTCTCTTTCAGGTAACACCTATGAATTCACGTCGTCTACATCTTTCTGAACGAGTATTTCACACATTCTGCCCAATCAATGAACTTCAAACTTGTTTTGTGTTTTTATAATTAAAAGAATTTCTCTGGAATGTAATAATCACCTTCTACGTCAAAGGCTAGGCTGACTAAAGTCAAAATGTTAATGATGTAAGTTCATATGAGTTCTGGGCAAAGAGTCCTAATCCTCTTTAGTCCTCATTATGAGCCAGGCTGAGGTGCACCCTGCACCCCCCCCCCCCACCCCACCCCTCCCCGATCACGACTAGCCTGGTGTACCAGAAGCCAGTTTTCCCAGGTGCAGAAACATGGACCCAATGTTACCGTCCGGTAACTCCAACTGGTAATATTGCATAAAAGTTGTCTACAACAGCAGTCAAGTCCAAGTCCGTGCTCGAGAATTTGGCAGGAGTGAGGGGGTGTATGTAATATCAGGGTACCTTCTTCCCCAGCACTTGCCCCATGGGCACATTTATCATCTGCTAAGTTCAGGGAAAATCATGGGGAATTAAACCCAGTAAAATCACATCCTCACAGGCGTTTTACTTTTTGGTGTAGAGAATAAAGATACCACAATATCTTCTCACATGAATAACTTATTTATTTTCTTTCGCGTAGGGCCAAATAGTGAGAGACAGTGAAACGCGTTGCTCTCTACCAGGTGGTGTCATCTGCCTTCTCTCGCATTCTACCTGACACCTAACCTACAATGCAAAGATAGGTTGCAAAAGGGGTCCACATTCTAAGCCCAGGGCGAAATTCCATTCCATCTCCCTCAAAAAACAACAAAAGGCGAAATCCACATATATAATTTTTAACACTGGTAACTTAAAGAAAGAAAGCAAGATGATAATTCAGAGTTGCATTCAGTTTTAGTGATATGTACATTCTAGATACCTTCAGACCTCGATCACATCTAAGCTCATTCACATACAAAATCATTTTGATTTAATAATGACTCTTCCAAACCTTCACTCTCTCTCTCCACTACCACATGTAAAAGTGGGTACCACAGGTCCATCACAAGCTCTGCCACCAATTCCGCTCACACTGTTGTTCTGAACCACATCACTAATCCAATCATCCAGCAGCTATAATTCTTCAAACTGGGCAACAATTCAATATCCCCTTTACCTTTATATTTTGATAAAGGGCTGGCATGCCAGCTTCTTCCATCACACAACAAGGCAACATTGCTTAAGATTTTCCTCATCAATAACAGAGAGGGATCATACCTCTACTTTCTTCACTGTGCCTCCTCTATTTACCCTGACTTTGTTTCCGACCTTGTGTTCCACTTTCTTCATTCCATATATTTAATCAAATCTCCTTATTGATGCAGCCTGCACTTGATTATTTCATGACTTCTTTTGCCGACCCTTCTAGCTTTAGCCATCTATCCTATATTTTTTTATAAGGAGTGTCTTGCTTCTCATTAAAATGAAATGTCCTGTACTCTCACAAGGTGTGATCCTATAGGTCCATGGTTTGTAACAGAGAGCAACCCAAAATACACTTGAGGGCTTGGGTGCCATATAGTCAAGACTCGTACCGGTACCCTCGATGTGTCGATTTTAAGATCTGCCGCCCAAAACCACGTTTACGGTATGCCTTACTCATTCCCATGTACAATGTTAATAATCTCTATGTACCCAACACCGCTTCTAAAATAGTCCCTTTTTTTAACGTTTACAGACTGGTATATTCCTTTAAAATTTCCATGTAGGCGAAACCATCACAGACTGCGCTTGAGGTAATGAAAGTGCTTTTTTATTAGATATAAAGGTCTTATATATAGAATCGCAGCTACTTAATACGACTTGCTGTATCCATTTCAGGCTACGTTATACCAATCGATACATCATTTTTGCAACATCTAACCATCAAAATAACGGTTTCTGCCAAAGAGAGGTACTTATATATGTCTGTACCACAACAATGATTAATATCTTTGTATAATTGATTAGAGCAAAATGATATACCTACTGATATAGCTAGAAAAACAGGTGTCTGCTTAATTGTCTCAATCTCTTCTCTTGTTACTTGATTAGATCCTATTGTCACACCCATTGACATGTCTATAAAAATGGGTGTTTGTAAGCATAGATTGTTTAATGAGTTCAAGTTTTCTCAGATAATGGATAATCCATTTTTTCCATGTTTTGATATACTGTTGCTTGCATACAGGATTACAATATGAGTTTGAAATAGAACTTCCTGTTAAATATGTTACACACTTATTGAGCTTGGAAGAATTAAGTATACTTCTTCAGTGAGTATTAACTGCAATTTGGGGACATTGTTTACTTATATTGCAGTACAAGTATGAATTTACCCTTGATTCATTGTATAAATGTAAGGAAGTTATTGGGTCCATTTGTAAAACTGCCAGAAAGCACTGAATGTAATTTAGGCCAGTGGTTTAATAGGAAATTTAACAACTGTCTCTCCACAAGGCACGAAATTTTGATAACATAAAGCCAAGAGATGATGCTATTTAATATGTTTGTTTGATTTGTAGTATTGTTTTGAGTTAATGTGTGTTTATGTTTGGTTTTTCATGGGTGTTATAGATTAAGACAGGTTCTGAATCATGAACTCCTTTGTAACTGTAAATATTTTTATTTCAGATTACATTAGGGCAAATACAAATACAAATACCAACTGTCCTGAAGATGGTCTCACAGATTAGTACTTAAGAGACCGAAACGTCGACCAGCGCCTTGTCCTTCTCCATCTATTGATTATATTGTGTTTTAGGACAGGCTTAACCAGGATCTACAGAGTTATATGTTGATTTATAATTTTTGTACCTGTAGGCCTGCTTTTTCATCTATATTTGTATTGAATAATTGATTGCCTTTTTTATTAACTGATAAATTCAATATTTTTCTATACACCTGTGTTTATTTATATTTGTTCATGTTTGCTTCATGTTCTTGTAATAATGTGCATTGTCTTAGGTTACTAGTGAATAAGACTGGGGATTCATTCCTTCAGAGGTTCATTCAATTATCCTCGCAATCTCTACAAAATAATACGATTTTGTTAAAACAAATTCCCTTGAAGGCACTCCTTACCGTTTCCTATAGGTCCATGACATTCTTATAATCTCCTTCTCCCAACCGAATTTGTTCCTTTTAGCCAACTCAATAGCTGCCTTTATCACTACACTAATGCTTCCGTCAGGGTGGTACACAAACCTAGTACTATGCTTGATACCATTTCTGCCCATGTACTGCTGGAACGTTTCAGCTAAGAATTGCCCCACATTTTCATTGTATTTTTATTATGTCCTCTATTTTATACACCACATACATTCACTACAGCATTTCCAGCTGCTCTGAGCACAATTTTCCATTTCTGGCCACTTAGAGCCAGGCCATGACTATCATATACTTAACATCACTTCCATCATGCTAAAGTGGACTCATGACATCAATTCCCAACCTTTCCAAAAGCATACTTCTGTGGTATATTATGGTCTGAATTATGAAATCCTGTACAATCTCGCACCAGCCCTTCCACTTCCTTGTCTACCGCAAGCCACTAATATGACTTCTTGACCTGGCACACAGTCTTTACTAAACCCAAAAGTCCCAGGTGGCACATGTTTACTATCTTATCTATAAGAGCTCAGGAGGAACCAAACGCCCTCCCCTCATCAATATCTTATGTTTTACAGGCAGTTAATTTCTTCCCACACAAAAAGACATTTAAATATCGAGTCACCATCATTCTATCTGGCCAGCCATTGTTAACAAAGTCTATCCCTTCCAGCAGCAATTCATCATCTTTCAACAACGCAGTTTTCCATTCCTGTCCACTCACACCCGTACCTCCTTCTCATCTAGTTACGCAGTATAACATTGATACCAGTAACATTTGGGAACTACCTTGATGGGCAAGGGCATCCGACTCAAAAAACTACAAACGTATTTTTCACCCCAGATACATACTAAACTTCATAATTACAATTCAGAAGCTTTATTGACATGCACGCAATCCTAGGGGCTGCACTGTGCAAGCACTGCATGGTCAGGACGTGTGTGAGAGGTATATGATCACAGTGTAATAGCACAAAGGACCCCCAAACAAATAGTCTGAAATTACTCAGGCCCCACATACCCAAGTATCTCTCTTTGTCTCATCCGTTTCCAGAAATGCACAATTTACATTCTGCACTTCTATACTTGACCTCAATTTTGAGTTTGTGAAACCCTAGCAATTTTATAGGTTTCCTTTAAAAAGTTTTGGTTTGACGTTCTCAAACTCATCCCAAAACCTCAGCAAATAATCCTTCTGAAGCCTCCTAATTGAATATCAAGTAAGAAAAACCTGACACAGCAAATAAATTCACATCGACTCCTCCCACCACCATATCACAAACAAGCTTCTTCTTTGAAACACTACTTACTTCTAAAATGTCTTCTTTAACACTTTACACAAAAATGCCTTCTAAAACTAATTTTGTAGTATGAAATATGAACAACGTGCATGTATATGAATATCATAACATTTTGTGGTAGTAGGGCCTAACTAAGATTAGCTATTTCTATGTAATAATTTGTGAAAATGTATACATTCTTCATTTGAACTGATTTAATTTAAATTAAGTTAGAGCTCATATCATTTAAACATGCAATGCTGACTTAAAGGCCTTCTTGAAATGCTTGAAATGCTTTTTCACTAGAGTAACGCAATGGGTTTGTCGTTATAAGTGAAATGTTACTTATTTGTCCCATACACGTCTACACCCTGACATTCTTGAATGTTTCTTTAACTTTCACAGTGAAAAAATTCTGTGGGAATAGTATTGCAGCTATGGCAGAAAGTAGCAACTTTGTATTCCTTTTCTACCAATGTTAGGCCTGTGTGGACTCACTAACTTTTATTTCTCATGACTAGCATGGTAACCCAGGTTGATGTTTCAACCATCTCAGTTGATATGATGTGGCAATGGACATGTGACGATGCGACACACCCTGAAGAAATGCCCTTTTACACAAAACCCCAAGCACTTTTGGTTAAGAGCAGAGCATTTTCATCATCTGCTAGGAAGTCAGACCTTCAATACCTATAACACTTTGCTTTTAGACTGTCCATCCTATGTCTATTCAAAGATTGGACAAAATATTGAATAAAAAATATTGAGAAACAAAAATATTGTGTCAAGAATATTATGATGTCAAAAATAATGTGGACCGAGATATTGAAGCTAAAAATATTGTTTTATGTGTCATTTTCAATACCATTGTAAAAATATTGTCTTCTTAATTGTCATTGAATATAATATCGTTTTATGATTATTTGATTGTTTTTTGTCAGTATTTAATCAGTCCTGTATGTTAATTATTCGGTACGTTTTCCTCTGTAATTTATTTATTGTAATTTGTTAATATTATAATTAACTTTTTAAGTATTAACTAGAGGAATTTTGTATTTTTTTACAATTTATATTATAATAGAAACAAGATGTCTGCTTTATAGGGGCAAAATACATCCTATACATAATTCATTGAATAATATTAAGAATATTTAAATATAAATGTATTTTGAAAAAATGTAACACGTTTAATTTTACATAATTTTGTTTACAAGTTTTAGTGTGAGTTTTTTATATATGTTAGTAGAACTTTTATATTTATGGTTCAATTTCCATTTTGAATAATTTATTTATGTATTTTATTATACAGTAATGTATAACATCTATAATATTTCAAATGTTTTGCATGCTTATATATTACTTCATAATTTTGCAAAACAATCTTAACTATTGAAACAGTAATATTTACATATTAGGCATAGCTCAATTACAAATGTTTCTAATATATTAATTAATAATGTATAGCTTTTTCATTATTTATCAAGTTTTAAATATGCATTTTTATAATTGATTTAAGAAAAGATAAATTATATGTTGTTTGTTTAAAAAAAGTGTGTTGTAGAAAAAGAACATTAGTTATATAATTGCTTGTGCCATATATATATATAGGTTTACTGTGTTATTTATTTTAATAGCTTATGAAAAAATAAATATTATTCATAGTTTGCATAATTATGGTTTTCTTTACTTTGGCTGTATTTTTTTAAAATATATTTTGTTATTTGTTGGATACTATTTTTCATTAAAGTATGTGTGATGCAAAATGATTATATAATAATTATATTTATTAAATAATAATTAATTTTTAATTATATAAGTTAAAAATACTGTATTTTTTGAAGATTTCAAAATTGTTTTTATAAACTATATTCATGGTTTTGTGCTAAATGTTTTACCTAATTGTGTTGAGTTAATATTAAAATGTTTGGGAAGTGTAAAATATAATATGTGATATAGTTACTGATCAATAACTTCAAAACATGTATTTAAACGTGGCTGCAAATATGTAATGTGACCACTTTAGTGTCCAAAGCTTTGCCCTAAATTGCTTAGATTTGAGTGGCAATAGTAAATGTCACCCCATTAGAGTCCAACACCTTCCCATCAATGGTTTAGATTGGCGTTGGAATAGTAAATGTTTTCCCTTTACTGTCCAAAACATTTCACTAAATTATTTAGATTGGAGTAGGACTAATAAATGTCACCCCCATTAGTGTCCAACACCTTCCCCTAAATAAATGAAGCAAAAAAAGAGATGGTTGGGTATTGGATACGCTGAGTTGTTGATACTAAATTTCACGATATCAGGATGCCTATAGGGATATAGGTAATGTCCATACAACCATCACCAAATATGTAGACAAAGTCCACACAATTAAAGACAAATTTGTTGAATCCAGAGCAATAAAAGTCCCAAATATTAGATATAATTCAAAATAAATGTGTCCACAAGTGTTCGTTTTCTTCTTCTTTTATTCCTCAAAAAACTTTCAATTGGATCCTAGCCAACACATGTTTCGTCTTAAAGCGAAGTATGCCACAGACTTCTTCAGGGCAAAGATCTCACGCTGTATTCCATAAATCATAATTCAATACCTGCACTGTACAGTAAAGTATATCATACCTAACTTCAAGAAAGCATCATTGAAATGTATTGATAGAAAAAATCCGACACTAATATCAGCAAACATCCACAATCTCCTGTGCAACGCGTATTCACAGAAGACCTCCTCGTATAGGCGGACTGACCTCACACTCATGAGACCGGTATCAACTTGAGAAGAGAATACTCCTAAGCGTGGCTTCTAGCCTAGATGCAGCGCTTAGGAGTATTCTCTTCTACAGTGCTTTATTGAATTATGATTTATGGAATACATCGTGAGATCTTTCAACAAATTTGCCTTCCCCTAAATAGTTTACATGAAAATGGGAACAGTATATGTGACCATTTTAGTGTCCAACAACTTCCTCTAAATGAATGGGGCCTTATCTTAAGTTTGGTGGTCAGATGTATGCCAAGTCCACAGTGGCGGTGTGCCGCACCGGTGGTCCGCTCGCCATATTTCAAGTTGGGTGGTCGGACCATCCATAGGACAGCTCTTGCAGCGGTCTGAGGCCCCCAAATGCTTGTGGTGCCTCTGCAGCACAGCCAAGCATATTAAGAGTTTCTTCACTGCCACAGTTTTCCTGTCAGTGAGCCCGCCATAAAAAGTGTGTTGATGAGGAAATAAAGGGGGCTCTACAGGGCCCCTGTTGTGTCTGTGCCAGGGGATGCATGCAGGAGGGGAACATAGTGTGCCCCCCTGTGTGCATGCACCCCAAGTGACTGCAGAACATGGACTTGACTGTCTATGCCCTGCAGGAACGTGCAATGGTGTTCCCATTGTGTTGCCTTGCTAAGCCACCGACTTGTTGGGGCGCAAGTAGGCTGAAGCATGTCGACCTGTTGTTTTAATTGAAAGATGTGACAGCTACTTTATATATTCCCACACAAATCTACTGTTGTTTTTAACTTCACCCCTTCTAGGCTTTAATAAATCAACCAACCCTAGATAGGAGGTAATTTTAGATTTTTCTTCACCCTTGTTGTGGATCCCACTTGATCTCTTCGGTCAGAGAGATCACCTCCTGGTGGAAGAAAAGACCCAATGATGACACTATCAACTACCAGTATGTAAGTGGTGAAAGCATACCACTAACAGAAAGTAGTTGTTGAGGGTCCCAGAGATTTCCTTCCATTGGTCCCCCCAGATCGCATGATCCCACTTCCTTTTGATGGTTTTGGTTAATTTTTTAACATTTCTTACATTTTTTGACATACAAAACATGTTATATATTTTTTAACATTGTTCAGCGTGATGGTATTGTTCTATATAGTTGCAAATATGGTGTGTTTTCTTTTTATACATACATTTTTTAACAGGTTTGCGTACTTTTTTGAAGTATATCACAAATAGTACTATATTATATTATTTGTTTTGTATATTACTATTTATTTCATACTTTAAATTATTATGTATATTTTCATAATAGATTTACTGATTTCTATTTACATTTTTTATAACATTGTTACATATGTTATAAACATTTTTAGTTTTTTTTAGGTAAGGTTCCATTGCTTTCGATAGGGACATAGTCGTTTTTGCTTTCATTTAACAGCCTTTTTTATTGCTAAATGTACTTATGTAGTTTACTCCTGTACTTTTTTGCCAAACTTGGTCAGTTATGCAATATGTTCAGCTGTAACTGATTCATTGGTTTCTATCCAGACAAGCTACAACTCCCCTGTCCCCAGGAACCCTCTGTACACTTTGTCCACAAGGGAAGGGTTACAAACCAGAAGCACATTTCAGTGGCTTGATTAGGCATTCTAATGAACATCTTCAAAGCATCACTACCCTAAGGCATTTTCCCAGACAACCTCATGATTGGTCAGAATCTGCTGCTTCTGAATAGGACTAATCTCAGCTAAAATGTGTTCGCTAAGTACCTGCTCATCACTCATCCACCATTCCTGTAACCTAAAATCAAGAAGGCAGTTACCAACCAGCTTCATGGGAAAATCAAAATCAACGCCATCCTGCAAAATTACCAGTCAGAGGTCAAACCACAGTTTTCAAACATTAAAGATCCACCATTAAGTTGTCAATGACACTCTTCCACTAGTCGCTGACAATGGTGATATAACATCCTTTTCTGTGGCATTCACCACTGTCACTAGTGAATAATCTTGCAATCCAAATTGATTTTGACAGATTTATGATGCAATAGTTCCTTTAGGACCTATAGAATAGGACTCAACTAGTCCAGATGTGTTCCTCTTAATCAATGATTGCCATTCCATTCTTTCATAGAGTCCCACAAGTATCCATCCTTCCACCTGTACCCTTTGTGATATTTGGAACCCTGAGAGTTCTGAAGTCTTTTTGGCTTACCTATACTTTAAAATGGCATTGGGCCATAACACTAACTGAATGAAGGAATGTATATGTGGCATTCACGGATGATGCTCAAATCCTTCCTCAAGCTAACCCCAGAATGTGTCCTCACTGAAAGTGTATGCAAGCCAAGAATATTTTTTTTTAAATGGCTATCAGCCCGAGAGATTAGTCAGGACATTTGACCCCATGACCAGATGATAAATAATCCAGACTCCCTTGGCTGCCTCATTGGCACATATGTTGGCTATAAGGCAGTGTATAAGCTGGACCTGCAAGATATTCCCACCACTGAAGCTGATATGAGCATGGCCCTCAAGACATTGGCTCTATCCCCTCTGAATAGATGGCCTGCTGGCTACCATCCACGAGATCTACTTTGCTCAAATAAAGGCTGGTCTGGTCTGCATGCAGCAAGCCGCATCATCAAAGGTCTTTATAAACATAAAGGGATTAGCCTGATATTCAGAAAACTCCACTGACTTCCATAGCCCACAAGCATCCCATTCAATACCTGCTGCATCATCCTCACAGCACTCAACACCAATACTCCACTGTACCCTGCCACCACGATCGGGATATGTTAATGAACACATATAGCACATCAGTAATATCACCACGCCAGAAACAATAAATGCAAAAACGAAAAGGTGAGACACCAAGCCTTCTCTTTCCACTGACCCAGGCCATGATACACCTTCCCAGTTCCAAATACATTCTCCACTTCCCGACAATGCTGAAGAGTCATCTGTTCAGCAACACCTCATTGCAAGATGAAAATAACTTTACTGATTTTTCCAAGGAGTGGGTGCTCTCTTCCCAAATTCATTGCCCCAACCCTCCTCATCCTGTACCCTATGCTGTCCTTACCAGGCATTCCAGGAATGCCATCCTCCCTTTTATCATCTTATTCTGCCACCCGCATCCACCATGGCAACCTGTGCCTACCTAGCTTCCTAATACCACATAAATCCTGTACTGCGATCTATTGCTTTGTAGCGAGATCAATGCTACACATTTTTATGCACACATACATAATACATACAGGACCTGGGTACCTAAATCCTTGGGTTCAGAATTAGAATTGTCCCACTAGCCCTTAGCGCAGCCATCTGATCTTGGAGATTGAGGGGCAGATTTACAAGCCCCTAGCGCCACTTTTGCGTCTCTTTTCCCATGTCAATAGTGATGCAAATGTGGCGCACGGGGCTTGTAAATCCTCCCCTAAATGTAGAGCTGGAGACAACTCTCTATATGTTTCTGTTGTACAGTCAGGAATTGTTTAATGTTTCAAGTACATAGGTCTTCTTTTCTGCATATGTTCCCGGCAGCTATTGTCTGGGAGTCGGTCAAGCACAGAATGTTAAAATGAAAAAACAGGCAACTTCCTGTGATTACCCACAGTGAGGATCCCCCCTCCACAGTTTTGCAGTACTGTGATCTGCTTCTGGATCGAGGGATGTGCTTGCAGGTAAAAATCTACAAAACTATACCACAGTCCCCGTTTGCCAAAGAAACTGCAGTGCTAGAGATTTTGCTACTTTTTGCTAAGCTTTCCCTGACTCTAAACGTCACACTGAGCCAATTTAGTTAAACCTACCAAGCATCAAAGTACATCTTCCCCTCCAAGCTCTAGCTGCTCCAGCCGTCCTGTGATGTTTGGTTCCAGAACTCTGTTTCTGTTTCCTATACAGAAAGAGAAGACCCCTGAAAGGGCTTTTCACAGACTTTATGACTTAGAGAATTTTCATCTGTTTTTATTTTATGGCCTCCTTTTTAAGTAGCAGCATACGGCTCCACAGTGTCAGATTTCACGTATTACATCCATCCAGACATACAGTGTAAAGAAAGTCAGCCTCCCATCACGGTGGCCAAATCTGGACATCAGAATTATATATAGCGCGAACTTGACCCAAATCGGTTATCAGAGCACTTTACATAGCACCAGTTGCATTACATGAGGACACATTCATTTTTTTAAATATTGGCACGGGGAGATTAAGGGATTTGCCCAGAATCACAGGATGTTCAGCGTCATTGCCGAGACTCGAACCCAGCTCCCCAGATTCAGGAGGTCGGCCGCCCTAGCCCTTAGCCAACTCCTCTCCTTGCATACACCATCCGCCTATTATATCAAGTCATTCTTGGTGAAACGTATTCATTTGGTTTATTTACAGTGGTTCATAAGGAGAGGTTTCCTGCAGTGAGGGATCCCCTGGATAGCACAGTTAGGCACAAAATGAGATAACTACTGCAAGTAGCAGCACATCATATACTCCAGGCCATGAAAATTGCATAGCAGTAAACCGAAGGCTTAGCAGATCAGATGACACATTTTTCCGTGCTCTTTGAGTCATTTAGAGCTTTTTCCTCAACACTGAGGGGGCTTTCAGTATTAGAGGTCTCTGGTCCAGACAATCGACGTCTCACACAGGAATGTTTGCCTTTGCTTAGTGGGATTTAGTTGTCAGTCTGGATCTTAGGCTTCTTCTCATTGTACTTTTGAAGAGAGAGGTATTGTGGGTGTTTCAGTAAGTTTTACAGTACTGCAGAGCATGTTTCTTGCTGTTCTATAGGAATCCAGGGGGTTTGTAAATCCAGTTTGGGATGGCCTGCCTGTCTTAGAACTATGTGTAGTTTCTCAGAAACGTTTTGCACTATTTGTAGTTGTGTGGACTGTTTTAATTAAGATAGTTGTAGTGAGAATTACAGCTGTTTAGCCCAACAAAGCCACACGATTTGGCAGCAATGGAGCAGTTGAGGAGTTAATCAAGACAGGATGTTTGCCAGTGTGGGTAGGAAGAAATATACTACTTTTTGTCTAGTTAGGGACTGGAAATGCAAAGTAAAATCAGACATTACCGAAAAATATAGATTAGACTGCATTTTGGATTTGGGAGCAGAAAGGAAATGTTGGTGACGTTTCTCACCTAACCCCTGCATTAACTTCCCCATTCACTGATACAAGGCCATCCACCCACTGGAATTGTCCCAGCTAATAATTTAAAATAATTTTTTATCGGCGTGTTTAGGTGTCTCTATTGGTAGATATCAACAGTTCATGGATCACATTACAACAAGACATTGGGCCACAACCTTTGCACCACCTACTCTTTTGTGATACATATAACAAGAGAATGAATCTAAGCAACTCTTGAATCTATTCACTTCCTTACCAGGCCATCTAGACACAATAGGCTGTATAATGCTCACATTTGTGAGAGTCAAAATGCATCTGCCAAGAACCCTAGATTCTGGTGTGTTTACAGCCTCTGCCCCTAGCCTCATAAGTAGATTTCTCAAACACCATAGATGTATTCATAGGTGTCTCCATTGGTGGATATAAACAAATCATGGATCACATTAGAGCAAGACATTGTGCCACAACCTTAGCACTGAATACTCTTTTGTGATACATATAAC
This sequence comes from Lissotriton vulgaris, assembly GCF_964263255.1. NCBI lineage: Eukaryota > Metazoa > Chordata > Amphibia > Caudata > Salamandridae > Lissotriton > Lissotriton vulgaris. Next base: position 532,432,564 of record NC_141689.1, read on the forward strand.
AAGAGAATAAATCTACAGTAAAGTAACAATGGGGTTTGCCCTAGTACTGCCCTACCATCTGGGCAACGAAACATCACACTATACAAAAATAGTGATGCAGAGGAATTAATACATTCAGATTAACAATATGACACAATAAATGCAATCCTATTCTATGGTATACAGTCCCTATCTGTTTGTATATATTCATTGTAAGACACATACCAACTCTGATTCCAAATTGGAACAATTAGTACATTATTTAATTGTTCTCAAATTTATGTAGACACAAAACAACACACGACATGTATCAATGCACACATGAGTAATCACAATGAATAATTGTCACAATTACACAAACAATTACATACTACTACACATAATCCTATATTCCTTCTTACTCCCAAATTTGGAGTTTAATTTTTGCTCTATACCTATCAGCAATCCACTATGAGGTAATCCTGTACACACGAGGTACAAACTTCACCTCTGAAACCATTCACAGTGTGTATATACTTTTAACAGAAAATACTTCATTCAATGGACTCCTCTTTGTTCATGCGGTCGACGCGTTTCAGCCCTTTAATCTGGGCCTCAACAGGACAAGGGTGCAAGGAACAAACCTAAAAAAATGATTTCCCAAACTCACCATCAGCTGCCTACAACTGTATTGAGTTAATGTACTGATGCACCAAGTGTGTACGTGTGCCCCAAAGTGAAAGCATCCAGCAACCTGACACCGAACTTGTGCAGGGCTCCTACATTGCAAGCCTCCCATCATCTGTGGAGACCTCTTTTTCAGGGGGCCGGAAGGAATATAGGATTATGTGTAGTAGTATGTAATTGTTTGTGTAATTCTGACAATTATTCATTGTGATTATTCATGTGTGTATTGATATATGTCATGTATTGTTCCGTGTCTGCATAAACTTGAGAACAATAGATAGGGACTGTGTACCATAGAATAGGATGGAATGTATTGTGTCCTATTGTTAATGTGAATGTATTAATTCCTACACACAGGGTTTTTGTATAGTGTGAAGAGAATGAATCTAAGAAACTCTTGAATCTATTCACTTCATTGCCACGCCAGCTAGACACAATGGGCTGTATAATGCTCACATTTGTGAGAGTCAAAGTGCATCTGACAAGGGCCCTAGATTCTGCTATGTTTACAGATTTGGCCCCTAGCTTCATAAGCAGGTTTATCCAACAACATAGATGTATTCATGCGTTGGCACCAACCCTCTGGGGAGAGAATTTAAAGGATAGCTAAGTTGTGGGGCAGTGGAACAGTTCATCCCAGCACCCTCATCTGTGCCCCTGTCACACACACACCCTCTCAGAACAACTGAATTACAGGACAACTGCTTATTGTATAGAAGCCTTTCCTCCTTGTATGGCATGTGATACATCCGAGTAAAAGAGTTCCTAGTAATGTGCCATAACATTGGCTAGATGTAGTAGACCCTGTGTAGTTATTTGAACTGAATTAGTCTGAGTCAAGATGCGATGGCAGCTTCCCTGGGTGACGTTAGTGTTTTTTTTCAATCTTCCTTACAAAGTTCCCTCCCATGTGGCTCACAGGGTCGAGAATGTGTCAAGCTTATTGATAACCAAGGATTTCTATATCTGAGAATCATTTTTAGCCCCAGGGACTGAGTCAGTAATTTGTCCTCTCATGGGTGAAAATCTGGGATGACATCACAAATTTGCAGATAAGGAGAAAAGTCTTGTCTCAATGCAAGTACCTAAAGAACTGAAACCTATCAGGCTCAAAATACTGGCGGCGTTCTGGGAGTAAGGGCCTGTGGGTCTGATGCTCAATGTTCCTGACTCTTGATATTCCGATGATGTCCCAAATGGAAAAGCCCTCGGGAGCCTTTTATCGTCCCATATTGGGTTTTCCTGGTAATTGTACACTGCTAGTGGCTCGCTGAAAGTGAATTCCTCCAAATGTTATAACCAATTGAGCTGATGAAGGCAAGTTTGTAAGAAATCAGAAAGTAGGTGGCATATGCCCTCCATAGTCCATCACCCAGTAATATAAGCTAGGCCCATTTGGGAGTCAACCAGCCCATCATTAATAACAAGAAGGTGTGCAGCAAGGTAGTGCATATGCACATCCATCATACTCAGTCCATCATCAAACTGTAACTTGTAGCATATGGTCACAGAAACCCAGAAGGCACGACCTTCTCAGAGTAAATGTCGTAACAGTGCCACAATTTCTGACGAATAAGGAATCAAGGGCATGGAATTAGTAGCTTTGAAGGGCCTGCATCAATCTGGGGAGGGAGACCATTTTAACTATAGGCATACGACCTCATAATGGCTAATGGCAGTGAGTACCAATGGTTGAGGTCTTGCTTGCGAGAGTCCCACAGCAAGGCTATCTTGCTAGGCACTGCAGTGGTTGGATCACTGGACACAAACACCCACATTTATCGAGAGTCCTGTGTTTCAAGGTGCAATTGGGAAGTCCACAGTTTTTTGCTTAGCTGAAATGACCAGTAAACGGGACCAAACCAGAAACCACTTTCAGGTGAGCAGATAAGAGCAGCATATAGTGCAGTTTTATCATCCTAAGCTTTTGCTTGACACCCTCAAACAGTTTTCTTTGTTGTTGTACATGTCTCATGTAGTCCGGTAAGAGCAAAATCAAGGATGAGTCCAACAACATCTGGCACCTTACTTTGGCCTCATTCAGTATTGAGTCTATGTCTTCATAATTAAGAAGCTGATAAATTATTAGGTGGCCAGTGAGACCTGGAGGAGGCCACTTCTCCAGGGCTATATGGACTCACACCACCATAAAGCATGACAAGAGTGACACCGCAGGCATGCATGAGCTAAACCATTTTTCAAAGCAGCATTCTGACAGCGAGTCGTCCAGCACCTCTGGGACCTGCTTAGCCCCATCCCCCGACCAAGCTGAGGTTGTTGCACCTGGACCTGCCATCCACTTACTCCACTTGATCAGTCAGGGCTACAGATGGGCCAGTGAGTCATGAGATCAAAACGTATAGATCTTGCACCATGTTGTTCAGTGTCATCATGCAGTCTATGGCTTGATTAACCCTGACCACTATGTCATATAAGTCCTGGTAGACCAGTGTCACATCAGCACCCACCTTTAAAATCTTGGACTCCGCTGCTGAACGGATGGTTCCATCCAACAATTCGAGAGCCACGCACCACTGCTACACAGTCAAAGATGTCACACTGAGGCATAGTGAGGCACTGAGTTTCAACCATTTAGCATGTCATTGTGGACAACATGACTCACCACACCATCTCATCAGGCACTATCTATCTGGCCTTTTCAGTCAACACATTGATTACGAGTGTCTTAGTACACTGCTAATGTATTTAGATGTATCAACATATGCATTTTCATAAAAGACACACAACACAAAAATGCTGTTTTTGACATCTGAGCTCCGCCCCTGGCTTTGCCATACCTTTTTGCAACATTACACAGTCAGAGGACATATGGATTAAGGATTCTGCCAATTCTCTGTGCACTTGTTTGTAATCAAAGTCAGACTGTGGAGGTGTTGGCGAGGGAGATGCTAACTGTACACTGGATAAACCTGAAACAATGCCCATTCTCCAATTTAGACCAAGAAAGGTTATGCATCTTGATAAGAAATCAGTGCTATGACTAATCTGAAGGGAATTTAGTAACCTCTGTAATCGGATTCTGGCAGCCCTTATTTGATTATTCTTGGCATGTTAGTGGAATACTAAAGAAGGAACTCTCGATGAGTAAATTATATAATTATAATAGTAGGAAGATTACAGATTAGAGCATATGATTGTGTGATAAGATGCCAAGTGATGCACACTGACAATTGCCTCTTAAAAGTGCAATGACTTTGGACAGAGCAAAAGGTCAAATTAACATACAAAAAGCAAAAATAATGTTATTGGTTTATACTGCAGCTTTTAGTAAAAGGTGGGGAGTTTCGAAACGATTCCAAGAAATATACAATACACGTTTTATGTTCAAGTTTCTCTTTATTCAATTGACAAATGGATCTTTAAAAATGTCAGGCCTCCAGAACTTCCGATGGCGGTAGCATACTGAACTCGGGGAAGGCAGTAGTAGGATGTAAGTGCTATATGCTAATTTCTAGTCTGAGTTATAATAAAAACACAACTTCTTTTTTGGGTCACTTTCGCCCGCCAATGTGTTAATTAAGGCAAATTGCATTTGCATCCATCCCATTTCAATTAAAAAAAAATAGAGAATATTTTAATGAAGAAAATGACAAACTTCCAATAAGGGGAACTGGAGATATGAACTATTAAAGTTTTAAATGAAATAGGGCGAAAAAGTGCAAATTGCCAACCATAGGGATCTGGTTGCGCTAGACCAAGGCAAGGGTAAGGTTTAAGACTGACCACGGTCAGGTGGTTCAGATACTTGGACCAGGTTGTTCCCGGTGAAAGAGCTACCTTTGTGCAGAGAAATGTTCTAAGAGGGTACAGCCTTCAGCGGGGAAAGGCAGCATGCTCTATCCAAAGACGGGATCATCAACGACGGGTTGACTAAGGACGAGATCTCAGTGAAGCTGTCAATGAAGGTGGGAATAATTCAGTGGGAAAAGTCTGGAGTTTGTGCCAAGGAAGTCGTCTATGATTAAGCTTTCGACCAGCAGATGTAGACTCTGTTCTGGAAGTTGGATTTCCTCAACAGAACAAGGCTATTGACAGTAACTGGAGAGTGTTGTTGTTGCTGGATGATGGTTGGCATTGGGCCAGCTGAATCGGATTTGTCATTGCGGAGAAGAACGTAGCAGGAGGCGCAGTGAAGTCATGCTTTCCAGCGATGCACCCTTACCGAATCTGCTGGCAGGTTGGTCTCAGTCCCACAATATTTCTCTTGTCAAAACGTTTGCAAAAAAGTTTTTAAATACCAGGCTTGGGCAGGAGGAATAGACTCTGTTATCAGCCATGGCTAACAGATCTCAGGAACAGGACTTGGGAGTCAGGACTCACTCACCCGGGAGCCACCAGCAGGGTCCAAGACAGATCTAGTGAAACAGGTCAGACGGGCTCTTCAAGAAAAATGGTCCTCTAACAGCTTTTGTGTCCCTGTAGCTTAATAGGAAGTCAGTCAACTGACCCTGGGAGTTCACTTCTGGGTCATCGCATAAGTGGGAGCAGGTCCTGTCTTAGCGTTCTCATCACAGTTGTCAACAGCAGGTGCAGTCTTTAGTCTGTCTTCCATAGGTCAAATGGTATGCAATCGGCCCCCTGGGCCATGATGTACTGCCAAAAATACCAATAACATGTGTTATTAAAAAAATATTGTGATCTGAAAAGGGAGCCCAGGGATGACACATTTATGCCTGCCACTAGCCTGTGGGTGGGGTGACTCCTGGCCCCTCCCTTAACAATAGGGAAATGCTTCCCGGGGGTAACCCTAACCACTTTTGCAGCAGTTCTCATGTGCCCCACTAAAAACAATCCCACAGTGTCCCTCTCAACATAAAACCAAGATGGTAAAATCTTTCTTACCTTGTGCAGTTCCCTTGTGCAGAACTCTTGCACTCACCCAAGACATGTGGCCAGAAAAATGAGCAACCCATCCTCTGTGGTCACTCCTTTAATAGGGACAGAGCATCTACCCACACCCAAAGCTTGTGCCTCAGTTCTGGGAGCCAATTCACACTTCATCAAGGTACTGCTCAACCCCTGGGCGGCAGTTTAAATGGGCATCTAGAGGCTTTAGGCAGCCAAAATTTTGCTTTTTAATAGTACCTTTTGAATAATATTTACTAGAAATCTGACTTTCTCACCGAATTGGATTTGTAATAACTTTGTAAGAAGTCCAATAATTAGCTTTATAGCTGGTTCCTAAGTGGAGATGTTTTATTTCATTTTAATATTATATTGCAATATTTCCTACGGAACAGCTGACCCTATCATGCACACTGCCTTATTGAGCCTTAAAGCTTGCTTAAGGGTGGGCTGTTAGTGTTTAGCAGGAGGGTTTAAACATGTCAAAAGGCTTTATTTTGACAGATCGCATTTTCAGCTGAAAAAAGCAGCAGTCATGTTTTGCATTGTTGCTTTAGTGGTGGCACAGTAAGTGCTGCAGTTCACTAGCAGCATTTAACTCACAGGCCCTGGATATATTTGGAACAATATACCAGGAACTTATAGGTAAGTTAAATATGCCAACTAGGTGTATAGCCAATTTCAACATGTTTATGGGTCAGACCACATGCACTGAGGCCTGATTAGCAGAATCCCAGTGCACAGAGTCAAAAAACCAGCAGCATAAGTCCAGAACAAAAGAGGGTGATCATGCAAAAAGAGGCATTCTCTTACATCGGGGAAATCAACAGTACCAAGCAGACCACAGACCAAAACAGACTTACAAACAGCCATATAACTTTCCCCACACTTGACCCGTTAGACCCCTTTGGCCTTGCCAGATGATCTTATATGCCAGCCTGGCAGAGACTCCATTAATAATTGTTCTCTTTTCGTAAAATACCTTTTGACACCAACAGACAAAGGCACGTCTCTCTGCTTAGCATGAGTCAGTTCCTTCTAAACCACACTATGAACCATAACACATAGGTAACGTGCCAAGTTGTTTCTTTAACAATATTTGGAAAGACAAAGGTGAATACAGACTCACAATAGCAATTATTTTAAAACTTGGCAGAAGAAGTCCCGAGCAAATTCCAGACCAATGCTGTAAAGTTTTAAATAAATATTTTGGGTGTGTGATGTAGAGTCAAAATTGTTATTACAAAAACTGATGGAACAGCACTTGTTGTGGTTTCAATGTGGAGAACTTTAACCATGACGCTGGAGATGTTGAATGGGCTTTAAAACACACAAATGTACAAATGTATCTGTGTCATGAAAGTTAATATAGAAAAACAAAAATACTATAAAACAGGTGCATTAAAAGGAAAGTGTTAATAGAGGCAAAGTTCACAATGCATTTTTTTTTGTTTGCAAGTAAATTATTAAATAAATTGGTTAATTGACAAAATGATGAAAACACATTGACAATGTATTAAGTAATGGACAATAAACTATATAATCCATTACAATTAAGTAATGGATAACGAATAATTTACCAATAACGGGTGAATAACGCCATCAACACCCATTCAGCAGGAGAGTGCTAAGGATGTAGTATGTAAACAATGGTGCATTTTGGAGCACATTGTCGCTAATATATAACTATACAATGGTGTGGTAGTGCCCTGCCATTTACAGATTGCACATTCACCATTGAAATGGTCACTTAATTTACAAAGAAATACAGTTTCACAGATAAAACGATATAATGCAAACGATAATGCGTAGAATAGAGTTTCCGTGATTGGTATTTCCACTTCACCAAGTGAAGGTTCCTGATTTGTTTTGACACTAGTAACTCTTTGTTTCATTCACACTTCAGAATTACAAAGAAAGCACTTGATTTGTGTTTTTTAAGTATTAATATATTTTGATACCATTGTACAGTTCATTTATAGATACTTATATTTTGTTGTGTGTTAGGAAAAAATGAAATCATACAGCCTTCCCTTTCGTACAAGCAAGATTGTCACATAGTTGATTTCATAAAATCATCTCACTTTGCAGTCAGGAAAAGACTTTCCATTTTAAAAAGAATAAGCAGCAATTTGGCAGAAAACATAAACATAGATATTTGACCTGTCTTTGAACGCACAGAAAATGTAACAAGAAGATAACAACAAAACTTAGAGGCATATTTTTTTCTCATTCGCCATCAGAACCTAAACATGGTTGTGTTGGGGTCGCCGCATCACCCTCTGGAAGCCCTACTTCGAGCGTCTACGGTTAGAAGTTCTGCGCCCCCTCAACTCAGTTGGTGGGGCGATTTGTCTGGTTAATTCCGATAACGAACGAGACTCCTCCATGCTAACTAGTTACGCGACCCCCAGCAGTAATCTATGGTGATACCAGCATACCCATGTGATGTCCACATGCAAATGTACCTATGTGACCACATGTGACTTCTGAAACTTTTTCTGCACTGTCCCAATTCTTACCAATCACTAACCCCACCACCCCCTTTCCCTTTTTCACCCACGCCTCACTTTGGGCAAAAAAACGCTCTCGAATTCAGAAAATATATGTGTATTGTGTTCATGATTGAGGATGTGAAAAAACAACATCACTCATATACAAGGAAAATGTGTTATTAGTTTGATTCCAAGTAATGTGATGTAATCTTTCTTTTCTTTATAAATTAAATCACACAACTGGGACCCCCTCTATATGTAACATTTAACTACCCAGGTCTCAGTACCGTTGGGTCAACCCCTAATTTGTAACGAAACCCTCCCATCATTCTCTAGCATGGGAGCACTTCAAGGCATTACTATGATGAATGCAGGGCGGTCACAAGAGGAGGGCAGCCTGGCTGTTTGTCTCAGGCCCGCCCTTTTCAAGGTCCTGCACAACACTGCTAAATCTATCAAAAAAGCAGACTTAGACTGTTTTTATGATATATTCTCTAAAAGATGGGCAACGTAGGGTCACCAATATGTGTCACCGTATACCTAGAGAAAGGTCCTGCACCACGTTGGTGACCAGAGTCGCAGAAAAGTTTCTGACAAGTCTAGATAAAATGTTGAAATGACACTTTTACGGATGATCTGTATTTAAGTTAGGATTCGAATTGAAGGATTTGAGACTCTATGAGACTGGCTGTGTGACTCAGTACTTCTACCTTTTGTCAGGCTGTATGTTACAATGGAGAACCCACATCAATGTTTTTTAGCCAGAATCGAGGTGGTGATTGATAAAAACTGACAACCTCGCTTGCAGAAGGAGGCGCAGACTATGGAAACCTTGTAGTTTCACCTCTTGTGCACATCCCTCCCCCCAGATGTAGTCAGTAAATGATCTCTTTCTTGTTGCTTTCGCAAAACATTTTGGGATGTTGGGGCTGGCATGTGAAGGGAGTCTTGCTCTTCATGAGAAGTTGATGTTTTGACTTTACCTGCCCTTTGCCTGAGGCCAACATTGATTGCCAATGCCTTGTAAATATGGCATAGTCTGGCAAGAGAAAGATGCTATTCATGCAGTATCTGTTAGGAGGATTTTGCTGGGAACTTTATCATGGCCGCAGCAGCCTTTCAAATTTCTGTGTTATGGGGTTTTATAGAGCTCACAGCTGCCCCAACACAGGGTTTTCCAGCGGTAGCATAAACTACCACGTATCATCTTCCACATTGTTCTAAATGTAGCTCTCCCACATTGTTACAAATGTTATAAAGTCAACCTGCGAGGGTAATAGTAAACTAACCAAAGTTCTGGAGCTCTTTCTTCAGCAGTATTTTTAACAGAATCTCCAGTACTGAAAGTGCTCACTCAAACTCTCCATTGTGAATCATCCAGATCTCCTTTAAGCTGCATGACGTTTAGAAACCTCAGGTGGATAACAGTGAAGTTTTGGGTATGCAAGCCTCAGTCCATCAGTTGACCACTCCTGGACAAAGAGAAAACTCGAGTTACGCCACATTAGCTGAAATGGTCATTCCTATGTGGTCCCTTGGGGAGAATGGAACACGAGGCAGCCACAATGAGGAAATGGGGCATACCAATGCCCAGCCTGTTGCGTTATGTCTAAGGCCATGGACGATCATAATTATAGGTTTAAAAATGGATGATGGCATACGCAATCAGGTGCTAGGCATAAAAGCGACTAAAAGATTTCTGTATGCACTTTCTTTGAACCAACTCAGATGCAATCCTTGCCCAGTGTTTGTGCACAGTGGAGAAAAAGTGCCACCAAATTACATTTACATACAAATGATAGACATTGGGAAGCCAAAACTGCTCTAAGACTCAGGAAAGTAGTGAATGGAATGAAGACTCTTGGCATACTTCCTTTTCCAAATATATCTGTAAAATCTAATTATTTAGAAACAAAAATGATTCTGGCACTATAATTGGAAGCATAGACAGAAGGAAGAGGAAGCATGGGAGAACGTTATTAATTGTCACCGTTATAGTAAGCAATGACATTGTTAACCTTTGACACACAAACAGGTTTTCTCTAACCTTTATTGAGGAAGCAGTTTAATAAAAGAGGGTGGAGTGTTACAAGGGTTAATCGAATCCTTTATTGTGAAAATAAACTTACAACCATTGAAAACAAGCTCTACGGGACCTCCCAGAGGAGGAGGGACCGTCCGCAGGGGCTGCGGTGGTCCCTCCGTGCTAATTAGGATGTGACCGCCACCCTGGCGGTCACATCCTGCATATTGAAGCAGCACACGCCGCAATGTTAAAAAAATGCATGTTTACCGCGTGGTGCCTGCCGCTTCGTGCACGCAAAGGCAGGGGGGTACCATAGGTACCCCCCATGTGCACCCCCCACCCCCCTTCACCCCTGGGGGCCCGCAACGGGCCCCCGAAGACAACACCGTATGCCTTTCCACGGCGGGAATTCCGCCGTAGAAAGGCATATGACCGCAGCTATCCTAATATGGCTGGCGGTGTCTGATAGACACCGCCAGCCATGTTAAAGCTTTTCCGCCGCAGTCCGAAGGCAACCGCGGTGGAAAAGCGGCAGACGGAAAATAGATCCCCCAGCCATCCTATTCTGGCGGGGGTCTTTTTCCAGTCCGCAGCGGATAATCCGCATCCTCCGGGCCGGAGAAAGCCACCGCCGGCCCGGAGGATGCGGATTATCCGCAATCATAATCGGCCCCTAAATTTGGTATTTGGACCTCATTACAATGTTGGTTGGAAAGCAAACCAACCGACTCCTTGTCAGAATCGGTTCCGACAGGCTCGTGCTTGGCAGTTCCGACCGACCAATTACGATGCTTCCGAACACCGTTCAGAAAGTCTCCCATTGACTTCAAAGGGAGCCTATCTTCCGATTGACAGCACAGCCCCCATTGAAAAAAGGCAGTTGCAGAATAACCTTGCACCCTGTGGCGGGCACCCCATGGTGCCTGTTACACTGTGCATGGTTCTGCAGGAGGGTCCCTTGGGTACCTCCACGACAAACAACTGGAGGCCTCAGGATGAAAGGGGGCCTGCTAGGGGCCCCCAAAGTCAGTTTCCGATAGCCTTTTTGTTTCGGACGTACCGAGTTGGAGAGGCTGTCCGAATCTGACATTGTAATACGTTGTTCGGAAACGCAGTCTGTAGAGCTGTACGATCGGGTTTTGCTGGACTCGGAGTTTATGAATGCCATTCAGAACCAATTTGGAATTACTGAATGGTTACCTTTCCATCGTAATCGGTTGGTCGGAAATGTTTCTGACTCAGTCGAAAACATAGATTCTGATATGGTTTAGGGAAATCCGAATGCCCTTTTCGGAGCCTTTCCCACCAACTTCGTAATAAGGCCCCTAGTGTCTCTTTTTCAATTATGCCCACACTCTCCAAAGTTTATATTGAACTCGGACAGAGCTCCAGATGACTGTATTCATGTCAAAGTGGCTAAAAGTACATGAGCAGGGCACATATAGAGCACCATGTCTGAAGATCTGTGTGTCTCACCAGCTGCCTTAACATTCTGGTGTAAATGCACACTCTCAACAAACAACTCTAGAGCTATTTGTAAAAAGAACAGAAAGATGGGCCAGCCCTGTCTGCTACCTCTTCTTGCTGGAAGTCAAGAGGATCAGGTTCTGTTTTCAAAATTATAGTCTTTGAATCAAAATAATACTTAATTTGAAGACAAAAATGGGAGTGAAGAAGTAAACGTCTGTGAATGTCATTCATAAAAATAATATTTCTACCCAATGAAACATATTTTTGGAATCTCACTAATTTGACAAGAGGTGTCCATTGTCAATCTGAGTTTTAGGTGCATTGCCAAGGACATTTAAAATGTCTAATGTAGCATACCCTTGATGGCGACATACAAAGTACCATTTGGATGATTTTCACTTAATTTGAGTAGAAGTTGTTGGACCTAATGATCACGATCCTAGCAATGGTTTTAAGGTCAACATTAATGGCTGATATGTGACCATATAAAATGTATAGTTTCAAGCCACTACACACCTTATTGATAAATGAAATCATCTTATGTTCTGTGGTGTGTTGTGTTAGGTTTTCTCATGTGGTTCTCAGTAAGTACAGCTGCCACCATAAATAATTCTGGTAGGCACAGCTAGAGCTCACACTGATGTATTGCTACATACAACTGGGATGTCTTAAGTTTGTTCCAGAACTAAAGCACGGTACTGAAGGAAGGGCATTCTATCCTAATGGCAGTCTACGATGACAGCAACTAACCACCTATTCTATGTTTTTTGTCATTTGGAATAATAAGTAAACCCATTACTCCGGACGTTAAATATGATCGGATCTCACAAATAAGATCAGAATCAAAAGCCTTGAGCAAGGATACTTTTAGAAATTACTAATGATATCATGCAGGCCCTTAAGGGGTTAATTTTCACAAGCTTACACAAAGTTTTCCTGTTTTGAAAGAGTGCAGAGAGGTGTGCAACGCACATGTTCTTCTATCTATTGAAGTACACCTTGCCATTGAGAAAAATGCAGTGTATTATTAACACCTTTAAAGATATTTGCCGCCACTCTAATACCAAGTGGTAAATCTCACTTTGGATGGATACTCCTTTCCACCTTCCTAATTTTCAATTTGTAGGCAAGGTATTTCTCTGCTTTGTCTCCTCCTTCATAATAAATTTTATTCTATAATGGCTGTACGTTACTTAGAACATCTCAATCCAACATAGATACTGCTGATGACACCCTCAAGATCATGAAGAGTATCCACTCCGAAGCACCCTCGGAACCCTGCCCTACCACATCTTCAACAGAGCCGGCACCTCCATCACCCCTGAACCGCCGCACCTTCAACTGCTCCATCAACCCTACCATCTTCCCAGAAGAATGTGAACATGCAGAGATCAAACCCCAGCTCAAGAAACCATCTGCCGACCCAACAGACCTCAAGAACTTCAGACCCATCGCTCTGTTCCCCTTTCCAGACAAGGTCATTGAGAAGGCCATCAGAGCCAACTTTCAGAGTTCATCTAAGTGAACCACATCCTGACCTCTCCCAATCCGGCTTCCGAAGCAACCACAGCACCGAGACCGCCCTCCTTGCCACCACAGATAACGTCCACACCTTCCTCGACCAAGGCAAAAGTGCAGCCCTCATCCTCCTGGACCTCTCGGTCACCTTCGATGCCGTCTCCCACTGCACAAGACTCCACGCCGTTGGCATCTGCGTCAAAGCTCTGAAATTGATACGCTCCTTCCTCACTGGCTGAATACAGAGAGTCAGACTACACCATTCCATTGTAAACCCACAGAGATCCTCTGGGGAGTGCCTCAGGACTCTCACCTGAGCCCCATCCTCTTCAACATTTTCATGGCCCCACTCACAGCCATCGTCAGGAACCATGGACCTAACATTTGTCTCTTACGCTGATGATAAACAGCTGATTCTCTAACTCACCAATGAACCCACAGTCGCCAAGAACAACTTCCATGATGGGATGAATCTTGTCGCCACCTGGATGAAGAACAGCTGCCTCAAGTTCAACTTAGATAAGACTGAAGTATTCATCCTGGGCTCCCCCCTCTCCCCGGGACAACTCCTGGTGGCCCGCAGCACTTGGAACTCCCCACAGACCACTAACAAAACCTTGGCATCACCCTGGACTCCTCGCTCACCAGTCACCCACGCACTCATCAGAAGCAAATTGGACTACGGCAATGCACTCTAAGCTGGCATCACCCAAAAACTCTTCAAGAAACTGCAGAACATTCACAACACCTCCGCCAGGCTCATCCTCCACATCCCCATCTGCAGCCACATCACTGGTCACCTGAGAGACCCCCACTGGCTCCCAGTCAACAAAATAATCACTTTCAGGCTCCTCACAAATGCCTACAATGCCCTACATTACACGGGACCTGCATACCTTAACCACTGCCTCACATTCCATGCACCCACCAGAGACCCCCACTCCGCTCAACTGGCCCTGGTCACCTACCCATGTATCTACAAGACTACGGCCAGAGGAAGATCCTTCTCCTACCTCATTGCAAAGACCTGGAACACCTTGCCTCTCCACCTCAGGCAAACACCGTCACTGCCTCAATTCAGAAGGACCTCAGGACCTGGCTCTTCAACAGAACCACAGTGCCTTCGACAGATCAGCAGTCCCCCTCATCCCAACGCCTTGAGACCTTTTTACAGGAGAGTAGTCACGCTTTACAAAACACCTGATTGATTGATAGATAAAGTTGCATTCTAGGGCCAGTGCTATCTTATCTACATTTTTAATAGGTGCTTGAGCCAGTTTCTCCATTCCACTTCTTTCCAGATTATCTTCCTCTAATCTGGATATTAGGGAGCACATAAGGTTAATTTTAGCTGTATCACATAGTATAACTTGTGCCATCTCTTAAGTACTGTTCATCAGATAATAGTCTCTGGGTTCCCCCTTTATCATTTTACTGATCTGGTTGACAGAGTTTAGATCTAAATACCAATACTATGCAGCCGCAAAGAAACACATTTCTTTGCGTGCACTGCATCCCCAAATGCGATGCAGTGCCCACAACAAAATATATTTTATTTATTTATATGTTTACTTACCTGTAAACCTCCGTAATCCATAGATTACTGCCCCTACTCTGCCCCTCCCCCTCCCTATGTCCCCGCCCGGCAGGTACTCCCACTACCGACCGCGGCTGTTACTATGCCATTTTTGCCTACTGATGGTTGTGACCAGTAATTATTCCTGAATTATTTTAGTACGATATACATTTAATTCAAATGTTGAATCTGCTAACAAAATCCAACACACATTCTACACAAAAACACTGCCACGCAGAAAGCTCAATACAATTCTTGAAAGATTGTTCATGTGTACGGTACCTTACTATGCTCTTGTATCTGTTGTAACTTCTAATGCAACAATCCTAAATGTAAAGAGCTCTGATACCCTCTTGGGTCAAGTTCGCGCTATGTAAAACTTTATGAATAAATAAATAAAATAAATAAATATACCCAACACAAAATGAAAAGCAACCACAATACAATAACACAAAACACAGCACAAGCACATAATAAAAAAACAAAACACAACACAAAAATAATAAAAATAATGAAAGAAAACATACAAATACAACACAATATAATATAATTATTAACACAAAACAACCACAACTAATTAAACACCTGATAATTGGGCAACACAGCAACACAAAAAACTACCACTACACATGAGCAATGAATCACAAGACAAAAAAAACTCAAAACAAAAAAATTACGCAATAAAACACAGCAGCACAAAACACACCCCATCTACATCACAGCATAACACAACAAAAACACAATAGCAACTCAAAAAACCATACCATAGCTACAAATCAACACTAAATAAATACATCTAACACTACTAAAGCACAATTGTGTGGTTGTACTGATTTGTTGTATCACACTGATATGTTGGGCTATTGTTTCTGTGTTTAATATTGTGGTTTTGGTATGTAGTTCTGTAGTTGTGTTGTGGGTTGATGATTTATTGTGTGTTATATTGTATTGTGCTTTTGTGTTGTCATTGTTTTGCATTTTGTTGGTGTAATATATAGCGCTGTGTATTTTATGCTGTGAAGTGTTGTTGTAGTATTACGGTGCTGTTGCTGGTTCTCAACTGCAGTATGATTGGTTAAATATGGGCAAACATTTATATCACATATTAACAACTTCACAAATCTCTTTTTGTGATTCATATGCAAAAGGTGGTAGCACCTTGCACTGCACTATTTACCACCAATAACATCTAATGTTGGAGAGGAAATGAAATATGAAGTAATTACGCTACAGCAGACTGCAGTAGAAAAATTATCTAAAAGTATGCATGGGGTTCTCAGCAAATTAAGAAGATGATTGAAGAATAGGAGAAGAAGATTGAATTAGCCAAGAGCACACAGAATCTGATAAAAGGTCTTGGGAGCACAATGTTAAAGCACACACACAAACACACATGCATACACAAGTAGAGAATAGTTAGTTTGTTAAGCATTGTTAGAATTTACAATGAAGTATGTGCAGAGAGAAGTCATAAGATTGGGAATACAGGTGACAAAATGGAATCTGTAACCAATGTGTAACTGCTGTATAAATCATTATTTTAAATTTGTAATAAGCATTGTTCAATTTTGGTATATAGGTGGCTTCCAGTAAAGCTGCAAATTGAGACCAGCTGTTTACCAGTGTGGAGACAGCTACTGTCCATGTTGGGACAGTAAAAAGCTGTGTTCTCTTTGCCAAAAGGAGTCTTATCTTTTTCTTTATTTTAAATTACCCCCAACACAAATAACACTACCAAAAATGTTTTTGTGAGCGTGCACAGTGTTGTGATAACATGGTACTCACATTTCCCAGTTACAGTCATAAATATCTCCTCTAGTACAGGTTTTCTCTTTTATATTTTGGGATTTGTAGTTCTGCTGATCCAATTGTGTAAAGTCAGAACTACAACTCTGAATGAAAAGAGAGAACCAGGACTGGATTAGCTATTTATGTATGGATCTGGAAAACTTTAGAGGTCTGTACTAGTACATAGATGCCACCATTTTGAAGAGGAAAGTGGGACGTTTAAAAAAATAAAATAATCGGGAGAATGTATGTATTTCCCCCCTTCTTTTGAAAACCTGTCAATTTCAGATGGGAGACTGCCAAAATAAAGCCATTTCATACTTCAAGAATCATGAGCCTCCTGCCTGAATCGGGTCTATTGGCATCATGGTCGGACTGGCTGTAGTGGGCATCGTGCATTTGCCTGGCAGGCTGGAAGGGTGAGGTCTGATTTTGCAGCGGGCGTTTTTGTTACTGGGGCCGTTTTTGCTGCAGCAACCAGAAGCAAAAGCAGCAGGAGGCTGGTCCGTCAACATTGCCAGGGCTGCTTCGGGTTCCCAGTCCGGCCCTGATTGGCATGCACGGTAGAATGTAGAATTCATAATACAACAATCTATACACAACTACCTGAAAGTACAAGTACCCAGCTACCAGGCACGGAGAGGCGCCCAGTATGACAGTCTTTGTTTTCCACCCCCACATCAAAACCTGATTTTTCACGAATTCCCTCACTGTCACACTCCCCAGTGCCCCTCATCTTTCCATATAGCCCCTCTCTCACATTCATCTCATTTATTTTATAGTGCTACTCGTACAGGTGTAGGGTGTCAGAGCACTTTACATCACACATACATTATTCCGAGCCAATGAATCATCCATTGTATAAATCGGTCTATAGGAAATGTTGCAAAAGACAATGAGGATAACACGGTGTAGGGGTCACATGTTACTCATAATAGTAAGCAGTATTTTTTATGTGTTTGGTCTGGAAAAGCACAAACTCAGGATTTTAAACATACTGCAGTTGTTGTCTTTACTAGTAATAATGTATTTCCACCCAAATTAATCCCTTTTAGCAACATTAGGATAATGAAAGACTGGGTGAAAAAAATAACATTCTAACCTATACCATGCAGTGTACATGGATCTCTTAGATAACAGTTCACAGCTCATCTAGCTATATTAGGACTGTAAATTATGAACTGCAAGTAACAAGAGGATCTCTGTGACAAAGCAGTAATGCACTGAGCTATGCACATAAAATACAGGGGCATATTATCAAGGGGGTTTGTCTACGCTTTTTTGGCTTTAAAAGCCAAAAAAGCGGAGATAAAATTATCTCCCTATTTCCTAGCTGTCGCTAACACCAGTTAGCGACAGCTAGTAGGAGATAGCGACCATCTTGGACCCCGCTTATTTATCACTAATGACATGCAAAGTGGGCGTGCCAAGATGTTAGCGACTGGAAACAGTCGCTAACATCGCTATCTCCTATTACCAACTTTTGGAGATATTCGCACTAAGCGCGAATATCTCCAAAAGCTAACACCTGCCCCTGTGCAGCTCTTAGCCATGTTATCCAATGGTAGGTGGATAACATGGCTAAGAGCATTAGCTCGGTGATGCATGAATATCGCTGACTTTTCACCGATATTCATGCATTATTGCCGATTTTTATCGCATTTGCGATAAAAATCGCCGCAGCTCAGCGATAATTTTTTATCTTTAACCAAGCAATAGCGATAATTATCGCTATTGCTTGGTAATATGCTCCACAGTTCACTGATTTGGGTGGTAAATGTTCTTTGCACCAGGCATATCAGCCCTGCTACTGTATCATGAGTTGAAACTGATGCTAGACACAACTAGGATCTCTCTCTAGCAGGAACATTAATCACCTGAGTTACCTTGACATTTTATAGTTGCCTGAAATCTGCTGGACACCTAATGAACTCTGCAGCTGGTGCTTTTTAAACCTCTGGTACTACCCCTATCCCTCCACCAAATTCAGCGCCAAGAGCGGCTGCACCAGTCGCACTACCCTAGAGCCGGTGTGGGTTACAGCCCAGCCCACCCACTACGCGGAGGAAACATAATCAGACTTTGCAGATTAATCTGCGTCACTCGCCTCCACTCCACACAACTTTCTTTTCTGTGTTCAGGAAGACAGAATAGGAATGCCACAGCAGTTGGAAGGCACTATGCCACGCCCAAAAAAGAGCCAGACAAACATTTCTTATTGCATCAGATTTCTAAGTTACTGTTTGTCCTCAGGCAACACATGAAAAACAATTTGCGTCTTTAACGTACTGAACACAAGCTGTTTCCCCGCCTATCCCAAGAGAGACAATAAACCGGGGAGGTTCCCTGCGCTGTTCTGTGTTAGATTAATTCGGTAATGGTTCTGTCTGAAAGGTGTGGCTGTGAGCACAAAGGATTAAGGGCGCTGTTGACATTAAGTATGCCTCCATGCACAAAGCAGAAAAGCTAGAATTCCTGTAATACAGCTTTGCAATTCGGAGGAGTATGCCAGTATGTTTTCTATGTTTCCACGGGCGGCTTTAGCTAGTGACGGCCAGCTATTTATTGAAAAGACGTCACGGGTACAGCGCCATTGGAGGAATAGGTCTCCTGTGTTCATGTCTGTTCAAACAATTCATTCCTTAATATTAAATGTGTAGTTGTACAACAAAGGGTTTGGAAGCAGTTGAGATCCGTGTTGTCTTCTGATTTGTATCTGGGTTGGTGACGATTGGCTTCCAAGAGGGGATGTGCGTGGATTTGGGAGGGGGAAGTGCAGGGGCTCATAGTGCCATTATCGGCAACTTACCCCCACCCACCGTCTGAGCATGCATGAATAAATAAATACACAAGACAACTTTGTTCTGGGAAAATATTGCTGCAGGTTTATTCCATACAAAGTATGCAATATGGTGGGTTATCTTACGGGCGATCCAAGGGCGGGCAGCTGAACCAACCTATGCTGCCCCCGCCCGCCTGATGAGCCAGCACTGTGGGATATCCAGACAGTGCTACATCTTTGGTAATCCTCTTCCGGACCACGTTGGTCTCGTATTACTCACGCCCTTTCCGGGGCGGAGCACAGGCCCGGTCTGGCCGTTGCGGGCACTGGGCAATCCCCCGGTGCGCCGCACGGGTGGGGGCCGTTTTGTTACAGGGCCGTTTTTGCAGCGTTGCTCCAAAAACGTCCCTGTAACAAAATCTGCCGAAAACCGGCCTTGGTAACGAGAGCGGTCGCACCCCCAATCCCCATCCCCCCCCCCCCCACCCCCCTTCCCGGGGGGTTGGGGGGGCCGGCCGAGCACTTTGGTTCTCAGTCCGGCCCTGGCGGAGCGTAGCAGGGCAAACCCCCGGTTGGTCAGGCCCCCAACCGCCCGACCAACCGCGCCGTCACAGTTTTCCAGTAATCAGACCTGGTCTTTGGCTCTGGCACCCTTACTGTGCCGCGCAGAGGTACCCTTACTGTACCCGTCTGTGGCAGAGGTACCCTTACTGTACCCGTTCTGCTATAGATCGACCAGTAACTGCGCCACAGCTCTGGAGGTGGCCCCCGTCGCCGCTAGAACCCCCTGCCCCACCAAAACAGCTCATTTCTGACCTGCATTCTGCTTTCTAGGGCCTCGTACATGTCCACTGGAAAGTGTCCATGTCCACCTGTGACAGATGCACCCCATGTCTGTCAACCTGACCTGGGCGTACGCCTGGATGGCAATGGTGACAATGGACCCCATCTTTTGCAATGTAGCATTTAACATTAGCCTGGATCAGCTCATGTCTGATGAAACCCTGGCCCCACAGCTCTGCGAACGTAGGCCATGAGCAGTTTCTTCTGCAGGGATGTTCAACGGCTTCCTCTGCTTAGCTCAGACCTTTGTGGGGGATCAACTCAGACCACCAGAGCTCACATTGACCCCTTTAACTGCTGATATCACCAAACAGCGCATTTCTCCCTGCAACCGCTCATTTCCAGGTCTCCTGCAAATCTAAGGGAAGAGGTCCCTCCCTACTGGAGATGGATGAACCCCATCTATAACACAATATTCCTTGACATTAGCTTGGAACAGCTAGTGTCTGACGCCATAGACCCTTCTGGCCTGTGATCCTGTGCCAAGAACTGTTCACCCTACTGCGGGAAAGTTCCACTGCCTTACATGACCAAGCCCCGTACCAACTCTGGGCAGGACGAAGTCAGACACCAGGCTGACATTAACCTAGTTGCCACGCTTCTAGCACCGTGTGTGCCTGAACACCTGTGTCCCCCATTTTGTGGGACGGTAGCCCACTTGTAAGGTAACTGCTCCCAACCCTGCCTGCCTACTTTGGCTAATCGGGCGAGGAGTATTGTGCTTCACATTTGCACAGTCCCTATGCTTTCTAAATCATGACGCACAGGAATGTTCAGAACTAGAAGTATGTGGATGAGCAAGAGTACCTTCCTGCCATTGACATGCATCCTTTATTCCTTAAAGGAATTCCGCCAGCTCAGTTCCCTCTGTGGTGAAAACCCTGGCATCCCAGCTAAGAGAATCTGTCTGATTTAATACAGTGTGCACTGAGCGATATGGTGCCTAACATTAACATTTAGGATTGACAAATGTTCTTTTACATAGTAGCCTCTTGTGCTTGACACCTTGTTTCCCCATTTCTTGGGATGGCAGCACACTATGTTGGCTGGCTGCGTCACCACCAAGCGAGGAAACTGTTACTAACCGGGCGGGCATTTGCGCCTAACTGCAGGATCATGTCACCTACCCTTGGTTCTGGGGTGCACTTATTTCACCCCGTTGGCCAGACGGATGCACAAATCCCTTTGATTGCTAAACCCTTGTGAACACCCTAATGTTGTCAAATCTGGTTTGAAACAATATATGTCTTGTGCCCACTATTGGAGACACCTCACCCTTTCGTGCAATTACAACTTACGCAGCGCACCCCGCTTGCTTAACTGCCGTCGGATCACAGATGCCCAGTACCTACTGTCCATCTCCGACCCTGGATACTTTAAACCTGCCAAAGTATTGTGAACCAAGATTCCCAGTTCCCTGTTTAGCTGCAGTAGACCTTCAGTGGATCCGCTAGGAGATACGACAGACCGCATCCATTATGCAAACCTTAAGTATGCAATTTTCACCTGGGCGTACCTCAACTGATACATGCTCCACACAGCTGTAAGGCCTGAGACACAAGTATCTTAAACCTATTTACTGTTTTTTTCACTTGGCACCCTTCTGGCTAACACACACACTCCGCAGGGCTCAGGGCAAATGCTGCTGTATAAGTGACGCACGCTGAGGACACTATACTCTAACAGGGTCACCTATGAACAGCGAACTATGGCATTCTGTAATATAACCCGCCTGCACGAGTCACCCAACAGACAAGTTGGCCCTGACTGCCTTGTGTTCTGGTGCCGGATTTGGGAAGGCGTGTCCCATGTTCTATCAACTATTGGGGTGTTGGAATGCTGATGCAAGGTGGGGATGTTAACCTGCCCCAACTCGCAGCACCACAGCTTGCGCAAGCTTACGAGATACTAGAACATTTTTGGACATTTCGTAAATGTGACACATAGGACTTGTCCTTCAAACTTAGCCTATTTGTGCTTTCTTTGACTCACTGCTCCCACCCAGTTTGACCCCAAAACTTTGGGGCACCTTTAGTAGTAACATGCCTTTAATGGTAAAGCCTGTCCATAACTATTGTCTATATAGGGACAAAAGATTAACCATGATCTCATCACTGATGAAGTCTGTGATGTCATATTCGCTACCTCTGGCATGTTACATAAATCGCCATAAACTTCCCCCTTCCCATCAAGAGCACAGTACATGGTAAGGGTGCGATGGGCTAGTTACTCTCCTGAGGCCCACATGCCATTGCACTTGCGGCACTAATGAAAACTTTATCGTTTTGGCTGTGTCAACTTTGTTGCCTGTGCCACCCTACAGCCCATGGAAATAGTGCAGAACTCTTGCTTACTACACTGCGTCGTGAGCCCACTGTACTCACCAAATTCCTTTACAATTCCCACTTCTGTCTGTAATTGGGAACACGTTCACCCCATGGTATCTTGGTGCTGCACAACATGTTTATTGTTACTCTTTTATTTTTTGTAGTAGTAGTATTTATTTATTTGTTGATTAATTAAAATCATTACAAGCAGAAAAGATAAAAACAACCAAGTAAAACAAGCATGTACATTAGTAGATGACCATTCCATCAAAACATTCATACATTACGCAAATAATTAAAATACATAAGACTTACTAAAATGCCTTACATTGCCCCAAAAACTATAATAGCAGCATTTACATAAAGTGACTGGTGTTGGCAGTTGCAAGTACAGATACCAAATTTAGCTGTAATTCATGTAAAAACGATAATAAAGTGCATCATTAATACATTACACAATAATTAAAATATATAAGACTTACTAAAAATGCCTTATAAATACCCCAGGAACTAGTATAGCAGCATTTACATAAAGTGACTTTTGTTAGCAGTTGTAATTACCTATGCAAAATTTAGCTGTATTCCATATGCAAGCAATAAGAAAATTGCAATATGCATGACTATATTAAAATATACTCCTAGTCCCTTAGGCTAAATTAACACTTTGCATCCAATGATACTTAAGTTATGTTTCTTTACGCATTTTATATCGCAATACAATTATTTATCCTTTCTACTCCATTGAGTTTCTTCTCTGAAATAATAATAAACTTAACAAAAAGATAAGTACTTTTGATATTCTCCCCACTCAAACAGGTAATAATTGCTTGTCTACATGTTCTAATTCCTAATTCATTAAAGATCGATTTTAGGATGGATTTCCGAGCTCTGCCAATGCTGGGCATAAGGTTACTATATGGGTTATTGTTTCATCCCTTTGCCTACAAAGCCTGCAAATGCTTGATGGCCATTGATTTTCCCATTTTGGTATGCCATCCTTTGTCGGGTATCTTCCCAACCTTAAGTGCATACATTTATTCTTTAACCTTGGATTTAAGTGATATGCTAAATAGGGTTGAGGCATCAGCTTACCAAAGAAATTAGCAATTGTCCAGAAATGATTTCTTTTCCTTAATTCTTCTTTGTCAGCTATGACCGTTAGGAGTGAGGCCATTTGATTCATTTCTTTTTTTAAAACTACTTTACTCCTCATTTCATTTTCTAAATTAGTGTAATCAAAGTTACATAGGCCTTCAGTTAGGTAGAGCTGCCAGTTTTTTTAATATTCTCCTTCTGATATTTCGAGCCAACAAAGCTTTGCCTAAGATCCTTCCTCCGAGTGGGCTAATGATATTAAGGACTTCATAACAGCTGATTGACGCGCCACAAATTGGTTTTTCAATCCAAATTCCAATCTTATGTTTGCTCGACTGATATATTTAGGAATTTTAAAAACCGCTTTATAAGTTCTAATTTCTATATCGTCGAGCACTTTCGCGTCTTTACCCCGAAAGATGAGTGAGCAATAGTCCAAAGATGGAATTAACCTTGCTCTCATCACCTTCATCAAATGATCATAATTAGGGCATAATAATTTGTCTCCTAGTTTCCTGAAGGCAAATGCAAGAGAACAACCCTTGGCTTCAAGGTTATTAAAATGTTGTCTAAATGGTAGTCCTTCATTAAACGTAATCCCAAGGTATTTATAAGATTTCACATTTTCAATTACCAGGCTATTAATATTCCACTCTTTAATCCTCTGTTTCTCTTTTCCCATAGTCATTATTTGTGTCTTTTTTGTATTAATTGTTAGTCCATTTTGTGTAACATAGCCATTAAAAGAGTCAATTAACCTATTTAACCCTATTTCTGTTTGGCTCAATAAAATGGTATCATCTGCATATTGCAGGTATTTAATTTCTTGACTATGAATAAAAGGCGAATGTGAATTACTATCTTTAAAATGGGCTGGCAAGTCTGCCATAAAAAGATTAAAAAGGCAACGAGCCAACACACAGCCTTGTTTTAATCCCACATTCGTATCCAATCGACGGGTCATATACTTTCCATCGCCAATTTTGATCTGCACCCAGGTCTGGGTGTATAAAAGTATAATCATCTTTAATAGAGATTCCAGAATACCCCAATTCCTTAACTTGCCCCAGAGAATATTTTGCGGCACGGAGTCAAAAGCGGCTTTTAAATCAATAAAACACACATATAATCTTTGTATCCTGGTTTTGGCTCTCTCACCTAATAATGTTAATAAAATTAAAATGGTATGGGTAGATTCTCCCTTTCTAAACCCAGTTTGGAAATTGGGATAAGATCTTCCATTGTTGCCCAAGCCTCTAGCTCTTCCAACAGGCAACTAGCAAACATTTTTGCCTTTACATCGATGAGCGTAATTAAACAGTAATTAGCCGGATTATCCTGTGGGCCACTCTTATATATCGGTTGAATAACACTCCCATGCCAAGATAGCGGAATAAGACCTGTTTTAAGAAATACATTAAAGAGAAGCATTAGCAACTCTGGCCAGTAACTTATATCAGCTTTAAATATTACGTTCGGGATACCATTTGGACCTGGTGCTCCGTTGGATCTAATCTTATTTATCGTTTTTTTTACTTTATCGAGCGACTAGGGCCCCAAATCCACTCTACATTGGGGTGAGGGAATGCAACCCTCACTCCCTCTATCTATTATTTTATGCATATCGATTGGACTATTATTAAAACATTTATTATTATCTAGACATTGGGTATCTATTTTCTTATTAAAGAAGCTCACCCAACTCACTTCATCAACATTAGCACTATTGCTTCTATTATTGCCGTTCTCGATGTTATTAATAATGCTCCGAAATAATCGTAAATCTTTGAATTTACAAGCATGATGGACTTTTGCCCATGTTGTTTCATAAAAACCTTGCTTAGCCCTCCAGATTTCCGGTTTGTATCTCTGTTTTAACTCTCTGATTTTAAACGATGCAGTTTGCAACGATAGCCTATTTTTATTCCGGTGCAGTGATCTTATCTCTTTATTAAGCTTTCTTTTTTGATATAGTAGGTGAGAAGAGTACCATCCTGGTTTCTTAGGATTTAACATAATACCATTAGAGGGCTCATCTCTAACAGCTTTAGCCAACAGTTCATCACATAAATGTGCCCATAAATCAACCATAGATTTCCCTTCATCATAAGCTGCATGGACATCCTGGATTAAACAGTTAAGCACTCTCAAGATTTTATCCTCAGTTTTAACATTCCATGTTAACCTTTTAAGATTAAAGGATGTTGGTGCTTTTGCCAGAATCTTAGTTTCTGGTAAATGGTCTAGATCTATATCAAAATTGATCACTTGTGGATTGTGATCACTTTCAATTCTTGGGGCAATCTCATAGTTTTTTAACTAATTCATATAATTTCTCAGACATTATAGTGTAGTCTATTACAGAGGAGCTATCTGCTTTGTTGAAAGTCGGAATATTATCAGGGTCATGCATAATCTTTAAATTGTATTTTTTAAACTCACAATCTGTCCATTGAGCTAGCCATTTTAAGTCTATTGTCTGTCTTTTAAGAGCCATAAAGTACATATTAAAATCACCAGAAATAATAAATACTGAATCCAAGTGCTCATAATATAATGTTTTTATCATCCCCCAAATCTGAGTAATTTGGGTAGATCTAACCTTCTTTTTGCAACTTAAATACACATTTATCAGAATAATTGAGTGACTTGCTATTAGTTTAACGCACTGTAACCATTTTACATGAAGGTCAATTTCAAAGTGAGAGGCTTTTAGTTTTGATGATATATATGTGGAAAGACCACCACATGGGCGACCTGAGTTGGCTTCTCGTGTTGCAACATTACACTATTCAACATAACCTATAAAAGGTTCTTTTGACGTGGCCCAAGTTTCCTGGAACATTAATATACTAAAAGCCTTCAAAAAAAATCAATTACATATTGATCCTCGATTAATGAGTTTAGGCCATTGGTGTTCCAGGAACAAAGAATCAAAGGATTTGATATATATCAATTCTTCGTTTCAAAATTATGATTTGCTAGAATTTCTGGAAGCCAACTCCAATCCTCTACTAACTCTGGGACTTTCTTCAATGTCTCACAGGTTCGCAGACAAGACTGGCTGCTTCTTACCTTGATGCCATATGCTAAGTTCAATTCCTTAGATGCGCCTGACGCATTTTTAAAAACTCTAACCTGTTCTACTATGGCTCTTTTTTTGTCGTCAATTTTTTGAGTAACCATAGCTAATTTTTTATCATCCCCTTTTGGTTCATTTGGTATTAGCAGCATCGGGTAGCTGGGTGCTTGAACTCGCCCAAGTTTAATGCCCCATTTTTCAAATACGCTACTGTTCGGTGTTCAGTGTGGAAGCAGGCAATGGTCATCCCGCTGCTTAAAAAGCCGAGACTTGACCCGAAAGCCCCAGCCAATTACAGGCCAATTTCGCTGCTGCCGGCTCTTGTAAAAATTCTGGAGAAGCACGTCCAGTCGGTGCTCGCCAATTTTCTGGAGTCTCATGAGATCTTACACGACTCCCAGTCGGGCTTCCGTTCTAATCGCAGCACCGAGACCGCGCTCCTTGAGGTTTCTGAAACCATTAAAGGGGTGTTGGATACCGGGGGCAAAGTCATGCTGGTGTTGTTGGACTTGTCGGCGGCTTTTGACACCGTCCCTCATGAGGGCCTGCTCGCAAGACTCTTTGAGATTGGTCTGCGGGGGACGGTGCTCAAATGGTTTTCTTCCTTTTTGGCCGGCCGCCGGCAAACGATCTGGACATCATCTGACACCGCTGTAATGCCGCCTTTGGGAGTCGGGGTCCCTCAGGGCTCTATATTGAGCCCAACCCTTTTTAACATCTTCATGACCCCTTTGGCGGCGGTGGCGGAGTCATTTGGTGCCCGGATCGTGTCATATGCCGACGACACCCAGCTCCTCTTCTCTTGCGAGAGAGGGGCTGACTTTGACGGGGAGAGTATCCAGAATTGCCTTGGGGCTGTGTTCGCATGGTTCCAACTGAACAGCCTCAAGTGCAATTCCGACAAATCGGAGGTACTCTTCTTCGGGTGCGATACGGAGCCTAGCTGGCAGGCCTGGTGGCCCATCGACATGTTCCCTCCGTCCGGCTCTTCTCCCATGGCTAAAAACTTGGGGGTTAAGATGGACAAGGGGCTGACGATGAAAGCCCAGATCCTGGGGGTAACCGGCACCTGCTTCGGCCTGTTAAAAATGCTGCGGAGGTTTCTGCCTCTCTTGTCTGAGGAGCACAGGAGGCTGACGGTGCAGGCTCTGATAGGCTCCAGGTTGGATTATGCCAACATTCTTTACCTGGACCTGCCAGAGTATCTGCTGCAGAGGCTTCAAGTTGCACAGAACGCGGCGGCCAGGGCCATCTTTGGCTTAAGTAGACGCACCAGCACCTCTGGGTTGTTGGTGACGCTACACTGGCTTCCCATCCGCCAACGGATCGCCTTTAAGGCTCTGACCTTGGCCTACAAAGCGCTCCATGCGGTGGGAGCTAAACATCTCCAAAAGAGACTGACCTTTTACCACCCGACTCGCTCGTTGAGGTCGGAATCTCTACTTTTGGCAGCTGTACCGCGTGTGAAGAGGGCTCGCCTCGGGGGCCGCTCTTTCAGTCTATTGGCCCCACAGATGTGGAATTCATTACCGCTCCCTCTGCGGGGGGCGTCTACTCTCCTTGATTTTAGAAGAGGCCTCAAAACCTGGCTGTTCTCCCAATAGGTCTGCCAGTAGTTTCGCTTTTTTGCTGTTTGCTTTTTAACCTCTTTTATCTGTGTTGTGTTATTCTAAAATCTGTTCTCCTTACCTAAAGCGCCGGGACACTCTTTTTGAGTAACCGTTGCGCTATACAAAAGAATAAATAACATAACATAACATAACATTCGCCATTATTTTATCAACAATTTCTATATTTAACCAAGTTGTAATTGTTATTTCCCTATCGCATTTTTCACTTTCTTTTTTAAACTCCACAGCTTCCAGATCCGTGGTTACCACCACATCTTTAAGATCTATAGTAGCATGTAATAATTTCAGGATGTTACCACGATTTAAGATATCATGTGGGCCTCTTGAAGTGTAATGAGGGCTAAAGGCAACTTTCCTCATATCGGTCGTCAAATTTAAATGCTCAATATTGTCTATCTCAATTATAAATGGTGGTCATGAATTGTCCTTAACGGGCACAGGAATCCTTATCGTCATCAAGTTGACTTCTTTAACTTCCTTTATTAATCGCTCTTGTGTCCCGCAGAGGGCCACTTGATCGAATCTATTAACACCTTGCTGATAAATGTGATTCACTAAATTCTGATTAACAATCTTATTTTGTGCATATTGGTCAACCACTACTTCATTACTTGGTTTCCGGCTTAATTGAGACCCCAGTTCATTGCTCATACTACCCACTTGATCATTAGAGTCCACTAAATTCTCAATATGACTAGGTTGTGTACTAATAACTTCCACAATTAGTGATTTATCAGATGCTTTATCTTTTATTATTCTTGGAGCTTCGCCTATGAGACCAGAACTAAAATTGTGATGAACGTCCCCTAGTTTTTCAGTGTCACACTCCATTGTTTGATTTGCCTTTACCTTGAATCCTGATTTCTTATTGGGTCCAAAAATCGGGAAATATGATTTCATTTCAGATGCCATTACTTTCAAGAATTTAGGATCATCACTCACTTTATTACTAATAGACGTTAATTCATGTGCTTTCTTATTGTGAGCTTTCCTTAACCTTTTTCTAGTCCTTTTCGAAAGGTTTGTTGGTTTTAATGGGCCGCTTGAATCTTGGCGTTGTTTTAAACATGTCTTTTTTATACTACTTGAATCATCAGTTAGCCTTGAAAAATCGCTAGTCACATCCTCCATTACCAGGCTATCATTAATGATGTCACTTTCGAATTTCGGATAGGGGATCTCGGTTGCTTGTGAGTTGCTATCCTCCTTTACATGTGGCAACTTATCAGCGTCAATTAATATACTTAATTTATTTGATGGTTCAATGATTTCATTACTACCTTGCTCATCTCTACACAACAGCAATTTAACTTCTTGCACCATGGAACTTACTATTGAGGGCAAATTGGAGATCTTATCTATCAACTGTGCACAGGTGCAGGTTATGAATGGACTATCCTTATCTGCTTGCACCTTCATAATCAGGTTAGTCAGATGCAAGAGTTTGGTGTCAATGCCCGCCACATGGGACGCTAGCGTGTTTAAAATATCCACCTGAATATCCAATTTGTCTGAGTGGAAATTAAGCGCGTTAGTAATTGAGCCCATGGTGTGTAAAAGGCAATCCCATAAGCCCTGCTCCGTGCTAAGCTCACTCCTTTTTGAGTCACCTGGGGTTCCATGAGGGTCAACCTCTGCTTTAGATAATGACGATATATTCACTGATTTAGACTGCCCTATAATGTGTATTAGAAATCTTCTCAGAACTGCCAACACCTTGATCGAATGATGATATATTGGTATTAAGGCTATTGTCCATTGTTATACTTGACTGGTCCGGATTAAAAAAGCTATCATTACCACCTTTAACTGAACAGCTAATTGGGCTTGGCAGTAAGTCCTGTGCAACTAGAATTGGTTCACTGGGACCGGCATTGAGAGCTAACTTTCCAACTTCGGTACCAACTTCAGCTTCAGCTCCTAGATGATACACATTATCATGTTCATTTACGTTCCTAAACATACAAGGAGACAAATCGCACATTCCAGACTCCCCTTTATAGTTCATCCCTTGAATGGTAATTTCGAGATCATCTGCCAGCCGAGTCACTCCCTGAGCTGCCGCATCACAGACATGAATTTGCACCTGAGCCTGTAACAGACCTGCTACCATTAAAGGATGGAATGGGAGTGCGGGGACAGGTGATTAACCACTGCAGCATCCAATTTTTCCAGCAGCTTAGGTTCGGTCAGATAACTATCTGAGCAACTTATTTTCTCTTTTTTACACAGGGGGGAAGGCAAAGGAGAAGACAGTGAACATTCACTAACCCCCCCACTGGAGTCTTCCTTATATGGGGACTTCCTTTTATGATTATCTTTGTGATTATCTTTATCTTTATCAGATAGGGTTTGATGGTACTTAAAAAAGTAGCTCTTTATCGACGACTGCGCCACACATGGAGACTGGATATGACACAAGTCTTTACTAAGAGAGACAGAAGACACTTTTTCCTCAGCTGGGGTACACAGATTCTCCTCTGAACAGGCACTTCTTTTGTTAATTTGCATGTTTCCCTCCTGTTCTCCATTATCCTTACCCCTGCTCAGTTGGGTTGAAACTTCCGCAGGGGCTTATCTCCTCTGACTTTTGAGTTTAATTAGAGGTTTGTATAGAGTTTTGAGGACCCCCGCGCTGGCGACCAGACCTCATCATCATTAGACACACAAAGTCCACCTTACAAAAAAGACCTCCTACACCTTCTCTCTCCTTCTCTCTCTCCTTCTCTCTCTGAGTTCGTGTGCCCAAAATCTTTAATTCATATAGGGTACAGGTTTTGACAGGTTTTGACAGGGTTTGAGAAATTCGAGGGCAAGGGCGAGACAGCTTCCAAGTAATCAAATATTCCGATATTCAAATATTCAATCACACAGGGAGCACCACTCCCACTCCACGGGAGCTTCCTCAACGGTCCTTACAGGTCAAGCGTCGGGGGCAGAATATCTCTCCGAACTCGGACTCATGCACCCCCACTCCCGCCACCTGGACGATTCTGCCGCACACCGACCCCCGTCTGGCCACCCGGACTATGAGGTACCTCAATTTACACTAGTCGGTAGTGCTCGTCCTAACGACTTAATGCACCCCACAGCAACTGCTACTACGGCTCGCCAACTCACCACTCTCCTTCGCACTCCTCTTACTTTTTTTTTCACCGTTCCACTCTGCTCACCCAATATTGGTGGCGGTTACAGCTAAGTTACTTCAGCGGAGAGGAGGCGACAACTAAAAAAGTAGCGGGTCTGCTCACTTGCTCGCCAACCATGTCATACACGTCCGGCTCGATCAGCAGTAGCCGGTAGCCGGTAACCCTCGTTCAAGTTGCTGTTTGGTCAGGCCGCTCAGGTCGCTCTGACATCTTTCGCTCGCTCACTCCTATACTACTACACCAAGCCTCATGCCGCACGCCGTTTCTGCTCCACCACCACAGCTCCTACCCATGCTCAACTCCGCTTCTACTTCTGCGGTGTATCTCGGAGCTCCGTTTCAGTTACTGCCGTGCGGTGAGGTATGGTGTATCTCGTTGTATCTCTGAGCTGTCGGGGTCCTTCGTTGCCTCCAGCGTGAACGGCTCCCGTTTCAGGGCTCCCACTGCACCCCCGCTCACGCTCGACAGCCCCGCTCAACAACTCGACTGCTCAACAGCTGCAACTGCTCAACAGCTCAACAGCTATTGTCACTCAGCTCCACGGTACTGATTTTATCTACCTCAGAAGGATGAAATGCTGAGTGGGTTTACCAGGATCTGACCTGTGGCCAAGAAGTTGAAACAAGCCACTTTCTGTTCACCCGCTCCCCAGGCCTGTGAAATGTTATCCCCGGGCCGACATCTGGCACTTTAACCCTTACTTGGACAGGCCCAAGCTAGAAACCCAGATCTAGAAGGCCTGCCAACCGACTGACCACATTCAACACCAGAATGTCATGCAGCCCCTCTGTAGCTTAGATACTAAACCAGGTGTAGATGTTTCAGAAGACCCTTCTCTTGGCACCTGCCTGCCACAAATTTTGCTGGGTGTCTTAGTCTGTTGAAACCCGGGCGCAGGGTAGACTGCACAACTATGCCCATGGGGAAATAGGCATTTCCTTGCAAGTGGAGGAGAATGATGTAAGAATGAATATATGACCAAACGAGGAATAACAGTGAAAAATATGATGCACAAGGAGTTAAATTGAGAAGTGGAATATTGACTTCTGCTTCCACTATGGCTACAGTGCCGAGGCCAGGGGTACTATCTAGTGCCCCTATGTTGCTATGTTTTACCCTTACGTGTCTTCAGGGCTGGGCACGTCGCCACACTTGGATTAGATAAGGAACATGATAATTTGAGTATAAAATAGGTGTGCAACCTACCCCTACATGAATTTACTATATACTGGCCCTATCAGGTTAGCACCCACTGAAAAATAGAATATGAACTTATCACGTAGAAGAAGCTACGACCCACCAGCAAGGCGGAACATCTAATTTCAAGCAGCAAGTTTATTTATGGAACAATTGTCAGCACACTGGAGACGATTCATTGAACATGGGACTATGTTCACGTAGTCATTTTAAATTGTATTGAAAATGTTTCCAAAACAGCGGTTGATAGCAGTAATTGCTTCACATCAGATGTGAGTCCTGCGGTGTTAATGGGCGGCGCAGTCTGGGAACGAGGGGCGGACTGAGGGTTTAAATACCAGGTGTTTGTAGCATTACGAAAGATTTTCGCCGTTAGAGCGAGGGGAACAAGTCGGCGTCAGTGGAGCAGGTATGCAAGGGTGTCAGCGGGCGGTTAAGTACAGCAGATTGGGTAGCAACAGAGGACTTTAAGCATTCTTTGATTACTGTAATGGGCAGAATGTTTGAGAGAGGGTAGGAATACAGCCGCAAAGTTTATTTAACACGAAGCATTGCCTTAAGTAAATCTTGTGAATGACAGTATAAATTCAGCGCATTATTGGGAAATCTGTTTCTTTAAACATGTATTGCAGCTGGGTACTATGAAGGAGTGTCTAACCGGAGGGATGTAGTGAAAAGTAAACGGGTCAGGAGGGGTGAGGATATGAGAAGGGTTCACTGACGGGATTACAGGTTAATGTTGTTTGCGCTTAGGCGTATTTATGAGACCTGAGTGTTTTATATTACCACAGTATATGAGATGACGATTATGGGGCCCTTTGAAAATAGTTTGCAGGTCAGTACTGCTGGCTGAAAAGATGTATAAAAACATGTTTTACTTTGACATAATGTGATGTACAGTATATTAATTTTGTTTAATTGATCTTTCCAGTTACCCCTGACGAAGGGCCCATAGAGGCCCGAAATGCATTGGGTTTTTAAATAAACTGCTTCAGATGAAATTGGCGTTTTTACATATTCTTGAATGAAGAGGCACGGATGGCAAGCACCGGAAATTGGCATTTCCTTGCAAGTGGATGAAGAATGATGTAAGAATGAATATATGACCAAACGAGGAATAACAGTGAAAAATATAATGCACAAGGAGTTAAATTGAGAAGTGGAATATTGACTTCTGCTTCCACTATAGCTACAGTGCCGAGGCCAGGGGTACTATCTAGTGCCCCTATGTTGCTATAATTGGTACAGAAACAGCAGAGGAACTTCCTGGCGGTTAAGAAGAAACTCAGGGACAAAGATTTGCGGTACACTATGATGTTCCAGGCTCGTCTGCGAGTGGAAGTGGAGGGAAGAGCGTGGTTCTTCGATAATCCTGAGGTGGCATCTGACTGGCTCGATAGCCGGCCCCCTGGGGGAACCGGATCATCGGACAGAAGTCAAGAACAAGCAGAGCAGGAAAAAGATTAGGAATTAACACCCACTCACACGGTCTACCCGAACATTGTCAGGTACAGGGGCATTGACCCCAAGATAAAGCATCAGACCCTCTTCTGGGTTGCAATGACTTTGTGATAAGTAATAAG
Organism: Lissotriton vulgaris; assembly: GCF_964263255.1. NCBI lineage: Eukaryota > Metazoa > Chordata > Amphibia > Caudata > Salamandridae > Lissotriton > Lissotriton vulgaris. The sequence continues at coordinate 532,466,637 of NC_141689.1, forward strand.
GGCTCCAAAGAACGAATTGTTTGAGATGATACAGGTTCTGGGGGGACGGGACGGGGTGCTGGAATCCTCCTCTCTACTACCTTTAGTTAACCTTTAGTTTTAGTGTGTAGGGCGATGGGCACTCTGCCAGTTTGGGATGTGCGAAAGCCAGGAGCAGGGGTGCAAGGTGGGGGGGAGTTGGGAGAGGGTGGGGTTGTTTTTCAATGTTGTAATTTTGTTGTTGATAATTTTGATTTCTGAAACAGCATCAAAGGTCCCTGCATAGCTACCCAAAATGTCGCAGGTACGAGATGTCGAATGATAGACAGAGATCGGGGATGAAGGTGATGAGCTGGAATGTCAATGGGTTGGGTGAAAAAACAAAGAGGAGAATGGTTAACCAATTTATCAGGATGCATGCTCCGGAAGTGATCCTTTTGCAGGAAACTCACCTGGTAGGGAACAAATGTATAGCCTTGCACAGGGGAGAGTATAAACTTGTAGCACATGCGGGTTTTACCTCGGGGTCGAGGGGAGTAGGCATACTGATCAAGAATTCCTTTCCTTTCACAATACATGCCACTTGGACAGACAATAGAGGCAGATATGTGGGGTCTCGGGCCAATGGGAAGGGAAAACAGCCACATTTGTCTCAATATATGTCCCTCCCGGTCTGTGGACAACACGTTCAGGGACCTAGGCGCGATTTTCCTTACACTGCCTTCGGGAGTCTTGGTATTGGGTGGGCGATTTCAATGTCGTCATGTCTGGGGATCTAGATCATCAGCCCCCTCAGGTGCTTAGACCAGCTCAGAGGGGGCTTCCCAAATTCGTAGATACATTGGTGCTGATGGACGCTTGGAGGGCATGCATCCCGGACACAAAACAATATACACACACATCGGAGGCACACCACAGTTTGTTCCGAATAGATTATGTTCTTGTGCCCGGCATCACAGGCCCACACTATCAGAGAAGTACGTCATTTAGGATTGGCCATTTCAGATCATTCCCCAGTGTGGTAAAGCAGGAGTGGGAAGTTGTGAGTGCTGGTAGAGTGGCCCCCCTTAATCCTTGGTATTTGAAAGATCCACATACTCGGAGAAGTATAGTCAGGGCCACGGAGCACTACTTTCAGCAAAACCAGGACTCAGTAGATTCCGCACAAACAGTTTAGGAAGGGTATAAGACGGTTAGCCGGGGGGAAACTCTCTCCCTAATAGCCAGTAAAAAGAAAGAGAGACAAGCTGATCTTGAAAGGGCGGAAGAGGATGTGATAAAGTCTGAGGAGGAGCTGGCCTGGGCAGTTTCCCCTGAGGGGCTTCACCTTCTTAGATTGAGACAAGCTGAGTTTCATAACATAGCTAAAGAAAGTGCCAGGGCGCAAGGTAGAGCGGTCCAACGTAAAATTTATGAGCTGGGAGACAAGGCAGGGAAATTGATAGCGTGGCTGGATAGACGTGAGTGGGCATCAAGAATAGTGCCTGAGGTTTTGGGGCAGGATTCTAGTCCTGTCACAGGCCCAAAACCCACAGCCGGCACCTTTGCCAATCATTTCATACAGTATATAGTGCGACCGGTAGATTTACGGAGGAGGGCAATGCGGAAATGTTGAGGAACATCATACTTCCTACACTCTCAGAAGAGAATCAGAGCTATCAGGACTCTCCTCTGGCCGTTGACGAAGTGGCACAGGCTATCCGTGATTTGAACTCAGGTAGAGCAACAGGGCTTAATGGTATTCCCATTGAATTGTATAAATTAAACTGTAACAAACTCGCTCCTCATTTCCGAGCTATGTTGACAGAGAGTAAGGAAAAAGGTCTGCTTCCGTACGATCAACGAGTCGCCCATATGGTGGTTATACATAAGGAGGGCAAACCCAGAAATAGTTGCACTTCCTATCGGCCGATATCACTTTTGAATGTGGAGCCTAAGGTTCTGGCCAAATTGTCGGCATCACACCTGATTAAAGTAATCACTACTCTAGTTCACCCGGACCAGTCAGGTTTCATGCCACATCGGAATACAGCTCTTAACTTACGCCGCTTGCATGGAGTACTAAGTAGAGTACCCAAAATATTGGAGCGTCAGTCATCGTATCATTGGACGCCATCATGGCGTTTGATATGGTGGACTGGCCCAATCTGTTTGCTGTGTTAGGCAAATTGGGCTTCGTACAGGAATACATAGGTTGGGTTTGTCTCCTGTATTCAGGCCAGATAAATAACCGCAAGTCCTCAGACTTTCAGTTTGGCAGAGTCACTAGGCAAGGTTGCCCCTTGTCTCCCCTCCTCTTTACATTGGCGGTAGAGCCCTTGGCGGCTTGGATAAGGCAAGATAGATCAATCCGTGAATTGAGGTGGTCTCCGGACTGGGAGGACAAGATATCTCTCTATGCAGATGATGTCCTTCTGTATTTTACGAATCCTAAAGGGTCACTGATCTGCCTCCTGGATGTGCTGGAAATATTCGGCAGGTACTCTGGATTTACTGTGAACTGGCATAAATCAGTGGTTTATGTCCTTAAAGGTGAACCGCCCGTGATACCGCATGGTTGCCCGATCCCGATTGTGACTGAGGGGTTCTGGTATCTTGGAATCTTCGTGACACTAGATCCGAAGCTACGCTATTCACGTAACTTGGACCCACCCATGGAGAGACTTAAGACTGATGTGGCGCATTGGAGATCCCTTCCTCTTTCCATGTTAGGCAGGGTGGTCCTGTTCAAAATGATGGCACTGCCTCGCTTTCTCTATGCGCTCCAGAACTCAATGGATCCGGTTCCCACATCCTACTTTAAAGAAATTGAGAGTCTCCAGAGGCAGCTTTTATGGAGGGGCAGGCCTCGAATAGCATTTTCTAAACTGACGCATAATTGGTATGATGGTGGGATTAGTCTTCCAGATCTAAAGAAGTACTACTGGGCGTCTCACCTGGCAGCTATTAACCACGGGGTATATGGTAATCCGGGAGATCCCGGATACGCCATGGATAGATGGCAGCTCCCTGGAGGTGACTATACTAGAGCGTTATAAGCCACGCTTCGTACGTACCCACTGACTGAACTGACTGCGCACGCCGTCCAAGTATGGCACATCATCACCAAACACCTAAAATGGGATAACAAACTCACGCTAGCTACACCATTGTGGAATTCGGAGAAACTAGGAAGCCTCTGGAAATCCAAGGGTTTCGATAAGTGGGATCTTATTGGGATCTCCTGAATCAAGGACATCTGGGAGGAGAGAGCGATGAAAAAGTTTGCGTCACTTCAATCCCAATATAAGTTGGCAGACACCGAGCAGGTCCGTTACCTTCAGATTTGTCATGCCCTGCTTACTCACATACCAAGTGGTACAGCGCTTCCGGAAGCCTCCCCACTGGAAGACAGAGTTCTCGATGGGCACCTCCCATCTCCTTAATATAAAGGAAATTGAGATAACAATAAGGAATTTGCAGTGTAAGGTGAAATGATTATTCAATTGGCCGGTGAGTCTATGCCCCCCTGCCCCCCCCCCCCGAAAAAAAAAACATTCACAAGGTAAATTTATCAAAAAATACCGGCCAATTGACAAGATATTCAATCCTTACGATGGCATTTGTGTTCTTGCTGTGTCTTTATGGCCTGACAAGTGGCTAGTGGCCTACAAGCAGGCTCGCTTTGGAATGCAAGCGATAACATTCTTCAAGTCATTTGTTGAGCCATAAAAACATAAATATCATCTTAACCCTTTCGATGCTGATGACGAGCTCAGCTCGTCATCACCCACGGGTGTCGTGTGCTGATGACGAGCTGAGCTCGTCATGAACAATGGGCTTTCCAACAATCCAGCACCGGAGGAAAATATCAATAGCAGCGAATGCCCTGATGTGTGGAAGTATTAGTCTGTGCAGTTTAGATGAAGGCTGGAGGTGGTGTTCTTGTTTGTTTATGTTCATGTTCTCCAGTGGCAGGATGTGCAGATATGTCAAGTAGGAGAACCGAAGTGTAGGCACTAATACACGAACAGCACCCCTACTTAACTACTTTAAAACAATAATACATTATAGGGGATGATTACAGGACTCATGATGTGTGCAGGATGCAGTCATTTGATTTATGGATCTTTCACAACATTTCACAGCCTTGCTTTAAGTGTTAACCATTTGGATTATTTAGCTTTTCTTTAAGAATACAAACACCTTGAAATGGCACATAGACTTACTGCAGTTAAACACTTGTACCAACCACATGATAACCTTGAAGCTGAAGGGAAAGGGGAAAAATATACCCTGGAATGTGAAACATTTTAAACTAAAACATTCACTTCTTCAATTTGTCAGAATATTCTAAGCAATTCTACTGCTTGGTTCTAAACCTCTGAACCCCTTAGTTCTGGAGTGCAATAAGCATCTACCTAGATAATTATAGTTCGACATTTCTTTATTGATGTCATAACTACACTGCACAATTGCTTTATTAACGTTCGTTCTTTCTCAAATATTCTCAAAAATGAAAATACACCATTTTCCCACTCGCTTTAAAAATAAATTAGCGGGGACCCCCTGAGAACCCCCAAACCCCACCTAATGGTCAGCCTCACTCGCTCCACTCAGCAACACCCACTAACCACAAACTTTTACACCCCACTCCTTTTAAATGTCTTCAGCCGCCACTGCTTGTTGTGCCCGCCAAGATATACATGCAGATAGCAAAAGTGTATGACAAAAAAGTGACTGGAAGTAGGACTGCATACTGTCTGAGAATTATATTTTGATAGGGTGATCCAAACTTTTGAGTCACAAATAGAAGATGTAGCATTGCCTGCGGGACAATTCATGATGGGTTACGCAGTAGAGCAAGCAACAAAACTGACCTAGGAAAAAGAGGGCAATGAAACCCTTTGATCTGAGGGCTTGGTCAAAATACTGACAAATGGGAAGTGTGGACATGTGGCAACCATCTTACACTCTGCACTAAAAGGGTAAGTGGGAGGAGAAAGTGGGATGAGAACTCACTAACAACGAATAGATAGCCCTTCTGGGATATTATAAAAAGGTGATTTGGACTTCCCAGTTTATTTTCAATCAGTTTTAATATTGACATCAAAAGTACCTGTCCCCAGAGAAGATAGTCAGAAGGTACCAGGAAACGACTGATGGATGCCCGAGACGTAACACACACAAGTGGACTTCGACCACATCGCGTGGGCGTGCAACATGATAAGACAATATTCGTACAAACCTCTGAGATCATAACAGAAGTGGAGGGGTAAACAACGAAAAGTTAAACCACTGCTGTGTTTTCTGGGACACATGCCTGGGTCCAGCGGTGCGAAACGTGTGAAAATTTGTAGATTTGCCATTGGCGATTGCTACAAAAAAAAACAGCAATCACCCGGAAAGCAAACAGGGCCCCAAGTTCCAGGAAATGGATAGATGATGTTAGGATATGGACCATGACTGAACTAACTGACTCTTAGCTCTGCGTAGGGAAGGGTGACGGGGGGCGAAGTACAGCAGGTGATGATAAGGACACTATGGGCCTGATTTAGATATTGGCAGATGGGTTCAGGGCCGGACTGTCCGTAGCAGGCAGCGAGCGTTTCCCCAGTGGGCCAGAAGGGTAGGGGCCGGTGGGTGCCTTTTTTGTTACGGGGGGAGTTTTTGCGCCCTTATAACAAAAGCACAGCCGCGGGGTCCCTATCAGACAACCGCCCCCGCCGGTCAGACATAATTGCCAGGCTGGTTTGCGATGCCATTCCGGCCCTGGACGGGTTACTCTATCACAATTGAGACGGATATCCCGAAATATAAATCCCGTTGGATAACCTGTCTGCCAATATCTACATCAGGCTCTAAATTGTTGACTATATCAGCCGAGCCAGATTATCAACTGCCTTGATGGACCCAAGTACTATAGCCTTATAGCCCGCCGTAGAGGGCTATACTGGCTATTAAAGGCCCTCTCCAGCGTTAAAGGCTCCGAGTCGAGGGCGAGAGCCTTTAACAAGGGAGAGGGACTTTAATAGCGGTATAGCCCATCTACGAAGGGCTAAAAGGCTATTAAAACATTCTGTCACTAAAGGACAGAATTTTCTAACAAAAAAACCAAAGCCTTTTGGGAGCGTGAGGGGATTGGAATCCCCTCAGGTTCCCTGAAGCCTTTGTTCACAGCCAGAGCTGTGAACAAAGAAACATTGGAATGTTGGAGCTCCAGGCTTATACCAGCCATTATAAGCCCAGAACACTCCATTGTTTTCAATGGAGCTCCCAACATTCCAATGTTCTAATATTCATTACACATATTTATAAATTGTACTGCAAGCTCTATTTTTTTAGGCATACATGAAGGTCTTGTGAACAAGCCAGGCAGCAAAACCTTGAAGAAGAACAGCCTGAACGCGTGGTACTGGACCACAGGACTCTCACATGGTGTATGGGAACACACGAGATAACATCAGGACACTGTGGCTGGCTGGGGAAAATTGTTCTATTTAAGGTTTGGATTGATTTGTTGTCACACATAATGAAATGCTCTGTAGTGTTTGATCCTGCCATCCACCATGACCATGGCAGGCTGTGAGCGGAAACTGCCCTGTTACCCTGAACACGTAAATGGAAAATAACAAAGAAAAAGAAACAGTTTATCGTCGATGTGGAAAAAGGGGCATCTCTTGTTTGTCTTTGCATATGTTCTGTGATTTATTGGAGGTGCAGAAAAAAAATATTTGGGGGCGGCTCTAGTAGGTCAACTAATTGACAGTAATACTTCAAAGTAGAACATTTACGTAAACCATGATTGTAAGTTGCGAACCTTTCTCTAATTCATAAAGAGTTCTGACTTACATGTCTACCGTGTACCCATGTTGTGAAATACCAAAAAACGTGCTGGAATTCACAAAGAAAATGTTTTGTTCTCAGCAATTCAGGCAAGGCAATTTGATTTTGAAAGCGGAGGAAGATGTAGAATTTTTGCTGACATGTCAGTAACAGCCGCTAAGAGATGGAAGGAGTTTGTTAAGCTATTATATTTGTTTAAGACTCAAGGGGCACAAGCATCGATTGCACAACAGTCCAAACTTAAAGTGCTCCTACATGGAAAGTTTCACCTGTTCACTCCTTTAGAAGATGCACAGGAGCTACTTAAGACAATTTCTGCTGGAAAATAATGGACTAGTTTTTTTCTTTTTTTTACTGCCCTTTTTTTTTTCTTCTTTTTTTTCTTTCCCTTTTCTCTCTCTGCCTTATCGAGGAAAATCTAAGAAAATCTTCTTTTTTCATGTAGAGTTGAATTGCAGCCTATATGATTAAGAGAATCTTCCTTCATCTTACCTTGCCTCAGTAAAATTGCGAAGAAATTAGTCAATGCCCTACTGAATGAGTTTCTGAAAGAACAAACATCTGACATCCCAAGCAATCAGGTTTCAGACCTGGCCACTCAACAGAGTCAGTGCTGCTTCACACTACAGATACCCTCAAGTTTGCACTGGATCAGGGCAAGGAAGCAGTACTGATTCTGTTGGACCTATCCGCGGCGTTTCATACTGTCTCTTACAACATTCTGTTAGATAGATTGAATCACAGCAGAATAAACAACAAGGCTCTCGCCTGGATTATATCATTCCTAGACAAAAGAAATCAGATCGTAACACTTGGTAGCTACAGATCTGAAGGGAAGTGGCTATCATCAGGGGTCCCTCAGGGCTCCTCCCTGAGGCCTTTCCTCTTTAATCTTTATATGTCTCCCCTCCTCTCGCTGATTGCCACCTTCAATATTGAATCAATTGCCTACGCAGATGACACGCAAATGATCCTCACCCTAGACAAAAACTCCACAGCAGCGGAAGAAAAGTTCCATCACTGCCTTACGCAGTAATGAACTGGATGAAAATAAATCACCTCAGATGCAATAGCTCTAAAACTGAAATCATGCTGTTCGGAAAGTCCGACATTTTTAGACCCACCCAATGGGGGTCCTCCGACTCAGACGCCCCGCCCACCACAGTTGACACTGCTAGAAATTTAGGAATAAAATTCGATCCAACACTATCCTTCCATAAGCAAGCACTTACCATCATAGGCATGTGTTTCCAAACTATAAAAACCCTCCGAAATTTTTTGGCCTACTCCCACTACACGCCAGGAGGACTGTTGCGGTGGCCCTGGTTCTGTCATGTTTGGACTACTGCAACAGTCTTTATGCAAGAACAAAAAGACGGTTGTGAAAAGACTACAAGTAGTCCAAACCTCCGCCGCAAGGCTGGTACTCGGGCTCCCCAGGCGCTCTCCCTCAGCTGAAGCACTCAATACTCTTCACTGGCTACCAGTCCACAAAAGGATCTTGTTCAAAATCCTGACTATTACCTAAAAAGCCATAAACGAATCAGGCCCAGAATATCTGAGAACTAAAATCAAGCGCTATCACACTAAACGAACTCTGCGGTCCACATCAGAGAATCTACTAACCATCCCCAATTTCAAACTGAAAACCCGGGGTGGAAAAACCATGGCAGTACTGGGGACAAAAGCCTGGAACACCCTACCTACTCAATTAAGGCATACTCACAATGAACTCACTTTCAGGAAGCTCCTCAAAACATGGATCTTCGCAACCCCAGACCACCTAGCACTGTCACTAATATAAACTCATCCCCTCTTAGTTTCCTTTTCCCTCTGTTTAAAATTCTCTTGCTGTCCGCATAAGCGCCAAGATGCTCCAGGGAGTGAACGTTGCGCTATACAAAAACCCTTGTCATTTATTCATTTCATGAAAGAGTTAAAAAGTTCTTCTTTCTGGGGGCTTTTTCTAGGCTTGGCCTCTTTTTTTTCACTGGGGGGGGGGCACTTTGAGGTGCAATACCAGGGCACCTGTATGTGTTGGGGGTGGGCATGTGGACAGCGGGAGTATCCACATTTCCTTTGGGGTGGAGGGTTTTTGGCTGAGGGTGGGTTTCAGGGGCTTTAAAAAAAATGAGCAGTTGCTATACGGATTGTGTGAGATGGTATTGGAACTTATTGGAAAAATTAAGAATTGCAGTATATGGAGCTTCTTGGAAAGAATTTTTTTTTCTCCATTTTATAAATGAGTAATTGTCAAATCCTTTCGGTGAATGTAAATGGCATTTTGAATGGATGTAAATACGGGGGATTGATTAGGTGGTTAGTTACTTTAAAAACTCAAATTCTTTTCTTACAGGAAACTCATCTGAAATCAAATACCCCAGAATTTTATATCCCGGGAATGGTTTCAAGGGTCTTTTTCGCTTCACCGGGGGTTGCAATGCGGGGGGTGGCGATTTACTTTTCCAGTGAGTTCGACTGGGTGTTTCTTCAGGAAGAAAGAGATCCTCAAGGGAGGTGGAGCCAGATTTTGAATTTTGTTAATTAATTCTGTCCAACATTTGGTGATGAATCCATATTACTTACGTTCGCTAAATAATTTGTTATTAGAGGTTACAGATCAAATTGTTTTGGGGGCGATTTTAATTATATTCAGGAGTTGAAGTTAGATACTTCCAATAGAGGGAGAAAACAATTGAAACCTAAAACAAAGAAACTCTTAGTTGCATTGATAGATGATTTTCAGCTAATTGATGCTTGGCGATTTTTAAATCGAACTGATCAGAAATATACTTGTATTTCACGCCAACACCAAACTGCATCTCGCATAGATTATTTATTGCTATCACGCTCTTTGAGTTTCAGTGATGCCGATATTGGCGTGAATGCCTTTTCTGATCACTCTTATGTGAAAGTATGTATAGAACTGGGTCTTGGCAGAATGGTCAGGTCCAAGTGGCAGATGGACTGGCTCCTTCTGCAGGACCCAGTGTGGATCAACGAATTTAGAGACTGGATAAAAGAATACTTTTCCATCAATGAAGGGACCACCGATATGTTTTCAGTCTGAGGGGGTTTTAAGGCGGCAGCTCATGGGAGGATGATTGCCACTTCCGCCAAGAAAATAAGGGAACGCCTTGATAAGATATCACAACTTCAGCAGTCATTATCTAATGCTGCTAATGCGGTGGGATCAATAAATCAAAGTATGCTGGAACAGCCTAGGAAGGCTTTACGAGATTTCTTTGTCTTGGAAGAAATAAATAGTTCCCAGACTTACTTACAGAAGGTATACGAAGAGAGCCAAATGGTGGGTAAGATGCTTGCTTTGTCAACTCGGGCTCGACAAGAATCTGCTTGCATCGTTGAAATAATAGATCATTTATCGAACACAGTGGTCACTGACACAGCGGAAATTTCTCGATTTTTTAAAAATCATTTTGAACAGATTTATACCACTAATTATTCGGTTGATAAAGAATTGATCGAGGGCTATTTTGACTCACTTCAAGTCCCCAAATTATCGCATAATCTGACGACAATGTTGCAAATGAAAATAACTGCAGTAATAAAATCTTTGGCAGGTGCTAAAGCTTGTGAGAAGGATGGATTTCCAAGTGAATTATATAAGTGTTTTATGAAGGAGCTAACCCCTTTTCTGGTTAAACTATTTGATTACATTAAAATGGGCGGAGGAGTACCTCCGGAATTAAAAAAAGCAATAGTTGTTAGTTTCGTGAAAAAAGGCAAATCATCCAATAATTTAAATTCTTACCGCCCAATCAGTTTACTGAATACTGATTATAAAATCTTTATGAAAATCTGGGCTCTGCATCTGACTCCCGCAGCTAAGGAAGTAATTCATGAGGATCAAACTGGGTTTATTGCGGGCCGAATGATGTCAACTAATACTCGCTTTTTTACTCAAGCTCTGCATTTTTTAAATATAAATAATACCCCTTTGAGTATTATGATGGTAGACGCAGAAAAAGCCTTTGATTTAGTTAACTAGGATTCATTATTTTACGCACTTTTTAGGTTTGGGTGTCCATCATCTCTAATAACTATGATTAACAATATTTATCAGGGGGCACAGGTGCAGATTATAATTAATGGGGATCAAGCAGGCCTAATAAAGATAAATCGGGAACTAGGCAAGGCTGCCCCTTATCACCTCTTTTGTTTACCTTTTTTATTGAACCCCTTGCGATTAGATTACGCATGAATAGCAGTATTAGAGCCCCTATTGAAGGGAAGGCAAAACTAAAACTTTTTGCAGATGATGCTATTTTATATTTAGATCCTGAAAAATTAAATATACAGTCTACTATGTTGGAATTTCGGAAATTTTAGCAAATAGGGGGTTATAAAATAAATCCTTCTAAAACAGAAATTTTAATGTTAAATTCCGGGTTGGGTTGTCTTCCAGATAAATTAAAACACCAGGCAATGAAAACTGAGCCTGTAAGATATTTGGGCATATATGTCACAGCCTATTATAGGGATTTATTTAAGAATACTTATGATATTAAAAGCACCAAGATCCAAAATCTCCTGAATAAATTGTCTAATCTTCCCCTGCCATTGATAGGACGTGTGGCATTAATCAAGATGTCTATTTTACCGCTTTTGATTTTCTTGTTTACAAATATCCCGGTCAAAGTTAATGTTAGTTTTTTTAAACAAATTGATGCTATGATTAGAATCTTTGTGAGGAATAAAAAGATTGCTAGAGTGAGGCTCCCGATTTTTCAATTAGATACTAAGCTGGGTGGGCCTGCACTCCCGAATATTCGATTATATTATGAAGCAGCATTATTTGACTATATAGCATGTCTGTTGTCTAAACCTTACCAGGCGGACAGTTTTTACATCAGCAAAATGATTCAGGAAGCCGGATCTCAACTTCAGATTTTTTTAAAGACTGCGAAATTTCCCCAAAAAACTCGCTATAAGATATTGGTAACATTTTTTCATCGTTTGCATTCGGTTTTTTAGCAAAACGATATCTCCTGTTTTTTCCGTTAAAATTAACCGAGTGTCGTGACTTAGGATTATATATCCACTCTGCTCTATTGAAAAAATGGAACGACTCCGGTTTAGGGGATCTGAGTCAACCAGGCATCCAGGGCAGGGTGATTACTGGGCAGGGTGATTACTTGGCAGGATGCTCAAGCCAGATGCACGGGGTTGAATAAAATGTCTTTATTTTAATTTCTTCAAATTATTAACTTTTAAAAAAAATATAATTTTATTTCTTGTATCCCTCCAGGTAAAATTGCTTCTGCATTATACGTTGCAAGATTAACTGGAGTGGGCAATTGGTACCGTTTACTAAACCAGCAGGATGAATCTCCTTTGGTACGAAAGATGCTGGAAAAAGTTGAGGTGTATACACAATGTGTTTTTTCACATCAGGATTGGCAAAAGATCTTGTCTTTAGGTAACAAAGTTTTGAGAGAAGCTAACTATAAAAGGATGGCTTTTTTGCTAATTGGATGGTATATTACACTCCAGAAGCACTAAATACAATGTATCCAGAAGTGCAGAATAGCTGTTTTCATTGCAGAACGTTGGCAGTTGGAGGATGGCGACATATTTTTTTCTCTTGTCCTAAGCTTCAAGTTTTTTGGGAACAAATATTTGTGTATTTTAGTACAGCGATAAGGAAAACTTATAAACCTTCTCCAGAAGCAGTTATGTTTGGTATAGGTAGCAAGGAGGTGATACTTTCAGAATATCAAGGACGCTTTCTTGCCATTATGATGTTAGTTGCCCATTCATTGATATTGCAAAACTGGAGATCAACGACAATACCTACATTTGGGAAATGGATGAATAAAATGCAATGTACAAAGTGTTTTGAAGAGGCCTTTGCTAAGCGAGCGGGGTCAGCAAAGAAATTTGCAAGGGTCTGGGATCATTTTTGCTGATTGATTAATTTTTGTTGACCTTATGTGTTTAATTAAGATGGGATGTGTTTTTAATGTAAAATATTTTGCTTCTCTTCGTTCTTCTCATAATGGGTTAATACTTGAAGTTTCCTGATGGTACTGCTCAATAAAAAAAATATATGTATGTGCGTAATAGTCTATTAAGTCTACCACAGAGTGGTCTACCACAAAGCAATCAATCTTCAAGACTTTGCTCCAGAAAAGAAATCTACATCTTTGTTATCATTCTGTTTAATTCAACCTTGATTTTGCTTGGAATAAAAGGACTTTATTAGGTCTAATGTCACACATATGCTGACTAATCTTTGAAGGGCTCTCTTCATGAGTTTTGCTTAGCTTACACGATGGCTTGAGTAGAATTGGCTCTATCCTCTGCCCACATTTGGCTAAAGAAATCAATGGCTATGATAATTTTGTCACAGCGGTGTCCACAACTTGAGGAAAGCTTCAGTAAACAACTAGCACAGCAATGGTACCTGAAATTGTGCTTCAGTATGACATACATCAGCACACTTATATGCAAATCAAATGCCAATCTAATGGTGAGCTCATCAAACTTTTAAGACTTATATAACTGGATAGACCAATAAGAAACACATACAAATTCTTCAATCCAGAAATATAGTTTTGTTAATCAAGCATACAAAATTATTAGCCACAGACACGGGGGCAAACTTTACTTTTTCCTACTCTGCCTGCCCTCCTAAACATGGCCTCCCCTGTCAGTTTCTAAGTGATTTGAATTGCTCTAAGCATTGCATGAGTGGCACACAAAAATTCCCAAATTAAACAAAGAAGCACAATTATTTCATAGATCCTAAACAGTTTGGGCACAACTGCCTTCTCCAAAGTCTTCTTAAAAACAAGGATTTTGCAAACAGTGTGACAGTTTGCTAGGTCAGTGGAAAATCCACTTACATTTTAGAAGTAGTAAATCTTTGTCATTCGTCAGAAATCAGGACCATAACTTTAGGCCTGAATCATGTATAATCAATTGAACGATTGGATCAAAGGTCTCCTTTAGCATTTCTTAGGAGCAAAGCTCCAGTGCTCAAGGAAGTCCCGGTTGATACCTTTATGCGCTAACAAATGTGAAGTAGGTTCAAAGCCATTCAAGATCAGAGGTGTCCAATTTGGTAATAGCTGTCAGGGGAGGAGAGATGGCAATTCGTGTGTGCATGATCTTATGAAGACATAGCTAATTGCATTCTTTTAGTCTCTTTTGTGAAACACCCTTAGAGGCTGTACAGTCAGGTATAATAAGACTCCCACGCATGTAGACGCACCAAGGACAGCTCCTTGCTCTACTTTCAGGTGACATCGGTGCATGAGCAGTAACCTGATATTTTCTGATAATCTTATTGAAAGCTGAGCACAATTTACAAATACTGTTCTGCACCAGTTCATCAGAGTGGTCAAATACAGCACTGAAATAAACGGGGGTATTCAAAGCTTAATAAATCTTCATTGGTCAATCTTTTACAGTTGCTAAAGGACGTTCAAATGTATACAAACATGCAAGATATGTTAATTGAAAGTATTTTACAATTTGTATAAAGTAACTAATAACAATTTGACACGGAAACAGCAATACTTTCTATGGGAATTATTTGATCTGGTCTTTAACCCTTTCGCTGCGGCGGCTATTCCGCCGCAGCGCTAAGTGGGCGGGGCGGCCGCTCGGCGGCCGCATGCTGGTGACAGAACCGCTCCGTCACCAGCCGCGGTTGAGCTGTGCTGGTGGCGGAGCGGTTCCGTCATGACCCGCCCCGCTCAACACAACTGCCGCGCAGGCGCGAAATCAGCGCCGCGCAGGCGCGGCGGCCGGGCCATGACGGAACCGCTCCGTCATCAGCACAGCCCAACCGTAGCTGATGACGGAGCGGTTCCGTCATCAGCAGGGGAGGGGTTAAGATAGTAATGAAGGGATGTTTCATGGGGCATGTAGTGAATTACCTCTCACAATTGTACTCTGCCCCAGTGAAATGGCCTTGAGCAATCCTCCTTGATAGAACTAATGATAAAAGTGTGGAGACTGATGCAAATGGTGCAGAAAGAAATATGTCCACAGTGGCATTAATCTGATACTTCACCACTGGCATTGTTGATAAATGCCCACGAGAACCTAATTGTATATGATGGAACCAACCTGGCAACTAAGGCATTAACTGGTACATGAGGATGCATGGGTAGTAACTGGTGCATGATACACATTATGTAGACATATTCCATTGACCTGCAGCAGGTGTGGCCTACTGATGCACGTGGTAGAACTAACTGGAATATGTAAGAGCGCTGATACCTGGATTTTGAAAAATGACAATTGATGTAAGTAGACTAAATGTGAGTTTTATTAAAAGTTAAAGCTGTATTTCGGACGAATGGATGTATTTACAAGACAAATTATGCTGTTTGGGTTGGAGAGAAAGTTGGTTAATTTAGTGAAAATGTGTAGCTGATATTTTGAGACAAAATTCGACAAATTTCCAAAGATTTTAAGTTGATTTTTGAGTGATAATTCATTGTAATTTTTTGATGGTATGGAAACATTTCCTAGGGTGCAGAGCGAGCTTTTTTGATTGTGAATGTGAAAGTTATTTTTAAGTCTATAATTATAGTTATTTTGTTAATTTGCTGTAAGTATGAGAAAAAAAATCTGCCGGAGACATGAGCCTGTCAGACTGCTATAACCTAGCTCCGATCACCCCGTAAAAGGTGACCAAACTGTATTATAGCTTACTGTCTCCTTCCCCTTACAAGCTTAGTTTCTATCACCATAAACGGCTGCTAATCTACATTGACGATGCTGGATGGGAAAATGAATGTAAATGGGTAGGTGAAATAAACAGAGACGCAATAAGTATTTTGAACTATTAGAAAATGGATTGTCAAACTGACTATGAGCATTATTTGAACTTTCCTTAATTCCCAATGGCCCAGATTCAAAGAAACATTTTTTCTGATCTGCCCAGATCAGGCAAAAATAGACATTGTGCACATGCGTGAATTTAGAAAGGGGTTTTGTGCATGTGTAAAATAAGATGCCTTCATGCAGACTGCTTTGTGCTGGGTCTTCGGGCCCGCACAGAGGCTTCGTGCTTCCCTGTCAGACAAAGGGTGTTATGAGGTGCAGAATCCTGAGTTTATTTAATTCATAGAGTTGTGCACAGCCTACTATTAGTACGGGAATTGACTAAAATGGACTCCTTGAACCCACACATTTTTGGTGTAAGGGTGCCGTCAGAAAGTGGGTAGAATAAGGAGGAGCAGAGCCTTGAGGGCTAAGAAATTATGTCCGCCTATGGGTTCTTTTGGTTTTACAAACTCTATACCCAAATACATTCGCAATAAGGAAAAAAAGTGATATTAAAGCATGTCAGTCTTACTTTATATGTTATAAATAAACTATATTAAAAAAATTATTCAGGGCTTTGAGACCTCTGCTGCAGAGATCTATGTGCACGGGTATAATATTGGTAAGAAAACTTAGAGGGGTAACGTACTTGCTGGAGAAATCTGTGTGTAATTTTCGGTCAAAGTTTTGGATAAAGAAGCATCTCAAAATTGTGCTTAAAATTACTTGTATCATGCCTGTTACTCACTTCTATGTATATAGAATCGCTCAGTGGGTTAACGCTTCTGTTACAAAGATCCTTATGTAACTTGCACAAGTTACAATCAGGTAACTGGTTCCTGTACCATACCAGGTAAAACAGTATATCTTACTAACAATAAAGACCCTCAATATAAGCTATGAAGGGATAATGTATCACCAATACCTCACCTTAGATTACCGATATCATGTGCTACATTAAATTTGGGTAAGGTATTTCCACAGAGATTTAAGGGTGACCCGCCATTATGGAGAGCAGGTTTCTAGCCTTTCCCATTTCTCAAAGCATGAGAGCGAAGATCAGCCTGACTGACAGACACAATGTCAGGGTTAGACAGCCAGGACCTTTACATGCCCTAATGCACAGGTGCCGTGGCAGCTTGGGCAAGGCTTTCACAGGCTTAAGATTTCACAGCCCTGAGGACAGTGACATCATCAGCTCAGCAAAGCCTCTCTGGTCCCTCACCTCATGACAAAAGGGAGCGTCACTAAACCCTCCCGTGTCCATGTGCTTATAAGTACCCTTTAACGTAGCATAACAATAGAGCCAGCTCTGGCCCTGAAGGGCCCAGGGCTGCCTGTCAATCAATGACACATCATCACAGAGTGGGGTGGAGTCAGCAAGTCTCACTGACCCCACCCCATTCTGAATTCTGTGAATAGTTATTAAAGGTCCTCCTTTCATTCGATGACCCATGACAAGGTTAGTCAATGAGAGGAGGAGGCAGGATCTTCTGTTTTTTCCCCTTACTTCTCCTAAGACTCCATCTCCTACTGGTGCCGTCGTGCTTGCCCTCCCCCCACCCACTGGTTCTTCAGTCACTGATGCTGTACAGTATCTGCCTTTTTTAATATGTTTGGGTAAGTGTGTGTATGAATATATGTGTATTTGCGCTTGTGGATGGGTGGGTGCAAGTTTGCATGTGTATGAGCTTGTGAATTATAGGCGTGAATATGTGCGCATGTAAATGAATGGGTGTGAGTGAGTTTGCTTGTGAATGGGTGGGTGGGATTATTTGTGTGAACGTCTGAGTGGGTGGGTGGAAGCATTATGCACATGTGTGCCCAACTGTGCCTGCCTCCTATTCATAAAAATTACGAACCACCACTGCAGAATTATCTAATGCAGAAAGGGGAATGACTCGAGAAATTTGTGACTGTGCACAGAATCCAGCATGCTTTGTTTTTCCACAGTTTTTACTTTTTCCCATGCACATTTCCACAGATTGTACATTGTGGAGTCTGATCAGAGAAAGAACGTCAGAAGTGTGGTGTTCCTTCACAACATGTAATCCAAAGGCTGGTAACTCCTTTTTAGGTCTCAGGTAGCATAGGTTGCGCACATGAGCAGTCTCGCTGGCGAGATTTAATGATATAGAGTAAATTTCACTAGCAAGGTTAAGCCCCGAACCTCTTTTCCATTGGCTGGCATCACTGTTCATGCTAAACGGTGGCCAGCCATTGAAAAAGAGGTCCTAGTGACGTACTCTTTTCTCTTTTGAAGCCGTTCCACATGGACTAGCTTACCTGACTTCTTGCTGTGGTAAAAGGTTTCTTATCTTTTTTATGGGGCGAAAAAGATGGCCCCATAAAGAAAATATACTTTTTACCACAGCAGGAGATCATTTTAGGCGCCTTTCTGCATCTTGCCTCCGGTGGCCGGCCACTCCCAATTGGTCCCGCCTACTCCTGCTGTTCTGCCCGCCCAAACACCCCAGCTGCTCCTTTCTGAACCCCCACCCTTAGTTAGGGGTTTGGTTATTTGTGTGTGCAGGTTCCCACCCTGCGTCTTCGTTTCTTCGTTTTTGATTTTAAATTCATAAGGGTGCCCACCCCGTTTATGGGAGCCCTAGTGGGTGCCCACCCCGCATGCAGCCTGCTTTGTGTGCTTTTTGGAGCAGAGTGGGTGCCCTCCCCTGGTTTGATGATTTATTTTAAAACTTCTGAGGGAGCCTACCCCTTAATGACCGCCACCCAGAATTGCCACTGCAGGACCGGAAGACGGAGGTGGCTCCACACTGGAAGTCCCGGTCCCGAGAAGGGGGACAGGGTGAAGCCTGGCGAGGAGAGAGAGTTACGCAAGCAACGCCGCCTATGTCCTGCATAGGGGGGTGCGAGGCACATTGCCGGATCCTGCCCCCGTGCGCATCCAGAGAAGAGGAGTCCCCTGCGCCGTAGTCCGGTGAGTAAAGGCTGGGCAGGAGACGTAGCTGCAGTTCGCTCCCACTCCCCGAAGGAGCCGATTATGTTTTTGGTGCTACTACGAGGCACCGAGTCAGAGCGGCCATACATTCGTAGAAGTCTTTTTAATCAAGGATGCACCCATGCACACCAGGATGCAGGCGCTGCCAGCTCATGATGCACGAAGCACTATTTGTTTTCTGTGGCTGTTTGTGGCATATTGCTTTTGTGTTCTGCTTGCGTATCTACGTCTTTTTAAAGTGCTGTATAGAACACGCATGTCGGATGGTTGGTGAACTGAAAGCCGGCCAAAATATTTCTGCTCGGCAGTAGGGGGTCTACCGCGATGCTGGCGGTGTCCCCAGTGCTGCTCGGCGGCGGCGCTGGTTGCTGGACGTGGCGCGGTGCCCGCAATGCTGGCTTTGTCCCTGGTGCTGCTCGGCGGTGGCGCTGGTTGCTGGACATGGCGCTGTGCCGGGTGGGCTCTGTACACGCAAGAAAATCAGCTTGCTAACGGCGCCATTACACGGTCATTATTACAGCCTCGGGGGCCGAAGTCAACGTAGGAAGCTTTCCCTCCCCTAACCCCCCTAACACCCGCTGATGTGGACAACAACACCGCTGGTCGGTGACTACAATTGGGACCAGGTTTCCTCGATTGGGGCTGCCATTGAGACGCAGTGAGGTGCCCTCCCCCACTGGTACCACCTGGCTTATCGGCTTTTGGCACACTGGCTGGCTCTGTGTGTGGCTGTGTGTGTGTGTGTGTGTGTGGCTCTGTGTGTGTGTGTGTGTGTGTGTGTGTGGCTCTGTGTGTGTGTGGCTCTGTGTGTGTGTGTGGCTCTGTGTGTGTGGCTCTCTGTGTGTGTGTAGGTCTGTGTGTGTGTGTGTGGCTCTGTGTGTGGCTCTGTGTATGTGTGGCTCTATGTGTTTGCCTCTGTGTGTGTGGCTCTGTCAGTGTGTGTGGCTCTGTCTGTGTGTGTGGCCCTGTGTGTGTGGCCATGTGTGTGTGGCTCGGTGTGTGTGTGGCTCTGTGTGTGTGTTTGGCTGTGTGTGTGTGTGTGTGTGTGTGGCTCTGTGTGTATGTGGCTCTGTGTGTGTGTGTGTGGGGCACTGTGTGTGTCATGATGTGTGTGTGGCGTGCTGTGTGTGTGTGTGGCGCTCTGTGTGTGTGTGTGGTGCTCTGTGCGTGTGTGTGGCATGATGTGTGTGTGTGGTGTGCTGTGTGTGTGGCGCTCTGTGTGTGTGTGTGGCGCTCTGTGTGTGTGTGGCACTCTGTGTGTTTGTGGCGGTCTGTGTGTGTGTGTGTGTGTGGTGCTCTGTGTGTGTTTGTGGCGCTCTGTGTGTGTATGGCACTCTGTGTGTGTGAGTGGCGCTCTGTGTGTGTGGCTCTGTGTGTGTGTGGTTCTGTGTGTGTGTGTGGCTGTGTGTGTGTGTGTGTGTGTGTGTGCAAATGCAATAGGTCTCACATTTGCGAGAGATTAAGCTATTGCCTTATAAAGGACAATGCCATTTATTTATCTGTTTTCAAAACCGCCCCATAAATAAAAAGTTTGTCATTTACAATGCCAATAGCTCTAACTTTTTCGAATGCGAGACCTATTGCATTGTAAATGCTTGGTTTGCCTGAAACAGGATTTACGATTGGCTGATAATCATGGACTTGGATGGCATTGACATCTTGTGTTCAGCATCACATTAAACGTCCAACAGAGACCAAGGGGAAGCTAAAATATCTATTTAAAGAGCAAGAGCCAACTTTGACAGCACTTAGACCATACAGGGTCTTTGTGGTGTTCATATTATCAAATGGCATAACTTGAGAGGTCTGTATGTGGCACTTGTACAGGGCAAACCAAGCCAAAAAGGGAACCGTTCAGCCTTATTACAGAGATGACTAAAGTGCCTCACTCACATTCTAAGGGATAAAGGTACAAGATAAGATAGTAAAGTGAAAGTATTTTACTTGTTTTTGGAGAAAGGGTGTATACCAATTTTTTTCTACAGGCAAAAGTGATTCTCATGTGCGACAGAAGTGATATTAGGTATGTAAGTGTATGTTTCCTTTGTTTTTTGTATATTTTGTTGCAATTCTTACTTTTAATTGTCCCAGTTATCAAAACTATTTACACACAAGTTTCGGCAACATGAAAAAAGCTTTTTTTGGGGGTGCAAATCCACCCTGCACTTGCAAACACAAATGGTTCCAGTGAGTGAAACTACGAACGAGGAGTTAAAAGGGAATGAGCATTACAGGTAAGGAATGCTCCGTGTAGTTTGTGAACACCCACAAATGTACTCATTCAGAAGCATCAACAAACTTGTGTCTGACCCCTTCCTTCTCAAAAAAAGGTCCTAAATATATACCACTTAACAGCAGGACACGGAAGGGGAAGGAAATACTTGTAATGGCTCCATGCTGATGATATCTCGCCTTTCTACCTGGACAAGGCCTGGACTCACACACCGTTTCCCTCCATCTCACATCAGGACCAGGCAAGTCTACATGTGCTCTGGTGTCTGTCCTTCAATCTGATTCTTGTCTTTACCAGTAAGAGATGCGCCAGGGTCCTGGTGGTTGTGGCAGCCGGGATCTTCATGGTGGCTCCATTACAGAGCGTTCCTCTGACAAGAGTCCTTCCCAAGCTAAGATGGCCTGGCATTCAGATCAGAGGAGGGTCAGCCTAAACGAGGATTGCTGGGGTCGTCGAGGGTGCTTCCTGATTACTTTGTGTTCTGGGACATGTTGGGCAGAGTCCATATATATTTTCAATAAATATCTCTTTCTCAGGAGAATCTTTATTCTCTGTTTATCAAGTAAAACATTCTGGCAAGCAGATACTATCCTGTCTGGTGCCCTGCATGTGTAGAGGTAAGGCAAGTGAAAATGTAAATGTAAAATGTAAATTGATACTTGTATAGCGCACTACTCACCCACAAGGGTCTCAAGGCGCTTGTATGAATACCGCTGAGGAACCCATCCTGGCTTTCCCTGTGAGGCGTCCACTCCTGGGCAGCACCAAGGTAGAGGCCAGGCATGCTTAGCGTTGTGGAGATTAAGCAAGCTATTGCCCAGAGTTACAGAGTGGGACTCCATGATTGGAATAGACACCGAGGCAAGAATTATCAGGTCCGTGGAACATTTGAGCCCAAGATCTGCCGAGGCGGGGAATTGAACCCTGGTCCCGAGCTAGACCTCTGCATCAAGGTCTGCCGCTCTAATCATTGAGCCACACTTCTCCACGGGTGCAATTAAATACAAAAAATGTTGCACCACAGAATACCCAGCAGACTGGCAGACACTCTGCAGTGCCACGTTTAGGAGTAGAAGTGAAAACATAGACGTTTGCCCGAGAGGGAAGAAAGACCATATCCGCCAACAAGCCTGAGCAATGTTTTTGCTTATTTAATTTCATTGAAAAAGACAGCGAAACAGCCGTGGTTTGTAGAATTTAACTTCCATGTTCTGCTAAACAGAATTAAAAATGCATCAAAAGAAAAGCCAGAAAACATGAAATTTGGACATCGTTTTGGCATTTCACGGTGGTTCACAAACTATGCGAACCACATGAATTACTGGACATGTTCATGAAATGGCTCAAAATAGCAAAAACCCTTCTACAGAATTGTACGAGTTAGAAAGGTTTTACAAAACCCTTGTCAAATAAGTTCTACATGCAAAATTGCATTGCAGGCCGATTTTTTGCATTTCCAGTTTTGGTGTAATATTTTGTACAGGCTACCATAACTTGTGGGGGTTCACAATGTAGTACTGAGGTAACCAAAGCAACTTTATATGTTGCGGCGTATTTGTGAAGAGAGTTTATGAATGAGAAATTATTCTCTTGGTGGAAAAATAAAAGATTAAATATCCTGCGGAATGTCCACTATGCTTACCACCTGCAGGGGTAAGTATAGATGTGTGGCAGTACTTATGCTACTCTTCCAGGGCCACTACTAGCATTTGCTGTGAATCTGCAAAAAGTTGGAAATGTACTCAGATAACAATAAGAAACATACAATGAGTAGATTTCTGATCAGGATATATGGCCCAAACATACCATCAGAAAAAAGCATGGGGAAGCTGAATCATGAAATCGTTTTTTTTTTAATTCATTAGTCTCTGACATTAGGCACAGAGGTCCAAATTCTGAAAGGTATTAGGACAAACAAATACAATTTTGAGCCATATATAGATGCACGTGCACAGAAAAAAATCCTGTTCCTGATTTAAATTAACAACAGTGAAATCTCAACCTTGTAAATGGTATTTACTGACACAAAAACCAGTAAAGTGGAATTTTCATGTGAGCAGATTTGCTCTGTCGTGCAGGTTTGTGGACTGTCTAGAGCAGGACTAGGACTATCTGCAAAAAGTTGATGAAACTCAACAAACTCACGTGTTTGTGTGTATTCAGAAACAATTTGCTGGGAGTTTGCCCCCTCACTGATGCCCTAATTGTCTTGTGTTCCCATTTGGAGAGGGGCCTGCCCTGGCAGCTAGGACAAGACTGTTCCTATTAGAACAAAACCAAGAGTGATTTTCACGAGGCGGCTCTCTGGCATAGTGAGTAAAAAAATGCATGGTCGGGAATATGGCACAGACAGCGATTCAGAATGGCTGAGATTAAATCAAGTATTCATTCCATCACCTTGTTGGGTTTTGCATGTTTCGGTATACAGCAATGTGCATGTGTGTATTTTTGAGTAAGTAGAAGAAAACTGCTCTGGCAATCTGTGTCATTCACAGTGTCCCAGGTCTTCTCTTAAATATTTTAAGCATTCTTAAAAAGTGTGATATTTGATCAAAACATAGCCTTGATCTATCCGCGCACATTTCTCACTTTTTATAGGTCATATTGATCTCTTCTATTTTTTTACCCTGGTGGGGAAGATTAGACACTATAAAGATGATGATGCTACCTATCATCAGTTTTGACATATCCATAATTTCTCTAAAACTCCCTCCAAATTCTTTTTAAATGTATTGATAGTATGATGATATAGTTCTTATGGAATGAAAAAAAGCACATATATATTTACATAAACTTAAAAAACCTAGGTACACGGGAGGTGTTAAAAAATATAATTCTGCTTTTATCTTCAAACAGAACTGGACCTCTTTATCTGAAGAGCCCAATAAGGACTGAAAGACTTGGCAAAAGCTACAATATACTTTTATGCTCCCTTTTACATTTAAAGATGTGGTCTATATTGCACAAAAAACTAAATCTTTATCGTCCTCAGTAGCAAATCATTCCATATTAACTCCATTCTTGTAACTTTAAATATGCCCTCCTAACAGGATTCATTAAACAATTTTTATCTACCTCTGGGATAACAGACTTACAATAGGAAGGAAAACCTACTACTATACATAATGTTTCTACAGAAATGATATATCAGAAATACCTTGACATTGATAGTATTGATAGAGTTGAGTCTAAAGGGAAATTACAGTGGGATAAATAATGAGATCAGACTTTCTATGTCTACTTATGGAATAAAATATGGTTTAGGATAAATTCAACATCTCCCTCAACAAGTATTACACAAACATGTTTTTTTTTATAATAGATTGTGCCACATTTCTGCTTTACTTTATAAGAGGGAAATGTTTGAACATGGCAAGTGTTGATCTCTTAATTATGATAATAGCAATGGGTTACTTTGGTTTTTGAATGTTCAAATGTAAGATTGTTTTGGGTGCAAGAGTAGGATAAGATTACTGATATATGCTCAGTCAAACCGCCCTTTGATAAAGTGGAGATATCTGTGGAAGGATCTTCTAATGGTTGGCATTCTTATCCCAAGATCAGAAAGTGTGTAGATTTGTTGTTGCTATTGCCTTGCAAAATATTACATCAAGTAGGAAAGACACGGCAAACAACACTTTCACTAGATGGTACAAGATATTGTGCCACAACTACAGACTAGGTAGAGCACCCTTCTTTTCCTCTGTCTAGACATAATGCAAAGATATCTATGGTAATTGTAGTTTATGATACTCCATGAATTTGCAAATTGTTTTAGCTGTATTTGCATATGTGTACTACTTTAAATAATATTTTTATATGTTATGGTTTGCTTATGTAAAAAAAAAGCTTTCTATATTCTTTGTAATAGTCTAAAAGCTATAAAATGCTACTTTTGTATGTCTCATGCAGTCCAAGATATCTTTGTAGCATTCATCCAATTGATAGTTATCCACAATTGTTGCTTTATTATGAATTTTCTAAATGTTTTCTGTAACTATTGTTGGTATTTTTTGGATGCTGTAATTTTCTCTTATTTAATCTCTCATAAAAAAGACCATATTTGTGAATCAGACACAATGATTGTGAAATGTAAAAATAAAAGCAAACACTATGGATGCCAGAATGCACACTGCATTTTAAAAAAAATATTAGATTATGATATCAAAACAGGAAATAACATTAATTTCATTTTCAAGAATTGGCTGTGGTCATAAGGATATTGTGTGATATCCGAATACATGAAGTACTAGACAGTCAATTTTGAGTTGTAGATCATTCCAAGTAAAGTGCATCAATCCATCAGTGACACTCCATTATATAAAACTGGGCTTAAAGTAAATTAATGATGTGTTTCACTTGGAATGCCCATCAATAAAAACAGGATTTTCCCGGATCTCCCAGCCCACCTTTCTCCTCACCCAATATCCTTATATATAAATGGGCATCACTGGTCGATTGATGCAAATAACTTTTTAAGCCTTTCAACACAGGAGCCTCACAGAACTCCTAGGCCACATTTCTCATTGTTATGCTTTGTGCGACTTGATGTCTAGAAGTTCTTTCTATTTTATGCATGGCAAGAAAATAAGTAGCAAAAAGAACATTATAAAAATCTGATCTTCAAATCAACAAATGAACTTTATAAACTTGGAGGCCTATTAGGATGGCGGACGGATCGCAGGGGCAGCGGCGGTCCCTCCATACCAATTAGGATGTGACCGCCACCCTGGCGGTCACATCCCGTATCTTTAACCTTGCGGCGGGTGCTGCTTAAAGCAGCACCCGCCGCAAGGTTCAAAATGCATGCTTTGCATTTACATGCACAAAGCGGCAGGCACCGCTTGGTGCCTGCCACTTTGCGCATGTAAATGCAGGGTCGGTACCATAGGTACCCCCCATGTGCACCCCCCACCCCGACACCCTGGGGGCCCGCAAGGGCCCCCCAGAAACAAATCTCCACATGCTTTTCCACGGCGGAAAATCCGCAGCGGAAAAGCATGTTTGCACACACATGCTAATTTGGCTGGCGGTGTCCTGCAGACACCGCCACCAAATTGCGGTCAACACCCCGCGGATCAGTGGCGGACGGACCTGACGTCTGCCGCTGATCATACCGCCATCAGGGTCTGCGGCGGTGAATCTGCATCCTCCGGGCCGGCGGTAACTTCCACCGGCCCGGAGGATGCGGATTCACCGAAATCATAATCGACCCCCAAGTTTCCATCTTTCTCTGCATCCTGTTGTGCCTTCCAAATGGCAAGCCACTGCATCACCATTTATTTGGCATTATGCAAATAAGAAGAAAATGCATTAGAAACCTACCTCTGCTGCTACCCCATGACGTTGGATACTCTGTGCAAGACATGGCTAGAGTCAGTTGATGGTCGAGCACCTGCAGATCCTCCACTGTGAGCCCAAAGCCCTTCAGCAATGTCTGGTGGCTGTCGGAAGTCAAGGAACCAGCTTGACTGAGCAGTTCGTTCGAGAGCATGCACGCAGTGTCCTGTGCATAGGTGATGGAGCCGCATCCCACTGTCACCGGTGAATACCCCATTGTGTGCATGCAGACTGTGATGGACACCGTTTCTTGGGAACCGTGACCTGCGATAAAATAAAATACAGAGTGCTCACTTAACATGCAACGGGTCTCAAAAGCAGCAAAGTGCATATGTGCAACAAAGTCTGAAGAATCAAAACACAGACTTGATTGTTTCCCTCACGTCATAGTGGAACATAATACATTGTAAACCATGCCTGTTTCACATGGGAACACAATCGCAGGTGAGAGGACAAAAGAGAATCTCTATTTACAGGTATACACTGACTTTGATTTAAAATTTTATAATTCTAGCACCAGTTCTGCAACACACCATAAATAACCTAGCTCGGGTGGAAACTCAGTTGATCTGTTACATACTGTTCCAGTTACAGGGATAGAAGTTGTTGAAAGTCAAATGCAATGCTACCAAAACATTCCAGTTGGTTTCTGTTGCTTTTTTGGAATGGGTACTGGTGTTGTGGTGTGTTTATTGGTTTCATCTGGCATTCCCTTAAGTGTGGAACCGCTCCTGGTTTGTCTTTTGGACCAATATATCCCAGTGTTAGAAAACCTATATCCTTCTGCTAAGTCCTATCGACACCATTTGCAACTGGTGAAATGGAAATCTCCACAACCGGTAATTCATGGAAAGCTGGAGGAAGATGAACTTGTAAACAAGTTCAGAATGTGCAAAAGGAGGTCTGAATCATTTGTCTGCCTTCCTGTCATTTTTAATAATGAAAAATACTGATGCAGCTCCTGTTCCTCTGTGTCACCCAAGCTCCGGAAAGACTTGTTGTTAAAACACTTTGTGTGGCTTACAGGGTTTGTATGTCCATCTTCTGTGAGGGCGAAGTGATTCATTGATGAGAAAGATCTCCACAGTTAAGAAGGTTGAGAGTTAAAGGCTCAGTATTCGTACGAGGATTGGGTGGTTTGAATGGCTTTGAGTCATGTGTGTACACACGTCTCCATGGCAACCGTTTAGCGGGCGTATTGTGGGAAAGGAATGAGAGAGAGGCCTGCAGGCTTAAAGGATCAGATGTGGTGCTGTCTGTGGAACTACATTGGTTGTTTGGAGGGAGCGCCTATATCGTGCAGGTGTTGGAACTGGTCGTTCCCGGCACTATGTTTTGGGGACTGGATTTCTTTGTCACCACCAGACTTTGAGCCAACACAAGAGAGCCAAATGCAAAAAAGTAAGAAAGAAGGATGAAATGAAAGATTGGAATACAGTGACAAAGGGAGAGAGAAGAGATGAAAAAACTGCAAAAGTGAGGTGAAGAGACAGAAAAAATAGGGTGGGGAAGATAGAGGTAGGAGGTGGAATCAAACCTAGGCAGCCTTGGAATTAGGCATCCCTGCGTTCGACAGCTAACAGTGGTCTCTTAAGAAAGACTTTGGTTCCCTGCACTTATTATTTTTTACATATTAAGCACTTGAAGTCTGTGTTTGCTGGAGTAGCCTTCTTCCTTGTTCTGAAATGTTTCTATGACTTAGGATGGACCATCACACACAATACTTGCATGTGCTCCAGCATCAGTCTGGTAAGAGTGCATACATGGGATTTGCTTTGCCTGGGATTCAAACGCCTGTGTGCTCTTGTGCTCATGTGCCAGTGCATGCTGTTCCTGTTTTGATGCTTGCATGTGTTTTACAACATCATTTGCATAACCGTCACAGCTCATAATACAGCTTTAACGGCAAACAAATGCATAGCACTGAGAAAATAAAGGCATAATATTAAAGTGATAGTACCACACATGCGATATGGCAGGGCTTTCTGTTTTAGGAAACCTCTCCAGCCGAGGCAGACATGTCTGGCAGACGTATGACCCCTCCAGGACATGAGCCATAAGAAAGAGGGCACTGGTGTAGGGGCTGAGGGCAGGGAGGCTCCAAATATAATATGCATTTTAATGTTTATGTACATTTCATGCATTTATTTTGCTATATTGACAGCCGTTCACTAGGATGCCTGTGCTCTTGAGAGGTTGGCTGACACACTGAATGAACAGCTACAAAAACTTCATGCAAGGGGCTGCCCACAGTATAGCTATGAATGGTGTATCAGGTGGAATGGCACCATGGTCTGGAGATCCCAGGGGCCACTGAACCCTTATTATTTCTGTGTTTTACTACCCAGACCGCAGTAGGGGGACCATCTTCCCTGCTGGCACTATCCCACGGCACCCTTGCCTCACGAGCTTGCCTATCATGTCTTGAGAATACACATTGAAGAAACAAAGGAGGAGCAAGCTAAAGTAAGACCAATCTTTTTCAGAGCAAAATTGAGGACGTTCAAAAAGGTTTGACCATAATAGGTCACTCAGACATTGTGTCTCCACCTCCAGATAATATCACCTGTGCGCTTTCCTTCTTTGACCTGATATCGATTGAGGATTCTGGAGCAGCTATTTTAAATCTTAAATCAGGTTCCTCTTCTGATCCCTGCCCCCTTTTTCTTCCAGAACAGGGAGTAAAAGTCATTAATCCAGTCGTGAACTCCCTACTGAACAAGTCACTGTCATCTGGGATAGTCCCTTCTAATTGGAAATAGGCCAAAATACCGACTCTCTTGAAAAAACCCAACGCAGACCCCAAATATCCCAGGCAACTATAGGCTTATTTCCTTGCTGCTAGCCCAGGGATTAGGGATGGGTAATGTTTAGGGGTGGTCAGGGTTTTTATTTCGAGACAGGGATGGGCGGAGTTCAGGCATAGAAAAGGTGTTTAGGCTTCACGGATTAATGGAATATAGGGATGGTAAGGATTTTGTTAAGGTATCAGGAATGGGTGCAATTTAGAGGGGGTGAAGGGATTTTTAGGAATCACAGATGAGACTAGTTTATAGGAGCAAGGTGTTTTCAGGGTTCAGGGATGGGTGGAGTGTTGAGGGGTTTTAGGGTTCATAGTTTAGGGATGGCAAGAGTTTTTAAGGTACATTGATGGGTAGAGGTTAGGAGTTATACATTTTTAGGGATCAGGATTGAGTAGAGTTTAGAGTGGTGAGGGGTTTTAACCACATCGCTGCTGCCCATTTTCCCCTCCGGTGCTGAAGAATTCAGATTTACATGATTTCATGACGAGCTCAGCTCGTCATCAGCACAGCTCCACTGTGCCTCATGACGAGCTGAGCTCGTCATGAGCATGGAAAGGGTTAAGGAATCCGGGATGGCAGGAGTTTCAATATAAAAAGGGATTTTAAGAGTCCAAGGATGTGTAGACTTTAGGGGTGGTGAGGAGTGTTAGGGTTCATGGATGGGTGGTGTTTAAGGGAGGTGACTTTATTTTAAGTTTCAGGGATGGGTGTGGTGAGAGGTTCTAAAAGGTCGTGGATGTGTGGGGTTTAGGCTTAAAAAGGGGTTTGTAGGGTTCAGGGTTGGATGGCTTTTATGAGTAGTGAGGGGTTTTGCGATTCAGGAATGGGTGGACTGTAGGGGCAGAAAGGGTTTTTAGAGTTCAGTGATGAGTGTAATTTAGGGTTCAGGGATGGTGTAATTTAGATATAGTGATAGATTTTTATGTTTCTCGAATGGATGGAGTTTAACAGTAGAAAGCGCTTTTAGTGTTTGCGGATGGGCATAGTTTAGGTATGGTGAGGGTTTTTGAGGGGGCAGGGATTGAAAGTGTGGAGGGGTGTTGAGGGTTCAGCACATTAAAAGAGTCCAAAGTAATTGATTGACAGTATAAAATCTATCAATCTAAAATAATGTCTCATGAAGTAAAACACTAAAATAAATACCT
The DNA here is from genome assembly GCF_964263255.1 of Lissotriton vulgaris. Lineage (NCBI taxonomy): Eukaryota > Metazoa > Chordata > Amphibia > Caudata > Salamandridae > Lissotriton > Lissotriton vulgaris. The sequence goes on from NC_141689.1 coordinate 532,496,733, forward strand.
TTGACAAATCTGTGTCTGAAAGTAAGATCTGCAACCATTGCATTTACACCTTAAAAAAGACAAGCATGCAAAAGCTCATGTTCCAACAAAAAGACATTTTATTCATTGGTTTCTCTGAAAATGTCCATAAAGGTTAGGTGAAATGGTTTCTCAGTAATGGTAGTCTGTGAAATCATTTTTCTATGAAATCACATACAACCGATCTTTAGTGACTTTTCATTCTACTAGAGTCTCTGCCGATTCCTTATGATTTTGCTATTCAATTGGAACTTAAATAATTATGATTTCTGACTATGTATTCTGTATTTGCACCTTTAAAGGCATTTTAACTTTTACTTTGAGGTTTCGTAATAAAACCCTTTAACTTTTTCCAGATATAGAACTCAGTTATTGAGTGTTCCAAATTACTTTTTTGCAACTCCACTGACTAATGACGGCTTTGATGTTGGAGAGGGTGCCTTTTAGCGCAAGGTCAACCCCGGAGCAGTACCGCTAGAGGTGAATTTTGGGTGTTTTCAATTTAAGGGTGTCTTGAATTATGGAGTTCAGGGTTGCACTCTCAGAATGTCATCCCTGTACACCTGGAGCATGAATATCAATTATTATGTTACGAAAGCAAGATTGTTATAGATGTAAGGAGCATGCAAGGCTTCTATGCTTCCCCCATGTATCATCATAAATGTTCTTCCAGGTCAAGGGTATATTTACACTCTTATGCTCACCTGGAACAATTGACTGAAGAGTGTTGTCACCAAGTCGATGTGCAAACATCACATGCCTGCAAGTAGATCCGGTGTAAACGAAGTAAAACTCAGCGTCTTCGGGAAGATAAATGTTTTTATCAAATTTCGCCAACACAGCTACTTGCCCCTGGGGAAAAAACATTTTGAATGAACACCATTATTAACATATACCGTTGACTACTTTTGTGTGTAAGAGAGTAATATCTTGCACTTAAATAATAATAAAAATAATGTAATTGAAAATTTGGGTACAAAATATTGATCTGCAGGGATATTGCCTTTTTGCTATCGATTACTAACTCTACATGTGTCTTGATTGGGCTGCCCTCCCATGGTTAATCTGAGTTTGTACAGTTTCATCGCACATTCCATGGTAATGAAATATGGTCAGCCAATCACCTCGATGAGTATACATTCAGTATCATCTGTTTTACATAACACTCCATTGGACAGATTGGGACACTGAAAGTGCTTTGGGCGACATTACCTTGAGCACTGCTGGAGAGAATGGAGAAATATTTAGAGGCAGAGGTTTCACTGCAGAGATAATGAGGACTAAAAGTACAAATATTAGCAAATGCTGAATGAAAAGTATATGCGTTGTGTTGTTTTACAAACATTTCATCCTCCATAGTTGTTTGGCTGATAAAAGATAATTTTCAAAGAATTGCCAGCCACCCGTTCATATCTCATACACTTTAATTTATAATGGATAGTAAGTTTGTGGAGTGTAACATTGAAAAGACGACACAACGTTGAAGGTAGGAGCTACGTTTATTCGGTCCAACGTCCTCCAGGTCCCGGCAGCACCAGTGGGACACTACATTCTAGAGTGGAACCCCACAAAGCTACACAAGCTCACACACAAGCTCAAGGCACATTCCAAGCAGATCCCAACCCCCCCCCCTTCATTCACGATGACGAAAACATGGGGTACAGAGGAAAAAATGAGAGAAAACCAGGGGGGGGGGGACATGCAGGCGAAAAACAGGCAACGTAGCATAAAAAACGACATTACAGCATTTTGAAATCTTGAATCTTTGCTGGAACAAACATTCTAGCGTGGAACCCCACAAAGCTACACGAGCTCAAGGCACTTTCCAAGCAGATCCCAACACACATCCATGTAGGCATATTGACAAATAATCAGGTACGAATTGCAGATATTAATGTGGTGCTTGGCCCAAACACAGTGTCTGAGAATCGCAGAGAAGCTTGAACGGTTTTTAATTAGGCATTTTTACCCGCACCTGCAGGCAATATCAGTTGTTAATTACCCTTCTGGTAGTTATGGGCCTGAACCGCAGGTGAAGGCATGTAACAAAGAGGGGTAATTACCAGCCTTTATTGCCCTGCATGTGGGGTGCATATGGCTACTAGCACACACACATACATAACAAGCATTTACAATGCAATGGTTTCGCCTTTGGAAAAGTTAGAGTTATTGGCATTGTATATGCCAAAATTTGTATTTATGTTTTTGTTTCGAAAACAGATAAGTAAATGGCATTGTCATTTACATTGCCATTACCTTTTTTTTGCAGTCACTTGGCACTCTCTAGCACTCCCTAGCACTCTTTATGCACTCTGCATTTCATATGCACTCCCTATGCAGCACTCTGTATGCACTCTGTACTCTCTATGCACCCTGCACGCTCCACTTCCTATGCACTCCCTATGTACTCTGCACTTATTGCTTCATTTCCAGCAGAGGCTTCCAGTGCCTTGAATGGTTAAATGATCTTTCATCAGCTTCAAGATCTCAACATCAGCCTTCTGTCAAGATGAAAATCAAATGGTCAAGGAAGCCATCCACATCAGTGACCCCGCCATAAAAAAGACCACGGTATAGTAGCCAAGGAGGTCACCACAGTTGGCACCTCTTAGACAAGCTGTGTACCTACGTTTATAAAAACCCTAGAGGGATGTACACATACATAGGCCATGGGTGGAGCTAAATTTGCTTCTGAGGAGAATTGATGAACTCAGTGCTTTCAGACGTGCTTTAGAAACTCACCGGCCTCCCTCTAATATATCATCCTCTCAGTCCTGTGTCGAAAAGCTACCTCTGTGGAAGAATTTGTGCTTTCTAAATAAATCAATAAATAAAATGATCAGACAAAGTATAAAACTCTTGGAGTAGGCTGAGCTAGTAGGCTGGCGACTATGCCTTTTAAGGACCACACCCCTTTGCTCTACAGTCGGCTCCTAATGCTGAGAGTCCATGCTCAGTAGACAATCCTTTGCCAGCTTTGAGGGTCATTCATTCCTTCAGAAAAAAGTAGAGCGGCACCAACATATTCAGTAGAACAACAGGCCTAAGGAATATACGCACCCGGATTGGCAAAGACTAATGGCGGAGTCGTTTAAAATGCAATCTGTGCTCGCTATTTTGGGTCATTTCTGAACCGTCGCCAATCTGCGAAAGCTGGTCTTTTTGCACTTAATGTCGCATTTATGTGTTCTCTGTGTTTCTTCAGATGAAATAGAAAGCATTTGTACAGCATCTTTAAAGTGAACAAGAGTGAGGTGGTTAATACCAAGAGCCAATGATACTCGTGTTATCGTTTAAAAGGGCAGACCTGGGAGTTTATTTCAAACTGTGAACCTACGTGTAGAGCAGAGCTCTGCAGTCGACAGAACACCCCAACTTTTCTTAGCAAAGGGAGGGACCTTATTCAACTCCCTACTAAAAATGCACTGAGGCAAAATATTTTTTAAGAATCCAACGAATGTTGCAGCACACACCCTAAGACAGAACAAAGCTGCTTCAGAGAAACCTCTGTGGGCGCGTCAGCACTGGGACACCAGTTCAAGGTGCAAATCAAAATTTAAGTGCATTGTAAGACAGTTGTGGAGGGATCTAGGGTGACAGTGGTGCCTGCTACGCGACAGCTGTTCAGGGCCCTAGTGCGACAGCGGTGCCTACGACATGCCAGCTGTGGAGGGCCCTAGTGTGACAGCAGTGCCTGCGACACAACAGCTGTGGACGGCGCTAGTGTGACAGCAGTGCCTGCGACACAACAGCTGTGGACGGCGCTAGTGTGACAGCAGTGCCTGCGACACAACAGCTGTGGAGGGCCCTAGTGCGACAGTGGTGTCTGCTACAAGACAGCTGCAGAGGGCCCTAGTGTGAAAGTGGTGCCTGCTACACAATAGCTGTGGACGGCGCTAGTGTGACAGCAGTGCCTGCTACACAATAGCTGTGGACGGCCCTAGTGCAACAGCGGTGCCTGCAACATGACAGCTGTGGAGAGCCCTAGTGCGACAGCCGTGCCTGCTACATGACAGCTGTGGAGGGCTCTGGTGTGACAGCCGTGCCTGCTACATGACAGCTGTGGAGGGCTCTGGTGTGACAGCCGTGCCTGCTACATGACAGCTGTGGAGTGCCCTAGTGGGAAAGTGATGCCTGCTACACAACAGCTGTGGACGGCCATAGTGCAACAGAGGTGCCTGCTACATGACAGCTGTGGAGGGCTCTGGTGCGACAGCGGTGCCTGCTGCATGACAGCTGTGGAGGGCCCTAGTGTGACAGCAGTGCCTGCTACACGACAGCTGCAGAGGGCCCTAGTGTGAAAGTGGTGCCTGCTACACAACAGCTGTGGACGGCCATAGTGCAACAGCGGTGCCTACGACATGCCAGCTGTGGAGGGCCCTAGTGAGACAGCGGTGCCTGCTACATGTCAGAGCCCTACGAATGATAAGATACTGGAATATACGTGCAGTGCGAGCAATCCAGGCATCACTCCGAACTGGGACATCAGATCATCATTCAAGGCAGGGTTGAGGCACCTTGTGTGTGAGACCTTTAAGGGTGACTGTGTGGGATACCTAGGCCTGTGGCAGGTCAAAAAGATGTGCACAATGAGTACTTTGATAATGTCTCAGTAGTGGAATCGTGATGCACGGAGCGGGTCAAGATGGAGGTGTATCTCGAGAGCACTGCCCATGTCACAGTACTGGAGAGCAGTGCAAGGCGCAGGTCACAGAGAGGTGTGTGTGTGAGCCTTCGTGACCCAGTAGCGGAATACCTGTGTATGTCGCAGGTTAGAATAAATGCGCATTTTTAGAGCTCCGAGAGCGTTGGTGTAGTCTTTGGTTATTGGATGATGCAACATAAAAATAGAGACATTATGAATTTGTCACATGGATTTGTAGTCTGTCATATGTAATGCATATATAACATTGTTTTCTTTTATAGTGAGAAAATGCACAGCCCGAAAGTTCACTGTTCTTTGCAAACACATGTGATCTGAATTGGTAATTACTTACGTTGCCAAGTACACTGTTCTGAACAGCCACCCGGCTACCACTGGCACCACTCATCCACTGTTTTACCACAGACAGTCCAACTTGTATGTTAATTTGTGGTTGAAAAGGTTGTATTTCTTGTTAGGAAATCTCAGAATCACGTTCACCCAGCCTCAGTGACCCAGGGCCTGAATCAGAGCAGGCTTGCAAAGTATTATGCGGCGACTTGAAATCTTTGATACCACATTTCTTTGTTGGTGTTAATTTGCCTCACTTGACAACTCATCATCTACTGCATTATTTGCTGATAAAAACAATTTGCTTTCAGGGCAAAAAGATTATAATTTATAAAACATATCTGCATACACAGTGCAAAAGGCACCTGACAAAATGTAACGAGCCATGTTTAAGCTGTTGATTTCTGTGCTCAGGCATTAAAGAGGCGGCATCTTGTCCAATTTGGGATGTTCCCCCCCAAATTAAGTAGCTGGGGGAGGGCTTTTGACTGTAGCAGGTAACAAAAACCTAAGGTACTTAAATAATATTCAGACCTGGGGAAATGCACATTCCTTCATCGTCATGGAAATGTTTTATTTCACTGATAGTACAAATTCATGCTAACATAAAAGAACCGTTGTCAAAGAAACAGCTATTTCAAAGGGGCATCCAGGATTCAGAACTATCCCAAATATGATGCATCTTTCTAGGGACCATATTGTGACCCATAAAGGTTATCCTAATGAAACACAAATGTATTAAACAAGCAATGTACTGTAGGGCTGGTCCTTAATGGAAAGAAGTGTTTCCATTGAACATACATTATTACACTGTGTTAACCTTAAACCTTAGACAATGTATGTTTTACACCATCTTTTACTCTGCGAGATAAAACGACCAAGTTAATAAAATAGCATTCCTGTGCTTCCATGCTAAACAAGGACATCAAAAACAAGGTGATGGGATGCTTAAATTAATCTCAGCCACTGACAATGAATCTCTCGGCGCCGCATCCCAATCCATCGTTTTTTTGCCCACCATGCCACTTCAGTTTGGACCGAAACATATGCACATCAGTCTTGGCCCTGCTCCAATGTTCCCTAATAAGGCCACCATCGGTCCTCGGTTGCTTGTGCTCCAGTTCATTGAGGAAGTGGCCTGTTTGGCTGGAGTGTTCCCACTAGAGATGGGTCAAGCCTGATTTGCACATGGCAACGTCCAAACTGAGGTGACATGGGGTACAAAATAACAATGGACTGGGATGTGGTTCAGTAATTACCAGTGGCTGAGATTAATTCAGGCATTCCATCCATCACTTTTTTTTATACTTCCATTCAAAATAAATCACAAATTATTGGTAAACAATTTTAACTAGGATCTGGTGAACATGTAAAACGTTTTTCTCCTATACTTTGATTTATTAGAACGTATAATTCTTTCTCGTGAAACGTATGCATTCTGTGGGGCCCTTATTATACAAATGCAGGCTAACATGGCAGGCAGCAATGGCACAGGATGTGCCTCACAAGTTGCTGCTAATCACGCTGCCAAATAATTAGCTCTGCTACCACATAATTTGCCATTCCTTGACGCAAAATTAAGAGGACAATACCAACTCAGTCCTCCACTACCTCATAATCACAGTGGACCTTCGCAGAATAAGCTGAAATGCGGGGCTAGCGTAATTTACCCCTTTAAATATAATTTCCGCCTTAAGGTTTGCCACCAGATTTACGACAGATAAACTGTAGCATAACAATTGAATGGCGGAGAATCCCCTGGTGGAAATGACCTTCTATCTATCACTCTCTAAACCAGGCCCCAGCATTCAGCCATGATCCCACCTGCTTCCTCGTCTAGCTAGTCTCCGCTAGGGTAAGTCTCACCCCTATATCAGTGTTACCTCTTGTCAAACAATGAATCGACGCCTCTTACCCTTGACCCTTTTAGCAGTCTTTGAAGAGTTAATTCGTACCCACTCACTCCAACCAGCTGTACCCTGCTTTTTGCACCTAGATTCGCCTTCTGGGACTTGAAAACAGAAAACCTTTCGCACAGACAACGCCGAGTTGTTCTTGATCATTGTTAAACTAGAGGCCCGTGCGTGCAGGCAGTTTGGTTTGCAAAGTAGCCTCAGTGCACAATGATCGGACTAGCTCAACACTGACGAGGCAGTAACGCTCAAGACGGAATGGCACAGGTAATAGGCAATATGACCTTAAGTAAGAGGGGGACACCCTTCTTCACGCTCTCTCCTGGAACTGCGCAAGTGCCGCGCACCTGCGTCATTGCACAACTTCAAACAACACAGAGGAAACGAGTGAATTACGGCAGTGAAGGGTCGATAATTTGGGGTGGGGGGTGGCATTACTCCAGTGGAGTTCGTTCAGTTCTACAGATCTAGCCCTGTGAAAATGGCAGAAAAGCGCCGGATGGGAGGCCTGGTATTGGACTCGTCTGAGTCATTCTTCACTGAGGGGCATTTCCTATGGGGGTCACGGACCCACGGGGCTGTTTGTTTGTCAGTTGAGGCTCTTTTCTGTGGCTAATAATCAGTGGTGGGTGACCACTGTTCAGCGTTCGCATTCGAGGGGGGGGGGGGGGGCAGGAAGTAATAAACAGTGGGGTTAAAGCGCTTTAAAGGCAGGGAGCGCTACATAATATATTAAGGCGAAGCACTGTAGAGAAGCCCTTCTACACAGTACTATCTACCAAAAGGAAGAGCTGACAGCGGAAGGTGCACTAACCATGGAAGGCGGTTAGGGGGAGGGGGGGGGGTGGGGCGGCGAGGAGGGTTTCACATTGGGTGGAGGTCTCAAATGGAGTGGGGGATTATGCTGGGTGTCATTTAAGTATGGGGGGTTACCGCATGGATGCCAATGTACTGTGAAGCAGGGGACATTCGATACAGAAACGCGTTTTGCACATGGCAAGTGAAACATCTCATCAAAGTGAGCATTTAACAAGCGAAACATGCATGACAACTGTGTACAGAAAGCGCGGGGACATGGCTCGTGCAGCGAGACTAGTCACTATAGCTAATCACGAGGGGCTCCTCTCCGAGAGGGCGCTATGCTCCACAGGGGTCCCTCCTGTTAGGCTAATGACGCGAGGCTATTCTTTCTTCACTCTCTCCTCCCAGGGGGGTTTTCACTCTCAGAGTCTGTTCTCTGTGGGAGGTTGAGTGGCTGACGGGACGCTTTGAGTAGTGCTCGGGCACGGACCCTACACATGGGTGCCAACCCTCACCCCGTTCACCCACCCCACAATACTTCCCATTCTCAGCCCCCGGCACTGACCTGCCCTCCTGGATCCACTCTTCTCTGCCGCCGGCACTCTGGGCCCCTCCCTCTGCACGGCGCATGCGCGAGGGGCGGGGCTCAGACCGGAACTCAACGCCGGCTCTGACAGTCCCGCCTGGGACAGAGGGGGCGACCCGCAGACGCTGCCTGGAGGCTGCCTGACCTGAGGCGAGGGGGCATGGCTCTGCATCAGCTTGGAAATTGTTCTATTAAATGATCGTGTTAGATGCTCGCAGAATAGGACTGTGTTTGTACTAGAAAGAAAATCCGAACTGTCATACGAGCGCCAGTAAGTCGGGCGATGTTTTCCTTACGCTCTTTTCCGCATTCAACTGTAGGAAAACCGAGCCCAAGTGTAACGGCGGGAGGGGGGCGGGAGAGGACGAGGGAGGCGGGAGAGGGGCAGCTAGGAACAAATAAGGAGACCCGAGCAGCAAGGGAGGTGCCGGCAATGCCGGAACAGACTCGGGGGCGTTCCCGGCGTCGCGTGACGTCGGCAAAAGCCAAAGAATCTCGGGAACGCCCCCGTGTCTGGTCCGGCATTGACGGACGCCTCTCTGTTCCAATGGCTAGCCTCCATTTATGGAGCTAGCCAATGAAGCAGAGAGGCGTGTTCAAGTCACCCATACTAGAAACTACAGATTTCTCTGGAGGAGGAGCCTAACGGCTCCGCCCCCCAGCGAAACCTAAAAAGGGAGCATGAGCGGCCTCCCACCTGAATGGACTCCATCCTCTCGCAGAGTGCCCTCTATCTCTTCTAATGGAGACAGCCAGGTGGCTATCTGAGCTCCTCCCCTTGGGTCTCGTGAAGGGAAGCCCAATGAGCTAACGGGAAAAAAGAACGTTTGTTTCCGTTTTTCTACTTTTCTTAGGCTGATTGGACGTCCCTTTCAAATAAACAAGCCGGGGAAACCCAGATAGCCATCTGTGTACTGGCAAGAGGGTGCATCACATTCGGGTGAGAGGTTGCTCATGCTACCACACCACTCCCTAGCTCCCAACATTGCAGACACTGAGAGCTGACCAGCCACAGAATGCTTTCGTTTTGGGTTCTATATTAAATATAGCCTGAAAAGTAAGCATTCTGATTGGCTGACAAGGTCCCAATGGATTATCAGAAGAGCTAACGTTATTGACCATTTAATAAATCGCAAAATTTACAAATCAGTCTTGTAATGCAAACAAATGTTTCCCTCTAAAAAGCAATCAACACACCAAAGCAAACAGAACACATGCCACAGCTTGCACACATTAAAGGGAAAGGGAAGGAATACACACCTTACGCCCATAGCACATTTACTCTTATGGGCTTCCTCATACATTTGGAGTACATTTTCAATAGTGAGGAGTTGTTTTTGTCTAGGGGAACACATTTTGTAAGGGTACGTAACTATCTGCGAAATGTCTGTGAACACGTGCTAAACAAATGTGTTGATATAAGTCCACTATTTGGCATGGCTACCTGCTATGCAGTGACCCGTTTCCTGTTCCCAGCCATAAACATATGCTGGTGGAAAGACATAGTAGCGTAGCCAGTATTTAATGGGATCTATTGCTAGGAAGGAAATGGGACCTCTGGCCACTGTTTGATTAGGAAAATATGGCAATAATCAGGATTTGGTGGGCCCTGGTGTAACTGCACCTGCTGGACCAATGGAAGCTACACCCCTGGTGAAGCACATTTATGTCCTTGGGCAAGATTCATTTTATGTGAAACTATGAAAAATAAATGTTAACACTGTCTGTCACCCACATCGTCTGGAATCTTTCAAAAATTAAAGCCAAAGCATTAATCTTTAATGTCAGAATAAGATACATATATACTGGTTGATTAGCACTGTGTGTACAAAGTCTGTTATTCAGCGCCTTAAGACCCTAGCTAGGGTGATACGTGCACTTTACAAATACACATGTTATGTTATGTTATGTTATGTTATGTTGTGTTATGTTATGTTATGTTATGTTATGTTATGTTAATGTTATGTTATGTTATGTTATGTTATGTTATGTTATGTTATGTTATGTTACATGGTGGAACTAAATAAACACAGTTGACAAAATGTTGTGATGCTAGGCAAAACGTTTTTTTCACTAAGCCTCTTTTTTTGCTCATTGTTTATGAGAGCACAGAGCACCAACTCCTCTCATATTTGAGTTACTAGCCTATAATGTTGCTTATCTATCAAAGGAATCTAGGCCACATGTAGGAGGTACATGATGGCTCCTGACATGCCTCTTAGTTCGCTAACAGAAGCGTCATCATAGGGGACGCAGGGATATTTCTCAGTTCATGTTTAAAAGCTCTCATGTTTAATAAATACTTGTAGTTTTCAATTAACCTGATGTAAATGCTTCGGTTTGTTAAGAGACATGTTGTTTTAAATTTTGAACACACTGCCTTCTCATAATATAACATGATCTTTATTGCATGGTTGACATGCATTGACGAATATTATTAACGCTCGGCTCGTGGACGGCCTCTTAGTGCCAGCACCTGAGCCTTGGCTTGGTTTTCCTCTTTGTTAATTTGGTTAACTCACCTAGCTAAAGAAATGGGAGCACTGATCCTTTTGAATAACGTAAAATGTGCAGCACATAAACAGTTTATTACTCTGTAAGAAATGTGGTTACTAGTAGAGGGGGGTGAAACCCTACCCAATCAGAAACCACAATTCTTGCCACAGTGAAGTCACAAGCAAACTCGCCAATTAACCCTTGTTCAGCCCCCTGGTGGCTTGGCACTATACAGTCAGGCTTAACTTAGAGGCAATGTGTAAAGTATTTGTGCAATACTTCAAACAGTAACACAATGGAAGCACACCACAAAAGGACCCCACACCAATTTAGAAACATGAAGTAATGTTTAATTAAAAAGGCAAGACCAAAACCACCAAATTCAATCAGTAGAACAGGAGATATGCAGATTTAAAGATTTCAGTAAATATATGCCAAAAAGCACAAAGCGCCAACTGTGGATATCTGGTCGTGCTGGACTTGGATAATGTCACAAGTTTAGGTCGACTGCGACGCAGCGCAGGCGGGAATCTGGGACCCAGTGAGGCCTGCTGAAAAAGATGACCTTAAATCCTGGTTTGCAGAGCATTGTGAGGTCCTGTGCTGAGGAAGTGTAGTGCAGCTAAGGACATACATCGGTTCTGGGGAGCTTCAGAGGTCCTCCATAGTTGTTGAGGATCTCATCGACGAGGGCTTGCGATGCGAAGTCTGGTATCAGGCATACGTTGCACAGTCGAGATGATGCGTCTGTTCCGAGCAGATATGGAGCTACGATGCGAGAACCTGCGTCGTTGTCGAGTCTGCTGCAGACGAGAGATTTGCGATGCAAAGGCCTGTGCCAGGAAAGCTTCACACAGGTGGTGGTTCCGATGCAGGCAGCAAGGTTGCTGCAGTGTCCCTTGTGTCAGGAAAACCCTCATAGCAGAAGTGATGCGTCGGTTATTCTCAGGTCTGCTCCGCACAGCAGACGAGATGCGTCATTCTGTTGGGTCCACAGTTGGGTTGGCAGCGCACTTTCAGACCTACTTCAACAGGTCCAGAACTGATTGGGGTGGCACCATTTGGCAGGGTAGGACTTACAGATGGTAGAGTCCAGGTGCTAGGTTCAAGGTTGTTGGAGCCTTCTGTCCCTGAGACTCTGGACACCAGGCCAGCCAACTAGCCCTTGGAGTCACTTTGGGGTCCTGGGTTCAACAGATGCAGGTCCATTTCTTGTCACCCAGGCAAGAGGGCAGCAGGTCAGCACAGCAGGGTAGCAGTTCCTTCAGGGCAGCAGTCCAGCAGAGTGGAAGCTCTTTCAGTAGCACAGCAGTCCTTCTTCCTGGCAGAGTATTCACAGGTCCAGGTGTACTGAATAGGTAGTCTGAGGTCCAATATTTATACCTGGTGCCCTTCCTCTGGAAGGTGGGAGGAGCTTCTAGAAATTCTCTTTGAAGTGCACAGGCTTCCTGCCTTCCCTGCCATAGGATAGACTACTACCAGGGATATGCAGCCCTTTGTGTGGAGGCAGGATACAGCCTATTCACGTATAAGTAGGGCTATGCCCAGCTCTGCCCTCCCATTCTGCAACTAATGGCCCATCCAGGCACACATAAGTTCTCTATTGTGTGGCTATCTAGGAGGAATATTCAAAGCTTAACTGTCATCGACAGCCAGTCATGTGGCCCAGAGTCAGGCTAAAGGCACTAACACTAAGGCAGGAAAATGGCAACTTTCTAAAAGTGTCATTTTCAAAATTGTAACTTAAAATCCAACATAACCATAAGAGAGGATTTTTCATTAAAATTCCAAAGACACCAAACAGGAGTTGGTTACCTGTTCCTGTTTGGAAATAACAGTTTATTAAATGTAATAAGGTAACTACAATGTTATCCCGTGGGAGAGGCAGGCCTTACAATAGTGAAAACGACTTAGGAGCTTTTCACTGCCAGGGCATATGAAACTTAAAGGTATATGTTCACATTTTTAAATACACTGAACCCTTCCCTCTGGCGTACACTAGGGGAGACGCATATTTATTAAAAAGTAATCTTTTGGCCTGGCAAAAGGTTTATTTTGCCATGTCGAAATGGCAATTTGAAACTACACACACAAGCTGCAGTGGCAGGTCTGAGACATGTTTAAAGGGCTACTTAACTGGGTGGCTCAATCAGTGCTGCAAGCATACTAGCAGAATTTAAATTAAGGGTCCTGGGCACAGGTAGTCCCATTTCACTAAGGATTTACAAGTAAATTAAATATACCATTTGGGGATAAGCCAGTGTTACCATTTTCTAAGGAGTGAGCACATGCACTGTGTGCAGAGTCCTAAGGCCAGCAAATACGAGATCATCAAAAATAAGAGGAGGAAAGCAAAACATTTGGGGGAAGACCACACTAAAGCTGTCTGGTCTAACATACTTTTATTGATTTTTTAAATGCCAGCCTGAAGGCTTCAATTGGCACTGCCTTCTTTACACTCTCCCTTTCCGAAGGGGATTATGAGGCCTAAGGCAAAACATGAAAGCAACAACGTGTTGAAATAGCAACGTTGGCTGGTGGGTCTCTCAGCCCAGCATGGCCAATGGGCCAAAAAGTGAAGCCAATCCACAGCTCCGGCGGAACCCTGAATCTGTGGATTGAATAAGCTACGTAGCGCAAATCACTGAAAAAAACTCAATTCTGTTTTCTCACTGCTCCGTCCACCTACGGTGACGCAGGCGGGTCACAGAGAATTTTGCTGGGTGGAGTTGCCTCGCCTTATTTGCTTGGTAAAAGTTTAAATTAAGTGTTCAGGAAGATTTTCGGCAGGTATGACCACCCTTGGGAGCAAAATAAAACTGGCTCAATAGGGCCAAAAATCCAGCCAAGGGTCTGGCCCTGTTAAGGAACCACTCCACTCGTGGCAATGCCTGATTGCCTGACACAACAGTCCGATGCTAGTGTTGTGTATTGTTAGCACTGTGTTCAAGGCAAACTGGGCCCAGTACAACCTCTTGGCCCCGGTGCATTGCACCGGCTGCACTAATGATAGCTATGTTCCTGGAAGAACAGACCAATGGTTTTGCAACTAAGTTCATTTTTTCCCTCTAAAGTTTCTCTGAAAGTTTCGGTGACTCAGGATGTCAAATTTGTTATCAGAAATGGTTTTCTTCGCCATGTAAGTTATATGTGGGTGGACAACACCCTCTGCGAACAGGACCCTGTGAAATGTTACTTGCAAACGTTTTGTCTCCTTCCTTCTCTTTCAAAACATAGGAGGACTTGACAGGCCACTTGGAAGCATTAATGGGGACATTGGCCACATATTTTGTAGGGCTCTTGGTAGTTTCCGAATCAAGCCTTTACGCTGAGGAAAGGATAATCCACGATGTTGCGCCACTTCGTGGTGTTCCTGCTTTAGCTTCATCACAAAGGCACAGCCAGGCGTGTTTTTTTATAAGTAAACACATTCTGCCACTGTAGTGCAGCGCCTGGCTTGCGGCAAGGAGCCCTGGTTGCCCTCACTTTGTGAGGACCCTGGAACTTGACTGGCAAAATAAAACTACTTTTCTTCGTCCTGTAGCCCCCCATGCAACAATAAGCAGGTAGATGCCGCAACTTCACCTCCAAATCCCGGGGGCAAACATTTGATTCTGCTTTCTCTCTTTCACATCTGATTTCTCTCAAGTTGTAAAAATCTGCATGGTAATATATCAAGATAAGTGCAACTTAGATCACAAACAGGAATGGGACGCGTTAGCAAGCCCATCGGGAGTAAAGGAAAGGGAAGTTGAGACAAGCCTCTATTTCCTCCTAAAAAGACCAGTGTGCCTTAGCCTGGACTCGGGTTGCTGCAGCTGAGGCTAATGAGCTGCAGACAGCAGTGATCTGACGCGGTGCTGAGCGGGGGTTTTATTGAGAACAAATTGCATGTAAAGATCACAGCCTTTCATAAGCCACAGGGATACCTAATCTGTGTCCTTTCAAAGCGTCGATTATGTTACTCATCCGCAGAGGGGACAGGGCGCTCTGGAGCACAGGTGAAAATGTTAGTCAAATGTTTAGTCAGGGAAAATACAAGCGAAACTGTGTACGACCCGGAGCGAGTAACAAGCACACGTACACACAGAAAACTGCCTTATCAGGAAATGTGCTTGCCATTAGCTGCAGATAACACTAAAAGTGTTTGCCTTCATGAGCTGCCAGAAAGAGCGAGCGGATACAGGGAACAGCTCCCTGCAGGCAACTAGCCACAGAGTAGACTAAACATTGTACACGAGAAGTGACGTCTTTCAATATTTTCTTTGGCATTAGGTGTCATGTGATGCATGTTATAAGCAAGGGGTAATGTTAATTTGTTTATAGTTCGTTTGCATTTATATTTCTGCTGCAATCACCCATTGACAAATCCCATTCCAGCGCTTGACATGAAAACTTTAAAGTGCAGGCCTCAGTGTCTCAGAGTACCTGTTGCAAGAGAGGGGTGTTAGTCATCTGCCACTAAATTGCAGCATCCCACCTGAGAAGGGCTGGCACACTCCCTTTCAGATCAAAGCAATGCTCTCACTCAGTACCTGGCAGTACCACGTAATTAAAGAACTGCCATTTTTATTAGTGCTTGGCTCGGTTGGCTTGAATACAGTCCTAAAGGACTAGTACTCTCATGTTATAACTTGATAAAACTCAAACAACCCTGAGCGTCCTGGAGAGCCTGGGAAAGAGTATTACAAACCGAAAGGGGTGTCAGTGAGTTGCAATGGGTTCTAATTTTTAGTAGAGAGCATGCATATATGAACGTACGCCATGTGTCACCTCAGCCAGTCACATCAGTACCAAAGCACTTTTCGTCTCATGTTAACACTTGAATGACACTTCACCAGGACGCACACACATATTGAGAGGACTAGAAATCAACAATGAACATATAATTCAAAAGTATTACTTCACTAATTCTATACTGAAATATCTGTTTTAGTGTGAATGTGTAAATGGTGCAATATACAGTATAGGACAGTGCCTGCTAGTCTGATTTATTTTGTTATTCCCACTGGGTAATGTGCTTTTGAATCAAACTTGTTACAGCAAACAAATGAAGGATGAAATGCTGACAATTACATTCTCCCCCAGTCAAAAGATCTGGGTTAAATCCATCGTTCTTTTGCTCACCATGCCACCTCTGTTTAGACTCAGCCATATGCAAATCAGTCTTGATCCTGTGCCTCATGGGAGCAGTCCAGACCGAACTGCTAATAAAACTTGGAATTACAATCGCAGTTCATAACCCATTGCTGGAGTTTTATGATTGTGTCCCTATATGTCTTTCATCAAGATTTGCAAAATACCTGCTCAATCAAACTGAATCATTACTGGCATAATACGTCCATAACAAAGACACTGTCCCTCATTAAATGTGCTAAACATATTGTGCAGTTGCATTAACTTGGTAAACGCATTTAAATAGATTTTTCGTCGATACGCTACACTAAATATACCTTTTTAGAATCACAGAATTAAAGAAATGTCTACTTAGCATGCTGGTTTAATTAATTCAGTTCTTCCCATTGACGTATGCACAAAGAATGAAGGACATACGTTTCAATCCTAGCAACGCCAGCTCTGAACTTCGTCCCTCCAAGGTCCAAGAACCAATCACCATTGTATTGGATAAAAATTAAGCCTGTTTTTCACATCAAAATGAAAATAGCAAGGGCTTTATACCAGTATGTCATTCTTACTCTTATTCTACCATGTATACTATCATGTAAGAAGAAAGAAACACAGTTCAAACATTTCGAATCAAGAATAATATAGGCAAACTTGTATGTGGCCTAGCACCAAGCTACAAACAAACCAGAGCCATGGTAAATTTTGTCTGACCAACCCCGGTATGGTGCATAGCGAGCAAGCTCAAACACTAAAAGGGGACTTAGGCAATTTGGGAAATATGGCGAAAATTTTGCATTATATAACCCATTTTCATTATATATTTTAAAGCAAAGTAAATGATCACCATACAGGGCACCAGGATACAACAATATTTCTTGGGGCCCTTCAATGATTCCTTCGCTATCACCCTCTAACTGTGCCTCTCATCTCTCCATAGTCCCTCTTTCACATGCATTTAATTTGTTTAAAAAGCACTTTACATAACACACATACAGAGACAATTAATCTTACATGTGTAAATCAGTGTATAGAAAATGTCACGCAAGACAAAAGGGACTAAAAGGTGATGGTTTCATGTTATCCATGCTAGTGTACATTTTTTAAGAGTGCTTGGTCTAGAGAAGCACAAACTTGGGATTCAGACTGTAGCACAATGATTCGGTTGGCTTTACTAATAAGAGATTATTTCTACCCAAACAAACCCTTTTGAACAACATTAGGATAATAAAAGACTGTGAAAAACACAACTTTCTAACCTGTACTATACAGTTTGCATGCAGCTCTTTGATGGCACTTCATAGCTGTTAGATTGTGATTGTAACTTATGAACTGCACAGTAACAAAAGGATCTCTGTGACAACAGCAGTAACCCACTGAGCTATGCACATAAAATACTGTTCTGTTATCTACATAGGACAGACTCTTTGTGGCAGGCATATTAACCCTCCGCACTACTTTATGGTGGTTTAGAAACTGCCACTAGACAAAACTCTATCTCTCTCCATTAGGTACATTATTCACCAGAGTTATCTTGACCATTTTAATGTTGTCTGAAAATATTCTACAAATCTGATACCCAGTAAGAAAATTGTCCCCCCACACCACCATTCCAGCCTCAAGGTGAAACACCTGATGCCCAGTCTGGCCAGTCGTGCCTTGAAACAAGCATACAGTAAATAAATATTGGTACGGGACATAGTTCTTGCTATTGATTGCAGAGAAATCTAAACCTGTTTGTCCTTGTGGTTCATCAGAGAGTATGAGCGGATAGAGTAGCCAACAGGAAGTGCGAAGCTATGATGCAGACTAAACATTTCTCGCACATGTGACTTATTCCAGTATTTTCTTTAGCATTGGTGTGCTTTGGTGAAACAACTTCAGCTATGGACTAGTTTATTTGTTGCGGAACCTAGAACTAATTGCAATACAATTTCTGTGAGTTGACTGTTATTGGAATTTTTCCGTAGAAAACGATGGTGAAAAGTCTACCACTCTATCATGACGTGTTAATCCAATATGTCGGATTATAGGGTATAACTGTTTATATGCCCATGTGTGGTATCATTTTATATGTTCTTAGGGACCGGAAAGTCAAAAATAACATCAAAAATTGTTTCTGATGACCATAATATCAAATAATCGCAGAACATGTCAGATAGACAAAGTTTGTATAATTTTTTCGTTGACTTATATGACAAAGTGTGAAGGAACGTAAATATTACAATTAACTTTGAAATAAAAAGTTTGCTATTGTTCGTGTTTTGTTTTGTAACTTTGTTGTTATTGTTTGTTTTTTTGTTAATCAAAAATGTTTCATTTATGTGTTACAGGTTCTTGCGAGTTACTATGAGATACAGTGAAAATGGACGTAGAAAAGTGTTTCATTTGTGATGTGGTGTTTCAAGAAGATGACGATGTATCTGTACTTACTGAAAGAGGAGTGACTGGAATTCAAAAAGCATGCAAGGAGAGAAAAATATCTAAGTTTCACCTTTGTGTTGGGCAGAAAGTTCACAAGAAATGTAGAGCGCGTTTTGTTAACTTGAAAACTCCGTTCCAGGAGAAAGAATCAGATCCCACAACTTCTCGTGTTCTACGATCATGTGAAACCCCGTTTGATTTTAGAAAAAATTGTTTTTTCTGTAGTACTGAGTTAAGTTTATACTTCAGGGAGTGGGAAAAATGTGTGGTTTAATGCACAAACTGTTGAATTCAAATCATCAGTTTTACAAAAATGCAACCAACGCAATGATGAATGGGCAGACAAAGTTAAGAGACGTATCCAAAATGTGTCTGATTTACATGCTGTAGATGAGTCCTCTGGTCGACCTGAAGATATTGGAGGGTTATCAGTGAACTGCCCGGGAATTAATTTTCCAGTATAAAAATTGACGGAACACTGTTTGTGGTAGCATGCATCTAAAGCATGTAAATCAGACACATTTTGGATACGTCTCTTAACTTTGCCTGCCCAGTCATCATTGCGTTCCATGCATTTTTGTAAAGCTGATGATTTGAATTCAACTGTTCGTGCATTAAACCACGCATTTTTTTCATCTCCCTGAAGTATAAACTTAACTCAGTACCACAGACAAAAACTTTTTTTTCTAAAATCAAACGGGGTTTCACACGACCGTAGAACACGAGAAGTTGTGGCATTTGATTCTTTCTCCTGGAACAGGGTTTTCAAGTTAAAAAAACGCGCTCTACATTTCTTGTGAACTTTCTGCCCAACACAAACGTTATACCCATTATGCCAAATATTGGGCAGCCACTTTGAAAAATCCGCCATATTGGATTAACGTGTCATGATAAGAGTGGTAGACTTTTCACAATCGTTTTCTACGGAACATTTTCAATAAGAATCCCCTCACAGAAATTGTACTGCAATTAGTTCTAGGTTAGCCCATTTTTTTAAACTAATTTGATTGGACTACTAGCTAGTTTTTGAAACCTCTTAGCTATGCACCTGCAGGGGTTTTCAAGCTGAATGGGTCTAGAGATTATTATTTTATCTGACCCTGAGTGCACCTAAAGGGCAGTGTCTCACTTCCCACATATACTAAATAAAAGGCTGTCCTGGCTACCCTGGAGAACCTGGGTTAAACAATCAGTTTTCTGTCATGTGTTTAGCGGTGAGTGCGTGGACACAACTCATTTATTCTCATGTTAGAGGGATCCAAGCACAAGCCTTTCCTTATCCACTCATTTACTACAACTCAGCTATGAAATGCACTTGATTAGCAAATGGATACATTTTGTGGATATGTTACTGAGGACGTCAGCAAGCGTACAATTTACTAAGGGTGAGGAGACCCCATGATTGTGAAGAGCAACAGGAACCCGGTGCTTTATAACCATAAAATAATGAAAAATAGCACGCTGATCTGTATGCCTGTATGGGTGCATCTGCGTGCAATACAATATACAAACCACTAGGTACATTAGGAAAGGAGTCCGTTTTTATCTGCAGCAATTCAAATTTGATATTATGAGTTGAAAGACCTTTCATTGCGGTGCTGTCACCAAAGAACAAGCAATTCAAAAACAGTTATTGTGACATCCCCTGCAGGTATAGTATCATAACATCATAGCCAAGATATTGTCTGAAAGAAATACTGTGTCTTAAATTTCATTTAGAAAAGTATTTCCCCATTGGAGTTAACAATAGAAAGTCTACTGCCTGTTACAGGATGATGGATTGGACACAACTACAACCTCTTTGAAACTTTCATTCTTTTTATTTTTTTATATAGTTGTATCACATTCCAGTAAGGTCTGATTACAATATGTTTCCTTCTCCTTTATGGATGGCTTCTCTCTTAGGTCAGGGCTGGTAGATGGAGGGTACGCTTGGAAATAAAAGGATATAGGCTGTCATCGATTTCTTTCTATAGTACTTCTAAAGAACTCTGATAACACCTCTCGGTGACAGGTGCCCAGTGGAATGACCAAGAATCAGGTGCTCAAGAAAATGTGAAGCTTTTGTGTGAAAAGGGTCTATCAGACCAAATCTATAAATCGGGAAGGGCAGGATATAAAGAAAATGGGTTGTATTAAAAACCACCTACCACAATGTTGTCCCCATCCCCAGTGAGGCCACTTGCCTGATGCCATGGCTCTCCTCTCGAGCTGCAGCAGCCTTGTCCAACACACTTCCCTCCGAGGGGGCCATCCACCCACTCATTCCGCCTGCTCCTGCTCCCTGGTCATAGTCATGTCAGCCCGTACGACTGGTTCCCTGGTTGGGGACATGGCAGCTAGGCCTTCCTCTGCTGGCCAATAGTATCCTGTCTACACTCTCTCTCTGCTCTGGTCCTCCTCGAACGGTCCACCACCTCCGTAGAAATCCTTCAGAGCTAGCTGTCCTCTCTCCTCTCACTTTGTGTCAACTCGCTCTTCTTCACTCATTGTCTGACGCTGCTCCTCCTACTTGACTACCAAGTCAAAACCGCCCTCATTAGCACAGCTGATGCCTAAGAGACGTGAAGTTGGGATGGCGTCAGCCACTAGAACGCTGACTGCTTGTTTCTCGTTACCCCGAGGTCCCGATCATGTTAAGGCTTGTGAGAGACCACAGGTTTCCAACACTGTCAATGGAGCAATATTTTTGTGAACAATAGGTAGGAATTTTTTTTTAGGTTGGATGATATTTTTGCAAATGATACGCAAGCATGCAATCTCTCTTCCACCATCACTCAGTTGCACCCATCCTGAAAGGCCATAAACTTGCCCGCCTATCAATATCAGCTTGGCGTAAATGCTGTGTGAGATTGACTAAAACTCTTTAATGGGGTCATCAGAACCAACTCACCAGATGAGAGGGCTGATGCTGTAGGCTTCTCATTATCATCTTTCCACATGTCCACAACGAAGAGATCAAACAACATTAACCTCGCAACACATAGGAGTAGAGTTGTCACACGTCAGGCTACACATCTGTTTTTAGCACCCAACCCAGCCAGCAGTCCACAGACAAACACTCGGAGATGTAAAAAGGGTCTACACAGGACAGCCATCCTGGCCTACTCTCCCACTGGGCGCTAGTGGCAAAGCAACTGGTCTGCTTAGGTACCTCCTTGCCTACTTCCTCAGACTTCCCATTCCACTCTGGTCCCAGACTGAACCGGAAACAACTCAGGCACCCGTACCTCCTTCTCATCACCTCAGAAGAATTCCATGTATTGTATTTTGTTGTATTTAAAATTTGTAAAGTGTACTGTGACCATAAATGGTATCCTGGAGCTAACTAGACCACTATGTGAAGAAATCGACTGGAGAGAGTCTGAAACAAACTGCAACCGACTGTTAATGAGGGAAAAGCCAGGTTTTCAAGAACCCTCTGAACTTTGACAGGTCAGAGTGAAGTCTTAATAGAGCTGGCAGTTTATTCCAAATCTGAGCTGCTTTTGAGGTAAAAGCACGTCCTCCTTGTCGAATTTTTTAAAATCCGTATTTTTGGACATAGTTGCATGTGGCTGATCGAGGAGTCTGCCAGGAGTGTATTTTATTAGCTTGGCTTGTAAATGTTTTGGTTCTTTATTGTGTAGTGTGGTAAGTACAATGCAGAGTGATTTGAATTTAAATCTCTGTTTGAGAGGTATCTAATGAAGATCTCTAAGGGCATTTGTAGCAGAGGAGTGTCGAGGTCTGGTTAATGTTAGCTTTGCTGTGATTGTCTGGATTGGTTCCAATTTCTTTAATAAGAAACTGGGACCTCCTAGTAAAAGGACATTACAATAGTTCATCCTACCTAATATTACACCTCTGGAGATCAATGATCTGCGTGGGAGATCAAGGAGTGGGTATAACTTCCTAAGGGAGCGGGTCAGTGCGAAGCGTGTCCCAGTGATTCTGTTTACTTGCTTTTCCATAGAGAGACCGTCATCTATAACTACCCCTAGCTTTCGTACCGCAGTTTAATTGCCCAACGGGGTTTCGGTAGGCAATGGCAAGCAATTAGGGGGTAAAGAGGCAGGGATTTTATTAGAAGGGCAACAAAGGGGCTCAGTTTTACTTCCATTAATCTTATGTGAACTTGCATTCATCCAGTTAGATATGTCCAGGATACATGCCTGAAAGTTGCACTGACAGTAATCCTGTAGTGGGTGTTCCATGGCATACGACCACGTCAATGCAGGCAAAGCTATTTCATCCTAATAAATAAAACGGAGTATGAGGCCTATGACTAGGACAATCACTCCCTAGGAGATTATAAACTAATGTAACCCCAGCCTTGGAAAGTTGCTGATTTTTGGTGCTCTCTCTGTGTTACATAAGTTAGGGGAGGTTACTTTTTCAACCTTACTGGACGCTGTAAAACTCTACAACTCTCTTCTCACCAGAGGTGCACTCTCACTTTTCTGAGGGTCTTAAGAGTTACTTTCAACACTAGTTGGAATTAAGAATTAGGTTAATTTCAACTAGTGTGTGCCAATATGATGCTGCAGTGTGAAGTTACCGCTAAGGAATTTCTTATCTATTTGTCGGTGGCTCAAACGCTAGATAAATCCTCATCACAAAAATATTAAGCTTTTCTTCTGTTTAAAACGAGACTAGGGACCAATGTATAACATTCTCTGTCATGTTGTTTAACACATATTAAAACCATGAGACGTGTAGAACTTTGGAGTGGGATCAACATGTTTCACAGTATACATATTTCTGACTGGTGCATCCACACCTGAGACCACTGCATTTGTTATCAATGATCCCAGGCACTTTTGATCCTCCGCCACAACAAGATAGATAAAGCTTCACAGCTTCACCTAGGGAAGTCAGCAGGTAGTACATCCAAAAACTGCTCCAGAAGGAGTATTGCCAGTTCCACCAGCTTCTTCGGCATTTACAGATAACCAGCACCTCCTCTCACTCTTTTTGGCTGGCAGGAGATAAAAATGTTTTTAAAATTGTTTAGTGCATTCATGTTCTAGTTAATGAATTGCACTCTAGAACTATTGTTCAAGCCATTATTAGGTCAATTCCTCTTGTCTATCTTTGACACACGTTGAGGAAAAATAATCTATTCCCTGGAGAATCCCAGCAGCTACACTGCTCACTCACTTGCCTCAGTCGGTTAGTTCAGCCATGCCCCGAACTGCTTGCGGAGATTTTCATGTAGTGTCTCAAGGGAACAAGCATTGGCAAGGACACTAGATATCGCTTTGGGACCTTTGTCAATGGTTTTTACCTATACTGTGCAGGATGGCTAATCTTTTTACAAAAGCCTATGTGCCTATCAATGGACACTGCAACAAATGATGGATGGAATGCTGAATGATTCAAACATTCTCCCCCAGTCAAGAGAAAAAGGGAAGGTTTGGGGTGTGTCACCCTTCATCAGCCAGGCTGGCTTGAATCAAGTGGCACAGTGAGCAAGGGTTCCACGTCTGGGCATACCCATCCCACTTAGAGTGAGAAGTGTGACTGCAACAAATGATAGACGGAATGCTGAATGATTCAAACATTCTCCCCAGTCAAGAAATTCTGGGTTAAATCCATCATTCTTTTGCCCACTGTGGTATTGTCCGTACTCAAGCCAAGATAAATAATAACTTGCAGATCTGTTAGTGTAGCCTGATTGCTTAACCTCTGGGTGCCCATCTGGAACAAAGAAAAACCAAAGGTGGTGATGGACGGAGCGTTGACAATACAAACACTCACCCCCAGTCAACTGATCTGGGTTTAATCCATCATCGTTCTTTAGCTCACTCCGCCACCCCAGTTCAGACATGGCCGTATGCAAATCAGTCTGACCCTGTGCCTCATGGGAACAGTCCAGCCCGAACTGCCTAGCCATTTCTTCCCTGGACCGGAATCAAGCTTCCCAGGACCGGTTTCTGGCATTACAGCCGTCTTCAGCCGGGCTTGCTTGACTCCAGTGGCAAACTGAGCAAGGGACTCACGTCTGAGCATACCCTGCCAGACAGCTGAACAGACAGCTGAACAGACAGCTGAACAGACAGCAGACTATTTATCCAGTGCAATTTTACAGACTTTGCTGGAATCCCAAGTTAAAAGGTTGGAACTCTCGATTACGGCACAAGAATCATGAGGATCAATACAGGACATGGACAAAGCCAAATCTTTCAGGTCAGATAGACTGCCCTGGAGACTTATGATGTGAATAGGGCTCAACTTCTGCGTTTATCATTAACGTTGCATCATGAATTAAGAGAAAGAGGATTGCTGCCTCCCTCAAAGAAGGAGGCAAAGCTGGGGGTGGCTCCCAAGCCTATTAAAAGACCACTAGGGGTTCTTGTAGACCTTTATCATTATTGACTCTAGACTATACAATTGTGAGGAAGGTACTAGCAAACAGGATAATGATAATATTAACATCATTGGTAGATCCTGACCAGAGAGGATTTGGCCAAGGTGCAGCACATACCCTAAATTGAGGCTGTTTTTTTACTTGATATTGAAGCAACAGGCAGAGACCCATAGTTAGTCATTTCTTCATTAGCTAAGAACCACTGGGAATACTAGTATGCCTCCTCCGTATCATGAGCTTTGACTCACTGGGAATATTATTATGCCTTCTCCATATCATGGGGTTGAATCTGAAGGTAGATGGCAGGATATCATTATGATATATTTATCTAAAAGCCAGAGTTGGACAAGTCAAGCATACTTAGAACAGTGGAAGACAGAGAGGGTCACCGGTGAGGGTTACCCATTATCCCCACTAATATTTCGACTGGCAATAGGTCGGCTCACCTGTCACTATGGGGTTTTAGGACTATGTTGGGGCAGTCATCTTTCAGAATCTCAGTATGCTATTTTGTTGTATGATGCCCACATCTTGATGCACATCCTTGATTACATGATTCTCTCAATCACCTGATGGGGCTGAGGCATATGGTGAATAGCTTTGTTCTACTGTCTGGCATACGAGCGAATTAGCGAAAGTCCTATCTTTTGCTACTGAAACCAACCCCGCCTGAAATGTTGGATACACAAGATCCATCTACACTGGTTTGGGCTGGTATATCTTTCAATATCTAGGTATTGAGGTCTATCATTCACATTAAGTCCTAATGGGTGGTAATGTGATTGAACCTACAAGACATAGTTCAATCAGATTTTGCAGAGGCTTGCTACTGTCAGTCATGGGGAAGATCACTTCCTAAGACGGCTCGCTGCGTTTAGTAACCCCTATGTTCAACATTTGAGAACTCTGATGCAATCCTTTTCAGCTGGACCTGAATAGAGCTGCAGTGTGTGGAGCAAGGAGAGGTGGGAATCATATTTGTAAGCTATGTACAACATACACTTAATTACGGCCCTGCTTTTTCTTTGCAAGGAAGCATCCTGGCCATCTATCAGCATTTCTTTGGTTTTTACTAAATGTATTTCAGAAATCTGGCATCTAGTCACAGAAACTAGTGGGGACCCCAGCTCAATTGTTCCTCATACGTTAAATTAGCTGAGTAAAACAGGAAGCTATGGGTTTGAATCACAGCAGTGTTGAAATTCGGTGGCAGCCAGGGTGCCAGGTTTCTTCTTTGGGATGTTGTTATGTTTCTCACTGGGGGAATCTCGTAGAATCCGGGAGTTACACAATCGCTGAAGTCAGAAGATGCTTCTAAGGCATCAGGAGGCAACGACGCACGTTGGCCAAGCAACCTCTGCAAAGCATTCTGGTCCAGATTAGACCAGATTCTGTTAGTATCCTGCCTCAAAGTGCTGGCACTTCCTGCTTTGGCAGAAGTCTGCCACTCAAAGAGAATACCCATATAGATTTAGGCCACTAAATGTGTTAACACTTTCCCTAGCCACACCTGTGGAAGGGCCAAATTCTTCTGGTCGGCAACACCGATTCATGATTGACTCTGTCAATGGGACTCTCTCCATTACCAAAGTGTAAGCTTTTAGCTGTTTTTCTAACAGCTTGTCATCACTAGCCCCACAGATAGTCCAAATTGCTGCAATACAGGTCTCAACCATTTGCAAGCACTGAAAAATAACGTTGATAGTCACCAAGATGACAGGCCAGCATCTCCCATGCAGGGCGGACTGGGGCAGAAAGAAAGCCTGGGAACCAATATAAAAGTGTCCTCAATTAGAGAATCAGAGAGCTAAAAAAGTGACCCACAGTTGGTAATCGGTCCGGTCTTTGCGAGGAAATAGACATGGTATATGTGTTTTGCAAAGCACAGAAGAATGCATGCATTTGTGCTTGCTGCAGCCAATGTTTGTGGTAATATCATGAGAAATCAACCAAAAAACCTGCGCACCAGACCATCAATCCATTCCACAAATAGCCACAAAATCTAATCTGCCAGACAAGCCCTCTAGCACTACCCGATTGCACTGTGAGCAGGGCCACTGGAATTATGCGATTCTGTTGTCACAGTGATTTTCGCAAAATTATACATTTTCTGCCTTTGCCACATAATCCATCATCTGCCACTTAATCTGCAGATTTTAACAAGTACATTTTTTGTTTTTAGCTCAGAGGTTTCAAAAGTTTCTAAAAATGCAGCAACACGTGTTGCCGCGCTGAGGAAGCCCTTTTGGACGGGTCACCTTTCTGTTACTCTTTGCTATATGTGGGTGTTATTTTGGTAATAATGAGGTGCACCCAACGGTGGAAGAATGGGTAAGAGATCTGGATTGGTGCCAGCGGGCGGAGAAGGTCATTTTTTCAAGAGTTGAGGTGCCCTAAGAAATGGGAAAGTGTTTGGGTGGCCTGGAGGTGCTATAGAGGGGAGTGGCTGGACTCACAACCGACTGCGGAGCCGATGTGAGAGGAGCACGGGGTGGAGCTTTTTAGCTGAGGGGTGTGCCTTGATAACTCTGTGGATTGGCGGCTCCATCCCTGCTCTGACTTCCCCCTGGGCTTTGGAAGCCCTACAGGCCAGGGCGTCATCTTCAGGGTGGGAGTGGACTGCGGGGTGGGGGGGGGGTCTGGTACTTGCAGACATGCCTTGAGGGGTTCATTGGGGTAGTTTAGGGGCAGGATCAAGGTCTGAAAGGCGGGTGGGCCAGGGCGGGTTGGTTGATTATCTTACTGTGACTGTACTTGTATTTGTCAACAATTGTCAATTAATTTCCGCTGCTAACTGATGTGCTATGTTTTGGAGCTGGTTTTTACACAATAAAAAGATTTAAAAAATAAAATAAAATAATGAGGTGCACCAAATGCCAAGACTGTGTTATTCAGTTTAAAAATGATAAAGTATTGAAGGTATACTGTTACAAAATCTGTTGCATTATTCTGCATAATTTGCCCTTTCTTGCCGCATAATTTACTCAACTCTGCAGTATAATTTGTGCCTCTCTTGACGCATAATTCCAGCGGCCCTGCCGATGGGCCAGTCCGTACCCACACTAAGGCGGTTTATGCCAGTTGCTTACATTTTTGTCTCACATCCTAACAGTGACCACTGACCAAAGACACAGGGATAATGTAGAATACTGCAACCAGTGGTCAATGGGACCATCTCGAATGCGCATATGACCCAAGTCTTGTACATTCTGATCTGGGGTTAAGGAGCTGCCCATAGTGCACCTGCCATTCACAGCATCAGCCCCACTTTACTATCTTCAAGTCCATATCCCCATATGGATCCTTGAGTTTGCAAGCGCCAGTGCCGCCCTATGCTCATAGTCTGATTGGTGGTCTCGCGATCTGAGAAGAATCAATAATCAGCCCTATTTTCATAAAAACCTGAAAACGTATTTCTTCACTGTTCTTCACCGGTTTTGATACTGCTAGAACTGGCCGCTCTTTTTAGGTTGAGGACCTAAAGGCTGCGCTTGCACAGTCTCCGGTCGGAGATTTAATGATTTGGAGTATGGGGGCTTGAACCCGCCTCTCTCCTCCATTGGCTGGCTTCCTAAACGGAGGCCAGCCATTGGAGGAGACAGGCGTCACTCCAAACAAGCCCCGTCTATTTCGGATTCGGGCGTGCTTTTGGTGTTCTTTCCACCTATGACGTCATCCGTCGCTCAGAACGCCAAAACACGCCCCCGAATCCTAAAATGTTCGGAGCTTTGCGTCCGCCATTTTTTTTCCCCGTTTGTGACTTTATAATCCTTTTTTGATTGCAGCCCCCGTTGATTCGCCGTGCCCTGCTCAGTGCTCGCTATGCCACCCACTCTTATGTTCTTGGATTGCCCACTATGCCCGCACTCTCGGCCCCAGCACCCCGTTTTTGGATTGCCCACTATGCCCACACTCTCAGCCCCAGCAGCCCCAGGGCCTCTCCCCACTATCCAGAAGTGAGAAGCATGGAGTCGGGGCAGAACCTCGGGGCGGCCCCGGTGAGGAAGTGCTGCCCTGTGCTGCTGATGGGTCTGTGAGCAGCGGTGGGAGCCGTGCGCTAGAGCCTGGACTCGGAGCCAGAGGCACTGCCGGAGCTTCACTCTGGCGGCAGCAGCGGGCATTGTGCTGGAGCACCGCAACAGCTGCCGCGCCATAGACTTCACCCCGAGCCCCCCCGGAGAGAGGTGAGAGAGGAGCATGAAGCGAAGCGAAGTCCTATGAAGCACCTCCTTTGTAGTACCCCGTCCCGCGCTCCCATGGCTACCTCCTTGGCAGATCATCGTCCTATACACCCCCCACTAACCCCCGTAGAGCCACCAGCCTTCAAGCCTCGGGTCCCTGAGCAGCGCCGGACATTTACATGCTCCTAATGTGATTGCACACACCGCGCAGAGCCGCAGGCGGGCCCCCGCCCGGGGCGGTCTCCTCCGCTGCCTTTGTACTTTCAGACTCGATAAATGTTGACAAAGCAATCCAGGCAAAAATCCATTGTGTCAGTCAGAGCTGCCCCTCCGCCCCCTCACCTAATCCACCGCCCCCCACAGCCTCCGCCCCAGAGTCTGCCGTGGCTCACCTTCCCTGCCAGGCTCCCCTTATCCCTGCTCCGTCAGTCCTCACAGACCCCCCCTCGCGCCTCCGGGTCACCTCTCCTCCCCCCCTTATGCCCCCTCTCGCCCTCGGTACTGTGGCCTGCGGGTGTTAGCCAATGTACTTTTCGTGTCTTCCCCTCTCCGGTGCCGTCTGTGGGTGAGCGGTTGTGTGTGTGTGGCTCTGGGTGTGTGTGTGTGGCTCTGGGTGTGTGTGTGTGGCTCTGGGTGTGTGTGTGGCTCTGGGTGTGTGTGTGTGGCTCTGGGTGTGTGTGTGTGTGTGGTTCTGGGTGTGTGTGTGTGGCTCTGGGTGTGTATGTGTGGCTCTGGGTGTGTGTGTATGCAGAAATGGATGGATGTGTGTGTGTGTGGTTGAGTTTTGGGCCGAAGGATATGGTTGTCTTTTTCTGTTGGAAATTTGTTTGCATTTTATGCTGCATCCTCTAGGCCTCAGGATGGTTTGAACGCTTGTTCTGAGAGCACAGCCAAATCAGAGTTCCTGGGCCACATATTAAGATGGCTCACCGACTTAAAGTTCACAAGTGTTATCTACACAATGGAAGCATAATGAATTTGAATCCGTCAGGGCAGGTTTAGGAGTCGGTGAACTAAGTTGCAGTAAATTGCGTAATAATAAAATGTTATATCCAGCATTTAGAAACTGCTTGCCGCCCCCTCCCCCCAACCCCCGCAGAGCCGCCTGCCTTCAAGCCTCGGGTCCCTGAGCAGCGCCGGACATTTACATGCTCCTAATGTGATTGCACACACCGCGCAGAGCCGCAGGCGGACCCCCGCCCGGGGCGCTCTCCTCCGCTGCCTTTGTACTGTCAGACTCGGTAAATGTTGACAAAGCAATCCAGGCAAAAATCCATTGTGTCATTCAGAGCTGCCCCTCCGCCCCCTCACCTAATCCACCGCCCTCCACAGCCTCCACCCCAGAGTCTGCCGTGGCTCACCTTCCCTGCCAGGCTCCCCTCATCCCTGCTCCGTCAGTCCTTACAGACCCCCCCGACCCCCGCGCCTCCGCATCACCGCTCCTCCCCCCTTATGCCCCCTCTCGCCCTCGGTACTGTGGCCTGCAGGTGTTAGCCAATGTACTTTTCGTGTCTTTCCCTCTCCGGTGCCGCCTGTGGGTGAGCAGTTGGGTGTGTGTGGCTCTGGGTGTGTGTGTGGCTCTGGGTGTATGTGTGTGGCTCTGGGTGTGTGTGTGTGTGGCTCTGGGTGTGTGAGTGTGGCTCTGTGTGTGTGTGTGTGGCTCTGGGTGTGTGTGTGTGGCTTTGGGTGTGTGTGTGGCTCTGGGTGTGTGTGTGTGGCTCTGGGTGTGTGTGTGTGGCTCTGGGTGTGTGTATGCAGAAACGGATGGATGTGTGTGTGGTTGAGTTTTGGGGCGAAGGATATGGTTGTCTTTTTCTGTTGGAAATTTGTTGGCATTTTATGCTGCATCCTCTAGGCCTCAGGATGGTTGGAACGCTTGTTCTCAGAGCACAGCCAATCCAGAGTTCCTGGGCCACATATTAAGATGGCACAGAGACTTAAAGGTCACCAGTGTTATCTACACAATGGAAGCATAAAGAATTTGAATCCGTCAGGGCAGGTTTAGGAGTCGGTGAACTAAGTTGCAGTAAATTGCATAATAATAAAATGTTATATCCAGCATTTAGAAACTGCTTGAGTGTGCTGAAAAGCTTCATATAAAACCAAATTTCTATTATTAGTGGGGTGCAATTTAAGTTCTACAGGGGTAGCATATTTGAGACCGATGTACGAGTGTGTGTAGCTGTTGCTCCTGGTTTGACTCATTTAGAATGTTATTTCTAGAATGTCTGAATCACTGGTGCGTTGCATTCTGAAATTTCCTATAAAACCTGTAGTCCTTTGTCGACTTAAGTTGCACCTCTCTAGGTACGTGACTGAGAACCTTTGTGTGTGTGGCTATGGGTGTGTGTGTGGCTCTGGGTGTGTGTGTGTGGCTCTGGGTGTGTGTGTGTGTGTGGCTCTGGGTGTGTGTGTGTGTGTGTTTGTGTGTGGCTCTGTGTGTGTGTGGGGGCTCTGTGTTTGTGGGGGGGCTCTGTGTGTGGGGGGGCTCTGTGTTTGTGGGGGGGCTCTGTGTGTGTGGGGGGCTCTGTGTGTGTGTGGGGGGGGCTCTGTGTGGTTGGGGGGCTCTGTGTGTGTGTGTGTGCGGGGGCTCTGTGTGGGGGGGCTCTGTGTGGGGGGGGCTCTGTGTGTGTGTGGGGCTCTGTGTGTGTGTGTGGCTGTGTGTGTGTGTGTCTCTGTGGCTCTGTGTGTGTGGCTCTGTGGATAGCTTTTTTTGTAGGTGGCTCTATGTGTGAGTGGCTCTGTCTGTGTGAGGATGGCTCTGTGTAGGGGGCTCTATGTGAATGACTGTGTGGGTGGCTCTGTGTGGGTGTAAATGCAATAGGTCATGCATTTGCGAGCGATTAAGCTATTGGCATTGTAAATGACAATGCCATTTATTTAACGAGTAAGCTATTGGCAATGTAAATGACAATGCCATTTATTTATGATTTTAAAAAAAGTCATGAGCAATGCCAATAGCTCTACCTTTAATAATGCGGAGACCATTGCATTGTAAATGCTTGTTACAGTTTAGCACCAAGAAGTCACAGGGTGAATGATGCAAGGCGCTGTCTCATTCTGAAAAAGAACAAACCTTGCACTGCCATTTTATCATTTTTAGGAAACACAACTTTATAACGAAATCTGACTTTTTGTTTGTGTTTGCTACATTTAATTAGACGAGCTGTATGATTAATAACTATGTACATGTTCTAAAACTTGTTTCAAAACAAAAAATATAAAACGCCCACCTTGATTTCGCCCCAACAGATCTCGCATGAGAGGCGACATTCGTGCGCCTCCTTGTTAGCTTGCTGTCTCGTCGGCCTGCGCGGTCACGCGCTCGGTTCACTATTGTTCCCGTGACATTTGCAGCCCTGCAAGAAACTGAGCCGACCTTTGATGCGGGATGAAGAGAGGAAGAACTAGATTATTTCTGCTGTTTATTGGGGCATTTGATCTGATGTGTGTTACCTGATCTACCTGCTTTAGAACTGCGGAGCAAATGGGAGCCGCGGTACCAGAGAACAACCCCAAGTGCACTGCAAAGCAGCCCAGACGTACAGCACCTCGAAAATAGCAGAAGCCTTTTCGTAAACACCGTTCCCAATGAACAAAGCCGGGGTTCCGGTGCGCATGTTTGTCCGTATAAAGTGTCTTCCAAATATGCTGAACTGAACAACACCTCGTCGTCATGTGTCGCACCAGCAGATTAATCACCAGTGTGTCTGGTAAACATCAGCGTTTTCACGACAACATGGAAGTCTGGCTTACAGCAACAAGTAACTGGATACAGCAAAACCAAACCAGCAGGTGAAAAACACCACCTGCCTGGAAAGCAACTTTGGATAAAGAAAGGCCTGCGAACCCGAATTCACAGGAAAAAACATCGCTTGAGAATGAATGTATGGGTAAGGCCTATTAGATTGCGTTATTTGAGCCAGCCTCCATGACGTAAATCCAAGTTGTGTATGGGAAGATCTGATTTCTGCAAGTACACCGAATTGTAGAAAAAGAAGCATATAGTTGTATGTCCTACATGTGGCAATAAGAATGATATTAAGGCTAAAAAGAACAAACAAAAAAAACGCATTTTTGTTCTGAAGAAACTTTAAATTGACTTTTTGTTGAGTTTTTAGCACACGGACTAACTTACATTTGCTGAAGAAGGTGCCAAGCACATTAATGAAAAGCCAAATCTGAAAAGAATATTGCCTTCATAACCCACACTTACCATCAAAGCTCAGCTCGTGAGGTGGGTTGAACACAGGGTTAAAGTCCTATAGCGCCATAATGCTCACAAAAGACCCAACACAGTTCCAACCATAACTGAGGATGCAGCGTAAACAACCACTTGCATGTGTGAAAGGGCCTAAGGATGGGGATGGAACCAACGCCACGTCATACATTTCTCTACCATTTGTGGGGGAACCCTACTGCGATTGGTATTTAGGCATTCCTCACTTGGTGGATGGGTGAACTATTGTTCCACTTTCAAAGTATCTTGTGTTATTCAACTGTATGTTTCATATTCAAGTATTTGATTACTTACTGAATGTGTAACATGGTTACCGTATTGAGACCATGCTTCTAAGGGGGTACCAAAAAAACACTGCATCTGAAATTCATAACAATAAAGTTTTTGCAATGACAGTGGAGAAGTGTGGCTCAATGGTTAGAGCGGCAGACCCTGATGCAGAGGTCTGGCCCGGGACCAGGGTTCAATTCCCGACGCGGCAGAGTCTTGGGCCATGGTCAGCGGACTCGATAATTCTCGCCTCGGTGCCTACTCTAATCATGTGTCCCACACTGCAACTCTGGGCAATAGCTTGCTTAATCTCCACAACGGCCCCGAAAGCGCTGGGATGCCTGGCTTCACCTTGGGGGTGCCCAGTAGCGGGCATCTCACAGGGAAAGCCAGGAAGGGTTCCACAGTGGTATACAGCGCTAGGATGCCTGAAAGGTGATAGTGCGCTTTACAAGTATACATACATTACATTTACCAATTGTATTATGGTGAATGTCAAAGGGAAGTTACAGGGTCTGAGACCATTAAGTGGCCTGCTTCAAGACTCAGCTGGTGCTTACGCTGTAGAAATCAAGATATTTAATAAGAAAGCCCAACAATGTCTTTCTCTTTGTCTATAAAATACTCACCAAAAAGTTACATCTACAAGTGTCCAAGAACTGAAACGTGCCATGCTCAAGGCAAGCCAAGACATTTCTTGGGCAGAACAGTCTTCCAAAACTTCCACATTCTCATTAGGTTTTAGCCCAAGTCCATGAAGGTGGAAGCCAAGTACAAAACTTGGCAATTAGCACAGAGATGGATGTGAAATTGATAACAATATTAATATTGCATGAAAATCCAAATCCCTAACCATCTTAAGGCCAGCATTTTGGGACCAGTGTGTAAAATACAACCCAGTCAACAGGAAAGGTAGTGACATGGTCCTTGCTAAAAGGCGGTGCCCATGGTGAGCCAAATGGTAACAAGCGCCTCTTGTGTGGCACATTATGTTATGTGTTGTAGGTATTTGTGTAGCGCCTTCCCTTCCACCATTCCTAAGACAATGTACACCATCGCACACGTCTGGGAATTTCATTGCTTGATCGAGCATGGTAGTGCATGGTTCGTAGAGGTTTGGTAAAAATATTTGAACTAGTAATGAGTAGTTTAGGTCATTATGAACATAGTATAAGTTTGATGTAGGTTTTAGATAAATACATTTGGGGTGTCTCATTTGTATTGATAAATGGTCCCAATGACTTTTCTTTCTTCATTTGAGCTGTCCATTGCTTATCCCGAGTAGGCGGATTTTCTAGTGACATAAGACAAGTGTTTTTCCTATAGAGGTATCATTAATCAGCTAGTTGTTGCAATATTTTACACGAGTGGCATAAACGTCAAATAATCAAAATGCCAGGTGCGGCAGAAGTGATATTATGTGTCTTTCGCCTCCTGATGATATCATGGACCTAGCTCTTTGGCCAACCCTTAGCTCCTTGTTGGCCTCCATTTTGCCGCTGAGGGCTTACGGAAATGCCAAGTAGTGGTGGAAACGACAGAAAGTAAACAGGCCTCCAACACCCTTGCTCTCAGTCTGTCCCTGCCGCTACCTTCCTGAATAAGAAACCATGGGTAACAAAGGCAGCATTATTGCTAGCAAACAGTAAGCCAGGGGTGTCAGCTGCTACTCCTGGAAAACCCTAAAAGATGACCATTGCATGAGGCTGTGGATGTTTATGTTGACACTATCTGAGGGCAATGATGGAACCATGACTATAAATACGGGCCCTATTCACAAACAATTTTGCATACCTAACTGCGATTTAGGGGTGCAAAAAAGTAAGAAAAGGGAATCTACCGATGTGGAGCTTTAAAATCATAAAATATACTTGCAATGGCAAAAATTATGCCAGTACGTAAGTTTTTCCACAGTTGTCTGTTTAGCGCGTGATGCAGGAAAGGACTCATCCCTGGGTAAAAGTTGGTTGAAAATGCCGCAAACCCACTAACTTTTAAGACTGTGAGTATTCATAAACAAATGGCACGTCCATTCCTACCCTGGAAACACTAGCAAAGTTGTTCCTAAAAAACGTCAAAGTAATTGTGTTTACATGATGAAATGGGCAGGGAACACTACCAAATCTCGTGGTTTAATGGTGAGGAAGTATCACCAAATAAAATTCTTCACCGGTTCTAAAAGTTTGCGTACCGAAGGTCAGAATTAAAAAAAAAGAAAAAAGAAAAGCTCTAAACGTGAAAAAGCGAATAAGAGGACAATATATTCATTGTTTTAATTATATGTTAAAGGAATTTTTTTTAAAGTCAGAACAAATTAACATCTAGGGAACCACAATACCAGCAATAAAAAGTGCAATAGGTAACTAACTCAACTTACAAAAGAGTGACAAGTTAATCAGCAGTGACTAACTAACTAACTAACCTGCTCACTACAGGAAAGTAATATGGAAAACTATGCATTATTGTTGGTAATGTAACATAGCATAACATAATGTGTATTTGTAAAGCGCACGTTCACCCAAGGATATCTTGCCGTTGAATAACAATGTATGATTTGGTATTTAGTACATTTAGAAGTCCTTAGTCTGAGAACTTATAGTGTCATTACATATGTCAGGAGAGCTGGAGGCGGGGATGTCTTAGCCTGGGGTGATTCCAGCAGCCTGCCTGTTCAGCTGCTTTCATCTCCAGTGCACATTTCACCACTGTCGCGGTCCATTCAGCTGCAGCTCCCTTGTTCAGCTGACGAACAATGGCAGACAGAGGTAGGGCTTGGTGTGAGAAGATGAGAGGCAGGGTGTCCATATCAAAGCGAGGCCGGCCCTTTAAGTATCTATTGTGGTGGTGAAGATGAGGGACTCTCAGAAGGTTCCTGTCTCTCAGTAGTTTCCCAGGCTTGTCGATGACAGTGCATGCCCATAATTGGGGCGGGAAAGGCCTAACTCGCTCTAGTTTGCGTTACTGTTTAAATGTACAATCTAAGCATTTTGTTACACGTTTCCTGTCTAGTGCAAAGGTAGAGTTTTTGTAGTACTGACTTTGCGACTCCCTCTGGCTCTTGGTGCTGTAGGTTTTTGGCAGTGTGCTGTCTCCGACAGTACCTGGTTTGAGGGTGGTTGGTCACAAAGGGATCAACCTACCTCCCTGTGGTCAATGTATATGAAGTGATTGGTAGTTTTTCCCCTTTCATACTGCATCATAGTACGTGGACAGGAGGCCTATGATGGAACCTCCAAACGGATCTTCCATATAATTTGATCCATGAGTTAACTTTGTATGGTGCTTTGCACTGGGTGGGAGGAGGGAGATGTTCTGTCTTGTTGTCGTCTATACCAAACTATATCAACAATGACAGTTCTCTTTATGACAGCAGGGGATACCCCAAGAAATGGGAGATAATTTGGCAGCAATGGGAAGCTTACAGGGGAATAGGGTTGGTTCTCATCTAGTTAGTCGAGGTGCACGCAGGGACCAGGGGGGTCGGTCGGGGGCCCTACAAGGGGAATGTCAATTCTACAATATGTCGATGCAATGTAATGCGTATATCCCGTTGAACGTGAAGGTAATTCGAAGACTGTTTGTGATTATGGATGCTGACTACTGTTTTAATAAGAAGAAGTTAAAAAAAGACAGTTCTCTCAACAGATGCCTGCATGGACAGAGGGTTTTGATCTGCATGTGTGTCAATCTTGAAAGTGTGCTGCTTGATGGTCCTTGTTCCTGAGATGGAGTCGGGTACAAGAAATGTAGCACTAACTGTGTTTTCTCTATGGCTTAGAAATTTGGAGAGTCTGTTTTTTTCTAGCCATGATTCTCTTGTTTTCTCATTCTTTGTCCTTGTTTTTTTTTTCCTGACCTCATGTTATACTTCGCAAGAGTTTTCTTTACTCCGTATCTCCAGCTTGTGTCACTCTTTTGTGGCTCCGTTGTGTGTCCGGGGCAGAGACTGATGTGTGCTGATTGCACCGTCCACCAAACCCACCTTCGAACCTTCAGCTGGTCTGGAATTTTAGTTGAGGAGTGTGTCAATATCTCCTATTCCTAGTGTGTGACTTCTCTATCCATTCTCTCTGTTTCTGCGTCAGAGTGTTTCCAGTGTGCAAGGCAGGTGTATTTTCTGTCTCAGGGTCAGGATAGTTTAACATATGGATTATCTTTGGTAAGGTAGATCCAGACCCAGGGTTGGACGGTTCCTAGCACACTCTCCGAAAAGACTAAGGAAAGTCCTTTTCTGACCCACACATTTACTCGCAGAGCCCAGCAGCCGTGAATCATGTGTAACTAAGGAAGCGTGTGCACCACGTGCTAGAGAGTATACATCATTGGAACACAACACACGACCTTTTTGTGTTTAAGCAAAGCTTTACTTACACATCTATCTAGAAGCAAACAGGAGTAGACAATTTAGACTTGCCATTAATTTACAGTATCTGTGTTCATTGGTTTTGTTTCTCACTTCCCCACCTAATAATTTGTCTTTACATTTCTATGCGATACATCAGCAGCTAGAGAGCTAGTGGCTGCACTCCTTTAAAACCAAAACACAAAGCCCTCGCTCACTGTCGCGGGTAGGTCTATAGAAAGCGCTGAAAGCCATTGTTGTGCTCTATGTTGACTCTGGGATTGCTCCGTTAAGGTGAGTCCCTATAGGAGTTCCTATCCTAATCTGCCCAGTGCAAATCAAAGGTTTGCAGCTTATGTTTTATGAGAATCTTCACATGTATCACATTATAACAATAGCAAACTATCTTTACCGGCTGCCTGTGGACATGCGCATCCCCTTCACTGCCTGGCCATGTCTTACAAAAGTAATGTACATCAACTAATTAACGTTTAAATATCATCTGAAAAAAAAGAGAGAACTCTTCAGCCACAATAAGCTCTGTCTCGGTTAAATCCCAATAAAACATTTAAACTAGACATCCTTTTTGTCTAGCTGGGCCTCCTCGTATTGGATAGAGCGTAGTCAATATGTACAATAGAACCACTTCTTTTCAGCGGTCTAGTATGTGTCTGTAACAGTCTTTTCCGCGGTTGAGAAATGCAAAAAGAACAATTGATGGACAGAATGCAGAACAATGTCATACCCTCAAATCAGTACAGATATCTGGACCTAAATCCATAGTTTTTTGCTCACCATGTCATACCAGTTTGGACCCAGCCATATGCAAATCAGTCTTGACCCTGCGCCCAATGGGAAAAGTCCAGCCCCAACTGCCAGGCCAGTTCCTCCCTGGACTGGAAACAAGCATCCTAGGACCAATTTTGGGCTTTCAATCAATCAATCAGTATACTTATAAAGCGCACTACTCACCCGTTAGGGTCTCAAGGCGCTGGGGAGAGGGGATGCTACTGGTCGAAGAGCCATGTTTTGAGGCGTTTCCTGAAAGTTAGGAGGTCCTGGGTCTGGCGTAGCTGGAGTGGTAGAGAGTTCCAGGTTTTGGCGGCGAGGTGTGAGAAGGATCTTCCTCCGGCGGTGGTGCGGCGGATGCGGGGGATGGTGGCAAGAGCATGGTTGGCGGAGCGGAGATGGCGTGTGGGAGCGTGGAAGGAAAGTCTGTCGTTGAGGTAGGCTGAACCAGTGTTGTAGAGAGCCTTGTGTGCGTGGTTCAGGAGCTTGAAGGTGATCCTTTTCGGTACGGGTAGCCTGTGTAGGTCTCCAAGGTGGGGGGAGATGTGGTTGCGGCGTGGGACGTCAAGGATGAGGCGGGCGGATGCGTTCTGGATACGTTCTAGCTTGGTTTGTAGCTCGGCCTTTGATGCCGTAATCCAATCTGCTGCTGACCAGGGCATGGGTGACGGTTTTCCTGGTCTCGACAGGGATCCACTTGAAGATCTTGCGGAGCATGCAGAGAATGTTGTAGCAGGAGGAGGAGATTGCGTTGATCTGCTGAGTCATGCTGAGAGTGGAGTCCAAGATGAAGCCCAGGTTGCGAGCGTGGGTGGTGGGTGAGGGTGCGGTGCCTAGGGAGTTGGGCCACCAGAAGTCGTTCCATGCTGAGGGGTTGGAACCGAAGATGACGACCTCTGTTTTATCTGTGTTTAGCTTGAGGTGGCTTGATTCCATCCAGTTGGAGATGGCGTGTAGTCCGTTGTGTAGGTTGTTTTTGGCAGTAGTGGGGTCTTTCGTGAGGGAGAGGATCAGCTGGGTGTCGTCTGCGTATGATAATATGTTGATGTGGTGTGTCCGAGCGATGTTGGGGAGAGGAGCCATGTAGACATTGAAGAGCGTTGGGCTGAGGGAGGATCCTTGAGCGACGCCACAGATGATCTTTGAGGCCTCAGACAGGAATGGCGGAAGGCGGACTCTCTGAGTTCTGCCGGTGAGAAATGATGAGATCCAGTTGAGAGCCTTGTCGCGGATTCCGGCGTTTTGGAGTCGTGTGCGGAGGGTGTGATGGCATACCGTGTCGAATGCGGCAGAGAGGTCCAGCAGGAGGAGTGCTGCGGTTTCTCCTTTGTCAAGCATGATCCTTATGTCGTCTGTGGCAGCGATGAGTGCGGTCTCGGTGATGTGATTTTTTTAGGAATCCGGATTGGGAGGGGTTGAGCGCCTTGCTGTTTTCAAGGAAGCAGGAGAGCTGGGTGTTGGCGACTTTTTCGATGACCTTGGCCGGGAAGGGGAGGAGGGAGATCGGCCGGTAGTTCTTCGGGTCGTCTGGGTCCGCCTTGGGCTTCTTCAGTAGTGCGTTGACTTCTGCGTGTTTCCAGATTTCCGAGAAGGTGGCTAACTCGAAGGAGCTGTTGATGGTGTTGCAGAGGTGGGGAGCGATGATGTTGCTAGCTTTATGGAAAATGTGGTGAGGGCAGGGGTCATATAGGGATCCGGAGTGGCTGGAGGCCATGGTGTGAGTGACGTCTTTCAGCCCTCATCAGCCAGGATAGCTTGACTCCAGTGGCATGGAGAGCACGGGAATCATGTCTGGGCATACCCGTCCCACTCGGCGTGACAAATGCAAAAAGAACAATTGATAGACAGAATGCAAAACAATGTCATACACTCAACTCAGTACAGAGATCTGGACCTAAATCCATTGTTTCTTTGCTCACAATGCCATACCAGTTTGGACCCAGCAATATGCAAATCAGTATTGACCTTGCGCCCAATGGGAACAGTCCAGCCCGAACTGCCAGGCTTGTTCCTCCCTCGACTGGAAACAAGCATCCTAGGACCGATTTAGGGCTTTTAGCCCTCATCAGCCAGGATAGCTTGACTCCAGTGGCATGGAGAGCACGGGACCCACGTCTGGACATACCCGTCCCACTCGGGGCGACAAATGCAAAACAAACAATTGATGGACAGAATGCAGAACAATGTCATACACTCAACCCAGTACAGAGATCTGGGCCTAAATCGATCGTTTTTTTGCTCACCAGGCCATCCCAGTTTGGACCCAGCCATATGCAAATCAGTCTTGACCCTGCGCCCAATGGGAAAAGTCCAGCCCGAACTGCCAGTCCAGTTCCTCCCTAGACTGGAAACAAGCATCCTAGGACCGGTTTCAGGATTTCAGCCCTCATCAGCCAGGATAGCTTGACTCCAGTGTCATGGCGAGCACGAGACCCACGCATATAGCTGTGTCTGAACTGGGGTGGCAAAGTGAGCTAAAGAATGATGATGGATTCAACCAAGATCTGTGACTGGGGGTGAGTGTTTGAAAAGTTTCAGCACTCAATCCGTCATCTCCTTGTGTCTGCTTTGTTCCTCAGTTGAAGGCAGGTGCCGATAGCTCCGTGGGGGTCAAAACTCTACTTTCCTTGGCAGCTCGTGAGGAGAGCTGCACAGTCCCCCAGCTCCAGCCTTACCGCCATCCTACAGCCCACCGAGCGCCGTGAGGGGAACGGCCGGGCAGGCAACCACAGCTCACAGGACTCCATTTCCCAGGTGCCCCGGTGGCAGAGGCGCACCTGGGACGTTGCAGGCTGCGCCTGGAGGCGCCTACAAACACCGGAGCGCCGATAGCTCCGTGGGGGTCAAAACTCTACTTTCCTTGGCAGCTCGTGAGGAGAGCTGCACAGTCCCCCAGCTCCAGCCTTACCGCCATCCTACAGCCCACCGAGCGCCGTGAGGGGAACGGCCGGGCAGGCAACCACAGCTCACAGGACTCCATTTCCCAGGTGCCCCGGTGGCAGAGGCGCACCTGGGACGTTGCAGGCTGCGCCTGGAGGCGCCTACAAACACCGGAGCGCCGATAGCTCCGTGGGGGTCAAAACTCTACTTTCCTTGGCAGCTCGTGAGGAGAGCTGCACAGTCCCCCAGCTCCAGCCTTACCGCCATCCTACAGCCCACCGAGCGCCGTGAGGGGAACGGCCGGGCAGGCAACCACAGCTCACAGGACTCCATTTCCCAGGTGCCCCGGTGGCAGAGGCGCACCTGGGACGTTGCAGGCTGCGCCTGGAGGCGCCTACAAACACCGGAGCGCCGATAGCTCCGTGGGGGTCAAAACTCTACTTTCCTTGGCAGCTCGTGAGGAGAGCTGCACAGTCCCCCAGCTCCAGCCTTACCGCCATCCTACAGCCCACCGAGCGCCGTGAGGGGAACGGCCGGGCAGGCAACCACAGCTCACAGGACTCCATTTCCCAGGTGCCCCGGTGGCAGAGGCGCACCTGGGACGTTGCAGGCTGCGCCTGGAGGCGCCTACAAACACCGGAGCGCCGATAGCTCCGTGGGGGTCAAAACTCTACTTTCCTTGGCAGCTCGTGAGGAGAGCTGCACAGTCCCCCAGCTCCAGCCTTACCGCCATCCTACAGCCCACCGAGCGCCGTGAGGGGAACGGCCGGGCAGGCAACCACAGCTCACAGGACTCCATTTCCCAGGTGCCCCGGTGGCAGAGGCGCACCTGGGACGTTGCAGGCTGCGCCTGGAGGCGCCTACAAACACCGGAACGCCTCCTGTCCCGCGGGATCGCGCGCGGGACGCGCCGGGAGAAGCCCGGGACAAGGGCGGGCCCTCTGTGGCCCTCAGAGGACCCGAGGGGGACGGGGCGGGCCACCCCCCTTTGGCTTTACTACATCACGAAGGTAAAGACTATTTCTCACGCATCTGCTGGTATTCCCTTATTATCATGACTTCTAAAGTGGATCACCCAGCTAGCGTAGCAGGAACTGGGCAAAAGTTTTCTTGGTTAGACGAGCTAAACCTCTTATGCCAAACCACCTATGCACCATCAGAAACTCCCTTTTCGCCTAAAAGCGACATCATACTATCAGTTAAGCCCACTTTTTCGGAGCAACCCACATTACTCAACAAAACTTGTAGTCCACATATGGCACCCCCCCAGGTTCCATTAGTGAAAATGACTCAAACACCGCCTCCAGGCTCACGCATTGTTAATTCTCCAACCATCCCATCGACTGCTGAGCCCCAAGATCCCTTAAGCCCTCTTATACACCCGCATATATTACCGCTCATTGAACAATTGCTTAGTTCACTGATAGCCCCGCTGTTGGAAAAAATTAACATGTTAGGGGATAGGCTTACTGGATTAGAGTCAGCCATCAAGTTAAATTTGTCGGCTGACAAACACTGTGACACATTCAACCGTCCAAAGTCACCTCCTATTCATGAAGGCTTTAAACGGGATAAAAGCTGCCAAAAACAATTAATTGGCCCTAGTACAGTGGGACAAAAAGTAACCAAACACTCTCCAAGTGTCTCCTTTCCCCAGTTGACCGCATCTAGAGCAGTTCATGACAAGATTAACTCAATCCATCTACCACCAGAAGCGGCCCCATTCGTCTGCATACTTGCTGGCGTCCCTGCTCTTCCACCTGGAAAAATTGAAAGCCAACACGAATTATTTAACAAAACCAAATTCTGGCTGTCAAATAATAGGCCATTGCCTCGTCACCTATATGGAGCAATAAGGAGCGTCAGGAGGGTGGACTGGCTAGGTTCTCTTCATAAGGATCTTCCTGGGGACCTGGTACTCGTGAGATTCAGAGACACAAACATTGTCCCTTACTTGAAAACCTGGCCGCCACAAGAGACAGACGGCCCAATATCTATATGGGACTTATATGACTTCTATCCCTCAATCCCTGGTTTTCCCCCTTATGTGAAATCATACCCTACATGATCGGTCTACATCATGATCTTTTTGGGAAATACTGGGAGTGGTAATAACTAATTCTAACCCCCATTTTTGCCATCTCAACCAGGGGGTGGAACGGAACTAACTATGTTTGGGATCCTATCCTACTGTTTTTGGTTTAGATTGGACGTAGCAATCATGGAGCGGTGATGTTGAACATTCCAAAGTCTTACCTAAGTTTACTCCTCTTTTTAGATTTTTTAATCTTTTTAATCTTTTATTTAAGTTGACACCGGTTCCTTTGATTTTTCTTTTTAATTGATGATCATTTTTTCTTTAATCTTTTATTTGAATGAAATTGCCTAAATGCACTGTATTATTTTTTCTGTTACTGTATGCTTATATGATATTCTTTGGTAATATCGAATAAAGCTTATTTTGATCCTTGATCCTTTGATCCACTGCACGGATGATATCACTTTGCATAGAGTGCTGCCTGCTTAGACGCTGCTGTTACATTCTTTCCTCCTGTTCTTTTTGTGGAGTTTCTTGTGTTTTTCAGATAGTTGTAAGGCGCTGCGTTTCAGTAATTGTCGTCTGAGCTGCAGGAAGTTTTGTGCATAATAATGTGAATGATATGGGCACAGAAAAAGAGCAAGTTAGTCAATCAATCTAAAATACTTCCACTTATGCTACACGATGCATGTTAATTGCATTCTTTGTCTATACTAAACAGGGCATTACATATAATAATTTTCTATAAAGTCTGCCACAAGGGAACCAGGGTCTCTTGCTGCACACTAATAATCTCCTCATACCAGGACTTTGAAGCAAGCTTGTTGAAGAGTTCGACACAAAGGACGGTGCTCATTGCCATTTTGTTAAGGTTGGTTCTGGTCTCAGTTGTATCTTTCTCATGTGCTGTCCCAGCATATCTCTTTCTCAGGTTATCTCTTTCACAGCATGTGCTCTCTTGCATTTGTATTGCAGGGTCAATTGACATAATGGAGACTGCAGTACGTGCCAATAACAAGTTTATTCATCTCAGAAAGGTAAGGGCAACAGCAACAACAGCCACCACCGCCTCAGCACTCCCACAACTGCCCTTGAAAGCCAAACATTCCAGAATATGTCCACACCATTGGGTTCTGCAATGCTCAAGGCATCAGAGCGCACCCGACATAACATATCTCCTTCCTTCCTGCTAAACCAACAAAGTAAAATGTAACAATAAAAACATAACATATTAATGAAAATAAAAAAATGAAACCTAGGTAACGTCAAAAGTGAAAATAC
The DNA here is from genome assembly GCF_964263255.1 of Lissotriton vulgaris. Classification (NCBI taxonomy): domain Eukaryota; kingdom Metazoa; phylum Chordata; class Amphibia; order Caudata; family Salamandridae; genus Lissotriton; species Lissotriton vulgaris. The sequence goes on from NC_141689.1 coordinate 532,541,461, forward strand.
ATCATGATAAAACATTGTCCTTGTATTTCATTGGGAGATTGAAACTTCTCTGCTGAGGTTATCTCTCTTGATAAATAGACCTCTTCTTCTGAGGCTTATCTTTGGCAAAAAAAGTGCGATAATCTACTATGTTACCACTACGCATATCATTGGGCTGAGTACACCAATTCTTGTCACAGCAATTGTCATCAATCGGCTTCGCTTTAGCCACACGTTCACCATTCCACCACTGGCCATTATCAAGTTTAACAGCACAACCTTTCGTACTACCAAATTTCTGATGCCCTTTATAAACCTGACCCCTTTGGCTCGAACAGATTCACCCACCACCTATCCTCTTTCCCTAGTGCTCTTCAAGACGTCATATCTGTCCTTACTTGAAGTGTGATTATTATCAGTATTGTTCCTTGCTTTATTTAGAATCTCCTTTAATCATAGTCATCAATTTTGGAAAAAGCATATCACACACATTACGTCTCCTTAGAGCCATAGATGGTGTAACTTCAGTGATGCTGTGTGGTGTGTTGTGGTAAGCCCACAACATTGCTCCTAAAGCATTTTCAAAACACGAACCTGAACTAACAGCACCTCTAATGCACTCACTGACTAATCTGTTCATTCCTTCCACATGGACATTGCTCTGGGGTGATACAAGCTACATTTCGTATGTTTAATACCAGCAGCCAGCAAAGCACTAGTCATTTCATGAGATGTAAATTGCACACCATTATCAGAGACAATTTCTTATGGGAAACCCTCCATAGAAAAGATATAATTAAAAATCCAATTATATTCTTGGTATTAGCTTCCCTCAGCAATCTCACAGATAACCACTAAGAGACATCATATCCTATGACAATGGCATATGTTTGATGATGTGGTAAAGTTTGGAAATGGCCAAGAAAATCAACGCTCAATCTTTCCCTTACATCACTTGGGCACTCCACATTCCTCAAGTTAGGAGTCCTGCAAAGTAAACCTCTATCATTAACTTTACTCACCACGCATCCTTCAATCCAGCGTTCAACATCTCTGTCCATTGCAGGCCACCAACATGTTTCCCTCAATCTCTTCTTAATGGCTGTCATGCCAAGATGTCCCTTACAGACAATTCCAACAGCCTGCTGCGGATTTTGCATGAATGGATTAACTTATTGTGAAACAGCAATCCCATGTCCAAAGTAGGTTCACTTTGCACCTTTCTATAGGTTTGGTGCTGAGGGAGTAGAGAATTTTCACGTGGCCAGCCCTTCACCACATAGTTCATGACGTTAATAATTTTTCTATCCTCAGCCAACTCAATCCTCCATGCCTTTTCACTCAGGACTGCTAAATCGAGTCGACAACCACTGTGTCTCTGACGCTCAGGCGGCCCCCCAGGCGGTCTTCAGGCGTCTGTAGGTGAAATCATGAGGTCGGGAAGGACTAGGGCGCCCTTAGCCTTCAAACCAAGAGGAAATAAAGAGAAGAACTCAAACCCTAGCGGAAAATTTAACATAGAGCCAAATCTCATTACAATCGAGCACGACATGGCTGAGGATCAGAGCATGGAAGCAGCCAAACGGCAGGCCATAAGCACAACACACTGGACACAACCAAAGATATACACAAAATTCAGCTTTCTAAGTGATGCGGGCTCGGCTATTTTCTCCAGCAATAAATCTCTGCTCGGCCTGCAAACCCCATTGCTTCCAGCATCACCGCCTTCTCAAAAGCTAGCAGCTAACACAAGCCTTTCACCTCTAGGCAAATCAAAGGCACCACAGCATCATAGCAAGACCATGACTCATAGCAACAAGAGCAGCCCCCAGAAGTCTCCGACTAAAGGAGAGAAGTCCCACGAGTCAGCGGACGACCCGTCAGGACCTCCATTATAAACCACAAACAGTATGGAAAACGCCTTGCTTGGGAACCTGCCTGAGGACTAAAATGGCAGGACAAAAAGAGAACAAAGAAGTTACTGCAACATCACAATTAGATGACAAACCGGGAAATTGGCTCCCCGAAAGGAAAGATGCCAGGCAGGGGACCGGGTTTGATCCAAGGCCAACAGCAGAGGAACAAATCAGGGTAACAAATCTCAGCTCCTCTGCAAATAGGCTACCCAGAAATCATAGTACGCTGATCAAGCAAACAGACTCAATGACCAAAAGCCCCCCAACAATCACAGACCTGCACGGATACAATCAAGGCAGTGCGCCTACCAAACTGGGAGGACCAGAGGCAGGCTCTCAGGACCCAAGCCAGAAGGAAGACGCCAGGGCTATGGTATCTTACCTAAACACACTTGAAGGGGAAGACATGATTGCCACCTACAATCCAAACCAGAAGGAGTACCACCACCAAAACTCTCTACAAGAGCTCTCCATCGCTACGAACCAGGCAGTCCATAATGCCAATAACGTGAATAAAACCAAAAGCAAAAATGAGGAGGAAACCAGGAAAGAACAAAATTCTGGCACCTGGATCTCTCTCCTAAATACAATCCAACTAGCCGCCGAAGCCCTACAATTTCAATCAGAAAAAAATGAGTTACAACTCACACTTCTGAATATTTACTGCCGGAATTGATGAAAAATTGGGCAACTTGAACAGCTTGATAAGGAGAGCACAGACAAATACCTACCTCACTTGCAACTGCAACCAGGTAGTTGATAAACTAGTTACACTGCCCTCAATGCTAACTGGTCTCATAAGTGACATAAAAAACAATTTCAGCAGAAAATGCAACTAAAGTCCTAGGCACCATCGAAAGCGAAGAGGGAATACCCAGCAGTAAAAAAATCAGCAAAGGCTCAAAGATCAACCTCGAGGCCCATAATGACAAAATGGCTCTAAGTGAAAACGGAAATCTGCAAAAACTCAACGCAAAACAACTTCACCAACAAAAAGAAAAGGGCGTAACCAAAAAACGCAAATAAATACAACAAAATACTTTAAAAATTTTACAGGCCCTCAGGAAAAACAAGTAACAAACGCCAGTGACACAGAGCAAACATGTCAGGTAACCCTGGCATCAAACAATCACGAACAACAACAAAAATTGAATAGAAGACGTACTGATCATGACGAATTAAAGGTTCAAACCTTGCCTACAAGAGACAGAAACAACCAAAATGAAGGACAAAACCCCGAAACATTTAAGAATTGCTTACCTCCAGAAGCCGACAGCGGAAAGACCAGCCAGGTGCAACATCGTCAAATTTCAAGGAGTGATCTGAGATCCCCAATTACCAAGCCTATCTCTTCAGGGCAAACAGGGGGTCAGATACGTAACTCACAGACAACAAGCTCACGTGAAACTAAGCAAACATCCTCATCACCAAATCCCTACATAGGGGACAGAAGGGAAATCAGCAGTCCAATAACAGGGCCAAATCAGGACGCATTACCAAGAGAGACAGAAACAAAGAGCACACATACCACGTCTAGACCAACGAAAAACGATCTGGTAAAACGTACATACGATAAGGGGATAGAACCAAAACAAACACCCCCAAAATACACAACAACATCAAATACAAATATCCCCTTATTATCTGGAGCAAGTAAGCGTCTGGAGATCAAAGAAGAAAACTTGTGTAAAGAGCTAACTGCAATAAGACACTCATTACCAACGAAATAACAAAAAATTTAAATCAGCCGTCAGTCCTCAGAGATCCTGTTTTTTTACCCTGAATATACGTCAAAGGGACAACAGGACCTGTTAAATCGCGGCAACATCCTCAGACTAATGAAATTCATTCCAAAGTTAGAGGGCATAAACTCAAAGGACTTAGCGTCTGTAGAATTCCTACCTGCAGATAATCCACAAAGCGTGTACTGTAGGCAACGAAGACGACCTGGATGTCAAGCAACATAGCGGACTTAATCTTAGCAGAACAGTAGTTATTTTACACTTGGGGCATTAGGATTATCCCCTTTCAAAAACTAGCTTACCCGCTACCATTTCTGTGAATGCCAAATACAACATCAAAGATACATCAGACACACCCAATCAGCATACTTAGAGGCACCCGGGGAAGTTCACTAAAAAGGAGCGTAAGAAACCCACATGATCGACCAGACTCACAATCAGTGGCAACAGTCGAGCTACCTCAAAGCCCAAAAAGGGAAACACTGTCCCGTACCATCATAACACGCTCCGAAGAGGTTTGACGCCACCTACAAGAAAGAGATCGCAGTGGGGAAAGGGAAGCAATCATAGGCTTATGTTCTTGGAACATTAACAGTCTAAACACAAAAATAAACGATCCAGAATCTTTGAATCATGTTTCCCTTTTCGACATATTAGCGCTCCAAGAAACTTGGCTCAAGGGTCCACAGCACATCCAGGGTTTTACATACTTCGCTACACCAGCCTCAAGGATCAGCAGGTTTGGCCATCACTCAGGTGGATTGGCTACCTACTTCTCAACCACAACAATAGCATCAGCAACCATTATGGTCTCAACTTCAGATACAACATTAGCAGTTAAAATAGAATTGTCCTTAACGGGAAAGATGAGGAGGTATGCATAATTAACTTATATATACATCCAAAAAATAAAGCAAAAGATTCAACTAAAATCACAAATCAACTGGCCGAGTACGTCACCCAGATTGAAAACCCACTCTTCCTTCTGACAGGGGACCTAAACCAACACCTAATGGGCTCGGCAGAAGGGGAGAAGGTATCGGCTCTAAACAGAATTTATAATGTCCCATTGCAAAGTGTCCCCTTGGACAGGAAAAAATGCAGCAACAATCACTTTCTTAACGACTTAGAACATAAGAATGGAAGATTCCCGGCAGACTCTCCCCCAGTCAATTCCTTTTATTCTACAAAAACAGGCTCCATACTGGATTACACATTCGCAAGCCTTGCGCTGTTTCCTTACGTATTGGGGTTCAGAATGGGCAATAAGGCTGATAGCGACCATCGCCCCCAGGAATGTTACATAAGATCAAATACGGCAAACTCAATTAAGCCTGACATAACATTGGGGCTGATTTATTCCTTGAACCAAAAGAGGATCAATTGCACGATCACTAATGCGAACCTCCAAGCCAAAACCGCACTTCAACTCTTCGACACCCAAGCATCAATTGTAGCCGGACACATTACCTACTGGGCTCAGTACACGGCAATACTGCTACAGAAGCTTGCAGCCAACTACGTCCCAAAAGACAAACGTTGCACAGAGGGCAGCAAACACAGTCTAAACAAAGATCAGAGAGCACAACTAAGGAACCTCAAAAGAGCAGCAAACTTGACTTTACGCAAACTGAGAAAAGCTCCCAAAAACACCAGTTTACAAGTAGTGCTGAAACATCAAACAACAGTGCTAAAACGATTTAAATGGAACACCAAAAGAGAGGGCGAAAACGACGCATGGGCCAAACTCCCACACAACATCAATAGTAAAGTAACAACAGTGCCCGCTTCTGGGAAACAGTAAATGGCTTTATGCGCCCGCAGCACAAAGAAATAGGATCTTATATCTCCGAAGAGACCTGGAGAAAATATCTCTTCAACCACTTCAACGATGACACAGAGCACCCAGGAGCTCATATGGGGATTAGCAAAATCTCAGAGAGAGATTGGAAAACGGGTACGCTAGAGTCAAGGGGACATGCCTCCCCAGGCACCAACAGCATACACTCAGAGATTTTGAGGAGCCAGCAGTCATACCTAATCAAAAAACCGATAGCAAAAGGCAGGAAAGAAGGCGCCCCGGGCCCAAACGGCATACGGCCTGCCCTTTATAAAGCAAAGAACAAAGAGTGGTCTGACATTCTCAACCTCTTTTCTTGGAAATCAAATTATTAAACAAAATTCCTGAATCTTAAAAAGGGAGACAAGGCTGAACCAAACAACTATCGTTTAGTAACCCTCATTGACAATGAGGCAAAATATGTTGCCGGCAATATATTAGAGGAGCTTACACTCTGGGCTGAATCAAATCAGATAATTCCGCAGAACCAGACAGGCTTTAGAAAAACAACTGGAACAACATCAAACATTCTCGCCATGTCAGTAATGATCGATGCAGCAAAAACATCCAAGATTCCCTTACATCTGTGCTATATTGACTTTAGCGCCACATTGGATAACATCGAGAGAGGCAGACTCTGGGGGAAACTAGCGCAATGGGGCCTACCACAGTCAACCCTAAATATGCTGATGCTCCTCCACACTGACACCTGGGTGCAGGTGAAACTAGGAAGCGGCACCCATCTGTTCTCAATAGTACCAACTACTAAAGTCTTGAAACAAGGGTGCGTGCTTGCGCCAACCTTGTTCAATCTTTTTATGGCGGACCTATCGAAAGCGCTCGACGCCTGCAACTCTCACTCCCCCAGAATAGGCGGGAAAACCTTGAGCAACCTTTTGTGTGCAGATGATCTTGTGCTACTCAGTCATACTTATACTGGCCTTCAACGCCTTCTTACCGAAATGCAGAATTACGCAGAGAAAAACAATTTAAAAATAAATCTCAGCAAGACACGACCAATGTCAATTAATGCCAACAAAAAGCAACGCAAGAGCTGGTTGTTCGGTGACATAAAAAATGACTCAGCCTGCGAGTATAAATACCTGGGAGTCATTTTTGACAAAGTAGGTTCTTTCGCGCGCCAGAAGCAGGAAATAAGAAGGAGAGGCTCACTGATTGCCTTGACGATTAAAAATCTGGCAACCCGACTGATGCGTCCGACAATGACCCCGTTTTTTAAGGTAATCCAGGCAAAACTGCTTCCCTCGATTACGTATGGCAGCGAGGCAATGGGGGGAAGGGACTCCAAGGACCTGGACAGCATACAGGTCAAGACCTATCAAACAATGTTCTCGCTCCCGACTTATACATCCCCAGCTCAAATAAGACTGGAGTTCGGCCTGCAAAAAAAAAGATCTAGCCAGGCAAGGAGCATACATCACTTGCTGCCACAAATTAAGAAACGCCACGACAAACACATTAAACTCTCTGATATGGAGTGATATACAAAGCAGGTATGCTTCAGAAGCAAGAAAGTACCTTCAGTCAGCCTTGGAGGCCACAAAACTCTCAGAGCTCTGGGACAAACAACTTGGGCATAGCAATTTAAAAAAAATAGTTTGGAAAAAAGTCAAATCCCTCTCCTTACTGGAGGACAAGGTTTTATGCTCAAAAAAATCGCACGCATGGAAGTCTTTCTTGTACCTTCTTATTAAAACATCTTTATTGGTCTCTAATCAGTTTCTCGATGAAACTTGAGGACTCACACTTGGAAACCAGAGCTCTCAAAAACAGTACATGTATATATATATCGGCATTCGAGTCATACACTGTTTGAGTTTAGGTGGCACAAATCTCCTAACTCCACTTGGAGACGAGGCTCGTTTAAAGGTGTTCTTGATACAAATTGATTAATTCACGACAAATACACCAATGTGATGCCAGACGGCCTGGCAATAATTCTTGAATTAAAAGTCCAGTTCCATTTGCCTTGTATACACAGAATGTAGCAGAATGTATATCTGTGAATCCTTTTTATGTATATTCCCGTGGCATACAGAACTAGCATTTTGAGCGCCATAATGTCACAAATCATGACCTCTGACACGAGCGGCAGGAACCCGTAACAAAGTGAATAGGGTGCATTTCAATCTCTGTACCTCATCTTACTTTAATGTAATATAACTCAGCATGTTTACAAGTCTGGTGCTGACCTTCCCACGTTTGAAAATAAGCACGATGATGCCGGTTTTGCAATGATGTAAAAGATTGTAAAAGTCGGTTTGCTTGCTATTTTGTTTATAATTTCTATACCTGGTTGAACATAGAATTTAATCTCATCACATCGCTACAAGGGATCATGAAAGCACTGTTTATAATTTTAAGTGACTAATGCAATTTGAATTCGAGGAGTGCATTGAACTCTTCTTTGTTCGTTGTCAATTATGTCATGACTCATGGTAACCAGGGTGACGAACAGCCAGTCACACCACAGCGATTTCAAATGTTTTGGAATGTATTTAATTGACAGCGTCACTTTTGGCAGATGAAGTGAGCAAGGCGGAGGCTTCCGCCGAAACGCGTCTTTTTGCAGAATAATGGAATAAATCATTTTTCTTGAGTTGAAATTCACGGTGTCAGTGCCTTCCTTGATCGGAGTGTACGTGGACTGGTAAACAATATATATATATATATATATATATATATATATATATATATATATATATATATATATATATATATATATATTACGTAAACTGGAGTCAAGATTGATTTTATTGGCAGGAACCCGATTCCCAGGGGGTATGAATTTGGATGAAGAACTACACTCTCACCTATAGGAGAAACGAAAGTGATACCCCGTTAAGAACAATATGACTGAATGATGCTAGACTGATTCCCCATTAGATATGCAAACATCTTTGTTTTTACTTTCCCACCCCACACACCCTCACACCCTCACAATATATACCAGCTAATCAATGTGGGGCTATTGACTGTATATTTCTGTAATAAGACCAAATCTTATACCTCCTCCTTAAACAGTAATGTACAACTGTGAATTTTGTAGTATATCAAGACCTTTTCTTCTCCTGTCTGTTATAGGTGGAGTGGGAAGTAATCCCAGAAGATTGGTTATGGACCTTGTATTTGAAAATCAGGAACTTTTTATGTAAAATACTCGCATGCACGATCAGATATGACCCAAGGAGTTAAGAAAAGGGAGGGAAAATACAAGGGTACTATACCGATATTTTTCTATGATTTACTGTTTGAAGATGTTTATTTAAGGAAATATGTATTTTCTGGTACTAAACCTTAATTAGAAACTACAGATAGCCCACTGTATCGAAAAAGATGAAAGCTAAAATAAGAGCTGGTTTTTGCACTTTATCACATTAATTGCACAAATGATCAATGACTATAATTGATTTTATCATTTCATGAATTTTCATCAGAGAAACTAGGATTATTAATTTATACCATGTATATTCTTGTGTGTGTCATGGAACAATAAAGCACAAAATGATGAAAAAAATGTGGATACACCTTTAAAAGGTGGTGTGAGAGGAACGCGGGTCATGTGACCAAGAACAACCAGGGTTGTTCGAAACGCGTTATCTTCGATCTCTTCCTGTGCCGAAATAAATATCTAAAAGGATTACGGGCTCGTCTGAATTCTGTTGGACATACTGGAAGTCCGTTGTTTTGTATATATATATATATATATAATATTTAATTATCTTGTTGATCTCGAGAGAAAAACTTATGTCTCCTGACTACCAAGTTTGGTGGTTTAGAATAATTTTTCTCCACTCTTCTCACCGCTTCTTCGTATTCATCCACTTAATCTTCAATATCATTAGGCACAAATAATGGCAGCTGTTCAAAAACTTCATGTAACTTTAAAACAAGGAAGTGCTGCCAAAAGCCTTCTTTTCCTGTCAGGTTCAAAATTAAAGCCATCTATCTCACCGACGTAAGCAATAAAAGCTCTGAACCATTATTTCCATATGATGGGGTTCCCCTGGAAATTGAAGAAATGGTGGTAGAGAATTTATGGACTGCATTGTTTATACCATTGAGGCTAGTAAACTTCATGCTAGTGGCTAACAAAATATGCAACTAACTTAAAACTGACATCTGTCTCAAACCACAGTGTATGCCAAACTTATTGTCACCCTAAATCATAGTAAAAATCATTTAGGCGAATGCTCAATCCAAAATGGCTACTGTGTCAGATTTGCACAAGTTAGCTCCTGTCTCCAATAAAACATATACAAGTCAGGAAATAAACAAATCCAGAAGGTGGTAGGTGTCATTACACAAATAGAAAATTCTATGACAGATGCCAAATCAAAATTGGCCTCAGCGTCTTAAACGTCGATAAGGCACAATTTTTAGGTGCTGGAAGGGTACCCAATCAAAGATGGCCACCAGTGTCATGGACGTCAATAAAATATTGGTCCCTCTTCTACTTTTATGAAATGCTTGGAAAATACCCAATCAAAGATGCCCACCAGCGCTGTGGACATCGATAAAATGCTGGTCCTTCTATTTCAAAGACCTATGCTACCACTGTCGCAAAAAAATTGATTTACCTCAGCAAGAGGTCCACGCCGTGGATCAGAGTCGAAAGCCAGCAACACATTATCATTCCGATGCATTTATAGTGTAATAAAAGATTGCCAGTTGCTCACCGCTCTTTAGGCACAAATTCAGCATCTTGGCAATTAACGAGAATCTGGGACCACTTGTTGCCAGTGTTGCAGGGACAATTGACAAAATGGCAGACTACAGTATATACCAATCACAAGTGTATTCATATCAGAAAGGTAAGGACAATGGAAGCAAGCCACAACAGCCGCCACTGCCTCAATACTCTTACATCCGCCCTCACTTGCTGGGCATTCCAGAACCTGTCCACAACATCGGGTTCTGGAATATTCAAGACACCAGAGTACGCACCAAACTTAACAGTCTCTTTCTCATTATGTGCTCTCTTCTATTTGAGGTGAGACCAGAGATGAGAAAGGAAATGGCATTATTCATCTCTTTCATGTGTCAGACCCTGTTCAGATGGTTTCACAGGATTGAGAGGGGCTACTGGGCCTCAACCTTGTGGTTTGTGGTAATTTGCAACTAGTGTCCTGAGGCCGCCCTACTATGGCTATGGAAAGCTCTGGAAACTGTACCAAGTGCATACTCTTCTGCAATTGACTTTCAGAGTAGTGAGTAGTTGCAGGCTTCTCAGGGAGGTAGTATAGTGTGCTTGAGCTGAGCACTCAATAATCAACAAACAGATATAATAGCTCCAATGTCCAGCTGAGGTGCTTATATTTTCACAGAAAGGAAGTACTCTAAACACATTGTTGTACTAAATACTACACACTACAATGCGTTGAAATAATGTCCTTTGAAGCTTAGAGTGCAGCATGCATTATACAAAAAAGTAGAGAGCCATCAGTAGTTCCCAAGTTAGGGGGAGAGTTGTTCATTTATGCAGACCACTCCATAACACCATTGACACTCTAAATCTGGTCACCTCAAATGTATGTTTTTCTAGCAGAGCTTTTACGCATAGGTTTAGCACAGTGCCATCCACAATGAGCTACAAAGTGACAAAGACTTGTGCCATTTTTTATAGCAAAGGATATGATAAGGTAGAGATATCCACACCAAGCTGAAAAATGCCTTTTACCAGGCCAGGCACCGTATTATAGCTCTGGATTGGTATGTTATCCAAGACACCCTGGAATGTGTTAATCAAGTTAATGTCCCTGAATGAGATACATCTTTGTGGTGCTAAACACTCCCCGATCCATCTCAACAAATAGCTTTCCGGTTGGCTCCCTAGCTTCAGGCCTCTCGGGGAATCAATATGTAGTGTGAATCAAGAACAATTTCAGCCTTTCCTAACTCATAGTCAAATGTGCATTCAGTGTTCAATCTTACCACATTGCAATAATTGGGTGGCATTTTCAAGCCCTTGATCCTCCCTTACAGTCTTGGGCATCCCTCCTGTGTGTCAGGATGTAATGAGTAGCAAATCTGATTGGTCACAGGGGGAACCCAGGTGCAAGTAACATCTGGCTGTGCACCTGCCCATCCTCAGTCCTTTCAGTCCATGGTGTCAGCAATAATGCACACCTGGCTGCTGTGGGCTCCGATGGTTGTAGTGATGTGGCCTGCCTGGACCAAGGGCAGTCCCACCCCAGATCAGGCCAAGCAGGATTATGGCAGTTGAGATACTGATTGGGCTACAGGTAGGTGAGGTCCTTTAAGTACCCTGCAAAACACCACCTTCCCAGATCATAAAGGACTTCAAATAGTAAAAAAGTAGGGTGGGTTGGATCCCACTTTAATACACAACGTCTAGATAAGGTATGTCGATTCACTAACTCAAGGTGCAGAATCAGCCCTAATGAAGGAATAATCAGGGACAGAAAAAAGAGCTGGTCTCACCTAGAAACATCCCAACCTCTCATAACTAAGTCTACAGTCCCATCCCTAGCTCTTACAGTCCACCAAATGGTAGTGCACTAGAAGATCAGCTTGCAGTTCTTTGCCTACAAATGGCCTCATGGATGTTCTAATGGTAGCACTGTCTCAAGGATCCTCATTTCAGTTTCTAACTCTCCTCTCTATGTCTCCTCCCTCCAAGTGCAGGAATTCAGGCAATACACTCCCACTGTCTGGCAGCACTGTTCTCACCCACCATCTTGTGCTATGCCAGGCCAGGGGCATAGAATTAGATACCACTGGCCTACATTACCCTGGCTCACCCCCACACAGTTCCTGACACGTGTTACATGCACTACACTTGTACACACACTTGGCACATACTTGGGATGCCAGTGCAAGGGTCATGGCTTACACATAACAGCTGGACTTTACTTAAATGGACCAGAAGGTTTCGCTCTCAGTGGCACATATAAAAACATCTGGTCATGCTACTATTCTCTTCTAAACACATGATACAACCACTGCTGTTGTATGCAGCACACCCAGGACAGGGTCTGCGATTCACTGCCCATAATAACAGGATGCTTGGCGCACCCGTCCAGGTCACAGAACAAGTCCAGAAACTCACATAGTCAGATCAAGGCTGCTGTGCACACGTTAAATTACAGTGACGCTGGGACCAAAATAAAAGTCTAGCTACCAGATGTGAAGGAAGTTGGGCACTCAGGGCAGGGAAGCACACCTATGTGCCATGGAGGGAGCATTCCTGTCCCAACAGCATGGAAAAAATACTAATTAGGAAAGACAGAGAATGCATTTCTAAAGGGATGTTAAAGTCACAAGGCCCCAATGGTCTCCAAATGTGCTTCTCGAAACACCAGTGCCTCCGTGACCCTAATCTGGATCCATGTATAGATAGGAGTGGCTTGCAGAGGGCCAGGGTGGTGAACTACAGGGCAACTAATTATATTTATAGTCTTTAACTGGCAAACCCATGTAATGAGGCCCTTACTCTTGTACTTAGTACATTTTATGTAGTGGCGTTCTCAATACTGGGTTTCCAGAAATAGCAAATGTATTATTTTGCCTCCAGTATAGAAGCCCCTCAAGGTAGGGGCATTCTTAGCAGTGACATGTAACCTTTTGTGCACTACGTGAGATAGAAATGTCCTGGCAACGTGAATGTACATAATGAAGTGCCCTGGTGAACAGTATAAAGCCAGTAGCACATGCAGGTTCTATGTATTCAGAGCAGGGTAGCGCGAGATAGGAACAACTCATTCCCAGCTCATCATACCAAAAAGTGTTACATAGCAAGTTTAGGATCTGGATAATACACTAAGTGGCAGATTTACAAGCCCCTTGGGTCACTTTTGCTTTATTTTATTCCATGTTAAAAATTATGCTTAAGTGGCGCAAGGGGCTTGTAAATCTGCCCCTATGAATTTAGAAATCTTTATAATAGAGCAGGGTATTATGACGGATCGTACAAGGACCAACCTAGGGCTATTCCTTTAGTGAATGTCCAGACATTTCTTCTCCCTTCACAATGATATCCCTCATTCCACATTTGCGCGTAGTAGCAAACATCTGTCTTAAGCTATGCCTGAGGGAATGTGATTTCCCAGCCTAATTACAGAATGAAGAAACTTGTCACTTCTCATATATCTAAAGTAGTCAAACATGGATTTCATATTTCAATTGCCAGCATAAATGTTTAAACAAAGAGAAGTCAACATTAACAACATTAAATCCTGCAATTCCCTGTAACATATGGCTAGTGAGGTTAAAAGCCTACACAAATACACACATACATCTCAAGATATTGCTAGTGCAAGAGTAATGATTTATCATAAACCAGTGCCTTCCTTACACCTCCACCTTGGTGGGAAGCAAGCATCCATTATTGAAAGTTGTTGACATTATCTTAGTTCATCGCTTCAAGAGAAATTCAAAAGCCAATAACGAAAGATATTAAGAGGTAGAAAGCAAAAGCGAGCCCATGACAATTTACGATAATATATATATTAACACTAAAAAGATTAACTTTAGCCAAACGTAAGTGTGGATGACCTCCCCCGCCATGATTTTCCTGTTACATCTTTAGTTGGTACGAATTTTGTTGGTTTGCACCGATGTAGTGAACATTAAGCCTGGCAGAGATTTGTCTAATATCAAAACTAATGCTAGACATTATTTTTCCATAAAATGCCTCTTTCAATCGTAAATTCGCTTTTTCAGCACCAGTATGTTCTTGGCGCTCTAATTGAGGGACTATGGGCATCATTACGATCATAGTGAGACCGCCACGGACAGGCTGTCGGTGGAAGTCTCACCGCCATCGTAAGGCCAAGTCCACCCGCCAAATTACAATGGCATGCGGTTCCGTGGAGGTCGGAAACTTCCACTGCCATGCATCGGACAGGCTGCTTGAGTCCGCCGGTGCATCGGAGGCCTTCCTATTCCTAAAATGGTGGCAGTGCCTGCCAGGCACCGCCATAGGGATTAGGATGTCCCTCCCTGCCAGCCTTTCCATGGCGGATCACCCATCATAGAAAGGCTGGCGGAGATGTACATTGGGGGCCCGTAGTGGCCCCTCTTCATCTCAGGCCCTTGATAGTGGGTGTGCGGGGGCACAATAGGTGCCCCCCAACAGTTCCCTATACCCGTGGTTCCCAAAGTGTGCGCCGCGGCGCCCTGGTGCGCCGTGATGAGAAGCCAGGGGCGCCGCGACGCCGTGCAGGATGTGGGTCGTGAAAACTGCAGCCACAAGTCCTCCCCCTCCTTTGTGCTGCCAGGTCAATTGATCCCAGCCCTCGCCCTCTGCATATGAATGGCTCCAGGGCTGTGCTCATCAGCCCCAGCGCCTTGCCTGCTTCTGCCGCCTCAGTAACGAGCTGCTAATTACTGGACTCCATTGACTGTGCAGATAAGGCCGGCCAGGGCGGGAGCTATGTGATAACAATGTCAGGTGTGCATTTTACATAGCTGCCAAGGTTTCAGATTGTTATGTGTGACATTTTCATGATTTCATTGTAATTATGAGTGAATTTGAACGACTATGAGTGACACTTTCACCCAATCAAAATCAAGCAATGAAGAAAACTAGGCAAACATATAAATATCAGAAATTACAGCAGTCTGAGCAATAAGAAACTACAAGATGATCTTTAAACTGCTCCGAAGAACCAGAAATGGAGGCGCACTAAACTAATGCCCTTGTAAGATCGTACTGTTATATAAATGTGCAATCATGATAGTAAACAAGTCTTTTCGAGGAAGTATTTTATTATAGTCCTGTGCACATTTGCAGACATGCAGTTAAATAGGAAAGGTAATACTAAATCAATAAAGTCAGCTGACTCGCGAACACTGACAGGCACTGGACATTAATTGGGCAAGCCTCAGCTGAGGCACACACAGTCACATAACTCACAGCGGGCACCGAGGGTGCGCTGATGTAGTGTATTATACTCTCCCAATTCATTAATTCCCTAAACCAGTCCCGTCTGCCCTGGTTGGCGCACAGCTACCTGCCAGCCCCTTAGCTACTCTATGATGGTGTTGTATGCATTGCGATGTACTTTATAAGATCTTTGTGATTGCAAATAAAGTTTTAAATGGTGATGGCTACTCTGAATCCTTCATCACGTCTAGTCTTGATTCTTCATGTAGACCAGTGGTTCCCAAAGTGTGCGCCGCGGTGAGCCGGTAAAAAAATGGTGGGGAGCCACGGCCAACTGCCAATTAGGTCAAGGGAGCCACGGGTCAAAAAAGTTTGGGAACCACTGCCCTATACCAAGGGACAGGCACCGCAGGGAGCCTGTCACGTAGCACAGGGATGAGTTACACATCCCTTTCTTAAATTACGGCAGGTGCTGCAGCCAGTAATTTGTCCTGTGGGACCCCCTAAAACTATGTTGGGAGGCCCCCATCTCCGTTCGGGTGGCATGCGGACTAATGTCTGCCCGCTATCCTAATGAGGGCCTAAGTTATTTAAATCTTTTTGGACAGAATGAAGGTGTAACTCAAATGGCAATGAATGTGATATACTTTCAGGTTAGAAAAGTCCTCATCAAAGCCAATGCGCCATTTTCACCATAAGGACAGATTAGTCCACTATATAAAAATAATCCAGATCACCTTTTTCCAGCTGGGCTACAGTGAGGGACTGCTGGGGCATTGCTTGGTCTGGTTTTGTAGATATTATGTCACTTATCTTTGCTAAGAATCTCTGTTAGCCACCAAGTGTTCTCAAACAGACAAATTTTGTTCATTTGTGAAGCTTAGGTAGGTTGCAAAATCAAATCTTTATGAAATTGCAGAGGAGCTTTGCAAGCGCACACACTCCTTGCACACACGAAAATACCTATTTTCAACTGTGTCTAGCAACATTATCATTTATGGTTCGTAAAAAGGGTTGGAGGCCAGCTTGGATGTTTATTCATCAAAAGCGAAATGCCAGGGGTAGTGGAACTGATATCATACAACCCTTGATCCCAGTGACATCACAGCATATTACACCATATGATGTTTAACTCTGAATCTCAGGAAGCGATGCTGCATGACCTTGATTCTGGTGACATCACAACAATAGATGTCTCTGAAGCCCAATATAAACCTAACAGAATAAAGTAGAGATAAGTCAAAGTGACATGCACTAAATACAGACATAATAGTGGGCCAGGTCCACCCTTACTAATTCATAATGGCAATCATTATTAGCTTGTTTTACTACTATCATTGTAAATGTTTTGATTTATGATCTTTTCTAAGGAACTATTGCACACTTGAAACATAGAGCTAAGGGTGAAGGCTTTGTTTAAACACATTGTGTATTGCCAATAATGAAACATAGTATTTTTAAAATTTCTTTTGTTTTATGATACATTCCAACTCGTGCACATTGCACTGTTGTATTTATTTTCACAAAATGAGAGTGTCATGTTTCAGTGGGATGAGGGCACTATCTAGGTTTTGTTCCTGACACTGCATTTGCCTTCGGAAGCTGGGGGTCACAAGGGCAGTGACAGGAGTTGCAAGGGGCAAGCCAGGGATCGCAGCTGCTACCCGACATTGTTGCAGCGTGAAGCAGTGCATACATTTCAATTGTTTGCTTACTCACCTTACTGTTTGGTGCCCTTTACGATTAAGCAGTCTGAAGCCTTTCCATTACCACAGAGGCAATGATCCTTTCATGAATATTTCTCGGCTGATACGAGGGCTGGGAATTAGTGTGACCAAGCTCCACGTTAACTTTCAAATGAGGACCATTAATTGACGGCCAACTCACAAGTTAAAAATCAAGTTTAGGTACACCCCTATTAAAACCATGCTGTAGGAATAAAGAACAGCAACTGGAATACCCAACCTCCTAAAGAAGTTAAGTCAAGTGAGAAGTATACAAACCAAAAGCTCTGCAATCGCAACACAGAACAAAAGAAGTAAAACCTGATGTTCCAATAGGGCTTGCTGACTCTCTCTACAATGCATTTAACACTTTAGTCACAGTAAAAAATGGAAGAATCAACTGGACTCAATAATAGACAGACAGATATTTTAGAACATTTGTTTATTGTATTATAGAATCAAAATTCATTAGAATAAGCACTTTCTTGAGAAGTTCAGTTAAGAAAGTCATAGCTTGCATCAAAACACCAAGCATTTAGGCAAACTTTTATCAAGTAGTTATAAAATTCAGTTACAAAGTCCCACTACGCTTTAAGGCATAAGGGTGGTTCAAGTTCCAACAGCTCAGATCCTATGGGAAAAAGGGGGAAGTTCAGACTTAGAGTCCAGTAAGGGTGAGTCTATTGCTTAGAGCTAAAGATATAATGAAAAATTTGGAAAATAATAATGGTTTGGCAAAGAACATCTCAGTCTATCAGCTACCGATTGTAGCATTGACAAACAGTCCAAAGTAAAAGATTGTTCTGCAGAGAATCTGGATCCCAAGTAGGAAAAATCAGAATGGCGGTTGTTGCACCTCCTTTGGGGTTTCTTCTTTTATAGAATTGTTTTGTGAATAATGGAGTGGCATCACACCACCATGGAAAGACTATCACATGTCCCTTTCACATCATATCATCTGAGATGATTGAAACATCAAGCATGTTTCCCATGCTAGTCACGAGAAATGAAAGTTTGTGAGTCCTCAAAGTCCTAACATTGGTAGAAAAGAAATACAAAGTTGTGACTTATAGTCATAGCTGAAATTATATTGCCCCAGGAATATTTCACTGTGAACTTTGAAAAAGCATACAAGAATGTGAGGGTGTAGTCATGTTCACGACAAAACAAGCATCATTTTACTTGCAAGAACGAGCTAGTGAATTAAATCAGGGGAAAGGTCAGCACTAGAAAAAAGTATTTCATGAAGGCCTTTTGGTAAGCATTGCACATTTAAAAAAAATGAGATTTGACTTTCTTCCAAATATAATAAAATTAAATCACTTCAAATGAAGAATGTATACATTTATAAAGAAGTTTGACATAATATTATTACATAGAAACAGCTAACTTTAGAAATACCCAATGTACCACAACATTTTACGATATTCATATAAAACCACACTTTTTAAATTTCATTCTATTAAAATCGTTTCTAATATTTCATAAAGTCTCTAGTATCAATATGCAAAATCTCATGCCTGTATTTCATTGCTACACAATTTTGCTCGGACTTTTCTAACTGGTGCATTCTTAGCAAAAAGTATAAAAATCACTAGGCCACTTCACATTGCATCAACATTTTCATCAATATTTGTTAATAAACAACATACGCATTATAATTTCATTTGCACAACTTGTTTATATGTATTTGTGTTATCTTCATCTCACATCTTAGGGCCCAATTCTGATGCGAGTTGGAAGGCTTCCCGACGAATCAGTTTGGAAATGGTTTCCGACCCACTCTGATCGGGAGAGTCCAAACGACGGAGTACTATGCGTCCGGATGCTTCCCGATCCGATTTGGTTGGACTCCCATTGACTTCAATGGAAACATATGTTCCTAACCGCTTCATAATTGGGCCATTGGTCGGTAAGACATGTTCCCGATCCGATTTGGAAGGAGCAAATGTCATTAGGAGGCCTTCCTAACCGCATCAAACTCAGGCCCTAGGTGGGAATGTTTTCCTAACCGCTTCAGAATCAGGCCCTTAGAGTACACTTTTAAGGTGCTTCTCCTACACTTGTCTCTGTTTCCTGTATCACTGTGCCTAATGTGTGCAACATGTACTTTCAACTTTTCATGTTTTTTGTACATTAAGGTGTCATGTTTCTGGATCAACAGCTATGGAGGCAAGCAGCCAGAAACTTCCCGGTTAAGCAGGTAAGGAAAAATACTTAGCCCCTGTGAC
Organism: Lissotriton vulgaris; assembly: GCF_964263255.1. Classification (NCBI taxonomy): domain Eukaryota; kingdom Metazoa; phylum Chordata; class Amphibia; order Caudata; family Salamandridae; genus Lissotriton; species Lissotriton vulgaris. The sequence continues at coordinate 532,560,764 of NC_141689.1, forward strand.
CATGGCATATCCACATGGTCACCTAGGTAGTAAGCCAATGAAATTAATTTCTGTAGGATGTAAAGTATGCATAGTCCCCTCTTGTATGCCTTTAAGTCTAGTGATACTAGAAGCTTTGTGGAAAATCGAACAGCACAGTCAGGAATGATGTGTATCTGTGCCAAATGTGACCCAAAATTCTCAGACCTTCCATGGTTCTCCAATTTAATCAGTTTGTCTTTCCGGAAAGGGGAGGGGTATGGGGTCAGTCTGTCTCCCCACTGGAAATGGTCAAGGTCATTTTTAGTCATATCTTTTCAAAATGCCCAGGCAATTAACTGAACTGCTACATTTACCAGGTCCAAGTAGGAGTAACTTATCCAGTACAGGTTTTTAAAAATGAATTCTGGGACTTGTACTCCTGTTTAATCTATTATAAAGACAGGAATAAAAGTCACAATACGCATAGGATGGATGTGCTACTGGAGTGGATGCACTACTCATGCATGGACCTTCAAATCTAGAGAGTTGTCAATGCTTCAGCTGCCTGGTTTCTTTTGCGCTCTCTCAGGACCATATGTACGAACACATTTTCCCACAGACACAGAATGGGTAAAACCCATATATACATCTGGCCCTCAGTCTCTCTCATTCCCTCTCTTTGTCTTAATGAGTAGGTCATCAAGTTCGGCTCCTCGCTTTGCATTCTGGTACTTGTAGTCCTCAATTGATTGAATAGGACCACAAATATCAATAGCCAAGGAACCTCTGGTGTCATTTTCATAATGTTTCTGTGGGGACCAGACACAGTTCAAAGAAGGGTTCTGTGGTAGTTGCCAACAGAAAGGTTTTTACAAATGGTGGCAGGCAATTATTTTTTGCTATCCCTCAGATGAGTAGTCTTTCAATCTTATGATAGTTAAATCGGCATAATTGGCCACATGCACTAAAATGCACAATTTGTAACTATATTTATGAAACTACACAAGGATGTGTGAATAAATATATTAATATATAAAGTTACCCACAGACAAAACCTTCTTGAAAAAAAGTTTTTAGTTATTGAGATAGCTTATCATAAAACTTAAAATATATCGAAAGTAATACAAACATATAAAGATGGCGCTCATGAAGTTACTCATAACAAACATAAAAAAACACAAATTGCACTGTAAACAAAGAAGCAAATACAATGGCAGAGGAATAATGCACAAAATGTCCAATATATCACAGGATCAATAATACAATAAATGCGTCCTCCTATTTGCCAAAGGGAACGACTATGGCGTTTCGACCATATCGATTTAGAAGGTCATCATCAGGACATAGAGTAAGGATTTGGAAGCAATCATCACAAAACAATTGGTGACAAAATTATTTATCACATAAGAAGTTCCAAAGGTCCAGCTAATATTAAGGTTTTGACATGAGCGTGGGACTCCAAGGATTGTAGTCTCAATGAATTCCACAAATAATATAAAAAAATTGAAGTATTTAGTTCAAAGCAACACTTCTCAATGGACCACATCTGAGAAAATGTCTGAAACATAGCAGTGATTCGCCTTGGAAATTCAACGATGAAGAATAAAACTTCCATGTCAGTTCGAGGTGCTCTCCATCCACATGTGGATCCTGTGATATAATGGACATTTTGTGTATTATTCCTCTGCCATTGGGTTTGTTTCTCTGTTTACACTGTAATTTGTATTGTTGCATGTTTGTTATGTGTAACTTTATGAGCACCATCTTTATATGTTTGTATTACTTTTGATATATTTTATGTTTTATAATAAGTTACCTCAATAACTAGAAACATTTTTTCAAAAAGGTTTTGTCTGTGGGTAACTTTATATATTTATTCACACTTTCTCAAGTGTTATTACATTTTCATATGGTGGTTAGATACACCTTTGTTTATACAGATTTCCCCCTGAACCATTGTAGCTGTTGTATTGTTTATTTGCTCCAGGTTCTGGGGAGTAGGGCTGCCCCTGCTGTGGGTAATCATAAATCAAACTGTGGTCGGAGAACCGAGTTGGCTGCATCCCTAGGGAGCAGAGGTGAATTTGAACAAAATGTGGAAGCAGTTCTTAATCCAAATGTTACACTCCTGTAGGTGTTGCCTCTGACAGGGCTAAAACAATACAAGTTTCTTGACAAATTAATTTGGTGCACACCACAAACTCCAGATGAGAATGTTTTCGACACCAACAGGCTTCATTAACTGTTGTCAATTTCAATTACATCTTCTGTCTTCTCAAATAAAAGTGTGGTGTTAATAGCACTCAGCTGCTGTCTGGCACCTCCACCAGCCCCCTGCTGGATGAGCGCCTTATGCCTTACTTAACCTTAAGGAAATGCCAGTTCTACAAAAAGTAAATTGTTTTCTACTAATGCCTAAATAGCATTTTATAAGAGACTAGCTTACCGGTCGCGCGTTGCTGCGATCTCATAAGAAAGGAAATTTAAGGAAACTGGTTATGATAACATTTAATTTACATTGTGTCATTTGTATTTAAACTTATTCATTTTAATATGGAAAACATTTTAAAGTGTTGTTTTAATTCTGTTTATTTATTCGAGTGCTTGTGGATACACTGTATTTTTTGTTTTTCTGTCTGGCGCGTACACGAATCAATCAGAAGGTTTTCCGGCACGTGAGCTGGCCACATACAGTTGTCCATGTGAGAAGCACGGATTCTCCAAATCTAGTCCACACACTTGCAGCGATTGTCCTTGTGCTTTGTTGATGGTCATTGCAAAAGCGAGTCGCACCGGAAACTGTAAACGTTCAGTATTAGAATGATTATGAGGGCCCTGGGGGGCCGGGAGGGCCAATATTTAACAAATCTTTTTTTTTTTTTTGCCAGAAACCTTCGCGGGAGTGTACTCAACAACTTTTAAAAATTTTTTTTCTTTTTGTGCCAGAAACCTTTACGGGAGTGTACTCAACAACTTCCCAAAGTTTCATGCCGATCGGATGAATGGTGTAGTAATGCATAAAGGACAAACAGAAATACTTTTGTTTATATATATATAGATAACATTCCACCTGCCTTAGATAATAAGGATTTTTCAAATTACCAAGGAGTTCCATAACGATATGGAGGAAAGGGGCCAAAGGTCAAGTTCCTATAAGGTTATGGAACTCTATGGTGACTTGCAATATCCTTAATATTTAAGGCAGGGGTACTTTAGTCCACATGGTCACACCATCACCTTTCCCACAAACTACTTAAAACCTTGGCGGGTAGCTCTTTCATATAAAAGAGAAATGATATTAAAAACGGTTCAATACAATACAAGTCCGTTTTTCTAAAGAAAAGCTGCAGTAGCTCGGAATGTGTAGAAACATGCAGAAAGATTCTAGCTTTTCTATAATTATCTAAGGAGTGAAAAAATAAACATGTTTTTTCTGTTGTCACTCTAAACTAGAAAAATAGAGCAGTAGAAAGAAAAGCAACATGACAAGACGTGCCTTTCACCTCAGCTGCTGGCAGCAGGCATTGTGACGACAGAACTCAACTGCAATAACTTATTACAGTTGAGTTCTGATTATAGTTTTTTATAATCAGTGACTGGGTGCATCTCAAGTAGCCAATTATAAAGAAATTACAGATGCCTTTTATATAGGAATTGCAGAATCCCATGTATTATATACACATATTTTCCAAATATTTGTTATAGTACAGACCAATCTACAATGAGCAGCAAAGCACCTCGCAGAGAGCATTTTTGTTCTAGCAGGAGCATCTGGTACAGAGAATGCCACATATAAAATATTTTAGAGAGGAGTAGTCGAGGCCAGCGTAAAGACGCGAAGATGTGATTGGGAGGATCAAAAGTAATGTGTATTTTAGGGTTTCTGTCTCTCTATGGGGTTGAATTGCCCAGTATTTGTTGGTTGGTTAACTGTTGTATTTTGTATACATACTGAATGAGTGCTCTGCTCACTTTGGTTTAAAACTCTTACCCAGTTGCAAAGAATCCATAAAATGTGGGAGCTACTATGTGTAAGAAAGAGACCCTTGTATACGTGCTTTCAAGTGAATTGTATTAACTCTTTATACGCATCCTCATTTTTACGTCTCACCTGACGCAGAGTGCATGCACTGTTTCTTGGATAGGTCTCACAAACTAACATAAAACAAGCCTGCTGGATGCGCTATAGCTGCAGCAGCGTTGTTACTGCCAGGAGCTCAGGCTGTCTGCGAAGCATCAGACAGGTAGTGTGATGGTAATGACCTGCCACCGTTTGCTGCGTTGCATTGCAGTCTCACAAATCATTTGGCTGCAGCACAAATACTCCTCGCTTTTTATACATGGACGAGATAGATGAAGAGAAAGGGGTGGGCAGAAAATGTGGCCTTATGGGCAAGACTACCATCTTTGGAACATGGGAACCTTTTTCGAGTTACGGCATCGGCTCAACATACTATGATTTTGGGCAAAGCACTTACAGCTAGATTCATCAAGCATTTTTGCGGGCGCAAACGGTGCGAATTGCAGAATTCGCCCGTTTGCACCCACAAAAATGGCATTTGGAATTCATCAATGGGTCATGAACTCGCAATTTGAGAAATCGCAAAAAATTGCGATTTTTCAAATTGCGATCGCAGATTCCTTAAATGCTATTCATGAACCATTAAAAAATTGCGATTTTGCAATTTTTTGCCGCTATTTACCGCGAAGTCTGACTTTGTGGTAAATAGCGAAAACTGAGAAAAATGCACTTTTGTGCATTTTTCTCAGTTGTATGTTACACACACACATGTCCTTTGGACATGTGTGTGCGCAACATAAGTCTAAATTTACCTTTCAGGGGTGCTACAGGGTGTCCTTTGGACACCCCTGTTACCCTTGAAATCGTATCCTTATTTGCGATTAGCAAATTGCTAATCGCAAATAAGGAATAGCTCCCCATTCATTCCTATGGGCCTTTGGGCCCATAGGAATGAATGGGGAATTATTCCTTATTTACGATTAGCAATTTGCTAACCGCAAATAAGGAATGTGTAGGAATCGCAATTTATTTAGCGATTCCTACATGAATCCCGTTTTGCAAGTCCTTAATAGCGATTCCTTAATAATCACTATTAAGGACTCGCAAAACGGGACAATGATGAATCTAGCTGTTAATCTTCCCATGCCTAAAAAATTAATGTGTACTTGTATATTGTAATTGGTGCTCAATCTAAAGCACTCTAATGCTCCTGGGCCCAAAGTTTAGCTGCATGTAAAAAACAAAACTAGCATTGGAAAGAAAAGAAAATCGGTACAGGATGGGGGTCATACAAATGCACTGGGTGGTGGAGGGACATGGGGTGCGGGGGAGTAGGTTTGGCAGAAGCTTACAAGGGATACAGTTGAATAAAATATGCAATCTCTTGGAGTGCTTCAGGCAAAAAGAATAAAAGAGTTCCGGAAAATCAAGAATTTGTAGATGCTCCACTGGAGGAACAAAGACAAGATGGACAGGCTAAAACAAATACCACCAACCACTGTCATCTCTGTAGATGTGTTAACAAAACGATGCTTTACCTGCTATGTGTGTGTCCGGCCACATTAACTCATAGGGAAAAACTACTTCATCCTTATCTAAGATCCTTGCAAGTCAGATCATGTCTTCCAGTTGTTACAGCTATATTCAAAGGGGGCCTGGTACAACTGTCATGCAAAGCTGTGATGTTCCTTAAGATTGCCTCTAAGTAGCTGGAAGAGCATAGCACTAGATCTGACGTCCTTCTCCATCCAGATCTACCATCAGAGGACCTCTTGCAGCATAACTTCAGCAATAACAGTCCCACAAAGAGGGGACCTGGCGCAACCATCATGCCAAACTGTGATGACCCTCAAACTAGCCTCTAAGATTTCGGAAGAATCCAGCACTAAAATTAAAGTACTCCTCCTATTTGAGCAGCCATCCGAGGGACTCACTATAGCAAAACTTTAACATTGGTCTGGCAGCAATTCAGCCCCCCTACAACCTGACCTTACGATGGCTGCTCCAAATTCTCGGACCGGCCTGCTCCACCACATTAATGCACAAAGATCATGCACTTTATTCTACTGAACTGACTCTTTCAAACCCTGGTCCTAATCCTTAATTGAGGAAGAAAGGAGGGATTCATTTTTTTAAATACTGTTTTGTTCACATATGTGAATAAATTCTTAGAATGGTATACACATGTGAAACAAAACTGGTGACTGAGCAGTAGTTGCTTAGGTTTGGCTCCAATATCAACGCCTCACCAATGTTTTACTACTTTTTACCTTTTATTGAAAAGATTGAAAAGGCTTTAATTAATCGATCAATAAAGAAATGACTTAATTAAATAGAGCCAGTAAATAGAAAGCAAGCAGACGTGATGGCAAAAGACAAAGCCAATTGTAAGTAACGGGTGGAATGCATTCCCAAGTTAGCTTCATCATGTCTTTGCAAGCAGACAGCTGTGTTGTCTGGTAGGCTTCCACCTAAAAGGGGAATCCCTGCAGGCAGCAGGAACTACTGAATGTTTTCCACCTTTACATGAAAAGATGATATTTGTTTATACACTTTTCGATGCTGGGAACAATTATACGGTTGGTCATGATTTATTTATACTATAAGAAAACATTTTATTTTTAGCGAAAAACATGTTTTCAAAAAACAAGGTTCTTTAGCCACAATTAGACCAGTCATAGCGACAAAAGATAAAAAGCATATTGTCCCTTCCTGCTTCACGCCCCACAACTGTAATCCTAATGCTCTTCTTTCCCCTTATTGGGATTATCCCACATTACCCCTAAGTTAATAGGACGGGCAGCAATTTTTATACATGCCCAGATCACCATTGCCTTTGGTTCAAGCTATAGAGCATCATTATTATGTATTGTGAATGAAAACACTAATTTGTGCTCAGTATGTCTTTCTATGTTAAATAGTATTTTGTGAAAGGGCACTGTGATTTTGGTTTTCTTTGTGTAAATGTTTTTGTTGAAGCATTAGAAACAGCAGAAAGCCATGAATTACACGTTTCTCAATCATGCAACCTGCAAAAGACGGTAGATTCCGGCTTAAGGATCATTCCCACATACATATCAAGAAATGTAGCTGGTCAAGTCTCCAAGTTAAATAAAATGGTGAGCACTTGCTACAACTGAACTCCATATTTTTAACCTCCCAATGCCAATGAACCCCCCTCCCCAACTCCACAAAAGGGTAAAAGCCCCCTCAACAGCACTGAAGCCAAGTATCCTTCCTCTCCGGCAGAACCCAGAGCGTCCGCCTCCCACCCTTCCGATCCAAAGCCACCGAAATCATCTGCGGCGTCCTCCAGGGCTCGTCCCTCAGCCCGACACTGTTCAACATCTACATGACCCCCCTCGCACAAGTGGCCCGCCATCACAACCTCAACATCATCTCTTACGCCACCCAGCTCATTCTCTCCCTCACCAAGGACCCACACACCGCCAAAACCAACCTCCACGAGGGAATGAAGGCCGTCGCCAACTGGATGAGGAACAGGCATCTGAACCTGAACTCGGAAAAGACAGAGGTACTCATCCTCGGACCCACCCCCTCAGCCTGGGATGACTCCTGGTGGCCGACCACACTGGGAGCAGCACCAACACCCACCGACCATGCACGCAACCTTGGATTCATCCTCAACTCCTCCCTCTCCATGGCTAAACAGGTCAACGCCGTCTCCTCCTCCTGCTACAACACCCTCCACATGCTCCGCAGGATCTACAAGTGGATCCCGACCAAAACCAGAAGAATGGTGACACAGGCCCTCGTCAGCAGCAGACTGGACTACGGCAATGTACTCTACGCAGGAATCCCAGCCAAACACCTACGACGACTGCAATACATCCAAAACGACTCCACCCGACTGATTGTCAACGTCCCGCGCCGCAGCCACATCACCCCCCACCTGAGAGACCTACCCGCCAGCTCCGCTACGCCAGCCTCGCCCTCGCCACTGTCCCCCGCACCCAACGAACGACCTCCGGCGGCAGATCCTTCATCTTCCTCACCGCCAAGACCTGGAACACCCTCCCTACCCACATACGGCAGACTCAAGACCTACTCGCCTTCAGAAGACTCCTCAAGACCTGGCTCTTCGAGCAGTAGCAGCACCCCCTCCCCTCAGCGCCTTGAGACCCTCACAGGTATGTAGCGCGCTCTATAAGTACTATGATTGATTGATTCTCAATTAAGCTGCTGCCCAGACAGACGCCCCCATTATATTGCGGCATCATTTAGCAAATTTAGCGGCATAAATTAGTGCATTTATCCGCACAAAAACTGGAATTTAACAGCACAGACATTGAAATTGAGTGCCATTTTAGTGGCAGATTGTTTTACTTTCCTTTTTTACATGTTTGCCCCAGCAGTTCCTGCCACAAGCCCATGAGTAGCGGTCTCAAATTCTTTTTTTATTTAATTTTAAATATTGCCCCTAGCGGAACTCGTCCCATGTCCAGGGTGGTGGGTCTGAATTCTTTTTATTTTTAATTAAACAACACTGCCCCCAGTGGGACTTGCTTCAAGCCCACAAGCGGTAAGCCAACATACTTCTTTTTTAAAAAAAATATATATATGGCCCGTCACGAGACCAGCCACATGGGAGTTGGCCTGAATTCTTTCTTTAAAAAAAAAAAAAAAAAATTGGCCCGTCACGAGACCAGCCACATAGGAGTAGGGCCTGAATTCTTTCTTTTCAAAAAACAAATATATCGCTCCCAGCAGGTCCCAGCTTATGCCTATGGGTGGTGGGTTTTCTTTGAAAAAAAAAAAGAAAAACATGTGTTGCCCCCAGGGCTGGCCACACTGTGCTCCCCACAGCTTTCACAAACTCTCAGTAGTCACACCATCCACTTTTAGACCATGGATAGTGGGCCTGCTGAGGGCAGGGGAGCAGGAGCAGATAAACTGCATCTTGCCAGCCAACTTACCTGCTCTTTGGTTTCCCAGTCCGAGCAGCAACAGTGTTCTCATGTCCTTCTTCTGTCTACTTTCTTCCTTTCCGTCTTCTCTCTTCCTCCTTCCCTTGTGTCTTCTGTCTTCTGGTCTTCTTCTTCTGTCTTCAGCAGAAGGCTCGCTTCTGGTGCCTCCACGCAGGGGGATGCAATGCTTCAGCAGGCAGGTGAGTAAACAAACACCTCTCCTGCCACTGACCTACGTCTTTTATTTGGCTGAGTGGTCAACGCTGGCCCAATAAAAGCAGGGGGTTACATTCTCTGAATTTTGCGGGCACTTTTGTAACAAGCATTTGCAATGCAATAGGGCTGGCATTTACAAGAGTTTGAGCTATTGCCATTATAAATGATGTTGCCTTTTATTTATGTGTTGTTTTTGAAACAGATAAATAAAAGGCAAAGAGCTTAAACTCTCGCTAATGCGAGACCTATTGCATTGTAAATTATTTTTTTTGTAAAAGCTCCCCATGCCACGCTTTCACTTTACAACCATTAAAGTGCAAGTGCAGAATGGGTCGCTTTTACATAAAAAGCATCTGTTTGTCAAGCTGACAAAAAAATTAATTTTTTATTAAAAGTGCCCCATGTCTTGGTTTCACTTTAATAGTGACTGCGCACCTTCCGTTAGCCGTGTCTCGTCTAAAGAAAACATGAAAGCATGGCATGGGGTGCTTGTAAACCAAAAAAATTTAAAGAAATAGAAAAAAACCATGCGGGTGCATTCGGTGCCGCAAGTAAACCATAGGCGCGGCCGCCACTGTATCAGCGTGGAGTGGCGTGCTATTAAAAAAAAATTATAAAGCTGTACGGGAGAGCGTGACCAGCAGGCAGGTGAAAACCATTTCACAAAATAGTGCTTGGAGGCTGGAATTAAAGCCTACTGAGTAACGACACATGTAACTGGGGGTGACCTAATGGGAGGTTACAAAATGAGAAAAGGCAGTACTAAGGAGGGACTACTAAGCCTATTGACGAATAGATAGCCACAGTTTACAAAGGACAACAACACAAGCAAATGAAAAATATAGGCGGAGGGTGGGCGGAGCTTTAAATCCATACCCGAATACAGCAAGCATCTCAGAGAAGCGCATGCGCTGCTCAGGATCGACCTAAAAAGCATGGGCTTTTTACAAAAGTGCTGATTTAGCTATGTTTTTTGCAAATTCGCTAAATCACAGAATTCTGGAGTGTCTGCATAGTAGTGGGGAATACCAGCCATGGTCGGCAGAAGGAGTTCCTGCAGGGCGGTGACGTGGGGAGGGGGAGGGGCAGGGTAGGGGGTAGTAATGTATGGATTACGGAGTTTAACAGGTAAGTAAACAGATAAATAAATAAAACAAATTTCGTTGCGCACGCTGCATCGCATTTGGTGATACAGTGCGCACAATGAAATCCGGTTTATTTATTTATATGTTTACTTACCTGTTAAACTCCGTAATCCATACATTACTACCCTCAACCCTGCCCCTCACCCTCCCCACGTCACCGCCCTGCAGGAACTCCTACTGCTGACTGCGGCTGGGGAATACTAGTCATGGATAGACCTCCTGCTTCTCTAGTCTGTATCAAAAGTTTACAGTAAACTCTGGGTGCTTTACATCACCACACAAATCCCAACTGGATCAGTTGTAGGTATGGCCTGTCAGACTACAAACCCACGGCCTGAAACATGTACAAGAATAGTGGCACGACATTCATTTTTATTGTATTAATTCTACCTAGCCACAGAATTATCAGGTGACCCCAGGTCTCAAGATCTCGTTTTATCGCTGCCAGTAATGAAGGATAATTTAACATTCAATAAATCCCTGGAAATATTAGTAATCCTCACTCTAAGATATTTAAAGGAGTGTGATTTTGGTTTTCGATTACTTTCTTTTACGGTATCATATTAGTCTGATTATAAGCGATAGGCAAAGCTGCTATGGGTATCTAACAGGAGTAATGCCCCGGCTACGTAAGGTACTTACGCCTTTCCTTCTCTAATTAACCTCCCACCACGTCTGCTGACTGAGGTCACAGGACACAGGGGATGACAATGCAGCCTGTTTGTGAGTGGTTTCCCATCACTGATGCTTTATTATGTTGGAATGGGATCAAAAACCACATACTCTAAATTAATCAGTAGAAGAAAGACAGGAAGCTGCAGTTGAGACACATTCATGTTAAAGCAAGGAGACAAAAGGCCAGACAGTAAAAGACATCAGTGAGGAAGCTTGGTCCAGAGATAGACGATTCAGAATGTGATTATTTCCTGAGCAGAAAGTGACATCAGTATCCTGCCATGTTAACTATCTACTTCATGTCAGTCTCGAAGCAATACAAGATGGCCTTTGTTTATCTGTAGTAACAAGCGGCTTTGGCGCATGCTAGCACACTTCAAAATAAATGCTGCTGAAAAGTGTCTTGTTCGAAGTAGAAGGATGTGACATGTGAGGTTCTGTAAAGAATAGTCATCATTCAAGGGCCTGCCAAGCGTTTCTTAATGGTTATTGTTAAGATATGGATAATTAACTAATGATACAAAGATTTCTAATCGGTGTGTTACTCAAGAGATTCCACGAAAATAAGGAGGGTTTAAGAAAGGCATAGAGGGAATTAGGAAATAAGGTTTATACCGGTCAAGTGAAAAGTCAATCTTTGTTTTAGAACAAATTTCCATGGTGCCATTTAAAAATCAATCAAACCAGAGAGGTATTGAGGTTTCCATATCTGATGGGATTTGTGAGTGAACAGAAGGGGTATTGCGGTGTACAGGGAAATACATAATCTGAAGCTAAAAGAGGTCCTGTAAATTTTAATCTCTGCTCTAATCAAGTAGAATCTGGAATTTTAGGGTCTATCCCAAAGGCCACATCTCTTGAAAGGATGATTTAGTGGGACAGTTAACTACATCTAATATTAAAGACAGATGATCGCAGACAATATCGGAGACAGCCTCCTATCAACAATATTTACAAAACATAGACACCGTCAACAAAGCCTGTAATGTTTTGATTCGATGACTGCAGAGTCATAAAGGAGCAAAGACTTAAATCACACAAAATCAATAGTGCTAAAGCATTCAGCACAGCAAAACAACTACTAGCCCATACACAACAAAATCACATTCTCACACTCGGTCTACACCGCAGGCAAACATGCCCATGTTCCTTTACTATTTCAATTGAAGCCTTTTCCTGTTCTTCCCTTTAAGCCATCTTTACAAACTGACACCACCTCTGCTTCTCCTCAGAAGAAATATTATTTAAATTCAAGAATCCTAGGTTAATTGAACTATTGTACTGGCCTCCTACTCAGTCGTCCACAATGCTTCGTCTGCATTGGTTGCTTGTAACTACTGCCACTAACACACCATTAGCCACACCTCGGTCCCTGCCTCTTGGTTGGATTGCTGTTGTTTAGAGGGATTAACTAAACGTCCCTACACCGTTCTTCAAGTCTTCTTAGCCCCTATTCCGCAGAAGTAATAGCCGTACACTACAAATTGCTTTAATTTTCTGTTAGACCCACCACCACTAACCCCTTCAGAAGTCTGAACCAATCTACTTTACATCCAGAGTTAAAGTTTTTTTAAATCCTGGCCCCTCAAATTGCCCACGAGATTAAGCAGCCACCTGAATACCAGCTTTAAAATGACCTTCAAAACATCCTCCTTTACAGTATCAACAAGGCACCGCGCACTCCACTGTCATCACCATTGATTCATTCCAATTCTTTTTCGTGCATATCACCTTTTCAAAAAACAAGAAATAAAAAAAATAGACCCGATAAAAAACCTTGAAGCAGTCCTTGACCCTTTTTGATCTCTGTGAAACATTTAAGTATTAACACATCTGCTGCAATCGGTGCTACTGAATGAATGAATGGGAGATTTGTAGAGCGGGTGGCTACTCCAAGCTCTATTCTGGCAGTATGCAAGTGCTCCATGGTACATACCCAGCATACAAGACCTTACTGTCCCACTTCGAAGAGCCAAGTTTTAAGTTTTCTGTGAAATATGTTGCCAGAGGAGATCAGACAAAAATCCACTATCTGTTAAAATTCTCATCTACCGCTAAAAGTAAATTAAGAAAAGTCTTTCTTGCCAAGGTGCTTAGATGCGACCGAAAAAGGGGAATAAAATGAATAACGTCACACATTTTACAAGCAGGGGGAGCAGAAAAGTTTCTTTCCACCACACAAAGTGCAATGGCAGTAAAAGATGATGTCCTGTAGGTCTCGTAGATGCCACAACAACAGGAATGAATACTCTGTATATTTCTTATATTTGGTACATTTGGCACACTTACTTTCTCCGAAATTGTGGTTAGACGTGTTAGGCAATCTCATTTGATGCATTTCCTGACTCCATGACATTTATTAAATAATCTGGCCTGCAGTCCGTTTGGTATAGACATTGCAAAACGACTCTGCTTAGGTAGGAGTGAGATGGTGTGGAATCCCGAGTGATTTTGCTCTTTCCACGTATTTGCAGAATATTCCCCCACACTCCATATTTTCATGTGAAATTAAAGTCAGGATATGGCGGGAAATTGATCAATGAAGACACAAAGGAAACTTCCAGGAACTGTAATGTTGCTTGAGGAACACAGATTAAATAGGAAAGGAAAACTGCAGAACACTGATACACCGGTTAAAAGAACAGCCGGCTCAGAGAGAACAGTGCTCTGCCAAGCAACACAGCAATGAAGTACGCGGGATTAAGCAATGCCATTGCAAGGTTTTAGTGATTAGAATAGAGCTGTGGAGTTTTTAAAACGAGTTAAATAGCTCCCATTTAACAAGAGACTAAAAGCATTCTAGAGAGTAATTGACACAGGGCAGTTAAATAGGCCCACGAGAATGTAAACATGCATTCATGCATGTAACAGAAATGATGGGTGCTGTCAAGGAAGGATTCGGTCGATTTGGTGGTTTGTCCGTATTGCCAGCGCATCTGAGTAGATGCAGATAAGAATTTAGAGTAGGATGAATCAGGAGGCTGCAGACGCCATGTTAGGTAACTTCACTCAAAAGACACATGTGTAAAGAATGTTTTTTCAGACGCCATTGCAGAGTCAGCTCATTATAGAAACTGGGCTGAAAGATCAAGTTTGGGAAATTCATCACATCTACTGATAGTGCAATGTGTTTATATGTAAACTCACAAAAAAACAAACGGACTAGTGGAGGCCCTATGTCAGTGCATTTCATGGGGAGTTGCCTTATTTTCATGAGGACATTCCCCACAGAAATGGGTGTGGGAAATGCACGGGGCAACATACCTGGCAAGAGGGTGCAAAATGGACACCACCGTTACAGTGATGTACTTATTGTGCCACCACATGTCTGCTTACCCCTCTGGGGTGGCTACTGGTAAAGATAAAGCAGTGTGCCACAATAGCACGACTTGAGGGTATAAAACAACTACTGGCACGGAGGAAGACAGTGCTTTCAAGGCCTGATGGATGGCTCCAGGTCCGAAAGCCACATCCCTGGAATGGAGGGCACAACAGCCAATCCCTGGGTCCGAGCTGGCACTCAAGAGTGTAGGCTCCTGTGGATACTGTGCAGGATTGATGCCTCACAATTGTGTTGCTTACTTAAGGAAGTGCACAAATATTGTTTTGCCCGCCCTGGGTGGAGAAGTAGGTATGTATAGGTAAATACATAATCTGAAGGTAAAAGAGGTCATGTGAATATTAATCACAGCTCTAGTGAGGCAGAATCTGAAATTGTAGGGTCAGTTCCAAAGACCACATCTCTAGAAAGGATGATTAAGTAGGATAGTTGACTACATCTAATAATAAATACAGATGATCGCAGGCAATATCGGAGACACCATCCCATCAACAATATTCACAAAGAATAGATACCATCAAAGGAGCCTGCAATGTTTTGATTGGATGACTTCAGAGTCATAAAGGAGGTAAAGGTTTAAATCACACAAAAAGAACACCAATAACCATAAAGCTTTTGACACAGCAAAACAACAGCTAGCCTATACACAACAAAATCAGATTCTCACACTCGGTCGACAGCGACAGGCAAACATCGCCACGCTCCTTTACTATCTCAATTGATGCCTTTCCCTGTTGTTTGCTTTAAGCCATCTTTACAATCTGCCACCGCCTCTGCCTCTCCACAGGAAAACTATTAATTAAATTCACGAACCCTAAGTTAATTGAACTGTTGTATCAGCCTACTGCTCAGTCTTTCAAAAAGCTTCTTCGCCCGTAGTTTGTGTGATACAGCCCCTACTGAGCAGTAACGCTGTTTGTACACTGTACATATTTTAAAGAGCGCATTTAAAGTTCACAGATAAGATATACATACTAATTCATCTCACTAAAACAAACATCAGAAACCACCATTGTGAAGCTCATTTGATGCCCAGTAGACAATGGCTTTTACGAAGTTAAAAAAACACTGTCTTCATCAGGCACGCACTGTTTCACCACTTTCTTCAACACTTCTTCTCACCACTCAACCAGTGGCGGTTCCTCCGCAGTGGCGGGGGAGTGTTGCCGCACGGGCTCTGAGCCACCAACTGAAAAATAAAACAATATTTTATTGTTGTTTTATTTTTCACCTGCTGGCTGAGCCAGCCTGTGTAGGGAGGGGCGGGACGGCCATGGGAGGGAGGAGAGGAGTGCACTTCTAAGTGCAAATGTCTGTTTGGCTGGCCATCTTAGGCCGGCCAAACAGACATGCCCAGTTAAGTTTCTCCAGCCAAGATGTATTGCATAGTTGGTTTGGAGAAATAGGACAGACTCCCTGAGGCTGAACAAGCGTTAAACCAGCCCGCTCAGGCCAATCTTTGATGCCCAGTGTCTTTTGGGACTAGGATGTAGCTGAACACAAAGGCGCGAGGTGGCCGGCAGCTTCAGGTAAGTTTAAAAAAAATTATTTAACACCTCCCTGTGCTCACCCTCCCACGCTCCCACTTGCCCCTCCACCCGCCCCACCACTTCTTGTTTGTGTCAGCCACCACTGCACTCAACAGACTCCAGAGATGGAATATTCAGAGTTTACACTGTTTCTAATAAATACACTGACTTCAACCATTATGCTGCTATCATGCTACTATTTCATATACAAAGTAACATTTCTAGAAAAAAACCAGCAGTAAATGTAGCAACGATACAGCTGAAAGCCAATATACATTCGAACATGCTACTTGGATTTACATAATACAGATGCACGGAAACTGTCCCGCTTGATGAGACATTCTTTTGGAACACACATCTACAAGATGGCGCTAGTGTCAAATGAGGCACTACCCTGTCTCTATTCTTTTCTGACAGGGTTCCTATCATACACAGCAAATGTAAGTCAGACATCAGTGCTCATGTCAGCCACATTGGTAGAACCACGAGGATCAGAGTTTCTGAACTGATTTTTAAACACAATTAGAATACTTTACACCACATGTTGGAAGGAGATGTAGTTTAAGGAATAAGGAACAGATTTATGAAGAAATTTTGCATTCGCAAAGGGTCTGCTTCACAGAATCAAGCCATTTGGGACCGCAAAAAAGCCTTTTCTGATGTAAAAATTCCCAAATTGTTTTTCAGTAACTTGTTACCGAATCACAGTTTGGGTTTTGCGATTCTTTATTTGGAAGGGGTGTTTTGGGGCATCCCTTCCTAATACCGTATCACAGTGTTATGTTTGAATGTTTTGCAACTGAGAAGCGTTCGCAAAATATTTGCAATTTATCGCCTACTTTAAGTTGGTGGTAACCCATTTGCAAATTGAAAGGGGTCCCAAGGGACCACTTCCCCTTTCAGAATGGTTGGAGAATTATTTGATAAGAGCAGGCAGTGGTGAAAGGTACCGCTGCTTACACTTAAAAAACAGTTTCATTTTTTGTTTTTAAATGCATCCCGTTTTACTTTATGGGAAAACAGGCTGTGTTTAAAAAACAATGTGTTTTATTTAAAAGCAAACACAGACATGGTCTGATCCCAGCAAGCCACCATCGCTGTGATGGCAGCATATCTTAGGTAGGTTGATTTGCGACCCACTATGAATTGCTAATGAAATTCAAAAGAGTTTCCTACATTAGGAATAGTGATTTCCTATTGTGATCGGAAAAATTAGATAATCCCTTTTACTATTTTCATACATCTGGCTCCAAATTATTAGCTTGGAAATCAGCATCACAGAGGGAACACCAGCTTCTCTGTTTGATCCAAAATTGTGTGATCCAGCAAAAAGGCTGTTATCTGCCTGTGTCACTGATCCTTTCTCTGTCAAACCTGGGAAAGATGGCCAAAGAGGCGCAATTGCAGCAAAACAACAGGTACACAATCGTTCCCAAAGTAAACTGAAACCCAAAGTAAACTGAAATATGTATTTGTGTTTGTGTTTCTGTGACTGTGACTGTGGGGATTTAGGAATATCAGCTATAATATTTTACATAACATATATTGAAATGAACTTCTAAAACAGCCTCCCATTGCAATCACTGGAAAAATAAATGCCAAATTAATTGAAAAAAGTTCTGGGAGAGACACAACAAAGCAAACATATTAAACAACCAATCAGGCACGAACACGAGGGGGTGCCTGGGTTTGGAATTATTAATATTGCCAAATTCTGCGTTTCTATAATTATTATCACGAACAGAAAGCATTTTCCTTCAAGTCTCCGAGGAGAGATTTTCCAGTGTTCAAATTAATAGCCCTATCGACGCGCAAGACTTCCTGAGGTCTGAACAGTTTTCACATTTTTTGCTGTAAATTGGTACATTCTGTTTTCTGATTGGCACACCAGTCATCCTCGCTGATAGCTGGTCTTATGCAAGTGAATGCGCACTTCCAGGCGTAATTGCATTTAAGGCTCTTATGAGTCAACTGCAGTTTCTAAACCGAGATTATTCAAGTGCCCAATCAAATCAGTCGTGATGTTTTTCTCTGGGGGACAGGCATAATCTAAGCAGAAAATGATTTGTTCAGTTATGACCCTAATAAGTATAATGATTAATTCCAAAATGAAAAAGATCGCAAGCCCAGAAAAGTATTTCAGGCAGCGGTGTGTATATCCTGCCCGTCCTCGCATAGAGACCAAAGAAATGTATCCTTAGCTTCGTTTTGAGCACGTCTGATGTGCAGTGGTGGAAACGGCCTCCCTTCCTGCCGCTCAGAGCCCTTCTCTTACAGAAACGGCGGAAGTATAACAGGAGAAAGTAGTCTAACTGACATATAGAGGGAGGCGAGGGGTCAGGGCCTGGGGATGCTGGGAGGTGCAAAGGGAGCACACACCAATGGTCGTTCATCGAGGAGTTGTTGGACAACAAGAAGAGGCACGCATGGGTGAGTGCAGGAAGAGAGGGACTGAACAATGGCTCGTCCTAGATTTTTTAGATGGAGGTGGAGATAGCTTCCTGCTCAGTAGGGACACAACTGAGCTAATTCGCTTCAAAGAGTGCATGGGGGACAACTGTAAAAAAGACAAAGACAAAATGCTCTAAGTATTGGAAGTGCATAGCCAGTATTTTCATCTGAGGGTTGGGTGTGTGTAAAACTAATGGAGGTTGGGCCTCATTACATAGTATACTGAAAAGGGTACCTACCACCCATATATCATGCTAACATTTATTACAAACAAGAAATTAATCAAAATAATTTTTTTCAAGAGAATGCATAATGTATTTTTCTGTATTTCCACAAGGCATAGTATATTACCAATGCATCCCATTCAATATGCAATTTGCCTATATTTTTGTCAACTAAGTAAGTG
This sequence comes from Lissotriton vulgaris, assembly GCF_964263255.1. Classification (NCBI taxonomy): domain Eukaryota; kingdom Metazoa; phylum Chordata; class Amphibia; order Caudata; family Salamandridae; genus Lissotriton; species Lissotriton vulgaris. The sequence continues at coordinate 532,579,436 of NC_141689.1, forward strand.
CATGAAAAAACACAACTCCAATAAGTGTGTTGAATGCTTTCTGTGGGGGAGGTGGGTTGAACACAAAAGATCTGAAAGCCATTAAAGCATTTTTATTTATATTTCAAAATCATAGGTCCATAATCTTTGATTCTCATGTGAGAACAACAATTATTTCACAAATTCATTGGTTCCTGGATATATGTGTTGCCGTCTTACTGTGGTTCGAGGCACATTATCCTCAGGGGTAGATAATTTAATTGATATGTAATGTCTGCCCCAGTGGTGAGTCAAATGGTGTTTGGCCCCAGTGTAGCAGTGTCGACAGGTTTCGACCTGGAAAAGTAATAGGTCTTGCAGGCCCCACAGGCTCCCTCAGTCTATACAGAGGTTTCACCATGGCAAATGAAGCCGCATTTACTCTCATCCTAATTGTACGGATTGCAGAAATTATTTCAAGGGGCGAAATAAATGGAGGGATACTCATGTGGGTTATGGGGAGGAAAGAAAATTCCTGTGGGACAGTGAAGTGATACTCTTTGTAACAGTTGTGTGTGCTAGAGACCAGGAGAAATGGGGTGAATCACATGCCATCAGGAAAAGCGTAGTGCAGAGCATCAGTAAGATGTGGGATGGCAATAGGGAAAGGAAAATGATGAAAATTTGGAAGTTAGTGTGGGATGAGAAATGGTTGCATTTCATAAACACATGATGCTTCAACTTCTACACTTGTGCAAGAATAATGTTTAGCACATATAATGGTCTCCCTGTGTATTAGCACTTCTCTCTCTGACATCACATTTATACAAAAGTGGAAATGGTAAAATGGGGACATCAGATAGAAATAGTTATATAGAACAGTTTCCTGCCATCAGTACAGCCGATAGACATCACCAAGACAGCTAAAGGTCAGCTCAGGCAGAACTGACTGTCAGAATTTTAACCTCACTTGTTTAAATTGTTTTTAAAACTGCTCATTACTTAATTTTACTTCTGGTGTGCCCCTGGTCCATCGCGGCGTGTGCCGATTGCACGGAGGGGTCAAACACCATCTTGCTCTTTCAAAAAGACACACTTCCTGGAGCATATGGTTAGCGCTCCACGCATGACAGCATCTCTGCTGCCGCCCCGCCCACTTCCTGCCTAAAAGCAAGTGCGCCGAGCGGACGCGCGCAGTAGATCTCACCCAGCCGATAGACATCACCAAGACAGCTAAATGTCAGCTCAGGCAGATCTGACTGTCAGAATTTTAACCTCACTTGCTTTTAAAACTGCTCATTACTTGCCTGTACTTCTGGTGTCCCCCTGGTCCGTCGTGGCGTGTGCCGATTGCACGGAGGGGTCAAACACCATCTTGCTCTTTCAAAAAGACACACTTCCTGGAGCACACGGTTAGCGCTCCACGCATGACAGCATCTCTGCTGCCGTCCCGCCCACTTCTTGCCTAAAAAGAAAGTGCGCCGAGCGGACACGCGCAGCGGTGTGCCGGCGGCGCGCCTAAGGCAAACCCGTCTGCGCCGTCCGTGCCAGTCCATCACCAGTTGCCAGGTACCATGCCCATTTCATCTTTGACCTTGGGTTCCCTGATAGCCGATGGCTTTTTTACAATACATTACTCAGAAGCTCCACTCCTTGAACACTGCACCTCATCTTCCACAGAGAAATCCCCCATTCTCCTAGATCAACACCTGCACAGATAAGGAACCCTCCCCGCCTACTGGGCAATACTTAAATGCACCCAGCTACTCCAATTACAGCAAAAGCGAGCCCTCACCTCATATACCTAAACACGTAACATGTCTATACTGCAATGCTCGGTACCTTCCTAAGCACGCACTAGAAATATGGTCATTATTAGACACCGAAAAGCCAGACCTATTTTTTGTTACAGAAACCTGACTCCAAGAGTCATCCTCACCAGACATCTCAATAGCCTTGCCTCCTGATTACAAGATATATAGATTGGACCGAACTGGGAAAAGAAGAGGGGGCATCGCAATTATCCATAGGTCACATATTAAACTACACGTCATCGCCACCCACTTGGTAAACTGGGGCGAAATGTGCATCGTCACCATAAGAACTGAGAACGAGGAGTCATGGAAGGTCGCCCTCCTTTACAGGCCCCCGGGTATTAAAACCCACTTTGTCAACAAACTTGTGGAGATAATAGCCCCACATGTCCTGGCTTCCGGTAAATTCATCCTATTAGGGGATTTTAATTATCACGCAGAACTAATCCAAGATCCTCACACCAGGGATCTGATCACCAGCATAAGCTATCTAGGACTAAACATGTTAGCCATAGGCCCCACACACATTGCAGGCCACTCACTAGATCTCATGTTCACAAATTCACTGAAAGTCGAGATCGACCAAATACTCCCTGTCTTATGGTCAACCATTATGTTATCAGGTTTAAAATCTCTGTAAACTCAACACAGCCCCAGACTAGAAAACAAGTGAAACTGAGCAGACCATGGAACAAGATCAACTTGAACTCTTTCACTACTCATTTCGTTCACCAACCCTAACAAGGCAGCAATCAACTTAGAACGTGCTATTACCTCGACTTTAGACATAATTGCCCCCAAGAAGGTATCCAGATCTCCTCACAAACTCTGCCCATGGTTTACCTCAAAGTTGGAAAAAACAAAACTCTTGGCTAGGTCAGCCGAACGCAAATGGCGACAAACAAAGAACTTAACAGACAGACAACAATATAAAGCAGCACACAGGATTTACATGAACGAGATAGCCGCAGCAAAAAAAAAACTATCTATGGAATAGGATAAATCTGGCAGCCAATTCATACAGAAAGCTATACAAAATAGTTAAAGAATTCACAAATTCCCCTGGCTGTCAGCCCCCATTCACCGAGTCCCAGGATTGGGTCAACTCCCTCGCATCTTAATTCCATGATAAAATGAATGACATCCATAAACTCTTCCCCCAACCAACCAACCCATTCGTAACCAGCTTTCCACCTGAACAAATTACCATGGAACCCTCTACCCCCCACACCACAGTCCTTAAAGAATTCCAACCTTTCTCAGAGACAGAAGTTGCATCCACATTGAACAAAATTAAATCCGGATCTCCAGCCGACCCAGCCTCCTCTCAAATTTTAGCGAGAATTGCACCTGCTCTGCTTCCCCACCTAACGAAAACCATTGATCTTTCACTATCCCATTCTTCTGTTCCCCCCACTGGAAGGAGGCCACTATTAGACCAATTTTTTTTAAAAACTCTGCCGACCCCAAACAGCTTTCAAACTACCGCCCTATCTCCCTTCTACCATTGTACAGAAAGATCATGGAATCCTTAATAAATAAGCAACTATGCAAACATCTAGAGGTAAACAAGCTACTTGATCCATCGCAATCAGGATTCAGAGCGTTTCATAGTACTGAAACTGCCCTACTTGAGATTGTGGATAATATTAGGATGACCCTCGATGCAGGACAATCTGCCATGTTGATCCTGCTCGACTTGTCAGCTGCCTTCAACACCATCTCACACAGAATTCTCTTACAACGCCTGGCAGAGATTGGTGTCGGAGGCTCAGCCTTACTCTGGATCAAAAGCTACCTGACTGAAAGGCGCTCAAAGGTCCAAGTAGGATCTTTCACCTCAACTAACCAGGAAAATGATAAAGGTGTTCCCTAGGGATCAATACTGAGCCCTACGCTCTTTAAACTATAAGTATCCCCCCTAGCACAGGTAATCAGAGCACACAGCTTTGAAACCATATCATATGCAGACGATACACAGCTACTGACTATCCTAGGCCCAGACCCCAGTGACACCAAACTGAGATTCCAAAAGTACATGATCTCAATAAGGGACTGGATAACCAATAACTTTTTGATGCGTAATGCTGGCAAAACAGAGATCATACTGTTTGGAAACGCTCTCAAACATTAGACAGATGAATCGTGGCCACCGACATTGGGACCCTGCCCCTGCCCCTCCCCTAAGACCTCAGTTTGGAACCGAGGGGTGACAATTGATAACATGCTGTCTATGAATGACCATGTCAACAAGATAGTGAATACAAGCTTTGGACTGATGCGCAGTCTCAAGAAAAATGGATCCCCCTCCCGTCCCGCATGCCCTTAGTCCAAGGCTTAATTATAAGCCGGATGGACTATGGAAATGCTATGCTTGCTTCCATCAATGAGAGTCTCCTGACAAAACCCCAGGTGCTGCAAAACACCACAGCCAGAATGGTGCTCGATCTTTCTCCTCGCGCCCCATCTGACCCCAGCCTCAGGACACTACACTGGCTCCCTGTAAAGAAATGCATGAAATTCAAGTTATGTTGCCTAGTCCATAAAACCATCAATGGACAAGGACCAAAATACCTAGAAAAAAACGTAAAAACCACTGTCCGATCAGAACGCTCCGATCCGCCAGTAAGGTTCTCCTAACTATTCCCAAAGTTCGCACAGTTAGAAACGGTGACAGGGCCTTCTCTAAAATAGCCCCAGAAACTTAGAACGCTCCGCCCCAGAACATGAGGTAGGAACCCAACCACCAGAGATTCAGAAGAAACCTGAAAACCTGGCTTTTCTAGCTTGTCTGATTGCTTGCTCCTGCTTCTGAGCATCGGCCAGCACTCTGAGACCTACGGGTGATTTATGCGCTATATAATTACAAAAACAAATACTTAATGCTGCGGTGATAGGATACTGAGGGATTCTGTGCTTCAGATAGCTTAAATTGGCAGATCTTATGCTTTAAGTTCTAACAGTTCTCTTTTACTATTTACAGTCTTCAATGTGTTAATTATTTTTTACTGAATGTAATATTGCAAAATATTCACCAAAAGCATCAGTTTCATCTACCTGGGTCTTAATTTCATTCTCTTAATGAATCATGTCCATGTTGTCCAAGATTCCTCCTAATTGTAAGCTTCATTCAACTTATAGAGGAAAGCTTTCAAATCATAGTCTGTTGATCTCTAAGGGATGGCATTTGAATTGCTTCATATTAACCACTATCCCATCCTAAGTGTGTAGTATCAAACAAATCTCATGGTACAGGGTACATACATTTATGCATGGAGCTTTTCTCTTTATTGTTTTAGGTGGATTACAATGGCCTTCAGGCTAGGCTTTGTCACATGGCGTGCTCCCATTCTTGCTTCTCACATATGTTTATCCATTTCCTCTATTGCCACAGTGCCAGGACCATGATGTTAAAGTCTTACATTTGTTCTGTGATACGTTTAATAAAATATTTTAATTGTCATGCTCATTTCTGCATTACACGCTTAATCATGTCTGCATACTGTCCATTAAAAAATTCAAAGGGGGGGGGGGGTTCTAATTCTTTAAAGAGTAGCTAATGAGAGCTCTTAATCAATGGAATCCCAATATTATTTGTCACAGTCTGTTGTACGCACATGTTGGGAGTAATTTAGACTGCTTTCATGTTCTCCTTTCTGCTCTTCAAATTCAGTGCTTATTTAGTCCTTCCAATAGCCTAACATCATAAGTAATTTCTAAAAAAAAACGAGCATTCTAATGTCGAACGACAAAAGAGACTACTGATTAAGGTAACTGATTACCCATTTCTTTAAGGAAACAACTTCTCTCGACTACTTTTGGAACGCTTTGAAAACAGGTTTCTGAGATTTATGTATGAAAAACATGAATGCTATTGAACTTACTTGTTCTTTTACTGTTCATAATATTTGCTGTTTAAGTAAATTATAAGGATTCCATGTTATGGTGCAGCTATGATACTATTAATGTAAAACTCCAGAGTCAATGCTGCCTAGACCAGTATAACTATTTTAACAGAGCTCTAGATTATTAACATTAGTGAGTACGCCAGGAATAAATGTACTTATCATTTCTATTATGACATTTATTTAAGTAATTGGATTAATAAATGGGGCAGGTGACTACCCACCTCAAGGAATAATCACAACCATTGTCAGGGTGAACCCTCAAAATCACTAAATTAACCTGAGATCAACCCCCTGGTAGTTATAACACAGAGCAAACAGGCTTAACTTATGGCAATGTGTAAAGTATTAACACAGTGCCAAAACAGTATTAAAGTCGAATTGTAGAACATTAAAAAATGTAAAACCAAATAAAAAAAAAATGGAGCAAAATATAATAAACTAAATGAGAACAAAAAATCTAATATCGAAATTATGAATCTTCAAGGTTTTAAGCAGGAATAGCACCAAGATGTACAAAGTGACAATGATAGTTGAGGGTCGCAGTAGACCAGGACCTTGGCACAATTTGAGACTGACCGTGATGCAAAGCCGGTCGGAAACACTAACGTGGTTTGCCCTGTTCAAGGAATTAACCTTCTGACTTAGTTATTTCAGTCCAATCCACCACAGGAGAACACTTCTAAAGCCCCCGGGACCTCAGGGGAGGCACTTAAATACTAACACACCGTAAGGCTGAGGCTAAGAATAGGGCCCAGTCCAGGTCTAGTTGCCACTGATCAGCTGGAAAGTTGCAGGAAAAGGCATCTTGTAGCTTGTGTCCCTGTAGCTTTATCAGGACGTCAGCCTTAGGACCCTTGAAGTCCACTTCTTTGTCCTAGGTAAAAGAGGAAGCATGTCAAGTCCTTTATGGCTCCGAAAATGGTCAAAGACAATAGGTCGAGTCCACTTCTGTATGCCTCAGGTCTAGGAAGGTGGTGCCTGCATGTACCTCATTTATTCCAGGCAGAAGTTAGTGGGTGGAAATGACTCTTGGGCATGCCTTAGCCAATGGGATAAAAGTTCCTCAGACCAACCCAACCCACTTTGGGAATTTTCAAGATGGTGATTCTTTGGCCACACTGAACCTGGGCTCTGAGGGCTGGGTGTGTGTATATGAGGGTGAATGTACTGTGGTAATCCCAGTATCCTCCCACATCTAATAAGTAAAACCCAGTATGGGGCAGTGTTAGACTTGGCATCTTTGGGGTGGTTTCCCCTGACTTTTTGCCTGTATCTCCTGTATTTTTGATGCTGTACTAGATTTTGTCTTTGCTTGCTTTGATGCTTTGGGTATTTTGCTACTGCTGATCAGTGTCAAAGTGCAAGTGCCCCCTGTATAAATTACTGTGTGATTGGTTAGCCATGATTGGCGTATTTGATTAACGGGTAAGCCCCTTGTAAAGTGCACTGAGTGTGCCAGGGCTTCTAAATCAAATGCTACTAGTGGACCTGCAGCACTGATTGTGCCACTCACATGAGTAGCCCTGAAAAGGTATCTGTGAACTGCCACTGCAGTGCTTGCATGCAGTTTTAAACTGCCATGTCGACCTGGCAAGTGCACACACTTGCCAGGTCCTAACTTTCCCTTTTCTTACATGTAAGGCACCCCTCAGGTAGGCATAAGTTACCCCAATGTGCAGGGTGCAGTGTATTTATAAGGTAGGACATGTATTGGTGTGTGTGACATGTAGGTGTGAGCGGGAAATCCGTTACGCTCGCGGATTTTGCGGATTTTGGGGAAATCCGCAATCCGCGAATTTTGCGGATTTCCCGCAAAATCCGCAAAAAAAAAATCTGCGAACGTAACGGGTTCAAAAGTTGAACCCCCACTCATGCAACTATTTTACAATGGTGCCAGCATCGGCCCTTACGGCAGCTCCGACACAATTTGACGACCTTCGACACCTGCAGTTATTGGCCATCCCGACGCCAGCGCTCGCACCGACTCCGTCACGGCCAGTGTCTGCATCCAGTTATCACGGCACTGATAACTGCCGAGGGTGAATCCACGAACTTGTCAACTTTGCATCACTTTATCCCAACTGATGCCTCATCTTTGATGCAACTGACTTCCCCTGTCCTGGATATGACACATCACCTCCTCCCGGACATGATGCCTCGCCTCCCCCGTGGCAGCCGAGGCAGAAGATGCAGATATGGATGGGGTTTCCAAGAGAGCTGCTTCAGATCCCAGGATTTGCCTGTTGGGAGAGCAGCTTCTGTGGCTGGCAGTAATAGTTCTTCCAGGAATTTGGCTCCAGAGGAAATGGAGGAAAGGCAAAGGGCCATAGATCATGAGTTGGAGGTTATAAGACTCCAGGCAAAGGCAGAAGAGAGCAAGAATGCTCGTGCCTTGGAAGAAAAGAAATTGCTTTTGGCACATGAATTGAGTATGAGAGAGCTGGTCATCAAGGCCAAACAGGTGAAGTCCAGTGCAAATGGAGGCAGCGTACAGCCAGCGTAGAGCCAGGGGATAAGGCATACATTTCCAAAGACCTAGTGCAGAATTTCCAGAAGGGGAGGGATATTTATGCGTGACTTGCATCTAATGAGGCAGCACTGCATATGAATGAGGTCCCTGAGAACCACTGGGGGGAGGGCCTGTGCAAACACTTTGGGGCCAATTGGAGGAACACCCTTACACCTTTGGAGGAGACAGGTGCTCTGACCTACCCCAATATGAAGGAGGCTTTATGCCTCAGGTAAGGGCTCACAGCGGAGCAGTACAGGGAAACATTTAGGTCTTTTAAGAAGCTTGACTCAAATATATCAATGGAATGTGTGAACATTTATTGCAGAGCACTGGATGTTTGGATAAAGGGCAGCAAGATAACTGATTACCAGGGGTTGTACCACTTGATTGGATAGGAGAACTTGAGTAGTCTTTGTGTTCCAGAGCTGCACCAGCATCTGATGGACAGTAAGGTGACTGACCCCAGGAAGCTTTCTCCGGAAGCGGACCGCTGGATGAGTGCCACGATCCACAAGGGGTGTGTGGGAAACCCAGCCAAAGGAGGGCAGGTTTCTCAGCAGAAGAGTGGGGGTCACAGGGCAACCAAAAGGAGTTTTCTAAAGGACCCTAAAATAGTTTCCAGGGTAAAGATTCCCAGCCCCCCAGTGGGAAGAAGCCATGGCTCACTAGAGGGAGGCCAGACAACAGGGGTCCCTGCAGGTGTTATGCATGCTGTTAGGAGGGTCATATACAGGGGAATCCCCTATGCACCATCACCAGAGTTTCTTAGTGTAGTGCTGTGGGAGGAGTTGGTTCCTAGTGAGAGTGGGGAGCCAGCTGTGATGACCCATATCTCATTAAGAGATAGAGAGATAGTCCAGGATACCTGCCTGCCGGAAAGCACGAAAATGTACCCACAATGGGTGACCATAAATGGGAGGAGGGTGGAAGATATGAGAGACACAGGAGCCAGTGTGACATCTGTCAGGTGTCAATGGGTGTCTGAGGAGCAGGTCATACCCAATGTACTTAACCCTGTAGTTGCTGCAGACAACTCTGAGAGCCTGTGTTAGGTGGCGTAGGTTCCCTTTTAGCGGGGGGGTCTCAGGTCCTTTGAAGGTCATTGTGAGTCCATCCATGCCTGTTGACTGTCTGCTTGGCAATGACCTAGAGAGTTCCCCTTGGAAGGAGGTGGAACGGCAAGCTCATTTGGAGCTGGGTCTTCCTGATTGGGCATGTGTGAACCCTAGGTCAATGGCAGCCAGTAGGGTAGTCAAGAGGACCTGAAGCCCGAAACAGTAGCCCAGGTACCTGCCAGAAAGAGGAGGGGCAGGGGGGACAGGAAACCCGCCTCAAAAGTTCCCACTGTCCAGGAACAGGAGAAGGCAGACTTTGTGGGGGATTGCCTGGAACCTGCAGGGAAGCAAGCGGCTGAACTGGGAGACCTGCCTCAGCTGACCCATTGGCGGCAGGAAGGGGGTCCCACCAGAGAGGATTTCTGCAAGATGCAGATGGAGAGCCCTACTCTTAAGTGTTTGCAGCAGCAGGCTGCAAACCTGACAGCATGTGATCAGGCCGAATCACATTGGATTTATTGGAAAAATGGTCTCCTTTATGGTGAGCCTAAGGTTGCTGAGCCGGGTCAGCCCGTGTGCTGGTGATACCCAAGCGCTTCAGGACGTTCCTACTGGGTTTGGCTCATGATGTGCCCTTGGCAGGACATTTGGGGCACAACACGAAATTTTCACAGGCTTGTAATCCACTTCTATTGGCCCCACATGTGAAGGAACACTGACACACATTGTAGGACTTATCAGACTTGCCAGGCAAGAAGCAAGAGTGGAGGGAATTGTAAGGCTCCAATGGTACCCTTTCCTGTGGTGAGCACCACTTTCAAGCAGGTGGGCATTGATATTGTGGGACCACTGGAAACCAAGACAGCCTTAGGTAACAAGTATATCTTGGTGGACCATGCCACCCAGTACCCAAATGCTGTCCCTCTCAGGACAATGACGGCCCCTGTTGTGCATTGATGGGGATCTTTTCCCTTGTGGGGTTCCCCAGAGAGGTGGTCTCAGACTGTGATACAAACTTCATATAAAGGTTTATGACGTCATTGTGGCAAGAGTGCGGTGTAATGTACAAATTCACCACTCTTTACCATCCCAAGGAAATGGGTTGGTTGACAGATTCATCCGAACCGTAAAAGGCATGATAAACTGTATCACACAACACATGAGGCGTAAGTGGGACGTCTTCTTACCATGCCTATTGTTTTCCTACAGGGAGGTACCGCAGAAATCCTTAGGGTTCATTCCCTTTGAATTACTGTATGGGCACCCTGTTAGATGTGTTCAGCTATATGCTGGCCTTCAGGAACCAGACCCAGTGCTTCAGGAAACTCGCTCAGACAAACCTGAAAGCCAGCCAGGAGGAGATGAAACAATGGTACAGCCAGAATGCCACTCTGGTTGAGTTTCAGCCTGGCCAAAAAGTGTGGGTGAAGGTACTGGGCCATTTGAGGTGGTGGAATGCAAGAATTTAGTAACCTACTTGGTGAATTTGCAGACACCTAGGAACCCTTTGAGGGTTCTGCACTTGAACCACCTCAAAACTCACTTTGAGAGGTCTGAATTGACAATGGTCCTGGCTACAGATGATGTAATGGAAGAGGTGAGTGAGCCTCTTCCTGACCTCTTGTCAGCCAAGGAACATGATGGGTCAGTGGATGCTGTGAACCTCTCTCTCACCCTGACTCAAGAGCAACAGAGAGTCTGTCATTAGGTGCTGGGACAGTTTTTCTCCCTGTTCTCCCTGACTCCAGGAATCACCAATTGGTGTGTCCATGATGTGGACACTGGGGACAGTTTACCTATAAAATACAAGATTTACAGGGTAACTGGCAAAGTCAGGGCCAGCATTAGGGAAGAGATTTCCAAGATGTTGGTGTTAGGGGTAATAGAGCCCTCCAGCAGACCCTGGGCTAGCCCAGTGGTCCTGGTTCAGAAAGCTGCTGCACCCTGTGCCACTCCTGAACTCCTATTCTGTATGGACTACCATGGGCTCAATGCCATCACCAGGGCTGATGCGCATCCCATCCCCAGAGCTGATGATCTGATGAGCGGTTGGGAGCCGCCCGGCATCTCAGTACATTTGATATAATGTCTGGGTGCTAACCTTGACTGATGGGGCAAGAGAGAGGTCAGCGTTTTCGACGCCGGAGGGAACCTACCAGTTCTGTGTCATGCCCTTTGGATTGAAGAATGCACCTTCCAGAGACTGGACAACTAGGTGCTCTCCGAGCTGGAGGAATTCAGTGCTGCCTACCTGGACGACATTTCTGTGTTCAGCTCTAGCTGTGAGGAAAACATGCAACACCTCTGCGAAGTGTTAGAGGCTCTGCAGAAGTCAGGCCTCACTATCAAGTCCAGTAAGTAGCAGATAGGGCAGGGATCAGTGGGGTATTTAGGGCACCAGGTAGGAAGCAGCCAGGTGGGGCCCCTACAACCTGAGATCAACAGCATTCTGGCTTGCGAACCCCCCAGACTCAACTAGAGATGAGAGCCTTTTTAGGTCCCACCGGGTACTACAGAAGGTTTGTCAAGGGGTATGGCATCATTGTTGCCCCCTTGACAGAGCTGACTTCCAGCAAGCAGCCAAGAAAACTGATCTGGACTGATGCCTGTCAGACTGCTTTTGATGCTCTGATATCTGCCATGTGGAGAAGTATGGCTCACTGGTTAGAGCGGCAGACTCTGAAGCAGAGATCAGGCCCGGGACCAGGGTTCAAGTCCCGACGCGGCAGGGTCTTGTGCTCAATGTCTGCGGACTCGATAATTCTCGCTTCGGTGCCTACTCTAATCATGGGTCCCACGCTGCAACTCTGGGCAATAGCTTGCTTAATCTCCACAACGGCCCCAACAACACTGGGATGCCTGGCTTCACCTGGGGGGTGCCCAGGAGAGGCGTTATACAGCGCCGGGACGCCCCGTTGCTGGGGCAGCTGTGCGTTTTACAAGTATACTACATTTACATTTACATTTACATGTGCCCTGCGCCCATGCTCAAGGCACCCAACTTCTCCCAATAATTTGTTGAGCAGACAGATGCTTTATAGCATGGCATGGGAACAGTATTCTCACAGTTGAATGACGAGGGCTTGGACCAACCCGTAGCATTCATTAGTAGGAGTCTACTTCCCAGGGAACAGAGGTGGAGTGCTGTGGTCTGGGCGCTGAAGATGCTAGGACCCTACTTGTTTGGGACTCACTTCCGGGTTCAGACAAACCACAGGCCCCTCAGATGGTTGATGCAATTGATGGGTGAGAATCCTAAACTGTTGAGATGATACAGCGGCAGTGGCCAAGCAATGAGGCAGCTTTCTTGACGTGAAGAAAGAACTGAGAAAGAGAGAACCTACTCCATGCTATTCCCGTCAAGGTTGAGAGTTGATGCAAAAACAATTGATGGACAGAATGCAGAACAATGTCATACATTCACCCCAATACAGAGATCTGGGCCTAAATCCATCATTTTTTTGCACTCCACACCACCTTAGTTCAGACATGGCCATATGCAAATCAGCCTTGACCCTGTGCCTCATGGGAACAGTCCAGCCCGAACTGCCAAGCCATGTCTTCCCTGGACCGGAATCAAGCATCCTAGGACCAGTTTCTGGCTATCAGCCTTCATCAGCCAGGAAAGCTTGACTCCAGTGGTGTGGAGAGCACAGGACTCACATCTGAGCATACCCGTCCCACTCGGGGTGACAAATGCAAAAACAACAATTGATGGACAGAATGCAGAACAATGTCATACATTCACCCCAGTACAGAGATCCGGGCCCAAATCCATCGTTTTTTTGCACTCCACACCACCTCAGTTCAGACATGGCCATATGCAAATCAGCCTTGACCCTGTGCCTCATGGGAACAGTCCAGCCCGAACTGCCAAACCATGTCTTCCCTGGACCGGAATCAAGCATTCTAGGACCGGTTTCTGGCGATCAGCCGTCATCAGCCAGGATAGCTTGACTCCAGTGGTGTGGAGAGCACGGGACTCACGTCTGAGCATACCTGTCCCACTCGGGGTGACAAATGCAAAAACAACAATTGATGGACAGAATGCAGAACAATGTCATACATTCACCCCAGTACAGAGATCTGGGCCTAAATCCATCAGGTTTTTTTTTGGGAGAGTTGCGGCAGAGTGGAAAACATGGTTTTTCGACACACCCGAGGAAGCCCAGGAGTGGCTTGAAGGATGTGTACAGTCGCAAATGCAGGAAAGGCAAATGATAAATGACACCAATGGCCAATGGCAATGGCACAATCGGAGACGAAAGTTGTAACTGTGGAGCAGGTTAAATTGGTGGAGCAACGCTGAGGGGGCAACAATCCAGACAAACTTCAAAACCAGAGAGGAAACAGACTTTCCCTGCTAATGGACAAAGCCTCCTTTCTACTTCGCGACTCGTCTAAAAAAACAAACAAAATATTTGCTGCACAGGACTGCAGTCAGATGAGTACATGATAATTAATAGTAGCTATGCCTACTGACCCATGCCTTCCAGAAAAGGCATGCAATAGGGATTTCCCGACTAGACGACCTATGGAGAGGGGGAAAAGCCGTCACCTTTGACTACTTACAAGCGCAATACGAAATGGCCCCCATTGAGTTATTTCGCTACCTACAGATCAAACTTGCATTGGAGGCAGCCAGCCCACTAGATACGACCTTTCCCGAAGCCTCTCCATTGGAGGACAGACTCCTGACAGACCACATGGATAGAAAAGCGATCTCCTTGACGTACAGGAAGATTGTCAACAATTAGCCCGACCTATTGCAAAACTTGAGGATAAAGTGGCAGACTGAGGTGGGCGAACTGGACAACACAGATTGGCAGGAGGCGATAGAGTCACCTAGGGTGGTTGCGATTTCCTCTAGGCTACGCCTCATACAATTGAAAGTGCTGCACAGAACATAATTTACTAGAGTGACATTGTACAAGATAGGGAAAAGCACTGATCAGTACTTCCTGCGCCAGTGCGGTGACATACGCACTTTTTATCACACACTGTGGGAATGCCCTGTAATCAAATTGTACTGGACGGCAGTGATGGACACCATTACAGAGGTTAGCGCTAGTCCTGTTCTGCCTGAGCCTAGGCGATGTCTCCTGAACATATGGGAGTCAACAGACCTGAATCACACAGTCCAAGCCTGGGCAACACTAGGTATTTTGATAGCAAAGCGAAATGTGGCCAAACATTGGGGGACAGCGGTTGCCCCACGCCTTGAGGACTGGTGCAAAAATATGGATATGGATATGGCCATGACGGCTGAAAAAGCTACGTACATCCATAGAGGATGCCCCAAAAAATGGGAAAGAATGTGGACTGCGCAAACTCTACCCGAAAGTATTGGACCGCTCTACATGAGCACAAGCTATGTTACACAAGGACACCTTCATTTTTGGTAGACACTGGGAGATTACGTTATTGTCCAGAATCACAGGATGTTGAGCCGAGGCTGAGATTGGAACCTGGTCCCCCAGCTCCAAAGTTGGCAGCTCTGGCTGTTACCCCAACTTCTCTCCCAGTTACCCCTTCAAAGGAACTCTGTGACAACCTTGCAAACTTCTTCCATGACAAGAACACAAACATCTACAGAAACTTCAAACGCATGCCCAAGGCAACTGACTTCTTCATGCAACACAATGACCCTATTACCACCACAGAATCCAACTAACCGAATGGAGCTAGGTCGCCCTACAGGACACCGTCTACATCATGTCCTTGGTCCACTCAGGGGCCCCTACTGACCCATGCCTTCAACACATCTTCAGCCATGGCAAAGCCAGAATCATCCACGTACTCACCACGTTGTTCAACACCTCAATTGCTATTTTAATATGGACTGGAAACGTGGAGATGTCAACGCCCTATTAAAGAAACCTTCATTAGACCCAACCCAAGCAAACTCAATAACTACTGATGAATCTCCTTGCTCCCGTACACACCGCCATAGTATTAGAAAAGCCATCAACCAAAACCTCTGGTCACATCTGAAACGGGACTTCCTACTCGACTCCTCCCAATCCAGATTCTACAGTAACCACAGCACCGAGATAGCACTCAGGGTGGCTACTGAGGACATCCGAGCCCTACTCGACTGATGAGAGACTGCAACTCTGATCCTCCTAGACCTCGCAGCAGCCTTTGATACGGTATCCCACCACACACTCATCAGAAGGTTGCACAACATAGCAATCCATGGAGCTGCGCTCAGATGGGCCAACTTCCCCCTTCACCTTCCAGCCCATGGAAATCATCTGTGGAGTACCCCAAGGATCCTTGCTCAGCCTCACCTTCTTAAACACTTATATGACACTTCTAGCCAGCATCGCCAAAACCCAGGGACTCAACATCATATTCTACGCTGATAGCAACTCATCCTCTCCCTCACCGGAGACACCAGCAACACCAAGACCAACTTCCACAACTGCATGACAGACGTCACCAACTGGGTGAAGGACAACTGCCTGAAGCTCAACACAGACAAGACGAAGGTACGGATTTTGGGAAACAAAAGCTCCCCATAGGAGGCATTCTTGTGGCCCTCACAACTCGGACCTACTCCTACACCCACTGTCCATGCTAGGAATCTACGCATCATCTGGACAACAAGCTAACCATGACAACTCAGGTCAACTCCATCTCCTCCTCCTACTTCTTCGTACTCTGCATGCTTCATGAGATATTCAAATGGCTGACCCAAAGCTCAAAACATACCATCACCCAGGCCCTCATCTCCAGCCAACTGGACTATGCCAACTCTCTCTACACAGGGATCACAGTTCACCTTTTTTGATGACTACAGACCATACAGAACATCACAGCCTGACTTATCCTTGATCTACCTAGATGAACCCACACCATCCTCTATCTCAACAAACTCAGCTGTCTCCCTTACAGCAAAGATGCCAGTTGAAGCTCCTGACCCATGCATGCAAGGTCCTAAACAAATGCTGACCTGCTTACTTGTACCACCGCATGATCTTCTATCAGTCCACCAGACATCTCTGTGTCCCTTTCTCAAACACTCATCCCCCTGCAACCAACACAGCAGATGCAGAGGTCGCTCCTTCTCCTACTTAGAAGCTAAGACATGGAACAAGCTTCCCTTTCATCTTCGGACCTCCTATCTATTCCTGAGTTCCGAAAGTCCCTGAAGGTCTGGCTATTCAGCTAATCAAGTGGACCTTGCCAGCACTTCGGTACCCTCATGGGTGACAAGTAGTGCTCCACAAATCCACTGATTTATTGATTGATTGGAAAGCAAAGCCATTCATATAGTGTTTAAATGTCACTAAGATGCAACCTTTATTTAGAACATTTTGAGTTACTTGTGTTGCCCACTTGGAGACAGGTTCTAACATCTAGACATTTCATTGCATTAGAGCTGTACCTCTAACACAGTTGTTTTATTATATTAATAGATGGCTGTTCCTTTGTGGGGCAAAGAGGGCACTCCAGCCATGACGGATGTGTTTGACATGCAGCTTTGACTGACGCTGATTTCCCATCTTGCTGAGAGGGACTGCCAATCCAACTCTAGACCAAGTAATGCAAGTATTGGTTCTCAGGCTAACCAAAGAGATAGGGCAGTGGGTACACCCACTATGCTATCAGAGTTGGGGTAGGGCTAGATAGGGATATATAGATATATAGAAATCAGACTGCCATAGTTGGGCTGTTCATTCTTTTCACCATCTTCAGAATGCTGGTTACTTTTCTTTGTTTTATCTGCCTAATAATCACAGCCCATTCTCTCTATGCAAGACTACAATTGTTTCAATAAATGTACTGAAAACTTTCTTTGTATCTTTCATATGTTTACCCAGGGCATGCATGACTGAGCAACAAAAGGGGTAAGACCTTTTTCCACGATTCCCTTGGGAATCAGTGTCATGTTTGAGGTTGCCAAAATCACTTTCCACCCCAAAACAGTTAGGGTGTTGAATGAGGCACTGTGAGATAGCTAGGTATTGGCAGAACATATTCTGATGGTGTAGATGGGCTCAGTCCCTGTATTCTAGAGTCCTGTTGTCCTAATACGCATTCCTACCTTTTCTAATGGGAACCATAGAAAAATCTTGTATAGCAGAGATGGAAATATCCTCACAGAGTCCGGTCTTTTTAAAGGAGCTGTCTCCACCCAGTCAACGAAGCACCAGTGCAGTGACTGACTGTTATTCGACAGAGTCGGTTCAGCCATAAGGCAAAGAACAAGCATACTGTACAAGGAGGAGGGGCCAAGGCTCCTGACTGTAGGACGTAATACATTATTAGAGTCTAGAACTGACCCATGTTCAATTAGATTCTTTTAAAATCATTTACATTTCCTGTCCAACAGTGGAATGAATCTGCCATTTTTGGCGTATAATCTTTTTAAGAACTTGCCAACAGAACACTTCTTCATGAATCCCAGGTCAGACTTGAAATGAAACACTGGTTTTAACAGTCCAGTTTACAGTTTATGGCATTCGTATATTATTTGGCTCCAATTGCCGTAATGTTCTTTCACAGCTTATTAACTTCTTGATTTTAATCAGTTACTTTCAAATGACTCTAAGGCCCTAATGTTCGTCTTTAATATTGTTTGCGATTCTTTTTAGACTGGCGTATGGATCATATGATTCATCCTATCAATTTACAACTAAACAGCGTTTTTCCTTCATTATTATATTTGCTGTGCAGCATTATGTATAAATATATGTTATTCAATGAATCATGTCTATTACGTCATTTACCAGGAACCATTTTGTGTTGGTTTTAGATTTCACGGTTTCCCAAATTTTAGCCCAATGGTCTTCAAAGTAGATTTTTTTAGAAGCAAACAGGTTTTTTTGTATTGTTATTGTACAATATAAAATGGAATCCTTATCCCCTCATCCTTAGGATACCTTGGTGCAACTTAGTTAAACATATCTATGCAAAATATGTTGTGAACTAGAATCCTAAAGTCTCAAAGCACACAAAACATGTAAATGAAGTGGATAGCTCATACAGCAAGGTCATACAATTAGCAAGACAAATGGTGTGGGGCACAGCAAGATCTATTACAAACAGAACAAGCATTTGCAATGAAATAGGTCTCGCATTTATGCGAGTTTAAGTTTTTGCATTGTAAACGACAATGCCTTTTTATCTTATGTAAAGGGAAGCTTGATCTACCGTTGCATAGCGTGCTGTTATTATTCTGTATGTAAAGGGAAGCCTGCATTGATGCTGGATAGGGTGCTGTAATTCTTCTTTATTCAAGAAGCTTGTACTGTTGCTGCATAGGGTACTGTAATCTTTCTGTATGTAAAGGAAAGCTTATATTGTTGCTGGTGGGGGCGCACATTTTTCAGTATGCAAGGGGAACCTTGCTTTGCTACAGCATAGGGTACTGCAATATGTCTGTGGAAGGGGAAGCTTGCTGCTGCATATGGTACTGCAATGCTCTGTACTGTAGCAGAAGCTTGCATTGCCGCTGCAAAGGGTACTGTAATGCTTCTGTGCAGTAGGGTGGTTTGCATTGCTGCTGAATAGGGTGCTGTACTTTTTCAGTATGAGGGTTGAACTTTGCATTATTGTTGTACTGTGCTGCACCTGTTAAATAAGAGAAAAACGTGCAGTACTGCAAGGTCTGTTCCGAGTGTCTAGGAAGCTTGTACTACTGATGCCAATATGGTACCTGCTATGGATGTATCCTGTCTGCACTATACTTGTTCTCTGTGTGAGGAAAGCTTGCACTCCTGAGAGCGATGCAGTGTATCTTGGGTGTACATGTGGGGGGAAGGGTCCACGCATGGTGGTTGAGGGGGTTGCATGTCTACCAGTGTGTCAAAGTCTGTCTTCCTATCCTACAAAAAATAACCTACCTGTTCCGGGTGAGGGGCGATTGAACTGATGCCTACATGGCACAGGTTGTGGTTCAGGAGATTGCACTGTTGCTGCCTCTGTTGTACCTGTTGTGTATGTGATAGAAGCTTGCACCTCTGCCGCCTACTCGATAAGGTTTGAACGTGCAAAGCTTGCTTTCTTCACAAGCTGTACCTCTCCTGCTGCATATGCAGTGCTTACTGTGTGTTTGGGAGGTCTGCCCGACTCCAGCTTGGACTGCACCATTTCAGTTCTTGAGGGGGGCACCTTGCAGAGATACCACACAGGTTGCGACTGCTCTGTGAGGGGAAGCTTGCACTCAAGCAGCCACTGCTATTCTTTTGTTGTGTATTGGGGACACTTGCCCTATCCCTGGGTGTGCAGCGAAATCTTGCACGGCTGATGTCCGTCTGTCCTACGGAAGCATTTTCAAATCATGTGACTACACAACAGGCAAAAACATCCGATGCTTCTGGTTACAGTCGGGTAAGCTGCATTTACTGCTTGTGGACAGTAGAAGGCGGTCTGCGCTCGGCGTTCACAGCTCCATCCACTCTGAAGGGAAACAGCCCGTGCCCGACCAAGGCTTTCCGGCTGCCACTCCCAGGCCACGGACGACCCTCTCCAACTACAGCCCTCTCCAACTTCGGTCCTCCGTGAACTGGTAAGGTGTGAAGATCCTCTAAGAGGGTCCTGGAGCTCTGGGGCATTTCTAAGTCCAGTTCTTGTGGCTGACCACCCTGTTCTGCCCGAGCATTCCCTTGGCCTTCAGCGCCTTCTTAGGTTAGATGATTACACTTCTTTTTATTTATTTTTGGGATACAGCTTGTTTGCAGCATGTTAAGGCACTGGGATGTCCGTGTGGGATGAGGCCTAGATTGTCAGCCAACCCATTTTTGTCCAGGACTGTAGAGTCTTCTAAGGCGGTTGTCAGGTTTAAATTGCATTTATATAGCGCTTACTACCCCTGACGAGGTGCCAAAAGCCTGCTAAAAGCCCGCCTTGCCTCCAGCTCTTCCACTCTAGGTGTTCACTGCGAGTCTGCCCTTAGGAACAGCTCAGTGGACCCTGTTATAGGCGATGGAAACGGAAATTCCGAGCTGCCTTTCCCATGCTACAGCGGATGCCTTTCCCAAGAGTGTCCTCATGCTTCATGGTTTATGCAAAAGCGCTCTGAAGGACTGGGTTCTTTGGACCCAGCGGTGCCAGGGCACAACACCTGAAACCTTCGTGGGTAACCTGCTCCGGCGTACAAGTCACAGAGACACGGGACACTTCCTTCGGCGTCAAAGAGTCAAGGTTTATTTACTGCAGGGAACACAGAAGTCACAGGAAGTACATCGAGTGTAGTTCGGGGAGACTGCTTCAAATTGTATTTGTGGATCGCTCCTTTTATACAGTTTTTACCCATAGGATAACATGATACACAATAGTTTACAACCTGGTTCCCACAAGTCGCTCTCAGAGGGGTCGCTTAGATCACTTTGAAACACACAAGATCCGGAACATAAGTGCGGAAACATTTGGCGATTCCCAACTGTAAAAACCCATCTTCCCACCATTAGCAAATTCCAATCAGCAGTAAAGTAGATCGAAATAGGAACGAAGACAGGTGCAGAGGAAGACGGAGACAGTAGGGAGATCGGAAAGGGTGTAAAAGGGGAGTGTCGAGAAGCACGAGATACAGGCATCAAAGGGACGTGCCTAATGAGATGCACGACTGAGACAATAAGCCCGTGCGGCAAGATGAGCCTCGAGCGGCGCCATCTGCCTTACAGTAGCATCCCCCTCGTCATAAAGACACTTACAAAGAACATGCGTCTTCCGCCATATCTTGGGAGTCCCAGGGTCGCGAAGCGGACAGCGTCCGTTCACTGGCTACTTGAGGGCAAGAGACAAAATGGATGCCGTATCTAAGACGGAACCCGTGGGTACAGATGACAAACCCACATAACAAACGAACGGTTTAAGTTAGCACAGCGAAACTGCGCACACTTACAAAACTCGTCATTTGCGGTTCATAGATACTAGACTCGACCATATTCGTGCGAGTCGAAAACACCACTTACAATCGTCACGGAACCTCAGACGCTCCTTTTGCCCTCATGTAGGCAAGCACTAGTCGGAATCATACTTGATATTCATCAGACCATCAAGATGTCGTTGTAGCATAGCTCTGTCCAACCGAGTCCCCTTGGTAACAGATGGTTGTCTCATACACGTTGTAGCACAGAGGCCACATAAGGCAGGACCACACTGCACACAAAGGCAACACGTGAACAGGAACACTACCACAACCCCGATGATCGCCAGAATCTTCCAACCCCAAGTCGACACCAGGCCCCAAAACCAACCAAGTAGCGTCCAATCCCCTACATCCACGTGTATGGATTCGGAGATCTTGTGCAACTTCGAGATGGCTTGATAGACAGTAGGAGCATTATCTGGAATGAAAATGCAACAGCTCGAATGGATCACTTTACATACCCCACCGCGATCTGCTAAGACAACATCTAAAACCATACGGTTTTGTAATGTCATAAGTCTCTCCGCCTGAAGTTCTGTGGTGATATTACCAAGGGCACTGGCAGTAATGTTAGCTGTCGATTCTACCACTCGAGTCAAATGTCTCAGGTCCCTACTATTAACCATAGGTCCCCAAAACGGGAGGAAACCCTTGAAAAAGTCTCCTGCCTCTTGACCGGCAGTATCCTCTTCGCTAATTACGCCTCGTACAACTCTAGTCTTATGATAATCGGCATCTACAGTAAACGTCGGAGGCAACAGATTTGCAACAAAACATGAGCCCATGAAGTCTGCGGGCAACCATGTGTATGCACGATCATGACAGATGAAGTACGTACCCTTGGCAGCCAGAAGCACAGGGATCGGGGACATTGACAGAACGTAACTTTCAGTGCAAGCACTTACTCCAAGTGAGGCTTGCGAACCACGACCCACGATACAAAAATTACCAGTGTGGGGTACGACCCATATCGGAGGCGAGCTTTTAAGCTGCTTTTCATTAGTGAACGTACTATATTCCCCTCTATCCGGTGCCCTATAGGCTTATACCTCTACCTTAGGGATGAGAAAAGCATCATAGATCTCATCTTCCAAATCCTGTATTATCATCGATACCACCCACTGCCACGAGGTAGGACCCGGTTTGGGGGAACGTTCTGGAGAGGGGTGGAAACCTAGTGCGCTTCGAAGCATTGTTTGGAATGCTCGAGCTGACCCTTGGGAACTATACGGTAACACCAGATATGGAATTCCCTTACCCGTAGTATGTGGCATCAACCCACACACCCAACAATTAGTAGTGTTAACCACTAACTGATGCTGATGGAGGAGCTGGATAAAGGAATTGTTGCGGAATTCTACACGTCTAGCCTGTTCGTGTTCTGGTAACATATGAAAGGAATGGGGAGAAGCAGTAGTAGCAGTAGAAGTAACGTTAGAGCAAGGAGTAGGAGTAGGGGTAGGAAGTAAGAAGTAAGACATAGTGTAATACACCCCACCCGCCAAAAATGCAGAAGCAGTTAAAAACAAAACAAACAACTGGGATACAAAACATTTCGTACGACTAAGTTTCTGCAGCTTGACTCTATATGCCTGAGCTCCTTCCAAATCATTCAGCTTCGAAAATGCCATTTCCCTACGACCGTCCGCAACGTTTCTTGACGCACTTCGTTCTGTGCAGCAATAGTCAATCCCCAGGAGTTCCTAGGAACCGACGGTCTTTAACCTAGTGTCAAGACCTACTGTCCAGAAGGAAGTACGCGTGCGGCCCTACGGCCCTCAATACACAATATGTATATATTAGCACAATATTTCTCAGCTGTGGAAGAAAAAGATACAAGGAAGAAGCTTGATATATATATATATACAAAACAATTTTCAATGATACGAATGTTCAAAGTTGATCATGGGAAACGAAGATATTGCAGTTATCAATTTCAGCAAAGCAAGCAAATTTTTATTTGTCCTTAGTGTGAGATCGCAAAGAATATCGATGTTTCCCGGGACGTGTCTGCACGTCGAACAAAGGATCTGTCGAAGAGACAGCGTCCTGCTGATCAGTTCGTTGGTCTGGTCTTGAGTCTCTTGCTGACAAATGTTCAACAGTGGCTTTCTGCTGCGCTGAGGGTTCTCCAACAAGCTGTGCGTCGCTAAAAGGTACAAACGCCGGCAATGTTTCTGTTTCTGTTGACGCAATGCCTTTCCTTACCCACGGGTCTGCCGACAAAGGAATAGGGACTCGCTTACAATGGGTAGCATGTACCCAATTTTTCCGCCCCTCAAGACGAACGGCAGTCCTCGTGGCCAGGAGCACCTGGTAAGGTCCGGTGAAGCGAGGGTCCAGATTATTTTTTCGTGAAAAATTTCGGGTAACCACCCAATCTCCGGGCTGGAGCTGGTGGCCTGGACCCTCCGTCTGCGTCGGCAAGGCGTCGTAAACCTGTTGATGAATTAACCTCAGTTTAGCAGTCAAGTCATGTAAGTAATCAATCAACATCGGAAACTCAAGATCAGAGAATATTCCTGGCCTAGGAACCCCCCACACATTCGCAGGACGGCCGAACACTATTTCATAGGGACTGAGCCCTATTCGGGAGTGTACAGTCGCCCTAGTTGACAGTAATGCTAGAGGCAAAGCATCAGGCCACGAAAGTCCAGTCGTAGCTTGAATCTTCGCTAATTTTAGTTTAAGGGTGCCATTGTACCCTTCAACCAATCCAGCTGACTGGGGATGATTGGCGCTATGGAATTTCTGATTTATTCCAAGGCCCTTACACACACTCTTCATCACACTTCCAACAAACTCACTTCCGTTATCTGACCACACGACTCTAGGCATTCCATACCGAGGAAAGTATTCCTTCAGTAGGATTTTCGCAGTAGACAAAGCAGTATTGTCTTTGAGGGGATAGGCCTCGATCCATCGGGAGAATGCGCAAACCACAACCAAAACGTATTTCAGGTTATTGCATCGCTCCATATGGATGAAGTCCAATTGGATCACCTCAAAGGGATACAAAGGAGGAGCAAAACTGCCAGGGGGAGTTGGGGTTCCTTTGCCAGGATTATACATTATACACACCATACAATTCTTCACCAAACGTTCAGCACACTTAGTAATTCCATCATTCTTCCACACATCAGCCAACAACTTGCAAATACCTTTCGCGCTAATATGTGCTAACCCATGTGCCATTTGCACAACGGCCAGTACATACGCATCAGGCAACATCCATCTTTTCTGATCTGACAAATCAATCCAGCAACCATTCACATCCAACCTTCCCGTACTTTCTTTCCACTTCATCTTTTCAGTGTCGGTGGCCTCATTCTGAATTGCTTTCACACTCTCTATAGTATTCTCACACATACTTGATTCTGTAGGCCACCTAACCGAATTCGTCACATACATTCGAGTGCTAAGGTTCCGGGCAGTCTCCTCAGCAATCTCATCTGCAAACGCATTACCACGACCAACATCATCCGTCACTTTACGATGCGCACTACATTTAACAATTGCAACTTGAGCAGGCAAAGTCAATGCATCCAAAAGATCGTTCACAAGCTGGCCATGCTGTATTTTCGTGCCATGTGACGTCAAGAAACCACGTTCTCGCCACAATCGTCCGAAACTATGCGCTACACCGAAAGCATACTGACTATCGGTGTACACATTCACACGTTTACCTTTTGCTAATACACATGCTCTAGTAAGAGCGATCAGCTCTGCAGCTTGGGCAGAATTCTGACTCAATCTCGCAGTCTCAACAACAGTATTCAATGTCACCACAGCATAAGCAGTAGTCACATCACCATTCGGCAATTTAAAACATGACCCATCCACATACAGGATGCCATCCGGGTCTTCCAATGGGGTGTTTTTAAGGTCCACACGACCTTTTGTTTCCTCCTCTGTCCGCAAGTAACAGTCATGTTCTGTTACTGCATCTGACTCTGCACTAATTGGTAACAAAGTTGCCGGATTTAGGACATTACAACGTTTTATCTGAATGTGGCTTGCCAAGAGCGTCAATTCGTACCCAGATAACCTCGCACTCGTCAAGTGCTGAGTTTTCGTACGGTTCAAAAGAGTATCGACTGCATGCGGAACCATCACCGTAAGCATATTATCCATGACCAATCCTGCTGATTGTCGGATGGAGACCGCAGCTGCCGCAGTTGCTCTCAAACAACTCGGCAATGCTCTAGCTACTGGGTCTAAGGTCGAGGAAAAATATGCACATGGACGTTGCTTACCACCAAAAGGTTGCGTTAAGACGCTTAAAGCACAACCTTCCCTCTCGTGAACATATAACGTGAACGGTTTACTGTAATCAGGGGTACCTAACACAGGAGCCGAACACAATGAATCACGTAATTCAGAAAAACTTTTCTGACATTCTTCCGTCCATGGTAAAGGAGTCGAAACATCCTTGCACGTAAGAGCCACCAATGGTTTCGCCAGCAATGAAAAATTAGGAATCCACTGCCTGCAGTACGATGTGATACCTAGAAAGGCACGCACATTAGGAATCCACTGCCTGCAGTACGATGTGATACCTAGAAAGGCACGCACATCTCTTTGGGTTTGTGGCACAGCCATGCGCGCAATCGCTGCAATTCTCTCTGGGGTCAATCTCCTTCCCTCCTTTGACAATAAGTGACCTAGGTAGGTTACTTCTTGACAACAATATTGGAGTTTAGAAGGTGACACCTTGTGATTTAACTCACAGAGATGTTGCAGCAACGACACTGTAGCAATTTTGCAAATGTCCTGAGTATCAGCAGCCACCAATAAGTCGTCGACGTATTGGATTAAAGCCGCACCAACCGGCAACCTAAACGCATCTAGTTGACCCTTCAAAGCTTGACTGTAAATCGATGGACTTTCACAGTAGCCCTGAGGAGCGCGTTTGAACCGGAAGCTACGTCCACCAAGAGAGAAACCGAAAAGGTCCCTGCTCTCTTCGGCAATCGGGATGCTGAAAAACGCATTTTTCAAATCAATCACCGAAAACCATGAAGCTGTAGCTGGAATCAGAGTCAGTAGCGCCGTAATGTCAGGCACAACAGGGAATTGAGGAACCACAATTTTATTCACCTCCCGTAAATCGATAACAAAACGATAAACAGGCGGTTCGGTAAGATCAGTACGTTTAAGAATGGGCAGTACAGGACTATTGCAC
Source organism: Lissotriton vulgaris (assembly GCF_964263255.1). Classification (NCBI taxonomy): domain Eukaryota; kingdom Metazoa; phylum Chordata; class Amphibia; order Caudata; family Salamandridae; genus Lissotriton; species Lissotriton vulgaris. The sequence goes on from NC_141689.1 coordinate 532,605,749, forward strand.
ACGTTTCCCCGAGTTTCTTCAATGACATCTTTCTCGATCAAATCATAGATGATCGCTAACAAAGCTCGTTCACCATCAAGGGAGATACGATATTGGGGAATACGTGGCAATCGCACATTCGATTTCAACTGAACAACATAAGGGGAGATATCAAGTAGGCCCACGTCATTTGGACCCGTCGCCCACAAAGATGCAGGAAGAGAACTCAATTCCGGTGGAAGCTTATCGAGGGACAAGTACATGGGAGAGACTACCCTCCCTCCTAACGTAAGCTTTACACCCGCAGGAGAACAATACAAAGTCGCATACAAGCGTTTAAGCAAATCCAGACCCAAAAGATTTTCGCCACAACCAGTAGACAAAATCAATGGAGCTTCGAGCTCACGTGGCCCAATTTTAAGGGGCAAAGGGCGCGAAACTGGATTGCTAACGGGGGCGCCAGAGAATCCAACGGAAACATTTGTTAAGCCAGACAAAGGTGCGCCAGGGAGTTTCGAATGCATGATAGAACTTTTCGCTGCACCAGTGTCCAACAGAAAAGGCTCAACGACGCCCGATGTAGCAACTGCGACGTAAGGCCCTCTCTGATCAACCGGAACTGATACCACTCCCTCTCCTTGTCTTTGGCTGTCCTAGTAATTACTATCGTCAGGTCCCTGATCGACGTAATAATCGTCTACATTGTACTGCGCAGATCGTCCTTGCGATGATCCACGTTGATCGAAACAGTTATTAGAATTTGATGAATGGTCAGAGCGATCATTCTGAGCACCACGACCTCTACCACGTGATGCGTGCTGTGCACCACCACGACCTCCTCTAGACGAATTACCACCACTACGGTCATTTAAAGCAGGACAATTGAATTTAATGTGTCCCTCCTGTCTACAATAAGCACATTGATTGTACCCTAATGAAGATCTCTGAAAAGATGAATCATTACGCGGCTGCGATTGATTCGATTGCGACTGCGATCTATTCTGCTGAGGCGCATTCTGATTAGAACGCGGCGGATATGCTTGTTGTAACAACACTTTAGTTTTCAGCTCTTTCGTCTTTTTATCGGCACGGTCATTTTCCTCTTTTTCTCTATTTTCGTAATATTGTGCCGTAGCCAATATCTGAGCTGAGGTAGAAACGGCCCATGAACTTTCTGAATTTTTCAATTTATGGCTCAAGTCGGGCAATAAGTTCGATACGAATTTATCCACAAACAACCTCTGTCCACCCTCAGTACCCATATCCTGCCCACTATGATCGACGAATGTTTCCTCGAACCTCGTAAAGAAGTCTGAAACACTCTCATCTTTCTTCTGCTTACAGGCTGACAACTTGTCCCAATTTACCCTCATAGCTGGCATAAGCGTTTTCATTAATGTAATGATTCGCTGGGGAAGAAGTTCAATCAACTGATCGGGTTTAGTAGCAGCCACTTGTCCAGCGTCTGCCGCTGTAATGGCAGCCCAATCACCACCTAATTCATTCGCGTGATCTTGGTGACGAATCTTGGCCCATACCGGTTGCGGTACGACATTGCCAAACAACATGTCGATATCGGCCAGATTCATTATCGTAGCGTCTACGAGCTGCGATAATTCTTTGTAATACCCCGCAGGATTTTTGCGAGGATCAGGCAAAGTTTGTTTCACCTGAAGCACTTCCGATCGTTTCCAAGGGAGGTGTATCCACACTCTCTGGAAATGTGCTGGTATTGGAGCATTAGCATTAGTATTATCAGCGGGTACCCAAACTGGCGGAACTTCACGCATAGGATATTGGCCAGACCCATCTCGTTGTTCAATGTCCTCAACGAACAATGCATGAGGAATAGGAGCGGGACGAAGAGATAGCAACCGCTCAATAGCACGTCGGACATTAGTGTCGACTATCAGTCCAGTTGCGAACTGAAGCCGGAGTTCAGACAGGGCGGTCAGCACCTCGTCAGGCGCATTGGCCGCTATCTGATCATGTAAGAACTTGCACATTTCATCAAACACATATCTCTGAGTAGGTATGTTGAATTGATCAAACGTTTCGAGGACAACACGAGGTGGATTTCTAACAGGGTTTATCATCCAACCCATCGCCATATTGTATAGCGCAACACGTTCTCTATTACCAGGAAGCTGGCTACGTCTCTGTGGACCATCAGAACCTGCAGACCCAAAAACAGGTCCGAGCGACTGAAAGAAGTTTGTCGCAAGGGGAGAATCACGATTACGAGTAGAGGGAGAAGAGTAAGACACAGGACTAACAAGAGAAGGAGTAGAGACGTTAGCAGCAACAGGGGTTAACAACACAGGAGCAGTAGCGTGAGCAGTAGCGGGAACAGGAGTATGTGGAAGCGGAGGAGCAGTAGGAATAGAAATAGGCAAAGGAGCAGGAACAGTCGGAAGAGCAGGTGCAGGTTGAGGAACTGGTGGAGGAATTACAGGTGGAAGAACAGGTACGGCAGGGACCACAGGAGCTGCGGTACCCTGTACGTACGGAGGTGGCGACTTCATAAGATAGGACATTAAAGAATCCTCAACTGCCTCTTCCTTCTTATCCGACTCCGTAGGCAAAACAGGATAGCATTTGTCTATGGACATACGCTGTAATCTCTCAAACACTTCCTCATCCTTATCCTCCTTATCACGCTGAAACTGCTCAGCTTTCTTCACTATAGTAGCAACAGTATCTCGCTGACTACGTTTATTTTGTCTGATCTCTTTCTGTCGGGCTTCTTTGCGCCAGAACCGAAAGGCATCAAACATGGCCGGCCTTGATTTACGTTCGAACAACTTTATTTCCAAATTATCTAAGATCGACGCTTCGAAGCTACCGTGAGGTGGCCAACGAAGATCGCCGTCTTTCTTTGTATATTTGATCCAATAATCGTTAAAAGCAATCGGGCCTAGCCCATGTTTGCTATATAAGTCATATGTAGGAGTTCCAACCGGAGGTATCGGACACGAGTCCTCCAGCAGGGAATCCGCACCACAAGGTCTAAAGCAACTGAACAAAGTACTGCGACCAGGCATCTTGCACACTAGCCGAGTTTCACAAACTTCAAGGGTTACGGGATTTCGGGATTTACCAAGTCCCAGCAAAGAACTAAACCCTCGGTCTTTGGCGGCTGCAGTCGTCAAACAAATACAACAACAACAAAGTACGCTAGCAAAGTGTCACCGACAAAAACACTCACACAGCGTGTACAACAAAGACACCCGCTAAAGTGTCTACAACAAAAACACTCGCTAAAGTGTTTACAACAAAGACACTCGCTAAAGTGTCTACAACCAAGAACTCTGGGAGCGACCCACAAATACTTAACTCAAAGATCGATGGCGTCCTCAGGAAGGCCCGTCAATCGTCTCGCTATACCAAGGTCTACGCCAGGCGCCAAAACAGGTCTACAGTCAGGGCAGCAGTCCGTCGCAGCCGTTAGGAGGCGGGAATCTTCGCGGGAAAAGTCTTCGGGCCACTTATTTCGACAACAGGATCGATGAAGCGGGGTGCACCTTCCCTCGGAGATTTCACACGAAGTTCCTCACGATCGTCGGGCTTGGACCGGTACCACTGATGCAGCCCCACGTTGGGCGCCAACTGAAGGACTGGGTTCTTTGGACCCAGCGGTGCCAGGGCACAACACCTGAAACCTTCGTGGGTAACCTGCTCCGGCGTACAAGTCACAGAGACACGGGACACTTCCTTCGGCGTCAAAGAGTCAAGGTTTATTTACTGCAGGGAACACAGAAGTCACAGGAAGTACATCGAGTGTAGTTCGGGGAGACTGCTTCAAATTGTATTTGTGGATCGCTCCTTTTATACAGTTTTTACCCATAGGATAACATGATACACAATAGTTTACAACCTGGTTCCCACAAGTCGCTCTCAGAGGGGTCGCTTAGATCACTTTGAAACACACAAGATCCGGAACATAAGTGCGGAAACATTTGGCGATTCCCAACTGTAAAAACCCATCTTCCCACCATTAGCAAATTCCAATCAGCAGTAAAGTAGATCGAAATAGGAACGAAGACAGGTGCAGAGGAAGACGGAGACAGTAGGGAGATCGGAAAGGGTGTAAAAGGGGAGTGTCGAGAAGCACGAGATACAGGCATCAAAGGGACGTGCCTAATGAGATGCACGACTGAGACAATAAGCCCGTGCGGCAAGATGAGCCTCGAGCGGCGCCATCTGCCTTACAGTAGCATCCCCCTCGTCATAAAGACACTTACAAAGAACATGCGTCTTCCGCCATATCTTGGGAGTCCCAGGGTCGCGAAGCGGACAGCGTCCGTTCACTGGCTACTTGAGGGCAAGAGACAAAATGGATGCCGTATCTAAGACGGAACCCGTGGGTACAGATGACAAACCCACATAACAAACGAACGGTTTAAGTTAGCACAGCGAAACTGCGCACACTTACAAAACTCGTCATTTGCGGTTCATAGATACTAGACTCGACCATATTCGTGCGAGTCGAAAACACCACTTACAATCGTCACGGAACCTCAGCTCCTATTCCCTAGTACTAGGAGGCGCTACATAAAAATAATAAACAAATAAATACATTAAACAAGAAGACAGACTATAAATTAGAATTTAAGACGCAGGAAAAGTATGTTAAAATGAACAAAGTGGATAAGTAAAATATGAATAAAGCAACATGCAGGAATTACTGAAAACCGTGACTTGAAGAAACGGTTCACAACCTCTCTTTCCTTCTTTCATTTAGTTGCTTTCCTGTGAAATGGATCTAAAAAAGAACAAGCCCACGAGTGGTGCGCGCGCGAGCGCCACAGCGAAATATCTGGTTTCAATTATTGCGCCCGTGTCTGGGCAAGATAATTGAAACCACATGGCGGCCATTTGGGTAACCGACACCAATAGGCCATGAGTGGAGAAATGCGCCCACCTTCGGCCAGTTGCATGCTGCCTTTGTTAAAACGACGCCCGCAAAGGCCAATAGCCTGGGGCAAAAGTAAAAGCACACACGTAGCATGTGTGAGCTTCTGAAGCGATTTCTGAAAGCCCCTACATGAAGTCTCGCTGCGCGAGAAGTGCTGCGCACTGCAACGCTAGGGGCGAGACCTAAAAAGGAGGCTGTGCAGCCAGTTTTGCTATCATTAGATGGGTGTGTACGAAGTGTTGCATCCAGCCTTAGAAGCCACACCCAAAAATCACTCAACGTGTGAAGATATAATTCCATGTGCTGCACTGGACAACAAGTATGTAACGTGTAAGAACGATACCCTTTGTCTGTTATAGCTGTGGTGTTCCAGAATGTATTTGCATTCTACTACATGGTGATTCTACACAGGCAGTTGGTGACTTGAGTGAATGTTGTGTCAGCTGTGGATGTCTAAGCTGTCTTCTCCGAATAAATCTATCTTTCTTCCTGAACCTGCTTTAGAAGTTACTTCATAATTTGGAGACAATCTGGAACTACAGGAAAAGACAGGAAAAGACAGCGCTCACATGTTCACGAGAAATAGCCTTTCAACAGATATTTTGTTTCCTGTTAATTCTGTGTTCTGATTACACCAGCGGCTGTGTTGGATTTAATTGTGCTCTGATAGCACCGACGGCTGTTTGTGGAATTGTATGTAATTTCTTTTGGAAAATAAAAGCCTACGTATATCTATTTATAGCTTGTACCACATTCTACAAGTGTATTAATTGCACCTGCGGCTGTTTTGTAATTATTTATGACTGCGGCAGTTGGAAGGGCTTTATGGTACTGGTTTTGCCTTGTCAAGATTTGACTGTAATACACGTCTTTTTCGTGTTGAAGTTTCTCGGCGGTGGAAATTGAACTGTCTGCTGTTAGTCAAACATGGCATTTTAAAGGAATTGTATTTACCATCAGTTTGTCTGAGTGTTCCTACCTTTTTAGACTTTATATTGCTTCAATGTTTATTCTCAAGTCTGCAGCAATCATTGTATTCGTTTGAAACCACTCACCGGTTTGTGCTCGATCTGTTCTCTTTCGCGTGCGTCTTGAAGAGATTCCGCAATGCACTCTGGGAATTCAATCACGTTGTGACGTGCTACGGGTCTGTGTTAACATTGCTTAGCGTTCGTTTCCATAGCAGCGCATCACCTTTTCTCATTAGTGGAACATTCTTCACTACGTTTTTCAACATTTTGGCTTTTATGGAAGCGCGCTCAATTGAGTCTTCGTGTCACGCCATAAACTCTGCCAATCTAGCACTACAGTTGAAGCTTTACAGACCTAAGTACTGTAATTTGTAACTACACAGACCTCGGTGACTACTTTTATTATTTTAGTCAATTTATTTTAATAACCCATTTCATTTTCAGATTCAGACTACTCACTATATAATTTTGCTATTAATATATATTGTGTAAACATGGACCATTTTATTAGTGTAAATGTTTACAGGTACAGTTTGGTGCTTGTTAATTTTCCATTTTTTATCTACTGTATTATAGACATGTCTAATATTGTAGCACCCCCACATTTCTTGCCAGTAGCTGGTGAACCTAAAATGGAATGGGAGTTGTGGTATCCGATGTTTCTGGCTTATGTTGATGTTCTAGAAGAGAATGGTTGTTCTCCTAAGAGAAAACTTGCACTTTTAAAGCAATGTTTAGGTGGGACAGGTTTGAAAGAATTTGCGAATTTGCCACCCATTGAAGGTTCTGGTGATACCAATGTTTTCGATGTTGCTATTTAACAAATGAGTATTAGATTTAGTAGGACAATCAACACTGTCATGGAAAGGTTTAAATTTTATTCTCGTGCACCAAAGGAGGATGAGTCCATTGAAAACAATGTGGCTGCTTTACGCACTTTAGCGGGATGTTCCTCTTTTGAAACCATTAACTTTGAGCAAGTTTTAAGGGATCAGATTATGATGAAAACTAAAAGCAAGAAAATTCAAGAATGTCTATGGATGGGTACTGAATCGTCCTTAATTGCTGTAGTAAATATCGCTAAAGGTATTGAACAATCTGAGAAATGTGTTAGTGAAATAAGGGGACAAGTTGTTAAAGTTAATGATGCTGTTTCTGAAGTTTCTTTAGTAACTTCCAAAAAGTTCTCTCCTTTTCCTCCTAAGTAAGACATTGTGGGGAAGGATAACAAATTTGTTGGGAAAAAAACCCAGAGAGTTTGTTACAGGTGTGGCAGCCTTGACCATGTTGGAAGTTACAAATGCTGTCCTGCGTGGAACAAAATTTGCATTAAACGTAAGAAAACTGGTAAATTTAGTAAAGTTTGCAGGTCAACTCAGAAAATCAATTTCATGACACACCAAGAAAGTAAACCTTCTCCTGAGATCAATTCCTTATTGGTTTTTGGCAATACTAATTGTAAGGGTTTTCCAACGGGCAAAGTGTCAATTAATGGTATAGACGTTTCTATGTTGGTTGATTTGTGTGCTTGGTACAGTATTATAGGAAAAAATGTTTTTGATGAATTATCGAAGACGAAAGTGGCTCCATAATCCCCCTCACCTTAAAAGCGTAGTGGCTCCATAATCCCCCTCACCTTAAAAAATTTTCTCAGTCAGACCCAGCTTGCCACCTTCTCCAACACCCCCAGAGTCAAGAAAGCTATTAATACCACCAGTTGGGAAGGGGGTACTAGACCTCGACATCCTAACAATCGCTTCCAGCCCATGCCTAACCTTGAGACAGGAAGATTTAATTACCCGCAAGAGCTAAACATCAGGCCTGCTATGCCATATGACCCAATCATAAATGGATGGGGTTCTGGTTTCCCGGGTTATGATCTTATTGGCCGGAACAATGGTTTCATACCACGGATGAGAAATTACCAGTTTTTGATACGCCCAAATACGCCACAACCTATGTGGAATACTTCAGTTATTGGTCAAGGTCAGGTAGCTACTCCCTTTGATTGGGGATGCGGAATGGGGAATAGGTATGGCCCCTTATCCGACTTAAATAACTGTGATTGACTTAAGCTCGGAACTGATTCAGAAAGTGAGGCGCGGAACATGCCATTATTAAAGAGTGGTCATTATTACATTGGTGAAGACTCCAGTGGTCCTATTCATAAGGAAGTATTTGAGAGCCATGAGGCGCGAGATTGTGACCACCCCTTGTTATTACATGAGTTGGAGGCCAGTGAAAAGCCAAGCTTGAACATCGAGACCACACAGAGCCCCTCCGAAGTGGAAATCAGCGAGGGTTTAATCTCGTCACGAATAGTTGAAGGGCACCTGGTGGGGGTAAAAGAGCCTAGGACATCCACTGATCCCTGTAAAATCATAAGCTGGAATATAGCAGGCTTAAATGCAAAACGCCAGGATAATGTTTGCTTGAGCTTTGTCTCAAATCATCACATTATCGCTCTGCAAGAAACGTGGGACACATCCGCCAATTCTTGGTGGGATGGATTCACCAGTTTCACTAAACCTGCTGTCCCAAGCCGTATGGGAAGAGCCAAAGGTGGCTTGGTAATTATGTTTTCCCTAGATTTGAAAGGAAGTTATAGGCAGATTAATACTGACTCCGTCAACATCTTAATGGTTGAAAGGGTGATAAATAATAATAGCAGGACCATATATGTAAATTTTTATAACTCTGTGAATAGTGAACATAGAGGTTGTAATGTTGCTAACCTAGACAGCATTTTAAATACAATATCTCAGAATATCAAGTTTGCTTATGAGATTATTTTATTAGGCGATTTTAATATTCATTTATGTAACTTAGCCTGTAAGGGAAGTAGTGACAATGAGGATGATGACGTGGGCCTGCTGGGACCCCACTTTGAACATTCCACAGAGGGGCATGAGCTAGAAGAATTACTTGCTAACTATGATCTGCATGAACCTGACAGAGGCCTGAGAGCGCCAACTTTTACTGGTACACAACACGGATCAGTGATAGATTACATTTTCGTCTCACAAGGCATCCTAAACCGGACTATGGATTATCGTACAGTTTTAACACACTATAGCGACCATAATCCTGTACTACTTGAAGTGGCCTGGGGAATCCAGATGGGAGCACCCCCAATAACATTAAAACCTGTACATCCCCTGAGGACCACGGGCCAAGACAGAAATGGGCTAAAGTGATCCCGGAAAACTTCTATGAAAAAAACTTTCCTAAAATTAAAGATAAGGTGGATATCTGTAAAAAAAATTGGCGCTCAAGGTAAAGATATAATAGTGGCCTATGAGGCAATATGTGGTCAGGTGGCTAAGGACCTTTTAGCTAAGCCAAAAAAAGGAACCGCTGGAAATAAGCGCTGGTTCGACTCTGCATGTTCAAAAGCTCACAGAGCACTGCTGGTAGCCTTAAAAATTTCTCCTAGGGTCGGAGATGACATCTCTAGATTAAGGAAAAACTATAAGGCAGCCATAAAGAATCGTAAAGATACCATCAAGATACCATCAAACGCGAATCATGGGAAAATCTCCTCTCAGCGGCAGTGCTGAAGGACAGTAGGAGATTTTGGGAGATTATTAAACAGCCTTTATTCTCTGAAGATACAAATGATTCCATGGACTGCGTGATTACCGATGAAAAATGGCTGTCTCATTTCAAAAATGTCTATGAGGGTGAGGACGAAGGAACTAAAGATGCCCCATTGTCTATTGTTGCTGCACACCCTATCATTTTTAACCCCCAAGAAGTGGAAAAAGCTTTATTGGCTACTACAAGACATAAGGCACCTGGCCCTGACGGTGTCCCTGCTGACTTCTTTATGTACTCACCTAAATTGTGGGCGGAGGTTTTGTCAAATGTGTTTAATGCAGTTAATGACAACCAAGCCCCTAGCTCTTGGGCCACATCCACCATCGTTCCTATTTTTAAAAACAAAGGCCAGCGGGATGACCCCGCTTGCTATAGGCCTATATCCCTTTTGGACTCAACCATAAAAATCTTAGGTAGAGTACTTTTGGCCAGACTGAGGGAGAATGTTGAGAGCTGTGGTGGGTTGTCTGAACTACAATATGGATTTAGAGAAAGAAAAGGGACTATCGAACAATGCATAAATCTGCATTTACTTATCTCTAAATATACCGTGGCCAAGGAGGGTTCCGTGTTTCTTGCATTCATGGACCTCTCCTCGGCCTTCGACCTGGTTAATAGGTCAAAACTGTGGTTGATCTTGTTGGAGATGGGTATAGACGAGTCATTGGTTGCGTTTATGGCCACCCTGCATCAGGAGCTCTTTGCCGCTGTCCGAGTAACAAATGATGGCAGACGCACCCCATTGTTTAAATCTTTAAAGGGGGTACGGCAGGGTTGCATATTAGCCCCCTTACTTTTCACCATTTATATAAATGGTTTGGGTGGTTACCTGCGGGGTCAGGAAGCTGACGTCCCGCATGCAGGAGGTGTCAAAATACCGGCACTCCTGTATGCGGATGACGCAGTGTTGATCGCCCGCACTGGTGTTGGCCTACAGCATCTCTTGGACGCCTTCGGTTCTTTTATGGTAAATCTGGACCTTAAGGTAAATGCCTCTAAGTCACACACGATGGTAATGGGGCGTGAGTGTAACAAAAAAAGACATAAAACATTCTTTTGTAGGGGGGTCCTCGTCTCCAATGTAACTACATTTCCATATTTGGGTGTAATGTTTGACCAGAAGGGTTCTTGGGGCCCTCAGATAAGAGCAAAGAGGTTGGCAGTAATAAGATCGTCTTCAGCAGTATTGGGTTGTGCTGGAAAGTTGGGGGCCAGGCCCATGGAAGCTCTCTTAAAAATCTACATGAGTAAACCTGTGGCCATAGCGTCATATGGTTCCCCCCTGTGGGGTTATGTAAATCTCGACCCAATTCAGAGATTAGAGAACAGATTCATCAGATCCCTGCTCTCTGTACCACAGGCAACCCCAACTTATTCTATTCATAAAGAGGTGGGCCTACCCTATCTGTCAGATACATTGAGTCTAGCCCCCCTGATTCTGTGGTTAAAAATGTGGTTGAACGAAGATCTCCCCTTGAACCACAAAATTCTGTTTGATGTCCTATCCTTGGGCAAATATAACAATATCCCATGGTTGGCATATTTAGTGAAAACATTTACAGATTTGGGCCGCCCGGAACTCTTTTCAGCCCCAGAGAAAATTAGGGTACAGGGTATAGCCTTCATTAAACAGTCATTTAAGGAAAGGCAGGAAGCACGTCGGGAGGAACATGAATTGTTGAAACCAGCGGTAAGGGCACACAGCCTTTTGGTTTGCTCATCCTCACTCGCCCCTTATCTGAGTTTTGTCACATTCCCTTATCACAGGTTTTTATTAACAAAGTTTAGATTTATTTTGCTACATTTTTATTTGGGTTCTTTTAAGAGCTGGCAAAAGCCTGATTTGGCCCCTCCCTGTAGCTGCGACCATTTTTCTGTGCAGGACACAATGCACTTTGTCATGTTTTGTAGTTTGTATCATGAGCAGAGAAAGAAATATTTGCTTCCCATCTTGAAAGAAGCAGGCTTCACGCAGGTGCGACCGGCTTTGCTCTTTTTACAACTTTTGCCCAATCCTCGCATCACTTTTTGCATGGCAAATTTTTTGGTAGCCGCCGTAAGGGCGAAAACTGTTGGCCAAATTTTGCCTTAATATTAACGGTTTCTTTTATGCACTTTTGATATGAAATGTAAAACCTTTTTTAACTTTGTATAAAACCTTTTTTTTAACTTGAATGCCTAGATGGTCTCCCCCTAGGAAAATGTAGGAAAAAGCATTGTATGTAATTGTTTTTTTGTTTTGTTCTTTGTATGACTTGTAGAAAGTCGAATAAAGATATTCTGACTGACTGGAAGACGAAAAAGTTACTTCCACCTGATATTCAACCTGGTGGGTACCCTGGTCACATGATTGATCTTGAAGGGTTCATGTGGGCAGATTTAGAATTCGAAGGCAGAAGAACTGGAGGCAAAGTGTACGTAGCCACCAAAGGTGTATCCATACTTGGTTGGCCTCATCAACAAGAGATGGGTTTAAAGTTAGATCCCAACGCTTCGCCACCCATCTATGTTGTGGCATCCAACAATGAGGAACTTGCAACTGAAATAAAAGTTAGGTTTCCTACACTTTTCAATTACTCTCTAGGGAAATTCGTAGATTTTAAACACAAGATTATTCTTAAGAAGGGTGCAATTCCAGTTAGACACAGAGTAAGAAACGTACCATTGGCATATCATGATAAACTTAAGGAGAGTTTAACTGATTTGGTTACTAAGAACATCATTAAACCTATAGAATCTTCTCCATGGGTTTCTCCGGTCGTTTTATCTCGTAAAAGCAATGGCGACCGTTGTTTATGTGTTGATCTTCGTAGTCTGAATAAAGAAATTTCGATTGATAGGCATCCTTTACCGCACATACATAAGCTAATTTCCACGCTTTCAGGTGCCTGTGTTTTCTCCACAGTAGATTTAGCCAGCGCTTATCATCAGGTAGTTCTACACAAAGAATCTACATTTTTGACAGCATTTGTAACGCCCGAGGGTATGTTTCAATTTTCACGCATGCCGTTTGGTTTAGCCAGTGCTGCTTCCATTTTTCAAAGACTCATGAAGGAGGTCTTAGAAGGTTGTTCTGGAACGATTGCTTTCCAGGACAACATTTTAATTTTTTGGAAAGGACTACAAGGAACATGACAAAAATTTAGAAAATGTGTTAAGATGTGTACAGAATAAAGGTTTGACCTTAAAATATTCTAAGTGCAAATTTAGTCAAAGTAAAGTGGAATATTTGGGACATGAGATCTCTAGTGAGGGTATAAAACCTTAATTCAATCATGTTCAAAGTATTTCTAAAACTCCTGCTCCCACTATCAAAGAACAATTGTCTTCCTTTTTAGGTTTGAGAGAATTTTATAGCAAATTTGTACAAGATTATTCTTCAAAGGTACATTCTTTAGGATTATTGCAAAAAAGAATGCAAAGTTTACTTGGGACAAGGATCAACAATTAGCTTTTGAGCTCTTAAAAAAAGAAATTGTTGATGCACCATTTTTGAGACCTTTCAAAATTGGGAAAGAACGTATCGTAGCTGTAGACACCAGCAGTGTAGGTTTGGGTTTTGTGTTAATGCAAAGGAACAAAGGTGATGAATATGTTGCATCTAGAATGTTATGTGGAGCCGAATATAATTATTCTACCATTGGAAAAGAACTGTTAGCAGGTACATGAGTTGTGCAACATTTTCATAAATTTTTGTGGGGTACGAAATTTAGCTTAAGAACAGACCATAAGCGTTTGATCAACATGTTAGCTGCTGGTGGTGGTAGAACATTAACAGCTCACGTAGCACGGTTGGCTGCTGAATTACAAGAATATCAATGTGTTGCAGAATTTCTTCCAGGGCGTTTAAATGTGCATGCAGATTGCATGTCACATCTACCTTTGTCAAGCGTACTTAATACTAACGACAATGGTCTTGATTTTGATGTGGCATACACCATTGATGATGTTAATAGTGGGGGTATTGATGTATTGTCATCGGAAGCTATTTCTGAAACTGATTGGAAGAATGCCATGTGTGAGGACTGTATTTTAACCAATGTTGTGAAGTTTTTACAAATGGGTTGGTCGGAAGAAAGAAAATTAAGTGGCAAACTTGTTTCATTTTACAAAATTAAGGATGAGCTTATGTTTTCTCAAGGTATCATAACAAGGGGGGATAACATTTTTCCTCCATGTAAACTTAGAGAAAGAATTTTGACCCTGGCTCATGAAGGCCACGTGGGTAAGTCCAGCACCAAAAGACGGATTAGAAAATTCTACTGGTGGCCTAGTGTCGATAGTATAGGTAACAAATGGGTCAGACAGTGTCTTCCTTGTTCTAAAAGTGATATGTTGGTTAAACCACTGTCTGTGGAAGTCACTCCTATTGAGTATGCTGAAGGTCCTTGGAGGAAACTGGGTATCGATATTATTGGCCCTCTTGGTTTGTCTCTTAACAAAGATGTTTATGCTTTAGTTTTAATAGATTCTTTTTCAAAATGGCCTCAGTTGAAGATTGTAGATAAGGTTACTTCAACTCAAGTAATTGAATTTTTAGATTACGTTTTTTGCCATGAAGGGTTGACTGCAGAACTAATTTCTGACAATGGCCCGCAATTTATTTGCAAGGAGTTTGACTTATTCCTTGAAAGATGTGGTATTTTGCACAAAAGAGTGTTCAATTATAACCCACAAGCCAATTGCCAGGTAGAACGCTTTAACAGGGTGGTTAAAGAGTCTGTCCAGCTTACCATAAAAAGTGGCTTTGAGTGGAAAAAAGCATTACGTGCTACCCTATTGTCATATCGCACTTCTCCCAATTCTGTTACTGGTTTATCTCTGTTTTTTTTTTGTTTTGTTTTTTAAAACCTTTATTAGTCTTGCAATCAATTACAGGTATGGGCCTACAACCTTCTCGGCCGGCCGCGAAGCAAAGTAAAAGTATAGCAATCAATGCGGAGAGTCAGAACAGTTCAAAAGCCAGGTCGATACGTAGACCAGGAGACAACTCGTGGACAAACGATCAGGTCCGAAGACAGGATTACAGAGGTTCATTTTTAGATTTATAAGAACTGAAAAAGTGCCATACAATAACATGTGGTCCTGCAACACAGCACACAATCAGGATATCAACAATTAGTATAAATACAAACGAAGTAGTGGGGTAAGGCACACAAATCAGGAGAAACGTAGGCACAAATCCAGTGGATAGCAAACCCTAACCCCATCTCTCAAAACAATACACGTTACAGGAACCATGAATGAAGACGACACTATAGAAAAAGAAAAAAGACTAAAGGGCCATGGAAACAAAGAACAAGCAAATCCCGCCCCCCTACCCCCACCCTGCACACCCGCGGAAGGCCAAGGCCTACCCCCCCAGCCGCGTGCCTGTCGCCCTATTGGAACCCGAAATTTAGAAAGAAAAAGAGAAAAGACAAGAAACATAAGTGGAGGAGGGCCCTCAAAGTCGCCGCCCGGCCCCGCCCATCACCCCTGCACATGGGGAAGATTCAGAAGCAGAATAGAGTATCATGGAGAACATCAAGTACCAATTACATCAGTAATACAATCCCAATGTAACACATCCAAAGCACCGTCAGTTAACGTGAGGGCCACCGAAACCTAAAATGCATCATCCCTGGCCTCGTCTAGCAACAGAACCACCAAATGACCCCTTGACAATCGATATACAGTACTTTTTGAAGGATCTGGAGGATCCAAGCCAATCAGGCCCAAACAACACCAAGAAAAAGTTCAGTAGTTCGAGTCCATCAGGACGCATGTAGCTGAAATCCAAGGGCGTCGGTACCAAGCCCGCGAGTGTCACAAAGTTCAAGCACAGTAATACCATCCATGAAGGGGAAATCTCACAGTCCGGCAAGTGCCGCAGTGTTGTCGGGATGGCCCGAGAAGAAGAACAGCATCGCGTCCCTAGATTCAGGTCAAGCACGCGTCCCAAAGAGTCACTCACACACACAGCCGCACAGTCCAGGGAGGACGAAGGAATCAGGGCCCTCAGCAGTTCCCAAAACCCGGGCGGGGCCAAAGTCCTCCCCAAGGAAGTAGATACGGGCACGCCGGCACTCATTTGGAATCAGACCATGTCCTTACAGGGCGGTGAAACAGCAATGGCGGCCATTCTTCGATCCAGTTCACAGGCATTGCAAATCAGGGTCTCGCTTAGATCCGTCAGGGCGGCCAAGACATCCTTGGGTGTGGGCTCCTATCTCTGTTTGATATGTTATGAGGAATAAAACCTGGTTTCAAGCTCTTGTCTTGTTGGTTGAAGGTGAAAAATTCTTATGATTCTACTTTGGATATATCCCAAGTTAGGGAGAGTGTCCAGAAATATCAAGAGAAGATGAAGGACAATTTCTCGAGGCATCAATTCTCTGGTTCCAAAATTAAAGCGGGAGATTTTGTCTGTGTCGAGTTTGGTGGTCTTTCTGGCAAGAAGTGGGCCAAGTGGTCTGATCCTGTTAAAGTAGTGGAAGTTGTCAGCAAAGCAGTAAGAGTAGATGGAAGAAAAATTTGGAATTTTAGACGCATATCTTTATGTAGATTCATAAGCTCACAATTGGTCTCTCACCCTTTTGTCTCTAAATTTACTGAAGAGAATGATAATGGTTCTAGTTTTTTAGACACATGATAATTCTATGCCCAGTTCAAATTTTTCTGAGTCATGTTCTAACAGTTTGGGCAATTTTCAGAGTACTGTTCCTACTATCTCTCATGGCAATACAACTGAACCTTGTGATAATATTTCTGAATCTGAGAGTCATGTGATTGAATTAAGGAAAAGCTCTCGTATTAAGCATACTCCAGTTAAAATGAAAGATGTTCAATTTTAATTGTTCAAACTAGTTTCTTTTTCTTTTTTGTTTTGTATTGGGTTTTTTTTGGTTTTTTTAAAGGGAGAAGGTGTGTGGTGTTACAGAATGTATTTGCATTCTACTACATGGTGATTCCACACAGGCGGTTGGTGACAAGTGAATGTTACTGTCAGCTGTGGATGTCTAAGCTGTCTTCTCCGAATAAATCTATCCTTCTTCATGAACCTGCATTAGAAGTTACTTCAATAGCCAATATGCATCTGTGCATGATACAATGAATAGAAATGAATTGTGACTAAAGTGTATCAGTGGCACAACGCCTCATCTTAATTGAACATTTTTATCATGTTCAATTCGGATATGCAAGTTCAAATGAAAGTTGGGGCAGGCAGCAGACTTTTCCGCAAAATATCAACCTAGTGAGGACGCAGAGAATGGTGAAGACTAGCATGCCCTATAGTCTCCCTGTACCCTGCAAATATGCCTCACATTTGGGATCAGGACTCGGAGGTAGCAGAATTAATAGTCTAGTGTGCTTAGATGACACCATTATTCTTCCTCTAACTCCAACTGGGGTACAATGATTACTTGATTAAAGACACTAACACAATACAAAAACAACATAATCATAATCATGCAAAAAAGCTAATTTGTGGTAATGGATAATAAGTGTGTGAAATGGGAATTGGTCTGTTGATGGTAAGAATATTGACTGTTGTACATCATTTGTATGCTTTTTCACTATTCCTTCCAGCTTAAAATGGCACAAGGGTACACTGTACAGAGCATGGCCTAAGAAAACTATAGAAACATATGTTTGCCATGGTGTGTGCTCAATACTATAATGCTAGGGGAACAAAATTAAATTGAATAAATTCAAGGTGCGATGCTCCACGCAGTGGGCTCCTGAAGTGGCTACAATTCCAAATCTGTAGAAGCTATTGAAACCAAAACACAGTCAAATAATAAATAATTAAACAGTCAGAATGTACTGACTGAGCTGAAGAGGTGGGCTAGGGAAACATGAGTAATGCAGGCCTCTCTTCTGCAGGACAGAGGACTGCATGTTATTTTGCCTGGTGCACTGACAATCCTCACACCTTACTGTTTTACATATGTCCAAATGTCATTCTTCTGTATGTCAGCCAGTAGCTCATGCCAAGCCTGTAAAAACCCCGGTGTCTACCTATAGAATAATCTCAGTCTGCTTGCACAGCTCATGGGGGAAACCAAGGGTACCTTTTTTAATGCAGATAACTACAGCACATCCTTCCATCAGTGCACCAGATCCCAAAGCCATCTCTAGGTGCAACCTTGTGAGTGCAAAGAAGAGCTGTGCCAGCTCCAGTCCCTTTGTACTGCAAACTATGCTAGTCCTTTAGTTGATACCCTTTATTTACTTTAGTTTGTTTTTAGTTTTGTCAGTAATAGCAACAACTTAACAAAGCAGGTGGACAAGACTCCAAGAAGGCTATCATGTCCTTGGTCATTTATGTCCTACTGATCTAGTAAAGTTCAAAGACTATGGTCACACACCTATCAAAAGCCTCTAAAATTCATCGAAATCCTGTCCATCTGTGCACAACACTGCTGTCAGCAAGTTTCTGCTTGCCTACAGTTATATCTAAATCATTCTCCAATGATCTGTCAGCATGGTGCTGAGCAATTGCACAGGAAGCTGTGAACATGTTATACAACTTAGAACCCCTTCTACAGGTATCTTGAAGAAGTATCATTTGTGGCAGTGGTGTACATTCTGGTGGTTCAATTGAAATCAAATCAAATGTGATATCAGACTGTGTGGTATCAGGGTGTGCAGCAAGAGACAGTGGCAGTTCTTCCTGCTGTGGCATGTGTAGATAGGGTGTACAATGTCAAGAGTATGGGTGGCCAAATTTGAGTCTATAAAGTCAACATCTGTGCAAGTTCAGTGGACAGCTTTACACAGATTACAATGAGGAGGTGGGAATTATCATGGCAGGCAATTTCAAGGTTCACAGGGCAAGTGCATAGCATGAGGGGAAGCAGTTTCAGTATTGAAAGTATCATTCGGCAGTGCTGCAGTGACGATTGTCAATGCCCAGTGTCGCGTGGCCTCAAACAGGCTCTCTAGTGTGTATCAGTATGCAGTGTTGGTTTCTGAGTGAGTAGAGTCACAGTAGACACTATTGGTAGCCTGCATCAAAGTGCAAAGTTAAAATGTTCAGCATCAGAGAGTGCATTGTCAGTGGGTAGTGGGTAGTGCCAGTGTTAGCAGTGTGAGCCTCAGCTCTTTGAGCTTCTAAAATAAGACGGCATGTAGCGTCGTGGTGGGTCTTCTGCGTCAATTGGCAGTGTCAGGTTCAGCAGTGTCACGGTCTGTAGTGTCAGGCTGTGCAGTAAGAGGGTGTTTAGTGAAATGTGCTGCAATCCTGAAGAGGACAATGACTGGTGGGCAGCATCGGGCGTGAAGTGCAAGCATCGGCTGTGTCAGAGGGCTCTATGTCAAGGTATACAGGGTAAGGGACGTATGTGTCAAGGTAGGCACTGTCAACAGGAGGCATTTCGGTGTTCAGTATTAAGTTCCGCATTGTCAGTTGACAGAGTCAGGATCTGGTGTGTCATTTGTCAATGCCAGGTGCTATATTGTTAGAGTACGCAGTCCTAGGGTAGGTAAAGTGAGTGGAAGCAGTGTCGGGTGTTGCAGTGATGGAGTGGGTAGTTTAAAGATTTTACAACGGGCAAGGTCAGTGTTCACTATCAGGTGAGAAGGGTTATGGTCTAAACTCTAAAGTGTATGCCGACATGGAGGTCATGGTTCTGGCATATAAAGAGAGAGGCTATCCAGAAGAGGTATTACAACAGGCTAAACACAAAGCCGGTCAGAAAGACAGACAGGAACTGCTCGCAAAAACAGTCAGACAACCACTTCAGAGGGAGGTATTTGTAATTAAACACTCCACGTCGAGCAGATTCATCAAGAAAAGTATTCTGAAAAGATGGGAAGTGATCGAACAAGAGACCGATTTCAAAAACGTGTTTTTTGACAAACCACTGTTTGCACACACTAGATCTAAGAACATGAAAGAGATATTAAAGCATTCTCAGATCAATACAGGCAATGCCCGACACAGAGGCATGGTAAAGTGCCACAACTGTGGTCATTGCGGTAACGTAATGACAGGGGATGTGTTCACACATCCACAGACAGGCAAGCACATACAACTAAGACACACGTCAGACTGTAACACTAGCACAGTAGTCTATGCCATTAAATGCCCTTGCGGGCTGGTATATGTGGGTAAAACCACAAGAAAGGTTAAGGTCTGCATAACGGAGCATAAGAGTCTGATAAGAACGTGCAACCCTAAATCCAACTTAGAAATGCATTGGAAAGAGAGAAAGCACACTATCCCACATTTGCGTTTCACAGTATTAGAAAGTATAAATCAGGAGGTACATGCTGACACCAATCGCCAATTATCACAAAGGGAAACATACTGGATTCGCAGTTTGAATACGCTAGAACCGAATGGACTTAATGACAAAATTGAATTTGCATGTTTTCTGTAATAAGTGTATGTATTGAGTATAATAATTGTTGTTATCCTTGACAGTGTGTACAAGCAACTTTGTCATAACCAGCACTCACTTAGTAGTAGATGTTAGTTTCCCCTCACCACTTATTTTTCATGTTCAGCCCGCGTTTTTACATTTTACCCACGTATTTTTATTTTTTCATACATAACACACTTGACTTCATTCGTTTTGCTACTTCCCCCGACCACACGCGATATTTGACTAGGTTAATATGGCGCCCGTTGCAATGTTTAGGCAACAGAGTCCGTTTTCTATGTTTATACGGAAACGGCTGTTCATTTCATAAGCATGAGATAGAGACGGCGTCTTTGAACGCAAAACGACGAGGGAGTGACAAGGTTCCGGTAGCAAGGTAATGATAATGAGAGGCACAGATGCGGGTTAAGGGTGGAGAGAAAACAAGACCCGCTAGCGGGACTAGTTACGCGACCCCCACATTAATGGCAACATTTTTTTACAGTTCCACAACACGAACAGGCAGGCCACTTTGACGATTTATTCCAGAGGAGAACGCTAGCTGACATAGGTAGGCGGCAGTTGGTTTTTTGGTTTATGGCATCTTTTAGAATTGGTCAGCATGGATAGTGATCTTTTTGTTTTACCATTTAGGAATACCATATTTGTTACAACACAGTCGTGAACAGCATCGAGTCAGGTACACGTTTTTTGGCATTTGTTGGACTCGTATATAGGGTGACATGTGGTGATTATCACATTTCGTTTTCAGACACATTGGTGAAGGCTTAGCTAAGCTGGTACTCGTTTTGACAAACTTGCATTATAGGTGATATGCACATGAGGTGGAGTTTTGGGGCTCCCTTATTCTCAAAAATCTGATTATTGTTATTGTGTTGCTTTTGATTATAGTATTCCCCTGATGAAGGTATTGTTATACCGAAATGCATTGGGATTTACTGACAAGGATGGATGGATGTACATGAAGTAATGTACCAAGATAGAAGAACAAAGCACAAGAAAAGAAAACTACAAATAAAACAGATGTTTTTCAGTTGATTGGTTTTTATTGTTTCCTGATGAACAAGGACAATGTTTTGGTTGAATGAACGTTTATATTAACATCTGATATTACACAACACTGTGGTTTACAAAGCACCCTGCGGGGGCATGTGAAAAGTGCGTTGTTTTCAAACAGTTTCTGTTTGTGTTATATGCTAAACTCTAAAGTGACAGTGTATCCTATTGGCGTATGTAGGGCCCAGGTGGGAATTGCCAATATGTCAGAGAGAGAGAGAGAGAGAGAGAGAGAGAGGGATCAGTGAGCACCAGTCGGTTTTACTGCGTGTGTATCTGTATGTGTGAGTGAGATAATGTTACATTTTTCTTAACAGTTACATTATTTTTATAACGCCCACAATATTTAAAGAGCAGTGAAATGAATGAGGCATGACCAGATTTAACACCGGAGACACTTCTTTTGAAATAAAATAAAGTAAAGTGTTGTATGAAAGTACTGTCTGTCCTGAAGCACGAAGCACAGTACAGCATGGCACTGTCCATGCTCCAATGCTCAGTAGACATGGACCACTTGTGGTTTCAATCTGTGCAATTTGTAGGTTGTGTTAGCCTACGTGAGCTATTGGCTTTGTCAACGTTTTGCTGCCAGGCTGTATTGCATTAAATAAGATAGGCTTCAATCTAGATTTTTCTATATGAATTCATTACAATTCTGAAATAAACTGCAATTTCACCTGTTGTTCTAGTTATTATTGTATTCAGCAATTATTTACCGTTATACGTTTTAACATAACATTTATCTTATGCCCTAAAATAGGAAAGTCATCATAAATGGAGAACTAGAAAAATGATGGGTATTTAGATACAACTGTTTTGTCATGTTGAAAAGTGTAACACAATAAAGTGTTAATCGTCGTCCCTCAACTTGTCTCCTGGAAGATGTTTTCTTAGGGTACCTAAATTATCACTCGGGCGGTCAAGACTCAATGTTCTGTGGTTGTGGTTATTCTCTGCTGAGTACATAAAACTAATAACCACAAACAAATCCCACCAGTGATTTGCACAGCCTCGTTCTGAACTCTCACAACCCGGCTGTACTTTCGTAGCCTAAACCAGAGATCTAATTTAGTGAAGTCTGTCACGTTTTCCTTTCCTAAAACATTGATTCCGGCAACAACAAAGCCCTATCGTCTCAAGAACCTGGGTGAGTGAGTAAACCTTGCCCCAAACAAAATGAAACCAACGGGATGGAAGAATGGCTCTGTTGATGCACCACAACGGATCTGTTTTTCACATGCGTGTTTTCAATTAGACAGTTAATAAGTGCAAACCGAATTACACCCCGAAGGACACCCCCAAAGCCTTTAATTACAATAGCCGTTGATAATTTAGCTACCCATCTGTCCAGGAAACCAGACAGCCACAAATTATCCTCAGTTCAGAGAGAGTGGTCTGTGAGTATAATATCTCCAGAAGCAATCGGTGGAAAAGACCTGCTAATCTCCGAGCCTACAAATGATTAAATGGTTTAAAGAGGGCATTATACGCACAAGAGTTTGAATCGGTCCATTGCTTGCTCTCGTTCAACATTCTCAACCAAGCGGTCTCAAAACAAAGCTGCGCTTCATCGACTCCCCCTTTGATGGAGGCATTACGCAGCGCCCATTGGCGCGGTACTTACGTAAAGAGGTACTTCAGTGCAGCTCAGCTCCATCGCTTCGGCATCTAGACAGAAAGAAAAGAATACAGTTACTGCGCATTGAGACTTGGCCATTGATGCCGTCTGAAGCACGCGCAGCAGGACCAGCCAGCGCGTCAAGAGCCCGCCCAGTCACAGCAACTGCAGCAAAGTCGCGAGCGCCTGTGGAGGCGCGAGCCGCGCTCAGTGAATGAATGCTTCGCTTATTGTGAGTGCATGTCAGACATACGGCGCAGGATTAATCCCTGCCTCTTTTAACAAGGTGCCCGGATTGTGGACAGAGTTTCACCCCAGCAGGGGAACAGGACGTTCAACCTGAAAGCCTCAAAAGGTCCTGCCCCCTCGCCCCCACCTTTCATACCAGTTTAAGGTGTCAGAACACTTTACATACGCTGCACGGAGACAATCATACATGTGTAAATGAGTGAATAGGAAATGTTACATAAGACAGAGGACTACAAGGTGTAGGAGTCACCTGTCATCTATACTGGGAGGCAGAATATTTGGTCTACAAAAGCAAAAATTCAAAATTTAAAATGTAACACTAACACCATTGTTAGGGCTTGTCTTTAATAAGAAGAATTGATTTATACCCAAATGAACCCTTTTGGCAATATTAGGATAAGGAAAGACAGGGCAAAAAACATGTAGCTGTAATATGTTCCTTGCAGTTTGCATGCAGCTCTTTGACACAGTTAATAGCTCACTGCTCTATGTTAGATTTTAACTTTTAAACTACAAGTAACAAAAGGATCTCTCTGACAAAAGCAATAACCCATTGAGCTATTTATAGTGTATGCACTTTTGCGATCTGACTGAGACACGTTCTTTGCAGCAGACATATTAACCCTCTTGCTACGATAAGTCAAAACTTCCACTACCAGACAAAGCTCTGGTCTCTCTACAGGGAGAATATTAGTCACCGGAGTTATCGTGACAATTGTATTGATGCTTGAAAGTTGCTGGAACGTGGCATCTGGTGCTTTTAAAACAATAAATATGGCGCCCCACCCCAAGGAAGCACCCGGTGCGGTGGCACCGATCGCACCGTCCTAGAGCTGGCCCTGCGTGCACGCATCTAGGGGCTCCCAGTGGTATCCACCAGGGCCACAAATATCAAAGGTACGATACAGTGACACACGGGCGGGACAGGCCCACTGCACCCCAATTATTTCACTACTCAACAATGGGCACCACAGTAACACCTGAGCTAAGGAGTGGGAGGGGCCCACTGAACCCCAATTATTTCAGTACCCTACAATAAGCAGTACACGCTCACCAGAGTTTGAGGATTCTACTGAACTCCAATGATTTCACTACCCTAACAATGGGCAGTACAAGGACACAGGGTGTGAGGGGCCCACTGCCCCCAGTTATTCACTACCCATCACTGGACAGGGTTGTCTGTTTCTCTTGCTTGCATTACTATCGAACGGGTGAGCAACCTGGAAGGACAAGTGCTGTTGGTCACAGAGTTTACATACCCATGCTGTGTGAACAGAGCAAATATCAGATTATGGCATCCAATCAAACTTTAATACAGTGTATTATCCTGTAGCGATTTTGCATACAACATTTATTATGCTAAACAGTGGAAATCATAACGACAAGAGTGAAGGTCAGTGCATGCAGTGGTGTAAGAGCAGATCACCTGTACATGTAACTGACACTGACAAGGGACTAGCTTCTTGGTGTGGTATAAAGGCCTCTTCTGGGTCCCATCTTTCCCTTCCTGTGCCCTTTCCTCCTAGGATCATGTACTTTACACTTTACTACAGTGGCAGACTTGCCTCCAGGGATAATGCCCGCTGAGACCATTCCAAAAGACATTTTCTTGGACTCACTGCTCAACTTTTTCCTGTTTATTTTCGTTTATCCTCCTTCTAAAATACCCTGCTAGTGGTCCCATAAGTTTGCTTTCCTATTAACTGGAGTCTTACAGGAAAGGCAGCCGCCTTCCCCACATCCCAAGTGAATGGCTTCTCTGCAGGAAGGACCCTAACGCCAGAAGCTCTCAGGAACTCTTCTAGCTATTGTGCCCCATTCTCCTTATGCGACATACACAAGTACTCGTTCTTATATATTCTTTGTCGCCCATTACTTTGACGTTGATTAACCGCTGTGTTTCCCCTTGTTTTGTTTCCAGCCAGGGTGTCACAAGCTGATGGCTCTGGCTGTACAATTGTTCTGCAATGTTTTCGTTTTTTCAGGGGTGACAGAAATGTCCAGTTTTCATTCCGCAGCAGATGAGGTTTGAACCTAGATTTGCTTTTGAATCTGCACAAAGCACTATGAAATTACGATTTAAAAGACTTTACTAAAAAACGTCTACATTTGCCCTAGGAGCCATACGTTTTTGCAGACCAAAGGTAGAGGTGGGCGAGCCACTGGGAGCTCGAGCCAGACGCTTGGCTTTGGCTCAGCTCGAGGTCCTCTTGGATCCTCAAGCCGAGAGCGAGCTGAGCTCATTATGTGGCTTCTGCCTGGCGCTCTCACTGGAATGTCATGTGTGAAGCATGAACGACAAATAATGAATCTTTGATATAAAACAGGAGAACAAGATATGTATCTGATGGCTTAATCGCACAATGGGACACTAGAAATCCTGGGATCAATCCCCGCTTGCTTGCTTGACCAACTTGTGTAATCCTAGGCGAATGTTTAATTTTGTCAAACCACCTTCTTTACATTATTACGTAAGAGAGAACTTTCAAACACTTGAGTTGAGGATTTGTGCTGTACAATAATATCCTGTGCTTGGTTCAAACGACTATTATCTTACTCCATCTATCATTAGAATCTAGGCTACATATAGAGAACACATTATAAAAAATTGTATTTTAGTTCACTAATGGCATTGTCGTGCGTGGGGCATGGGTGTTTCAACGCTGATGTTTAAAACTATCATTTTTAATAAACGCCTTTTTACTCAGTGTTCTAATTTGATTACCAGGGATGTTGAAGTTAAAACTTTTAATGAATTTTGAATGGACTATCACTGTTTTACAGGATATCTGTTGCATGATTCCCATGACAAACATTTTCATAGCTTAGCTCATGCACGGGCTAACAGAGCCAGAGCTGACCCGTGGCTTGGCTCTGGCCCAATTCTCCCTGTTAATTTGTTGACTCATCCCCTCCACAAAGAGGTTGCTTGCCATGCTCAGGACTTATGCAAAAACAACGATTGAGAGACAAAGTGCAGAACAATGTCTGGGGTGAATGTATGACATTGTTCTGCATTCTGTCCATCAATTGTACTTTTTGCATTTATCACCCCGAGTGGGACGGGTATGCCCAGACGTGGGTCCCGTGCTCTCCACACCACTGGAGTCAAGCTATCTTGGCTGATGAGGGCTGAAAGCCTGAAACCGGTCTTAGGATGCTTGTTTCCAGTCCAGGGAGGATCTGGCCTGGCAGTTCGGGCTGGACTGTTCCCAGTGGGTGCAGGGTCATGACTGATTTGCATATGGCTGGGTCCAAACTGGAACGGCACGGTGAGCAAAAAAACAATGGATTTAGGCCTGGATCTCTGTACTGGGGTGAATGTATGACCTTATTCTGCATTCTGTCCGTCAATTGTTATTTTTGCACATGCTCAGGACTCAGGCAGCATCTTCTATATGACCTGTCCTGAGGTTCACCTCACTGGAAGTATTACCCCAAAAGATCCTACATTCCCTACTTATGCCATGTTGTGGAACACAAACTATCATCACAAGTGACCCATTGCACTGAAGGCACCCAGGCAGAAGAGTCGTGGCAATGACAACCTGTGGCATTGCAAACAGATAACTCTTCTGCCTTCACATTAAGATGAAAACTACCTTTTACTGCCTCCTGACACTCTAATATTTACATAAGACAAAACAGCTAATGGTCATATCCATTGCCCATTACTATAACAGACTACAGCAATAAACCACCCATCACCAATTAAACAGGCACAGAACAACTGAAGAGATCTGCCATATACCGCTGGCCAATGGAGGGCTCTAATTTAGTCCAATACTGCAGGACCTGGCGAGCAACATACTACGGCCACTTCTGGGCATCTTATAATGACAACTAGATTTGGAACAATATTAACCAAGTCCATCCCAGCAGATCTCTCTACCACTGCTCCCTTCAAACTACGCATGCTCAGGACCATACACTTCACACACAACTTCTCAGAATAGATAACCCAGTACATTAACCAGCCGGGTGGGCTATGAACCTAAGAAATGCCAAAAAGGGACCTGCAGACCAACCCATGACCTGCCCACCTATCTCGAACACTTCTTTGTCCATCACACTGCTAATTGTGGCACACCATGACATGATGACCGCACTTCAGGGGCCATCACGCACAGCATGGAAACACTTCCCACATAGAAAATAAAGCAAAGACAACTCTTATTAAAACACATACTCTACACTGTGTAACGTGCTATCCATGTAGGCAAGCGCTTCAACGCCCCACAAAGCGTTAGTAAACGCTATATTAATGTTGCAATACAATGATTCTCAAAGTACATATTTAGAACAGAGGAGCACACATTTAGATTGAGCTCAGCAGTGACGAAGTGGACACCAAATCCAATGTTCGTCTACTGGGGTTTTGGTTAACTAGCTAACTTTTATCGATCACAGAGGTGAGCAACTTGAAAAAAAATGCACACTTTGTTGACCACTATCTTAATGTGCCCATGTTTGTGTGCAAACAAACTTCTGTGGACAGAGTACAGGTTTTGCCGAAATTATAAGGTCACACAATCTATTTTGTGTAAATACCACATCAGGGGGACACAAGATAGGACTTTGTTTTCATGTGCCTCTGGCTTGACCACTGCGCACCCCCATCACACTGTGGTTACTGGAACAGTTTAAATTGTAATTATTATTTCTGATTGCACACCTCATCACTCAAATTGTACCACAAATTGCATGCGTAAAATGGCCATTTCACCAATTGCAGATTCTACTCGTTAGACAGAAGTATTCTTTTCACATTTACACATTCCAGAAATTTGGCCAGATAAAAGGAGGAGGATTTCAGATGATCGTGTATGGTAGACAGACCTCTAGGAGAATCAATAGTACATTCAAGCCATTCCTGTTTACCACAGTGAATGGACTTTTTTTCATCCTAGGCCTTATTACAATTTCCTCGTTAACTTCTGGGGGATGTTCTTTAACTTCAGCTGGGGGAGCTTTTTCTGCTCCCACAATGCTGGGGTATGTAAGTGGGCGAGGGTCAGGCCCGGCAGCTGTCTGCAGCTCCTCCAGTTCTCCTCTGGAGTCTGGTCCGGGCTCTGCCTGCTTTGCAATAGAATGAGCGCCGGGGGCCAAAGCTCTGCTAGAAGCCCTAGTGCGCTATAAGTGTCAGCGCCCCGAATGATAAGGCTGAGGAGTGAATAATAAGGCTGGAGAGTCCAGAAACCACCCCAGGCTTCTTTAATCCTCTACCAGACACCAGAAAAGGCCGTGAAGCAGTCCGATTGGCATTGAGATCCTTACGCCCCTTTGGGGTGCAGGCATGTGCAGTGCTGTGGTTGCAGAATGACTTATGTGGAAGGACCTGGGTGAGGCGTGTGAGGTTTTGGCATGTGCTGCATTCATGTTGCAGTGTGTGGGCTGTTGGTGTGGCTGTGTGTGTGTGGGCGAGGGGTGCCATGTGTGTTTGTTTTTTATGGTGTGTTTGTTTTTAATGGGGGCGCATTTTTCTGTTTAATATGTACTGTTACAGCAGAATGCCTCCCACAGGTTCTTAAGTGTTGCTCATCTATGTTTGGGGGAAATGGTCTTTACAAGGCAGCGTTACGCAAGCGTGCCTTTTCCTCGCAAGCTGAACAGTGCTTGCCTTAACCACGCATATGCGCGGCGGGGAGCGGAACCAGAAGGATCACTGCTGGAAGGACTGGGACTTGGTGAAGTAAGTTGGGCTGGGGCTTAGGGGCTATAGGTTTAAGGGGAGGGAGCCGGTTTTAGGGCTCAGGGTGGGGGGCTGCGGTCGGGGTAGGTTTTAGGGCAGAGGGCTGAGTTTTTGCACTCTTGGCAGGGCAGAACGGGTAGTTTTCAGGGTAGGGGGCAGTTGTTAGGGCGCCGGGGTGGTCGGAGTAGTTTATTTAATGGGGGTCAGGGTTTTAGGTCCAGGGTAGTGGAAGGGGTAGTTTTGAGGAGAGCAAAGGGGTACGTTGTAGGGCTCAGGGCAGGAGGGCTGGGGTCAGGCAGGTTCTGGCAGGGGGCAGGGTTTTAGGCCTAAGGGAGGGGGGAGGGGAAGGGGTAGTTTTAAGGACAGGGCGAAGTAGGTTTTAGGACTTAGGGTGGGGGGTGGTGAGGTAGGGGGATAGGATTTTAGGCCTTAGGGTGGGGAGTGGGGGTCAGGGTAGTGGTAATCTTTACCATGCAAATCCCTTTACCAACCCTACCTTTACCACGAAATTGCATGATAAAAGCTTGAACGGTGGAAAAAGAGCTAACGAACAGTAAAGGAGGAGGAACATATAAGGAAACAAAATAACTGGCATTATTAACACTTAGTCCAGAAGGAGATATGTAGGGGAAAATCTGAGTAAATTGCAGTAAACGTCCAATTTTGTTTTGTGTTCCTAATCTCATATTCGAGTATTGCTGATTAACAAACTCTGGCTTAACACCTGCTTCAAAGATTCTTCCTTGCACATTGTGTTTGTAGCCTGACAGAAAAGCTGCACACTTATACCGCGGATTCATAACCTGCATCTAACCTACTCATTCCTACAGAAGTCTTGGTACTCCCTGAAGTAATTCCTACTGTACATCAGATTTTTATTTTTTATTAACACATTCACAACAGCATCAGTTTTCTTTTATCTTCTATAGAAGTTGGGGGAACATGAGCACAAGAGAGGGCTCTTGATCCCGTTCTTTTAGGCCTCCTTAATGGTCCTTAATGTTCATTTAAACGTTTAGCAAATCGCTAGGCACAAAGTTCACTGCAAATAAATCTTGTGAGGAAATAATCCACAGACAGTGAGTGGGATGTAGTGGGGTAGATTAGAGTTGGGTAGATTAGAGTGGTAGGTTGGAGTGGGGTAGATTGAATTTGGGAAGATTGGGGTGGAGTGGTGTAGATTGGGGTAGATTGAAGTGGGGTAGATTAGAGCCGGGTAGAGCCGGGTAGAGTGGAGTGGGATATATTGTGGTAGAGTGACACGGGGTAAATAGAGTGTACTGGAGTGGGGTAGATTGTGATAGATTGAAGGGGTAGATCGGAGTGGGGTAGATTGTGGTGGGGTCGGGTAGATTAGATTGGAAAGGAGTTGGATCATTTGCCCTGGAGTGTGGAGTGAAGTGGGGTAAATTGGAATGGAGTGGGTACATTTGGACTGGGTAGATTTGAGTGGAGTGGAGTAGAGTGGAGTGGGGTAAATTGGAGTGGAGTGGGGTAGACTGGGGTAGTTTGGAGCAGAGTGGGGTACATTTGAGTGGAGTGGAGTAGAGTGGAGTGGGGTAAATTGGAGTGGAGTGGGGTAGACTGGGGTAGTTTGGAGCAGAGTGGGGTAAATTTGAGTTTAGTGCAGTATATTGGGTTGGAGTGCAGTAGATTGGAGTAGAGTAGATTGGAGTGGCATGGTGTTGACTGGTTTAAATTGAGGGTAATGGGAAGATTAAAGTGTAGTGAATTGGAGTGGAGTTGGGTAGATTGGAGTTGAGTGGGTAGATTGGACTAGAGTCGGGTAGATTGTTTAGAGAGAGGGTAGATTAAAATGGGGAAGATTGTAGTGGGGTAGATTGCAGTGGAGTGCTGTAGACTGGATTGTAATGGAGTGTATTGGGGTGGAAGAGAGTGGAGTGGGGTAGATTGGTTTAGAGCGGGTAGATAGGAGTGGGGAAGTGTGTGGGGTGTGGTAGAGTGGAGTGGCAAAGTAAGAATATGCCATTACTGGCAACACATTTTCTAATGACCAGTACATTCTTACCGAAATACGGTTTTACTGCACACAAACGATAATGTGTGCAAATGTCATCACCTTGTGTATTGAGGTGTTTTAATCCTATTCAAATATTTTTCAGAATTACAAAAAAAATGTGCTTCATTGGGACTAGTTCTGAAGAATTCTGAAACATCAGCCATTTTTTTTGTGCTCGAAATAAAACATACTACACCATCTTATCTTACATAGGCATTCAGCAGAATTGTCATATAAATTCTCTCACTTTGAAGTCAGAGAAATAAAAATAAACACCAAGCTCCCAAGAAGAGAGCAGCTGACATTTGACCTCTATCTTTAAATGTACAGCAAATGTGACAAGATAAGAACAAGATTCAAAGGCCTGTCTACAGAAAGCGAGTTCGTGGAAGAATACAGTAAACAAGGTATTTATTTTATAATTACAAGATATAAAGGTAAGAGGTATAAATAAACAAGGTATGCGCAACGGTGGGGATGAACACAAGCTGGACAGCCTAAAGCAAATAAACCAGCATATATAAAGCTAGAACAAGTGTGTTCCAAACCACAAAGCCAATGGTGAGCAATGGCCGGAATGCATTCCTAATTCAACTCTCTGAAAGTCCCCAAGATGTCTTTAGCAAACCAGACAGCTGTGCTGTCCGGTAGGCTTCGACCTAAAAAGAAATCTTGGAAGGTATGTTGTGTAGGGATGATTTGAATAAGTGGTATATTTGTACTGCGACAAAAAACAAGCAAAGCAAGGACAATATCATCCGTAACCATACTTTATGCAGAGCTGGCTGGCATCTGTGGTGATGATACCAGTCACATCCTTTGGGCATGGTAAAAAGAGGAGACAATTGAACACTGTGAACCAATGGAAAGGAGGCCCCGTGGACGGTGTAACTTAAGCTGTTTTGGGTGGCTCATTTTTGTGTGTCTTTCATTTATTTATTTCTTTTTGACTTTTTCTAAAGCGTGATCCAAGTTAGTAAAGGGAAATGCACAAAGGTTCAGAAAAAATAAATCCTGGGTAATGTACCACAGTCAAGAAAGAGAAGATTGCATGAGCTTTTCAGGAAATACATACTATAATGTATAATTCTTTATTGGTAACATTTTGACACCTAGTTAAAGAAAACACATTATATGGGCGTATCCCATGTGCCTTAAACGTATTCCTCCTATATTGGACATCTCTGTAGAAGACAAGAAGCATAAACAATAGAGTATTCATTCTCAGTGGTATGGATAGGGGCATGGAAATGCAGGTAAGGTCGTGCAAAGTAGGCAGGGTCATGACGGTTTAGGTAGTGTAATGCATTGTAGACAGGGCCACGGGAATGGAAGTAAAAATAAAGAAGTTTTGATTGGGGAGATGAACTGAAACTGAATAAGGGCATAGTTAGTTGTGAGAATAGAGAGTATAGACACTCCTGTGCAGGCAGCTATCTTTATATCTGAAACATCAGCAAAAATCTTATCTTGGCACTCTTGCCTTTACAAATAACTTCTCACCTGAACAGGGGCATACCGTTAATGGCAGCACTCTGTATCTGCAGGCAGCAGACACTAATGCCTGCAATTCTCCTCGAGAACATTACATACCATCTTCTCATGGTTCGAAATTGCGTCATCATACGGACCACAGTTCAGTGCACAGAATCTTCTTTATTGGTTCCAAACTCTGCCAGCCATTACTCGTTTCGGCACCAGGGTCCCTTGATCACATGTATATATATATTTCTGCAACCAGGTTGATCCACACTAGCTTCCAGTAGAATGTCAGACAAAATATCGGCAAAGAATACTGTGTCAAGAATATCGAGAACAAAAATATTGTGAAGGTAAGTTTCCATGGGTAAGCAAATGTTTACTATCTATAACTACTCATATATATACATTGACAATATATATCATCAAAGTACACATAGGTGTTGTTAAGAAGAACAAATCTATACTTACTTATTTGCACATACCTTCTTGCTATTTTGGTTCTCATTATTTTTTGACGCAATATTTTGTCCCCACAATATGATTGTTACCGATATTCTGTCAGTGAACCGTCTACTTATGTCCCATTGCATATCATCTATTCTTTCAAAACCAGCAGCAGAAGGCAGTGTTATGGTTTAGATAGTCCCTCTATAAAAGCTACCTTCAACATGGCTGCCGCAGATATGATCAGCGAAGGGACTGGAGACCATAGAAATGCATATAGGAAGACAACACCAACTGGTTTTGCTCCAATGCATTAAGCAGACCCCCCTCCAAAATTATTTCAATAGTTTCTCTAACTAGATATTGTCCTTGTTTAAAACTAAATTAGGAAATAACAGCCTAGTTATGAGGACCCCTGCACCAGGGGCGTAACACAGGCCCCCACATCCCCCGCAGTGTGGGGGTGCCCGAGATGCAAGGGGCCCCCTCATGACTGTATTCAGACCTGAGAGATCTGGATTAAATCCAGAGAGGGCCCCTCTTTGTACCTTGCAGGGGGTCCCTTCATCTTTCGTTACACCACTGCCCTGCACAACCCACAGAGCGAAGGCATGACCCTCAGAGAGCACGTGGTACTGCAAGTCAAACTCCAAGTTACATTCGAAAACACATCACAAGAAGCTTGAGCGGCCTCCTGATAGTCCTCCCGCTGTCAGAGATTGGACTCTTTGTTCATATTCAGCTCAGTCACAGGCGTAGCTTCAAGTGGGGTGTTTAGTATGTTTAACACCATAATACATGTCTTTTCTGGTAAATAGTTGGGTACATGTGCTTTCAGTTGGGTATGGTGAGGTGTCTGTTGGATTTCACCAAGAAGGTTTACATACACACAGACAAAAACACACACACACACTCTCTCCCTCTGTCTGTTTTGAAAGCGCTCAAAAATGTTGGCAAGTTTACAAAATACCATGTTTTCCCTCACTTAGTATCCCTACCAATCTGCAATCCTCTCCCTTTCCACTGCCTCTTACGCCCCCCTCATGCACCCTGCCCCCTTATAATGTATTTTTTTCATTATATGCCAGCGTGATTGCTAGAAAACCTAAAGTTCACATCCCCCAATCTCAATGACCAGGCTACGGCCCTGAGCTCAGTCTATTTCTTCAGTTGAACAGGTAAATACTGAAGACTACTTAACAGCATTGGACCTAGCGGAGGTCCGAGTCTGGTTAAGCTTTTCAGCAAACCAAAAATATTCTTGGAGGTTTATAAACAAAAAAAGAGAAAACGCCAGTTACAAGAGGACATGGTTACTTTTTCTATCCCATATATGTTAATTGAAGTTGGTGGTCAGCCTGGCCCATTTGTCCTGTGGGTGCTTTCCTTGTCGTTAGTGCAGCCTGGCCGTGCAGCGTATGTGGTGTGAGAGGCTAAAGGTGTTCAATGTGGTGGATGGCAGTGGGGCTTTGCCTGGAGATGGAGGCCCTTCCCATGTAGATTCCTGTCTGCTGAAATAGAATCACATTAGGAGATGAGAAGGAAGGAGTACCAGGATTTACTTTGAACTGAACCTTGTTTTATAAGGACATTAACCTACAAGTAAGTGGTATGGTGTGACTACATAAAAAAGGAGCAAGGCATCTTGAGTGAGCCCTCAATTTAAATATTCCCCGTTAATGGATAAAACAAATGGGCTTCAATCCAGAGTGATAGGTAGTTTTTTAACTCCACAATTTTTAAAGTGATTACTTCTTAGGTTGCCTTGACGCACAATATAATTTATTGGAAAAAAAAACATTTTCATCTATTCACAAGTCATATATTTTCATCATGAAGATCCCACCACTATCAGTAATGTTAAAAAAACAGAATGCTCACACCGTCACTGATAAGGGCCAAAATGCCCCTTACTCTGGTAGTTAATGAAAGAACCTAAAGGATCAAGAAAGTAAACCCTTGTTTCTCTAAGGTCAAAGGCATACGTTCACCTAATGAGCCATACTGAAGGTGGAGGGCCAACAAACATTGCCATAAAGTCCAGAGGTTTTCAAGCCAGGTCTGTAGAGTATTACTCAGCTAACACATGTCGATGCTGTGCGTTTCGACTTCACCGAGAGGGCGGACTTGAGTATTAAGAGGTCTTCTTCAGGACTAGGATCCTTGGTTCATTCCGTCTGTTGTTTTTCATGGAGCTGTGTTAGTCTTCTTTCAATGGCCTCGTACCATGGCTGCTTGCCATTTTTTTTTCCTGCACGCCACCCTGCCATCACTCAGTAAATAGGGATGACAAAAGCGTCAATCAGTATATAGGGCAGACAAAAGCAGGCTTCAATGAAAGCACGCAATAGGTGGTCTGGAAAAAACAAATTAGGAGACTGACTTCCTATTGTCAATATAAAGAACTGGTTGAACTAGCTCTAAAGCCTATGGTTGCCGGGGCTTCAAAGCTTTAACAGTTTCAACCATCCCCATCTCTCTCTCCCCACCAAAAAAGTAAATCGGGAAGATACTGTATGAATCTCTTATCTTTGTGGTCCTTCTTTTGAGTGGATCTGTCCTAATTGCGCCTATTTCCATCAGTGGTGAGGGCACTGCAATGGAGGACTGACAGACGCAGACTTTACTGCCACGAGGCCTCTTTACCCAGATTGTCCCTCTCTTTTTACTGCGCCCCTACACCAGGGGCAGTGTGCTGTGGGTGATGTACCGTATGCCACTGTGCTGAGGAGCACTGCAAAAAAAGTCAATGGAGTTCCTTTTGGATATGAGAAACACTCTAATGTGTATAGCAAACTGTCGGCTTTGCTTATGCCCAGTTCATCTCTTCATATTAATGTACCAATAAGCAGTCTTTCGGACACAACATATTTAAAACCTGCACGAAGCGTAGCTCAATGAGAGATGTTTTTCTTCTTCGAAGTTTCCACCCTCCAGAGGTAAAAAGCACGGATCAGTGCTTGTTTGGATGCTTGTTTCCCACCTCTCGACTGTGGGAAAAATCCTTATCCATACACGTGTCTCCTCTTCACACTGCACACTTTCCCCTTGTCAGCTTCATGGGTGTAAACACACACGGTGAGCCCGGCGCTCCGCGGTCTGTGGTTGAAGTGTGGGCCCTCGTGCTAGAGTGACACCGGTGTATTGTTCACACGGGGACAGCTTGTGAGATTCACGTTATAAAGCGTTAAAGCGTCGTGTGTTGCGTCGGCTCAGATAAGGAAACACTTTCCTTTTGTAAATCAAGCATGGCGTCAACAGTTCGCCCGCCTACAGGTCCATAGATAAGGCCGGCATCACACGGGCCAACCAGTGCAGCGTTCACTATTCCATGGTGGCTGCTGGGATCTCTCCACTTTTATTATCACCTCTTAAAGCTGTCCCCTGCGTTAGATACATGGTTTTTCATGCTCTCTCAGCATCTATGGTATGTCCCTGTATACTCCTCTGTATCATTAGTGTCACATATACACGGCTTCTGTATCAGGGTCGTAGGTCTGTATTTCAACTCTGTGACAGTACTCCATCACTCTTATCAGTAGCGGCCCCCTGTATCCTCCTTAGTATCAGCAGATGGACCCTGTATCCACCTCTGTATCAGTAGTGTGAGCCTATACACTGCTTCTGTATCACAGGCTCTGTATTCCAACTCTGTGACAGTACTCCATCACTCATATCAGTAGCAGGACCCAGTATCTCCGTTAGTATCAACAGACTGACCTTGTATCAACCTCTGTACCATTAGTGTCAGCATATACACTGCTTCTGTATCCGGGTCGTGGCTCTGTATTCCAACTCTGTGACAGTACTCCATCACTCATATCAGTAACGTGCCCCTGTATCCCCTAAGTATCAACAGACGGACCCTGTATCCACTCTGTATAATTAGTGTAGCCGCTACACTGCTTCTGTATCAGGGGTGTGGCTCTGTTTTCCAACTCTGTGACAGTACTCCTTCACTCATATCAGTAGCAGGCCCCTGTATCCCCTAAGTATCAACAGACGGACCCTGTATCCACTCTGTATAATTAGTGTAGCCGCTACACTGCTTCTGTATCAGGGGTGTGGCTCTGTTTTCTAACTCTGTGACAGTACTCCATCACTCATATCAGTAGCGAGCCCTGTATCCCTCTTAGTATCAGCAGAAGGACCCTGTATCCACCTCTGTATCATTAATGTCAGCAAATACACTGCTTCTGTATCAGGGGTGTGGCTCTATTTTCTAACTCTCTGACAGTACTCCACCCCTAGTATCAGTAGCAGGCCCCTGTACCCCCACTTAGTATCAGCAGACTGACCCTGTATCCACCTCTGTATCATTAGTGTAGCCTGTATTCTGCTTCTGTATCAGGGGCTTGGCTCTGTATTCTGTCTCTGTGACAGGGTTCCGCCACTCGTATCAGTAGCGGGCCCCTGTACCCCCACTTAGTATCAGCAGACTGACCCTGTATCCACCTCTGTATCATTAGTGTAGCCTGTATACTGCTTCTGTATCAGGGGCTTAGCTCTGTATTCTGTCTCTGTGACAGGATTCCACCACTCATATCAGTAGCGGGCCCCTGTACTTCCCCTTAGTATCAGCAGACTGACCCTGTATCTACCTCTGTATCATTAGTGTCAGCATATACACTGCTTCTGTATCAAAAGCGTGGCTCTATATTCCAACTCTGTGACAGTACTCCACCACTCTTATCAGTTGCGGCCCCCTGTATCCCTCTTAGTATCAGCAGACGGACCCTGTATCCACCTCTGTATTATTAGTGTCAGCCTTTACACTGCTTCCGTATCAAGGGCGAAGCTCTGTAGTCTAACTCTGTGCCAGTACTCCCCCAATCGTATCAGTAGCGGGCCACTGTATCCCCTTCGTATCAGCAGCCGGCCCCTGTATCCCCCTTAGTATCAGCAGACTGACCTTGTATCAACCTCTGTATCATTAGTGTCAGCATATACACTGCTTCTGTATCAGGGTCGTGGCTCTGTATTCCAACTCTGTGACCGTACACCATCACTCATATCAGTAACGGGCCCCTGTATCCCCCTTAGTATCAGCAGACAGACCCTGTATCCACCTCTGTATCATTAGTGTAGCCTCTACACTGCTTCGGTATCAGGGGTGTGGCTTTGTTTTCTAACTCTGTGATAGCACTCCATCATGCATATCAGTAGCGGGCACCCTGTATTCCCCTTAGTATTAGCAGACGGACCCTGTATCCACCTCTGTATCATTAGTGTAGCCTATACACTGCTTCTGTATCAGGGTTGTGGCTCTATATTCCAACCTTGTGACAGAACTCTACCACTTATATCAGTAGCGGGCCCCTGTACCCCCTTAGTATGTGCAGACTGACCCTGTACCCACCTCTGTATTATTAGTGTCAGACTGTATGCTGCTTCTGTAACAAGGGCGTGGATCTGGATTCCAACTCTGTGACAGTACTCCACCACTCGTATCATTAGCAGGCCCCTGTATCCCCTTCAGTATCAGCAGACTGACCCTGTTTGCCAACCCTGCATCAATACCGTGGTTCTCGATTACACCTTTGTATTAAAACTGTCAATTTGAACTCTAGATCAGCGAGGTCACCCTGTATTTTAAGTCGATCAGTAGTGTGACTCTATACTCCACCATAGTTTCAGTAGTGACATCCTATAGCCCACCTCTGTATCAGTGGTGCCAATTTGTTATCTGCCTCTAGGTCAGTGGGTGACCTTGTGTACTAGATCTGTTAGTGGCTCAAGCTAAGGAGCCATATGTACAAAAATTAGGAATAGAGATTTTCAAATTGTGATTCTTACTGCATCACAATTTGGAAATTGCAATTCTTAATGCACTAAAGAATATATTTTAAAATAGCGATTCCTAGTGGAGTCGCAAATTGACCTACCTCATGAATATTATCCAGGTAGGTTGCAACTAGAAATCACAGCAATTACAT
The DNA here is from genome assembly GCF_964263255.1 of Lissotriton vulgaris. Taxonomy (NCBI): domain Eukaryota; kingdom Metazoa; phylum Chordata; class Amphibia; order Caudata; family Salamandridae; genus Lissotriton; species Lissotriton vulgaris. The sequence goes on from NC_141689.1 coordinate 532,644,087, forward strand.
GGATGGTGACTTGCTGGGGTCAGCAGACCACCATGTTTGTGGTCTCTTTTTTAATAAAGCAAACTTTTTTTCTTTGAAATGCTTCCCGTTCTCCTTAAAAAACACGAGATGAGTTTCAAAATAAAAATGTAACTTTCAAGCTTAATTTTTTAGTAGTAGGCAGTGGTCCCTGGACCTCTGCCTGATTTTAAATGATATATATTTTTTAATTCTCAAAGAGGAGGGGGTCTCATGGGGACCCCTTCCCTTTTGTGAATGGTTACTATTAGCTTTCAGTAGTCAGTAAAATATTAATGTTTTGCCACTGTAATTCTGTCGCAAAACCTTAATACATTCATTGCAATTCAGTATTTGTAAACACGCACCTTTCAAATATCGAATTGCAAACCTAAACTGTGATACAGTAACAAGTCATCGAAGTGCATTTTGGGTTGTGTAAAATTAAAAATGCTTCTTTGCAGTCACAGATGTCCTGATTCTGTGCCCTTTGCGACCTCCAAAAAGCTTTGCAAAAATTGCCCTATATTCCATGTCAGTATCAGTAAAGTAATTCCCTGTAACACCTCTTTATGAAAGTGCTGCTCTTTTTCCACTTTTTTTTCAGTAATGGGACTTTATATACCATGTCTGTAGCAGTAGGGAGACCGACGAGTGCACCTGCATAGCAGTCCTGAAACTCTGTATCCCCTCTCTATATTAGCCTTGGAACTCTGTATTTCACTTTGATATCAGTACAGTGACTATCAGTAGTGTGAATACATAATCCCCCCAGTGTTAACAGTGGCTTTTTATCACCTCAGCATCTCTACTAAGATACTTTAGGTCCATATGTACCCACCCACACCATGACACCATGACTCTATGTTCCTCTGAATTAGCAGAGTTACTTAATCCACCTCTGTATCCGCGCTGTGAGGTATATGCTTAGTATATTTATGATTTACCTGCACTGGGGCTCAGTATTTCACATTGGTACCAGCCCTGTGACTCTGGATGTCGCCTTTGGATCAGAACTGACTCTGTATGCCGGCACTTTGTCTTAGTATACCCCTCTTTACCGGTACTGTGACTCTGTAATCCACTTCTATATCAGCACTGCAACCCTGTATACACTCTCTTTACCAGCACTGTGACTCTGTATACACTCTCTTGACCAGCACTGTGACTCTGTATACACTCTCTTGACCAGCTCTATGCCTCTATATACCTACTCTTCACCTGCACTGTGACTCTGTATACACTCTCTTGAGCAGCACTGTGACTCTGTATACACTCTCTTTACCTCCACTGTGACTCTGTATACACTCTCTTGAGCAGCACTGTGACTCTGTATACACTCTCTTTACCTCCACTGTGACTCTGTATACACTCTCTTGAGCAGCACTGTGACTCTGCATACACTCTCTTTACCTCCACTGTGACTGTTTACCCTCGCTTGACCTGCACTGTGACTCTGTATACACTCTCTTGACCAGCACTGTGACTCTGTATACACTCTCTTGACCAGCTCTATGCCTCTATATACCTACTCTTCACCTGCACTGTGACTCTGCATACACTCTCTTTACCTCCACTGTGACTGTTTACCCTCGCTTTACCTGCACTGTGACTCTGTATACATGCTCTTTAGCTGCACTGTGACTCTGTATACATGCTCTTTAGCTGCACTGTGACTCTGTATACACTCGCTTTACCTGCGCCTTGACCCTATATAAATACTCTCTTTACCAGCAGTATGACTCTGTATACACTCTCTTGAGCAGCACTGTGACTCTGTATACACTCTCTTTACCTCCACTGTGACTCTGTATACACTCTCTTGAGCAGCACTGTGACTCTGTATACACTCTCTTTACCTCCACTGTGACTCTGTATACACTCTCTTGAGCAGCACTGTGACTCTGCATACACTCTCTTTACCTCCACTGTGACTGTTTACCCTCGCTTGACCTGCACTGTGACTCTGTATACATGCTCTTTAGCTGCACTGTGACTCTGTATACACTCGCTTTACCTGCACCTTGACCCTATATAAATACTCTCTTTACCAGCAGTCTGACTCTGTATATAACTGTTAAAGAAGACGACGCTTCGAGTGATGTAACAAGGAGACTTTATTGAAAGCATGTAAACACCATCAACCTCAGGCAAGATAACCGCTAACTACCACTCCCAGAACTACAATGTACATTTTATCCGATATCAGATGGCAACCATCGCCATGTGACATCAGCAAAGACATTACAACATATCTCCTTATTTATACAGATTTTAAAGAAAGAAATAAGGCAAAATAAATGCACAAGAAATAAATACAAGATCATGCTAATGTACATGAGATCATCACAACTCAAGGAACGTTACACACCCTACAGCATTGTGTACATCATAAATAAAGGTGTTAAGTAACGACATAATCCTTCAAATATTTGGGCATCCTTCTATTACGCACAGGAAAATCCTTGTTACTGTGCAGACCGGTTATCAACCTTTCTTATTACGACAAACCTTTCCACTCACCTCAGCTTTCACATCATGTCACTTGACCAACTTCCTTTCATTCTACCACTTGTCACCCATCAACACTTTTGCCCCTTTCACATCATTAACCACCTTTAGGACAGGACCATCTGAAAGAACCCTTTTATGGTTCTCCCTTAGAGTTTTGACCCACTGTCCCTCCTTAAGAACTCTTGATTTAGATATCCTTTCATTGTGCCTGTGCACATAACGATCTTCTTATTTAAAACTTTCTTCTCCAACTGCTCCAAATCCAATTTCTCCCTTGCTGTTCTTTGCATCCACGCCGAGACAGCTGTGGTCCAAGCTACTCTCCTTTTTAAGAGAAAATGGACTTTCACCAGTGACCGAATGTGGAGTATTTCTGTAGTTCCATAACATATTTTTTATCTCTCTTTTCCAATCCAACCCAGTACACAATGCCAACTGTACATACTCCACAAGGACACAATTATACCTTTCAATTAATCAATTTTCCCTGGGATGATACACAGCAGTGCGATGTTGCTCAATCCCCTCCATTTTAAAAAATTCCCCAGATGTAAATTGTGGGCCATTATCTGACACCAAAATTCTCTGCCATCCTTCTCTCCTGAAAATCTCTTCACAAAATGAAATAACATGACAGCCTTTGACCTCCATCATGAAAGCTACCTCTGGCCATTTTGAAAAATAATCAATTAATACAAAGGCATATCTGCTTTCCTGTCCAAGACAATCAAAAGGCCCACAAATATCAATTTACAGTTTTTCCCTCGCGCGCTTGGGAAATGTATATGAAACGATAGGAGATACCATAACAATATGAGACTTGTCACTACACGTACAAGGTACACAATTTCTCACACATCTGTTGATATCCCCATCCATTCCTGGCCAACAAAAGTCAACACGTGCCTTACGTTTCATTGCAGAAATTCCACCGTGACCCACATGTAAAAGTTCTAACAATTGATATCGTAAGCCGCCAGGAACCGTCAGGAACCACTAACCTGCCATTTCTTCTCACAATCCCCTTCAACACAGATAGCTCACTCCCTACAGTAGCATATTTGCTAATATTCACTTTTCCTTTTCCACTTATTCCAGTCCCACTTTGAATTAACTCCCCAACTAAACTCAACCATTGATTTTCCAACAACTTCTGTTTCCACTCATTCTCCCAAATGACTCCTTTACATGTTTCATCAACATCCACCACAGCCCACTCTTCATCATCCAACTCCTCCATACCATCCAGAAGCAGTTGTGATAAACAGTCTGCACTTAAATTCTTACTTTTAGGCACATAGCACATGTTGAATGTACATTCTTGCAGCCTGTATAACTACTTGGCTATGCGAGGTGTGGCCCTACCAGCACCTTTAGTGGTAAACAAGTCTAGCAACAGTTTGTGGTCAGTCCGTAATTCAAATTGGTTTCCCCAAACATATGTGCGAAAATGAAGTGCACCCCACCAAAACGCCAGAGCTTCATTCTCAATGGTGGAATACGTGGGCTCTGCACCTTTCAGAATGTGAGACGCAAATGCTAGGGCCCTTTCATGCCCATTGCACTCCTGCATGAAACATAACCCAAACCATATGCACTAGCATCGGTAACAATTATTGTTTAATCATGGGGATCAAACGGTTCTAATATCAAAGCTTCAATGATGGATTTTTTGATGTTTACAAATGCAACCTGACATGTCTCTCTCCACATGAACTGCACACCCTTTTTCAACAACTCTCGTAGCACATACGCTTTCTCAGCAAACTTCATGCCAAATTTAGCATAAAATTCAGCTAGACCAAGAAATGATCTCAATTTTTCCTTGTTTTGTGGAGAAGGCACATTTTCAATCGCTTCCACCAGCTTCAATTTTGGTTTGATTCCCTGACATGTCAAGGAATGCCCAGGTATTCAACCTCATTCACTTAAAACTTGCACTATTCCAAAGCAATTCTCAAACCAGCTCTCGCCAGTCTTGGCAAAACAACCTTTATTCTCATATCATGATCTTCTTTGTTTTTTGGCCCCACACCAATATGTCATCTTGAAAACCTAATATCTTAGATAACATTTTCAGTGTACAATGAATGACTCTCTGGAAAACTGATGACTCCAAGCCAAAAGGCATTCGTACAAATTGGTAAGCCCCTCCAGGAGTAATGAATGATGTTAGATGTTTAGACTCTGCATGCAGCAATATCTGATGATATGCACTGGAGAGGCCTAATGTTGAAAAATATTTTGCTCCTCTTACATTCATTAACATTTAATGTATGAGAGGCAGAGGATGCCAATCAACCCATATGCAGCTATTTAGGTCCCTTAAGTCCACACACATGGGCAGTTTGCCATTAGCCTTCCTCACCAGAACAATGGGACTAAGCCATTTTGATGCCTCAGTGGGCTTAATGACACCAGCTTTACATAAACGTTCTAGTTCGCCTTTGAGTTGACCACATAGCGCTAAGGGAACATTGTGCACTTTGTGAACCTTAGGTACAGATCCTTGCTTTAAAACATTTCGGTGTTCACATTTTTTAAACATCCCAGTTCTTCACTGAATAAACCAGGAAACTGCCTACTCCACTATCCCTCCTCTTTATGAGTCATCAACAACACCTGGTCAGGATGATTGGGATCCAATGCAATATCCAGTGATTTCTGTTCTCTCCATCATAGAAGTGTTTAGCCTTTTTCAACAATGTACACCTTACAACTGCAGCATCTACCCTTGTATCTCAATTCAGTACTAAAGTACCCTAAAATTGGGAATTTGATTCCACAATACCCCTCTGGATCAACCTTTGTAGGAATCAATGCAGGTGCCCCAATGTCTTTCCACACAATTTTGTCAATCAGAGTGTTTGGAAAACACGAATCATCCCACATGTGTATCTGAATTCCAGTCAAAACTACCACACACTTGGGTGGTTTATATGGTCATATTCCAGAATTACCACCCTCAATGATATCCTCCACTTTACTGACCCCCCAACACTTCAACCTCCTCATAAGTACCCAAACTTGAATATACATTCCGGGTACCTCGATTTTCCACTAGACTCACATTTGGTTTCCTGTGAATCATTCCATCTTTACACATTCTTGAAAAATGACCAAATCTTTTGCATTTGAAACATCAGGACCTAAAGGCTGGACAAACATTTGACTCGGCCAGATGCCTAAAACGTCCACATCAGAAACATTGTTTACTACCTGATCCTTTACGCTCATCATTAACCTCCCTTTCCTTGAGCAACAAACTTTTGGAATTTTTCCTAGAACAACGTTCTGCATTAACAGCTTTCTCACTACATTCAATTTCGCTTTTACTCACATCTTGACTCGATTCTTTAACATAATGAGATGTGTTCTCAATTCTACGTATAATTAATACAGCCTTTTCAAGCGATGGGTCTTTCAAACCCAAAAGCTTTTCTTGAATGTTGGTGTTGCAAGTCTAATTTATCATTTGGTCTCTAATTATCTCTTCATGTAAATCTTTACATTTACACAACACAGCTAATGTTCTTAACACAGACACAAATTGTTTTATGGATTCTCCTTGAAATTGTGTCGAGAAAAGAACTTACCCATTAAAGAAATGGGTTAACCCAAAAGGTACTGGACCTGGGTATTGATTAATGTTGAAAATAATTGCTGTGTTATTCGATAACAACGTCTTTAGGTTGGATACATAGTCCTACACCGCTGTTTACCATCGTGAGTGACGGCTTAGATAAGCGATCGTACTAACACGAGTCGGATGGCTTGTCAGACGCTGGTAAACTTAGATTCGGACTTTGAACGTTGCATACGGTAAGCGTCCTCTTGATGTAGACGCCCTGCTTTCCTAGTTAGAATCTTTAAACATGGCCATATGGTGATTATATCGGCTGTTATATTATTGCAGCCTCATGTTGGGCACCTACGCTTCGTGTGGCTATAAATTGAAATAGACGCTGTTTAACTTAGATTCGGGCTGTGGATTTAACATACAGTAAGGGTCCTCTTTGATGTGGGTGCCTCATTTTCCCATTTAGAATTTTTATACATGGCCATATTGGGATTATATTTGCTGCTATATCATTACAGCCTCCTGATAATTAAAAAACTGTCGTGATGGGCACCTACGCTCCTTGTGGGTATTAAATTGAAAAAGGAAGATCATTTAAGGAAGAAGAATTTCATTATAAATTAGGTAATGGGGTTCAAATGATATTTCGTTTTCTGAATTGGAACAGCTTAGTGTTGGGGACTCTCATATTGGCTGTTTTATCTTTAACAGCGTGATGACTTTCCCGTAAAATGTACTCCACAGAGGCCCCATACTAACCCAGGACTGTGGTGTTGAATTATCATATGGTGAGCCCTTAATATATACAGGCGCTTTCTTCATTACCTTTGACACGGCCGGTTAGGTATTGCATCTGCTGTTTATTATTACAGCTTCCTGGTGACACGACATGGAACACTAAGGTGCACATTTACCAATGATATGAGAATTCTAGGCCATTGAGGAGGTAACTTTTGCTCATTCAATCTTGGTTGGCATGAGCTTATGGCCTAGGGGTATAGAGTCTTATATAGGCTCCTTATTGTTTTTACAGAACTCTGGTTTAACCACCACACCAGCACTTATAGCAGGAAGCTTTTAGGAATGAATTGATCAATGCAATTGATGTGGGAATTATAACCATGTTGTTCCCGAGAAGGGTAAGCAATTTAACTCTTGGGCATATATCTTTGATTCATATACTCGGCAATAGCTCCAATTGACGGTCATCTATCTTCCTTACAGGGTCATCATATAGATCCCTGCTTTGCCCCGTTACAGTATGTCCTGAAGAAGACTCGCATGGCCCAGGCATAATTAACCCTATGGCCGCAAGACGAGTTGAAACATCGACAATATATTGAAACCTGGACCACTACTAATATCTCTCCCCACGATTATGTGCAGATATTAATGACATATAATTCTGTTTGAAGTCAATAATAGAGAAAGTGTGGATTAATTAATTTAAGTGGCTAGGTTGTGCAGATCCAGCATTTATAGGCCTGATACTGTTCGTTAACATTTAAAATTATTGGAATTGTATTTCACCTTTTTTTGATTTTCATTTTCCTTCTTCTTTAATCACTTTCACATTTCTTGACACCCTTTGCTATGCTGCACGTTTTATACGGGGCAATGTATATACTTCTGTGTTGATTTGCAAATTGAAGCTTTGAATTTCATATTCTTGGTTGAAATTGATACAATAGATTAAAATATTGTACCTGTGTTTGGAAATGGATGCTATTTCCTTATTCATGTGTTTTTCATTGATGGAGTGGAGCTGATCAATAGGTACATGCTCCTAATTTGAGAATCTTGATTGTTCAATTTGTTTGCAAATATAGAGGTCTCGGAGAAAAGAACTTATGTCTTTCAACTATTATGAGAGCCTAAATTGCTAAAGAGTACACGTCTTCTTCACATTTTTCCCCTTCCTCATTCTCCTCTTCTAGAACTTCTTCTGGTACTGGTAAAGTCTTCAAAATCCTCCCCCAACCCTAGATTGTGTCTTAATATGGCAAATGTTCTTTTTGGAACATAAACATTGCCCCCAATAGCTTCCCATACAATGCTGGGTATCCCTGGGTTCTGTAAAAACAGTGAAGGAGGTGCAATAATATGCAATGCCATTGTAATAGTCAAAGTCAAAAACTTCCCTTGTATAAAACAATAAAAGTAGACACCGTATTTTGCGTGGAAGCAAAAATCACCCAAAGAAAAAATAATAAAAGTAGTCACTGCAGTCTAGAATTAAGCCAAACAACATATAAGAGCAAAAAGGAAATATTAAAATAAAGAAAGTGATCACCGTTGTCACCTCCTACTTTTCCACAAATGCTGAGTTGCGGTCTAGACTGTGGATAGCACTCACCACCAATCAACTTCTCTGAAGAATACACCCATCCACCAATGAGAAAACATGCAGAAGAGCATGTGACTCACACTTAAGACTTTACCAGCGCAGGGAAAAGACGCTCAAACCAACGCCAGAGAACTCCTCCTTCTTTTTCCCCCCTTGCGATCACCTTAATGCAGCACAAGCACAGAGACAGGCGCACCTTCCAGTCTCGTGTCCCAGAAGACTATCAAGGCTGTACGCTTGCGGTTCCCCATATAATTTGTGGGAGGTCAAACAAACCTGGAACACATTGTGAGGCCAAATACTCCTCATGCAATAGGCTCCTTATGCCCGATTCTGTGTTCCCAAACTATGAATGGAGCAGTAGTAGCTCACAAATTAATAACCACACCTCAGGGTACAGCAATTTGAAGGTGCAAAATTACTGCACTAAATTTGTACCTAAGGTACAATTAGGGCCTACGTGCACAAAAGTGTAGTACCATTCCAGCTCCTCATAGGGGAGGCCCGAGGTCATGATTATTTTTAAAAAGGAGATCTGGCCATTGCAGGAGTAAGCTTGGGGAATTACTTCCAAATTGATCTTTGACATAGATTGAAAATGTTAACAGATTTCTATTTGAATAAATATGAAATGTTGGTAAACTGAGCGTCCGCTAGAAAGAGTTCATTTCAGTCGAAATTCTGAGAAACTTTGCTGGGGGACTTCCTTCCCCCTGGCAGGTCAGCACATGGGGACTTTCCCGCGCTCTTGTAAATATTCAATAAAAAGTAAAATAAGGAAACACTTCCTCAAAACGGGTGTAATAAAGCAACAACAACAGAAGACCCACCAGTAATCATTTACAGAGTTCTGATGGGAAATGGTTTAGGCATCAGAGTAGCCCTAGTGCAGTATTGTGACTCCAAGCAGCAGAGGTATTTACTTTACTGCACATGGCGAGAGTGGGCAGAGCAGCGTTTTATGGTTTTACAAATGTCGAGCTTATGTGCTACCTGGTAATGGACCTGGGGCAGGGAACCCAAACCAGCCCTGGTGGGTAGAAAAAAAATGTCAAACAAGGCCTGCTCCCTACCTCCCATCTCTATGTCTTCCCATCTATCCCTCCTCTTCTCTCTCTCCCTGTTTGTTCTCACCCCACTCTCTCTTGCTCTCTTACCTGAAGCCCCTGCTGTGTTTGCTGCAATTAACATTGTGCACTGGAGAGAGTGACAGTGCCACCAGCAGCCACAATGAACCTTCAAAAACCGACCTCCAATTGCTTCAGCCTCCTGGGAAAATGCCCGATGGGATCAATGGCCGCCAGTCCAGCCATGAACAGGGGAGCGAAAAATTAAAATACACTATAATTCTCTTCTTATAGGATATAAAAATAAAATATTTAAACACAAACTTTTAAAGGACCAAAGCACGAACAAGGACAACTTTGCAGTAACTATTTTAAATTGAAAATTAACTATTTGAATGATATATGTTCAGCATGAAGAATTTTTTGAGTAAAGTACAATACAAAATTAAGCATTTACTAGAAAAAAAGTAACAGCCCAGGCTTAGCATTCTTTATTGATAGAAATGAAGATAAATATAAGAAGTCAGTTTGTGGAAAGTCCAGCTAACCAGCTACAAATAGTTTCTGCTAACTACTGTATCTGTCATATATATTTTTTGAATGTAGAATTAACCATAATTGGTTTTAATTGAAACTTTTCTTCAACAATTAAAAACTCCCTTGGATCCTCTTTCTTCGGGTCACATAAATTATGAAGGATAAATACCTCGGTAAATCCAGTAGAAATCATTTTTAAACAGTCAAATTAAATTTCCATTTGCAAAATGAGTGAAAGTGGCAATAAGTTGGGTAAAAAAGCATAGACTACCTCGAAAGGTGGCGGAGTTTGCTAACCTACAAGTGGCCAAGACCACTAGGCATGAATGTACATTTGTTCCTGTGAGGAGAACTTTCAAGAGAGCATTGGAGTTCTTCGGAGTATGGTCAAGATGCAGGATCCCAGAAATAACGGAACAGTTCAAGATAATAGACAGGCATAAAGGGAAGATGGCACAGTAGGGGTATGAATAGATTCTTGTTACGGGATTGAAAGCTAGTAGAGTTGAGACTGATGACAGTTGTTGCTATTTTTAGAACAGAAGGTGTGAGTGTGAGAGCAATAGACATTTTCACTGTGATCATTAGAAACCGGGGTACTAGTTCAATCAATCAACCAATCAGGGATTTCTGAAGTGCACTACTCACCCGTGAGGGTCTCAAGGTGCTGGGGGGGAACGTGCGGCCCCAAATCAGCCTAAAAGCCAAGCCTTGAGGCTCTTCCTGATGGTGTGAAGAGTTGGGGAACGTCTTATGTTGAGCGGGAGCTCATTCCAGGTCTTTGCTGCGATGTAGGAGTAGACTCTTCTCCCGCTCTGGCTCTGCGGAAGCGTGGGGTTTTGGCAATGCCGTGGTCAGCGTAGCGGAGGTCTCTCTTGGGTACGTGGAAGGAGACTCTTTCGTTCAGGTATTTTTGTCCGGTGTTGTGGAGGGATTTCTAGGTGTGAGTGAGTAGCTTGAAGGTTACTCTTTTCTCAAGAAGGAAGCCAGTGGAGATCTCGTAGGTGCTGGGTGATGTGTTCATGTCGTGGATGCCACGGACGAGTCTGGCAGCGGTGTTCTGGATGGTCTGGAGTTTATGGAGCAGTGATCTGTTGAGTCTGGTGTAGAGGGTGTTTCCGTAGTCCTGTCTTCTTGTAATGAGTGCATGAGTGACAGTCTCTCTGGATTAGGGGGGGATCCACTTGAAGGTCTTGCAAAGGATGCAGAGGATGTTGAAGCACATAGAGGAGACAGCATTGATCTGTCGGGTCATGGTGAGGGAGGAATTGAGTATGATGGTGAGGTTCCCGGCATGGTTCGTGGGAGTGGGGAGGTTGCCAAGGGCAGTGGGCTACCAGATGTTGTCCTGAGGGGGTGGGTCCGAGGATGAGGACTTCTGTCTCCTCCGAGTTGAGCTTCAGACAGCTGCTGCTCATCCAGGATGCAACGTCTTTCATTCATGGTTCATAGTTGAGGTATTCTACAGTGAAGCTTAACCCCATTTGTGTGGTTTCCAAAGATCTAACATACTAGGAAGATTAAAATATTTAGGTGGCGGCATGTTCGTAAAATCGATTCAAGCATCCCAGCAATGGCTTCTAGCTTAGAACCATGATTCCAAGCTAGAAGCCATTGCTGGGATGCCTCCAATTGGAAATGCCATCGCCTAACTTCGAAAAGTGAGATGAGAGCGAACAGAAGAATGATAAGAAAGACGCGCTAACTAACTGAAAAGCACATCACGAGGACGAGAGCCCATGCACAAAGTTTTCAAAGATCATTAAAAGTTCCCGTGAGTCAATTAGCGTGAAGAAAAATTCCTCACATTTATTAGTGAACTCGGCTTCCAGAGTCGATAACTGAAACAATAAATAGGCAGAGAAGCTCGTGGTCAAACAACTCTGGCTGGAAGAAAAGATAGAGACAACTGAGCTGACAGAATTCACACTGCTTTCCAGAAACCAGCAGTGCTGCCAAAAATCAAGATCCCTCATGAGAGTCCGTATATTCAATATTAGAAAATCGAAACGCGTTGGCTTTATCATGACATATGATACGAACATGGAGGAATTATGAATTTATTTTTTGTCTTTATATAGAGGAAGAGTCCCATGTATTTGACAGCAATGTTTTCCCTGTATTCTTTCTTAATTGAAGGTTGATGCACATAACATCTTTAGAATGTCTATGAAATAATATTTAGATGTGAAATAATGCTTAGACTTTGATGCTAAAGGTAACACAAGACCATTAAGCTAATAGGATGTTTTGCTTATGATTTTTCTCACTCATGTTTGTCCAGATTGTGTATTCAAAACACAATGTCGTTGTTTAATGTTTTATGAACCACATGTACATAAGCACTTTCTGTATATAGACTTTATTGTCTCCTTCTGTTTTTAGTATACAACAAAGATTTTAAAAAAAGTGGAAGAAAAGGTATAAATAAAGTACCAGATCAAATGAAAATGAATAGTTTGGTCTAGCGTTAATTTAAAGACGCCAAAATAAAACAGGTCCTGGCCTTCCCCATTGCTACACGACTTTCTAAAAGTGGCATTATCAAAAAAATTTTTTTTAATCAAACTTCATCATAAGATAGGATTTTTCATTACAATTCCAAAGACACCAAACATGATCTGGTTGCCCGTTCCCATTTGGAATTTGCTGCATATTAAATTAATTAAGTTAACTCACATATTACCCTATTTGAGAGGTATGCTTTGCAGTAGAAAAAAAGAATGTAAGAATTTTTCACTACCAGGACATGTAAAATTAAAAAGTACATGTCCAACTTTTTAAGTCCCTTTCACCCTACCCTCTGGGCTGTCCAAGGCCTACCCTAGGGATGACTTGCATGTATTAAAAACAAAGGTTTTGGCCTGGCAAAAGGTTTATTTTTCCCAGGACAAAATGGCAGTGTAAAACTACATCCACAGGCTACAATAGCAGACCTGAGACATGTTCAAAGTGCTTCTTAAGAGGAGCCAGCTAAGTTTTGAAACTTCCAACATATCACCCTTTTACAGAACCCTGTAAAGGTCCTAGAAAAACATTTAAAAGTCGGCTCACCAAACACCTTGTCAACTGCCAGCTCCATGAGACTCTGCAGTTTAAATTCAGCCTTATTCGCAGTAAACAGCCAGCTCTTTTTGAAGCCATCTGCATGATCGTGGACAAAGGGGAAGCTGCAGCCCTCATTGTTCTGGACGTCTCTGCAGCATATGACATGTAATCACACCCCATCTGCATCAAATGATGTCATGAGATTACCATCCAAGGACTTACCCTCTGCTGGATCTGCTCAGTTATTACAGAAAAAACACAGACAGTCAGGCTGTCTCCATTACACTCCAGTACCCGTAACCTCAGTTGCGGTGTACCCCAAGGTTCATCATTCAGCTCCACCATCTTGAATGCGTACATGGACCCTCTAGACAATGACAATCAGCTCATAATATCCCTCTCGGACATGATCCTCCAACAGGAAAAACAAGTTCAACGTATTCATGTCTGAAGTAGCCACCTAGACGAAGTTTAACTGCCTCAAACTTAACACTGACATGACTGAAATAGTGATCTTTGGTAAGAACACCTTCCAATGGGATTCCACCTAGTGACCAGCCAACCTCGGACCCATTGGACCTATTCCCACCCCCAGCCCTCTTGCCAGAAACCTCTGGATCATCATTGATAACAAGCTTGGCACGTCCACCTAGGCCAGTGCCATTGCCTCATCTTGCTTCATCACCCTGACTATGCTGAGGATGATCTTCAAATGGCTCCAAAAACACCAGAAGAATTGCCACCCATACCATCATCATAAGCAGGCTGGATAATGGAAAAACCGTCTATGATGGATTCGCCAAACATCTCACCAGATGATTGGAAACCATCCAGAATGCAGTGGCCAGACTCATCTTCGACCTCCTGGCAGGACAAATATCATTCCCCTCCTGAGAGAGCCCCACTGGCTCCTCATGCAGAAGCACGCGCAATCCAAGCTCCTCACCCACACTTTCAAAGCACTACACAATGCGGGCCCAGTTTACCTGAACAGCTGCTTCTCCTTCCGCCAACCATTCAGGCACATCTGATCAGCCAGACTCCTACTTGCACACATCCTTCACATCTTTCATTGCTCCTAAAGCCTGGAATGACCTCCTCCTAGGTTCTTGAATTCAGCATGGAGCTGAAAACCTGGCTCTTTGACCAGCTCTGCCCTTCCACAAGACCAGGCTCCCACTCCTGCTCAGTGCCAGGGTATCTGCATGAGGGATTGTGTGCTTTACAAAAAATACACCATATATATAATATAATATATGGCAGGCACTGGTCCTGTGAATTTTACGGTTTGAATTCTTCGATTAAATCGGCACTGCTTTACCCATCTACGTGTTGTGGAGTCCGTAACTTGTCTCTGAAGTTGGGAGGTCCGAGCCTGTGGTTCTGCTGAATGAAGAGGGCGGACAGTACTGTTTCTACTTACATTATATATAAATATAAATATATATATATATATATATATATATATATATATATATATATATATATATATATATATATATATATATATATATATATATATATATATATATATATATATATATATATATATATATATATATATTACCTACTGGCGGTCGCCAGTAGGTATATATAGTTAGGATTTTTTCTCTATGGGATTTTTGAAAATTCTATGTCTAATACCTTTGGCGTTTGTGGACGGAATTGGCTGAAATTTTCAGGAAAATGGAACATTTTGTTTCTGAGCAGCCCCTGACAATTTGGGGGGGTTTCATCAAGGGGGGGCCGAGAAAAAAGGGGGGTCCCAAAACGCTTTTTTCCCATGTTAATTTCCATAGGGCGGTTGGCCTCACTTTTAGCTCGAACGGCTGAATGGATTTGCACGAAACTTGGCAAAATTGTAGGGACTGTTAGCCCGATGTGCCTTTGCTAGGTCTCAATATATGTGCTCCAGTGGATTTTGAGTAATTTAGGTTCAAAACAAGATATATATCTGGGCGGAGCCTAACCACACATCTGATCTGATTGGCTGTCAGCACTTCATCCAAGAAGTGTTGGCAGCCATCTTGGGACCAATATACATGATAGCACCTCATTAAAAAGCATTGTAGTTAATAGAGGGTTTTAGGACTTTAGTTACATTATAAATCATTTGTTGATGGTACCATACTAGTTTTAGGAATTGTGGTGGGTTCTAAGGTGATTTTACCATGTGAAAAAACCTTCTGCTGTGATATCATGAATATTGTTTGAAAGAAAACTAATATCTCATGATTTTCCCACAGTGGTTTGGAAGGGGATCTATAAGCTAAACTGAAAGCATATTTTCAGTAAATTCACATTATCTTTCTCAGTCATGTGAAAATGAAGTCTGACATTCTCAGTAAAACATGTACATCCAACAAGGACAGAGACTGTCAGTTGATTCCTTTGTGTTCTACTGCAGCCTCCTAGAGTGTTCTAAAGAACAACTAGAGAGCTAACAGTCCTACTTATTACAAAGGTATGGCACACCTGAAGCCATCTTGATTGGAATAAAGTGGTAACTCTTAAAACATTTAATTTAAAAAGAAACAACATGAGGGGGTATATTTTGCCATAGAAAGTATGATTAGTGCTGCAGAATGAAAAATTAGTGCACATTTTGAGTGACTTCTCAAATCCTTTTCTATTTCATTAAAACATTCTGACATGCAGTCTCCCAAAATGGCCACCAGAGACAAAAGAGCCCAAATGTAGCCCAAATATCACCCAGATGTAGCCCAAGTATAGCCCAATGACAGAATGTCCCAGAGTGTTCTAAAGAACAACTAGAGCGCTAACAGTCCTACTTATTACAAAGGTATGGCACACCTGAAGCCATCTTGATTGGAATAAAGTGGTAACTCTTAAAACATTTAATTTAAAAAGAAACAACATGAGGGGGTATATTTTGCCATAGAAAGTATGATTAGTGCTGCAGAATGAAAAATTAGGGCACATTTTGAGTGACTTCTCAAATCCTTTTCTATTTCATTAAAACATTCTGACATGCAGTCTCCCAAAATGGCCACCAGAGACAAAAGAGCCCAAATGTAGCCCAAATATCACCCAGATGTAGCCCAAGTATAGCCCAATGACAGAATGTCCCAGAGTGTTCTAAAGAACAACTAGAGCGCTAACAGTCCTACTTATTACAAAGGTATAGCACACCTGGAGCCATCGTGATGGGAATAAAGTGGTAACTCTTAAGACATTTAATTTAAAAAGGAACAAAATGAGGGGGTATATTATGCAATAGAAGGTATTATTAGTACTGCAGAAAGAAAAATTAGGGCACATTTTGAGTGACTTTTCAAATCCTCTTCTATTTCATTAAAAAATTCTGACATGCAGTCTCCCAAAATGGCCACCAAAGACAAAAGAGCCCAAATGTAGCCCAAATATCACCCAGATGTAGCCCAAGTATAGCCCAATGACAGAATGTCCCAGAGTGTTCTAAAGAACAACTAGAGCGCTAACAGTCCTACTTATTACAAAGGTATGGCACACCTGAAGCCATCTTGATTGGAATAAAGTGGTAACTCTTAAAACATTTAATTTAAAAAGGAACAAAATGAGGGGGTATATTTTGCCATATGAATTATGATTAGTGCTGCAGAAAGAAAAATTAGGGCACATTTTGAGTGACTTCTCAAACCCTCTTTAATTTCATTAAAAAATTCTGACATAGTCTCCCAAGATGGCCACCAGAGACAAAAGAGCCTAAATGTAGCCCAAATATCACCCAGATGTACCCCAAGTATAGCCCAATGACAGAATGTCCCAGAGTGTTCTAAAGAACAACTAGAGCGCTAACAGTCTTACTTATGACAAAAGTATGGCACACCAGAAGCCATCTTGATTGGAATGAAGTGGTAAGTCTGAAAACACTCAATTTCAAAAGGAACAACATGAGGGGGTTAATTTTGCCATAGAAAGTATGATTAGTGCTTCAGAAAGAAAAATTAGGGATCATTTTGAGTGACTTCTCAAATCCTCTTCTATTTCATTAAAAAAATTCTGACATGCAGACTGAAACATGCACTTTGAATACCAGCAGCAGACGTCCCTGGTGAGCAGTGGCTTTACTACAGTGATCTAATGTGCAACTAGAGTGCTAACATTCAGAATTTATGGCAAATGTGTGACACATCTGAATGCCTTCTTGATGGAGCCAAAGTAAACAAGCATTGAAAATGCAATAGATCTCGCCCTCGTTTAAGTTAAAGCCATTCTGTTTGCAATGAGGTGGCTTTTTAGCTTTGCTTTTATTAGTGTTTTTTCAACTTTCATGTAAATAACGCACCGTTTTCACCAAATCGACTTTGCCCAAGCACACCCTTCCCTTCGGCCAACAAATCCCAAAAATTCGGCACACCTGCCGATCCACTCTCCCTACAGCTCACCCAAGCCCCGTCCCTCTAGCGCAACTGGAACACCCCAAATTCACCTTCTCCATGCGCACCAAAAACTCCCATTGAATAACATGGCAATTCGCTACTCCGCACAAAAATTGCTCTTTAAAGCACTTCCACTGCTCCGATCCGCTTCAAACTTGGCTAGACACTAGTTCCAGCGATACCCTAACATCTCACCAAAAATCAGCCCAATCCATCCACTGGAACGGGGACGAATTTCAACCTGAATACGCGCCCACCCGCAAACACACAAAAAAGCCATAAAACGGCCAAATCTCGACCAAAAACCGCCAAAATCCCTCAAAACCTTGCCAACACCAATACGCACGAAACTGAACCGCCCCCTCAGCCCTAGGCTCCGGGAACCCTACTTAATTGACCCAAAAGCCCTAAAAAAGCAACATAATACACACGAAAACGCCCTAACAACCCTAAAATGCATATAAGTATATGTATGCATGCATTTATGTTTGTATTTATATAGATATACAGATGATATATGTTTATATATGTATGTATATATATATATTCACTGAAAAAACCATAGGCTATAGACCATATATAGTTAGGAATTAGCATTTACAAAACCTTGAAAATTCACTGAAAAAACCATAGGTTATAGACCATATATAGTTAGGAATTAGCATTTACAAAACCTTGAAAATTCACTGAAAAAACCATAGGTTATAGACCATATATAGTTAGGAATTCGCATTTACAAAACCTTATTTTACTCACACAAAACCATTGAAATTCCATATATAGTTAGTTGCACTAACTATATATCGCGCACCCGCAATCCACTGCTGATGATGTCACATATTACATCATTCATGACATGGTCAGTGACATCACTGATGACATCACTGATGACATCTCAAATGACATCACTGATGACATCACTGATGACAACATCCAGTGACTGTATGTTTCTGTAAAGTTAAAATATGTCTTACATATTGAAGAATGAGTGGATGTATAAGTGTCTGGATGAAGGATTTAGTAGGTGCATGACTGACTGTATGAGTGAGTGATTAAATGTGTCTCACTGAGTGCATGGGTTAGTGACTAAACTGTCTTAATTTGTGCATCATTATGTCTGTTGTTCTGTAAACTGTTGCATGTGTTGATAAGTAGCTATATGAGTAACTATATGGGTTATTGATTGGTTGCCCAAGTATTTGTATGGGAGACTGAGTGTGTGTGTGGGTGGCTGGGAGGTGTATGACTCTGTGCATAGATGTGTGAGCAGTTGATTCACTAGATGTATGGTTTCAAAAGTGCATGTGGAAACAGCTGTATGGGCGGTTGACTGTGTGCATGAGTGTATTGGTGAGTGAATGGATATCTCAGTGCTACATGTCAAAGTAAGTACATATGTAAAACACAGTACATGTGAGAGTTGACATATATAAATAACTGTGCATAAGAGCCAGTGAATGTGTGAGTGGCTGTATGGATCATTGTGAACTTGTATCAGGGATTGTATAAGAGAGTAAATATGTGTTAGTATATGTTTGAATAAGTTAAGTTTGTATAACTGTATAGTTGAGGAAATGGAGGTGTGATTGATTCTTTGCATGACTGACTAGGTGTGTGAGTAACTCCATGGATGAGTGACAGTCTGTGAGTGTCTGTTTACACTGATTGTATCTAAGGTTATATTAGAGTCTGAAGAGGTTCATCGTATTATCACATGAATGATATCATCAGTGATGTGATCAGTAATGTCAAATGAGATGTCATCAGTGATGTCATCAGTGATGTCATTTGAGATGTCATCAGTGATGTCATTTGAGATGTCATCAGTGATGTCATCAGTGATGTCACTGACCATGTCATGAATGATGTAATATGTGACATCATCAGCAGTGGATTGCGGGTGCGCGATATATAGTTAGTGCAACTAACTATATATGGAATTTCAATGGTTTTGTGTGAGTAAAATAAGGTTTTGTAAATGCGAATTCCTAACTATATATGGTCTATAACCTATGGTTTTTTCAGTGAATATATATATATATATATTTTAGTTATATATAGAAGTAGGGATTCTTGTTATTTTTATATATATATATGTATATGTATATATATATATATATATATATATATTACCTACTGGCGGTCGCCAGTAGGTATATATAGTTAGGATTTTTTCTCTATGGGATTTTTGAAAATTCTATGTCTAATACCTTTGGCGTTTGTGGACGGAATTGGCTGAAATTTTCAGGAAAATGGAACATTTTGTTTCTGAGCAGCCCCTGACAATTTGGGGGGGTTTCATCAAGGGGGGGCCGAGAAAAAAGGGGGGTCCCAAAACGCTTTTTTCCCATGTTAATTTCCATAGGGCGGTTGGCCTCACTTTTAGCTCGAACGGCTGAATGGATTTGCACGAAACTTGGCAAAATTGTAGGGACTGTTAGCCCGATGTGCCTTTGCTAGGTCTCAATATATGTGCTCCAGTGGATTTTGAGTAATTTAGGTTCAAAACAAGATATATATCTGGGCGGAGCCTAACCACACATCTGATCTGATTGGCTGTCAGCACTTCATCCAAGAAGTGTTGGCAGCCATCTTGGGACCAATATACATGATAGCACCTCATTAAAAAGCATTGTAGTTAATAGAGGGTTTTAGGACTTTAGTTACATTATAAATCATTTGTTGATGGTACCATACTCGTTTTAGGAATTGTGGTGGGTTCTAAGGTGATTTTGCCATGTGAAAAAACCTTCTGCTGTGATATCATGAATATTGTTTGAAAGAAAACTAATATCTCATGATTTTCCCACAGTGGTTTGGAAGGGGATCTATAAGCTAAACTGAAAGCATATTTTCTGTAAATTCACATTATCTTTCTCAGTCATGTGAAAATGAAGTCTGACATTCTCAGTAAAACATGTACATCCAACAAGGACAGAGACTGTCAGTTGATTCCTTTGTGTTCTACTGCAGCCTCCTAGAGTGTTCTAAAGAACAACTAGAGAGCTAACAGTCCTACTTATTACAAAGGTATGGCACACCTGAAGCCATCTTGATTGGAATAAAGTGGTAACTCTTAAAACATTTAATTTAAAAAGAAACAACATGAGGGGGTATATTTTGCCATAGAAAGTATGATTAGTGCTGCAGAATGAAAAATTAGTGCACATTTTGAGTGACTTCTCAAATCCTTTTCTATTTCATTAAAACATTCTGACATGCAGTCTCCCAAAATGGCCACCAGAGACAAAAGAGCCCAAATGTAGCCCAAATATCACCCAGATGTAGCCCAAGTATAGCCCAATGACAGAATGTCCCAGAGTGTTCTAAAGAACAACTAGAGCGCTAACAGTCCTACTTATTACAAAGGTATGGCACACCTGAAGCCATCTTGATTGGAATAAAGTGGTAACTCTTAAAACATTTAATTTAAAAAGAAACAACATGAGGGGGTATATTTTGCCATAGAAAGTATGATTAGTGCTGCAGAATGAAAAATTAGGGCACATTTTGAGTGACTTCTCAAATCCTTTTCTATTTCATTAAAACATTCTGACATGCAGTCTCCCAAAATGGCCACCAGAGACAAAAGAGCCCAAATGTAGCCCAAATATCACCCAGATGTAGCCCAAGTATAGCCCAATGACAGAATGTCCCAGAGTGTTCTAAAGAACAACTAGAGCGCTAACAGTCCTACTTATTACAAAGGTATAGCACACCTGGAGCCATCGTGATGGGAATAAAGTGGTAACTCTTAAGACATTTAATTTAAAAAGGAACAAAATGAGGGGGTATATTATGCAATAGAAGGTATTATTAGTACTGCAGAAAGAAAAATTAGGGCACATTTTGAGTGACTTTTCAAATCCTCTTCTATTTCATTAAAAAATTCTGACATGCAGTCTCCCAAAATGGCCACCAAAGACAAAAGAGCCCAAATGTAGCCCAAATATCACCCAGATGTAGCCCAAGTATAGCCCAATGACAGAATGTCCCAGAGTGTTCTAAAGAACAACTAGAGCGCTAACAGTCCTACTTATTACAAAGGTATGGCACACCTGAAGCCATCTTGATTGGAATAAAGTGGTAACTCTTAAAACATTTAATTTAAAAAGGAACAAAATGAGGGGGTATATTTTGCCATATGAATTATGATTAGTGCTGCAGAAAGAAAAATTAGGGCACATTTTGAGTGACTTCTCAAACCCTCTTTAATTTCATTAAAAAATTCTGACATAGTCTCCCAAGATGGCCACCAGAGACAAAAGAGCCTAAATGTAGCCCAAATATCACCCAGATGTACCCCAAGTATAGCCCAATGACAGAATGTCCCAGAGTGTTCTAAAGAACAACTAGAGCGCTAACAGTCTTACTTATGACAAAAGTATGGCACACCAGAAGCCATCTTGATTGGAATGAAGTGGTAAGTCTGAAAACACTCAATTTCAAAAGGAACAACATGAGGGGGTTAATTTTGCCATAGAAAGTATGATTAGTGCTTCAGAAAGAAAAATTAGGGATCATTTTGAGTGACTTCTCAAATCCTCTTCTATTTCATTAAAAAAATTCTGACATGCAGACTGAAACATGCACTTTGAATACCAGCAGCAGACGTCCCTGGTGAGCAGTGGCTTTACTACAGTGATCTAATGTGCAACTAGAGTGCTAACATTCAGAATTTATGGCAAATGTGTGACACATCTGAATGCCTTCTTGATGGAGCCAAAGTAAACAAGCATTGAAAATGCAATAGATCTCGCCCTCGTTTAAGTTAAAGCCATTCTGTTTGCAATGAGGTGGCTTTTTAGCTTTGCTTTTATTAGTGTTTTTTCAACTTTCATGTAAATAACGCACCGTTTTCACCAAATTGACTTTGCCCAAGCACACCCTTCCCTTCGGCCAACAAATCCCAAAAATTCGGCACACCTGCCGATCCACTCTCCCTACAGCTCACCCAAGCCCCGTCCCTCTAGCGCAACTGGAACACCCCAAATTCACCAAAAACTCCCATTGAATAACATGGCAATTCGCTACTCCGCACAAAAATTGCTCTTTAAAGCACTTCCACTGCTCCGATCCGCTTCAAAATTGGCTAGACACTAGTTCCAGCGATTCCCTAACATCTCACCAAAAATCAGCCCAATCCATCCACTGGAACGGGGACGAATTTCAACCTGAATACGCGCCCACCCGCAAACACACAAAAAAGCCATAAAACGGCCAAATCTCGACCAAAAACCGCCAAAATCCCTCAAAACCTTGCCAACACCAATACGCACGAAACTGAACCGCCCCCTCAGCCCTAGGCTCCGGGAACCCTACTTAATTGACCCAAAAGCCCTAAAAAAGCAACATAATACACACGAAAACGCCCTAACAACCCTAAAATGCATATAAGTATATGTATGCATGCATTTATGTTTGTATTTATATAGATATACAGATGATATATGTTTATATATGTATGTATATATATATATTCACTGAAAAAACCATAGGCTATAGACCATATATAGTTAGGAATTAGCATTTACAAAACCTTGAAAATTCACTGAAAAAACCATAGGTTATAGACCATATATAGTTAGGAATTAGCATTTACAAAACCTTGAAAATTCACTGAAAAAACCATAGGTTATAGACCATATATAGTTAGGAATTCGCATTTACAAAACCTTATTTTACTCACACAAAACCATTGAAATTCCATATATAGTTAGTTGCACTAACTATATATCGCGCACCCGCAATCCACTGCTGATGATGTCACATATTACATCATTCATGACATGGTCAGTGACATCACTGATGACATCACTGATGACATCTCAAATGACATCACTGATGACATCACTGATGACAACATCCAGTGACTGTATGTTTCTGTAAAGTTAAAATATGTCTTACATATTGAAGAATGAGTGGATGTATAAGTGTCTGGATGAAGGATTTAGTAGGTGCATGACTGACTGTATGAGTGAGTGATTAAATGTGTCTCACTGAGTGCATGGGTTAGTGACTAAACTGTCTTAATTTGTGCATCATTATGTCTGTTGTTCTGTAAACTGTTGCATGTGTTGATAAGTAGCTATATGAGTAACTATATGGGTTATTGATTGGTTGCCCAAGTATTTGTATGGGAGACTGAGTGTGTGTGTGGGTGGCTGGGAGGTGTATGACTCTGTGCATAGATGTGTGAGCAGTTGATTCACTAGATGTATGGTTTCAAAAGTGCATGTGGAAACAGCTGTATGGGCGGTTGACTGTGTGCATGAGTGTATTGGTGAGTGAATGGATATCTCAGTGCTACATGTCAAAGTAAGTACATATGTAAAACACAGTACATGTGAGAGTTGACATATATAAATAACTGTGCATAAGAGCCAGTGAATGTGTGAGTGGCTGTATGGATCATTGTGAACTTGTATCAGGGATTGTATAAGAGAGTAAATATGTGTTAGTATATGTTTGAATAAGTTAAGTTTGTATAACTGTATAGTTGAGGAAATGGAGGTGTGATTGATTCTTTGCATGACTGACTAGGTGTGTGAGTAACTCCATGGATGAGTGACAGTCTGTGAGTGTCTGTTTACACTGATTGTATCTAAGGTTATATTAGAGTCTGAAGAGGTTCATCGTATTATCACATGAATGATATCATCAGTGATGTGATCAGTAATGTCAAATGCGATGTCATCAGTGATGTCATCAGTGATGTCATTTGAGATGTCATCAGTGATGTCATTTGAGATGTCATCAGTGATGTCATCAGTGATGTCACTGACCATGTCATGAATGATGTAATATGTGACATCATCAGCAGTGGATTGCGGGTGCGCGATATATAGTTAGTGCAACTAACTATATATGGAATTTCAATGGTTTTGTGTGAGTAAAATAAGGTTTTGTAAATGCGAATTCCTAACTATATATGGTCTATAACCTATGGTTTTTTCAGTGAATATATATATATATATATCCACACGGGTTCTCAGCAAGGTACTCGAAGCATCCTGCAGCAACGCTGCCTCAAGAAAACAGCAGACCCAAAGATGTTCCGTGAGTTGTTTTTATTCTGCAACAACCAACAGCATAACGTTTCGGCCTCTCAAAGGCCTTGGTCACATGGTGTTACACAAGGAAACGCCAGAATTTAAAGTGCAAGTGCATTTAGCGGTAACCAACCAAAATAGCGTAAAGTGCAGCAGTGTGATAAACATAGTAAAAATACTACACGTCGATTTCATTTCTGACATTAAATATACACTTAACATTTTTCATTTTTGTCAGTTTGCCAGTATTGGGATAAATCCCTGAAGACCCTTGTCCAGCCTATATATACAAAATAACATGTAAAATATCCGGTTAAATCCATTAGTGACATTCTGGTTGACAATGTATAAAGGCAACTCTGTATCCAGTGAACAGTGCATATATCTGCAAATACATCATCACGGTCCGGGTATACAACACTATACCTGTGTATGGCTAGATTCATATTAACCCCTAGACAATACTGTTTATTCCGCTAGTATAACCGAATTGAGACCATTGTTGATGCCCACTCAAGGCCAATCACGAGGATCGATGATGTAAAATACATTATGATGCATGAATGACAGAAAAAAAAAAGGAATTATAACCCCTCAATGGCATATTTATAGGTATAACAGGTTTAAACTGGCAAACAAAACTAATAAAGATGCTGCGTTGGTTGTTAGGAAAATGTGTGCATAAAGTGCAAAGTGAATGTGATTAAAAACAAAAGACAGACGATCCAATCTGATTACAAGTATGACCATGATGTTAAGTTGATTATAATCAGGTCTGTCAAATGGAATGATAGGATCACTGAGCGTATCCATAGACAAGTGGACAAAACTTGGGTCAAAGGACCTCACCGGCCAAGCTGGAATTACATATACATAGCCGTAATGTGGGATCATTTGAAATGACATACTGTATTGTCCTCAAGAAACAAACATACAACAAAATGGAGAAAAGATAAGTGATCTACAGACAGGTATAAAAATCTTCTGATGCATTAAGCCCATTGGGTGACTTGCTGTCTAACATGAGGATGTATCTTGTTTCTAACCTCCTTAACGCAGCTTCTCTGTTACCACCCCTCCTCATAGGTGCGATGGAATCAATGGCATAATACTTCAGTAACGCACTGTTGCTGTTGTGCTTTTCCCTGAAGTGCCTAGCCACGGGGTACACTGGGTCATTGGTCTTTATGGCCCTTAGGTGTTGTAGGACCCTTTTGTGCACCTGTAGTTTGGAACTGCCCACGTATCTTAACCCACATGGGCATTCCAAAACATACACTGAGAATTCACTTTTACATGTGAGCTTCTTCTTAATCTTACATGGGGCATCGGAGAAGGGAGTACAATACTCTGTCTTATTGACCCCTTGTATGCAGGCCTTACACGAAGCACACTTTCTGAAGCCTCTACTGTCAGCCAACCAATCTTGCCTAACCAATAATTCTGGACTTGATTTCACCAGTGCGTCCTGCAGTGAAAAGGCTTTTCTATATGTTATTGCCGGTTTTGCGGGCATATCATTGCCTATGATTGGATCACACTTAACTAAGCCCCAATGCTTATTTACGATTTTACGTAAAGCACCGTGTTGGCTGTTAAAAGACCAAATGAGTCTGATAGGTTGTTGCTCAGGAGTCCTGATGGAATTATGTAACCCCCTATGTGCTAGGGCTTCAGACCGGGGTATGGCATTTGCTTTTCTGATTGCTGCCGAAACTACCTTTTCATCATAACCCCGAGCCAAGAATCGCTGTCTACATGCTTCTTGCGCTATTTTATTTTGGACTTCAGTGCTGCATGCTCTTCTAATCCTCAGCATTTCCCCGTAGGGAATGCTTCGGATTAGATGTGGTGGGTGATGACTATGGGCATGCAGCACTGTGTTGCCTGCTGTGGGTTTCCTGAACAATGATGTTTCAATCTCTCCATTGTTGATATCAATTGCTACATCTAGGAAGGTGGCATGTGAATTGCTGATGTCTGAGGTGAATGACAAGTTATAATTGTTAACATTCAACTTGGCGATAAATTCTGTTGCTTGTTCAGTGGTTCCCTTCCAGATCATACAAACATCATCGATGTATCTGAACCACCGAACAATGTGATCCCTGCATATGGCAGAGTATTCGCCACTGAGGACCTGTCTCTCCCAGTACCCCATGTGGAGACAGGCGTAACTAGGAGAGAAACAGGCCCCCATGGCTACCCCTCTGACCTGCTGGAAATGCTGTTTGTTAAACATGAAATAGTTGTTGTTTAAACAGAAATTTATCATAGACAACAGCATCTTGTTGTGTTCCACCAACACAATCGGACGATACCCCAGGTAATGTGCTACAACCCTGAGTCCATCCGCATGGATGATGCTGGTGTATAGGGCGGTAACATCAAGTGTAATCAGCAGGTAAGATGGATCCCAATCAACAGTGCTGAGCTTCCTTAGAAAGTCACTTGAGTCCTGAACGTACGAGGGTAATCCCCCAACATACTCCTGCAAAAATGAATCCACATAGATCGTAGTTTTTTCAAGTAAACCCCCACATGCAGAGATGATCGGTCTGCCTGGGGGCTTTTCCGAGTTCTTGTGAATTTTGGGGATCAGATAGAGGACAGGCATTATGGGGAAATCATTCTTGAGGTATTTGAGTTCATCCATGCTGATGAGTCCAGATTAACCCTGGGCGAAGAACTACGCTCCGTTCGCGGAGTTTGCGGAGTTTCGGCAACTCCGCGCTCCGCGGAGAACGCGAAGTTGTCGAATACTCCGCAAACTGCTGCGTAGCGTAGTTCTCGCGCGCTCAATAGCATTTTCGCGTGCGCGAGGATGCTTGTCGGTAAGACCGAGTTGCCGAACACGCAGAAACTGCAATCTTGCACAGAATAACTCGCGAACACGTTAGTAGTGACCGGAAATAAGGGGACCCGAGCGGGCGGGACAAACCTCATGGGTAACTTCGCGCGCTACACATCCCGAGCATGCAGGCAATCAATCAATCAATCAATCAGGATATTTGTATAGCGCGCTACTCACCCAGAGGGTCTCAAGGTGCTTGGGGGAGGGGGGTCCGCTACTGCTCGAACAGCCATGTCTTGAGTTGCTTACTGAAGCAGAGGTGGTCTTGGGTCAGGCGGAGGTGGATTGGGAGGGAGTTCCAAGTCTTGGCTGCCAGGTAGGAGAAGGATCTTCCTCCCATGGTGGATCTTCGGAGGCGTGGCATGGTGGCGAGGGCGTGGCTGGTCGATCGTAGCTGGCGGGTGGGAATGTAGAAGGTCAGGCGGTTGTTGAGGTACCTGGGGCCCAGGTCGTTGAGGGCCTTGTGTGCGTGGTTGAGGAGTTGGAACGTGATTCTCTTGCTGACGGGGAGCCAGTGAAGGTCTCTCAGGTGTCCGGAGATGTGGCTGTGTCGGGGGATGTCCAAGATGAGTCGTGCGGAGGCGTTCTGGATGTGTTGGAGTCTTTTCTGGAGTTTGGCTGTGGTTCCGGTATAGAGGGTGTTCCGAAGTCCAGTAGGCTGGTACCGAGTGCCTGTGTGACCATCTTCCTTGGTTTCGGTGGGGAGCCATCGGAAGATCTTTCGGAGCATGCGTAGGACTTTGAAGCATGATGATGAGACGGCGTTGACTTGTCTGGTCATCGAGAGGGAGGAGACCAGGATGAAGCCCAGGTTGCGTGCGTGGTCCATTGGGTTCGGTGCGCTGCCCAGGGCAGGGGGCCACCAGGAGTCGTCCCAGGCGGAGGGTGATGATCCAAGGATGAGGACTTCCATTCCGTCTTGTCTGAGTTCAGTTTCAGGCGGCTGTTCCTCATCCACCCGGCTACGTCTTTCATCCCTTCGTGTAGGTTGGTTCTGGCGGTGGCTGGGTCATTGGTGAGGGAGAGGATCAGCTGGGTGTCGTCGGCGTAGGAGATGATGTTGAGGTTGTGTTGGCGTACGAGGGCTGCGAGGGGGCTCATGTAGACGTTGAAGAGGGTGGGGCTGAGTGATGATCCTTGTGGTACGCCGCAGATGACTTCGGTGGCCTTGGATCTGTACGGGGGAGACGGACTCTCTGGGTTCTTCCGGTGAGGAACGAGATGATCCACACCAGTGCCTTCTCTTGGATTCCGATGTTGCTGAGGCGCTGCACTAGGGTGCGGTGGCAGACAGTATCGAATGCTGCGGAGAGGTCCAGGAGGATGAGGGCCGCTGTTTCCCCGTTGTCGAGCAGGGCTCGGATGTCGTCAGTGGCTGCTATGAGGGCAGTCTGGGTGCTGTGGTGGGCGCGGATGCTGGACTGCGAGTGGTCGAGGGATCCGTTCGTCTCGAGGAAGGCAGCAAGCTGTCTGTTGACGGTCTTCTCGATGACTTTGGCAGGAAAGGGGAGGAGCGAGATGGGGCGGTAGTTTTTGAGGTCGGCGGGGTCCGCTGATGGTTTCTTCAGGAGGGCGCTGAGTTTGGCATGCTTCCAGCTCTCCGGGAAGGTGGCGGTGCTGAAGGAGCAGTTGATAATGTCCCGGAGTTGGGGTGCGATGACGGAGTCGGCCTTGTTGAAGACGTGGTGGGGGCATGGGTCGGTTGGTGATCTGGTGTGGGTGGTGTTCATCGTGTGGATGGTGTCTTCGGTGCTGACCGGGGTCCAGTCGCGGAGGGTGGTCGTGGGGGGTGTCGGTTTGGTGGTCTTGCGAGGGAGTGATGTCGTTGTTTCCGGCGCTGGGGTTGGAGAGCTCTTTGACGATGCTGAAGAGTTCCTTGCTGTTGTGTGCGTTGTTGTCGAGACGTTCCTTGAATGCTGTCTTCTTGGTGGTGTGGATCAGCTGGTGGTGTTAGCGGGTGGTGTGCTTGAGGGCGGTCATGTTGTCTGTAGTTAGGTTTTTTCGCCAGGCTTTCTCAAGGGTATGGAAGTTCTTGGAGTTCTTGAGGTCGTCGTTGAACCAGGAGACTTTCTTGCTGCCGGGCCTGCTGGGATGGTTTTTCAGAAGTGCAAGGTCGTCAGCGCAGTTGGTGATCCACTGTGTGAGGTTGTTGGCTGTTTGGTTGGGGTCGGTTGAGCTGGCGGGAGGGTTCTGGCTCAGTAAAGTGGTGAGCTGGTCGGTGGTGATCTTGTTCCAGCTCCTGCTGGGAACCTGTTGCGGGTGGTGGTGAGTCGTGGTCTTTCTGAAGCTGAAGTGGACGCAGCTGTGGTCTGTCCAGTGGAGTCCGGTGGAGTGGCTGAAGGAGATGTACTTGCTGGAGGAGAAGACTGGGTCAAGCGTGTGTCCGACGTAGTGGGTGGGGGTGTTCCCCAGTTGCTTGAGTCCGTGGTTGGCGAGGTTGTCCAGCAGGGTGGTGCTGTTGTTGTCGTTGTTGTTCTCCCGGTGGAAGTTGAGGTCCCCTAGGAGGATGTAGTCAGCGGAGGCGAGGGCGTGCGGGCTGATGAAGTCTGCGATGTCTTAGCTGAATTGTGTGCGAGGTCCTGGGGGTCTGTAGATGAGGGTGCCTCTGAGTGTGGTCTTGGGGTCGGTGTGTATCTGGAAGTGAAGATGTTCGGCGGCTGTGAGGGTGTCGTCTGAGTTGGTCGTGATGCGGATGGTGTTCTTGTGGACGATGGCGATGCCTCCTCCTGTCTGGTTGACGCGGTCTCTCCGGGTGATCTTGTATCCGTCCGGGATGGCGACGGCGATGTCGGGCTCTGAGGAGGCATTCATCCATGTTTCCGTGAGGAAGGCGACGTCTGGAGATGTGGTGTCGAGCAGGTTCCAGAGTTCCACGGCGCTCCCGAAGACGAAAAACGGCTCGCGAACGGGTCAAGCAAGCTACTACGCATGTTCGCGGAGTTATGCGTAGTTCGCGGAGTGCAAGTGCATCTTCGCGTAGCTCCGCGGAGTGCGGCTACGCGAACTACGCCCAGGCTTAGTCCAGATGATCTCCAACCCATAAGCATGGAATAAAATGTACTCTGGGCTTTCTTGATGACCGCCAGATCACAACGTCTATAACAAGTGGTGTCATTCAACTGTGCAGTTGCCTCCTCTAAGTACAGTTCTCTCGCCCATAATACAATATTGCCCCCCTTGTCCGATTGGCGAACAATCACATTGCCATTCTTCTGGATTTTGGCCACCAAATCCGTGTATTTTTTGTTGCAATTGTACTTATATTTGTTGTTCCTTAATGTCTGTGAATATAGTGCCTTAATGTCTTTCACTGCGGCTTCCTGGAAAATATCGATATTATCATGCAACATCTGAGGTGTGTAGGTTGATTTGGGTTTGAATTTAGTGAGGCTACCCAGGACGGCAGCGGGAGAAGTGTCAGTTTGTTGTGTCAAAGATTGTTCATATCTTAAACTCTCCAAGTCCTGTACCAATGGTAAATCATGTCCAATAAGTGTCAATAGCAGACCTGAGACATGTTCAAAGTGCTTCTTAAGAGGAGCCAGCTAAGTTTTGAAACTTCCAACATATCACCCTTTTACAGAACCCTGTAAAGGTCCTAGAAAAACATTTAAAAGTCGGCTCACCAAACACCTTGTCAACTGCCAGCTCCACGAGACTCTGCAGTTTAAATTCAGCCTTATTCGCAGTAAACAGCCAGCTCTTTTTGAAGCCATCTGCATGATCGTGGACAAAGGGGAAGCTGCAGCCCTCATTGTTCTGGACGTCTCTGCAGCATATGACATGTAATCACACCCCATCTGCATCAAATGATGTCATGAGATTACCATCCAAGGACTTACCCTCTGCTGGATCTGCTCAGTTATTACAGAAAAAACACAGACAGTCAGGCTGTCTCCATTACACTCCAGTACCCGTAACCTCAGTTGCGGTGTACCCCAAGGTTCATCATTCAGCTCCACCATCTTGAATGCGTACATGGACCCTCTGGACAATGACAATCAGCTCATAATATCCCTCTCGGACATGATCCTCCAACAGGAAAAACAAGTTCAACATATTCATGTCTGGAGTAGCCACCTAGACGAAGTTTAACTGCCTCAAACTTAACACTGACAAGACTGAAATAGTGATCTTTGGTAAGAACACCTTCCAATGGGATTCCGCCTAGTGACCAGCCAACCTCGGACCCATTGGACCTATTCCCACCCCCAGCCCTCTTGCCAGAAACCTCTGGATCATCATTGATAACAAGCTTGGCACGTCCACCTAGGCCAGTGCCATTGCCTCATCTTGCTTCATCACCCTGACTATGCTGAGGATGATCTTCAAATGGCTCCAAAAACACCAGAAGAATTGCCACCCATACCATCATCATAAGCAGGCTGGATAATGGAAAAACCGTCTATGATGGATTCGCCAAACATCTCACCAGATGATTGGAAACCATCCAGAATGCAGTGGCCAGACTCATCTTCGACCTCCTGGCAGGACAAATATCATTCCCCTCCTGAGAGAGCCCCACTGGCTCCTCATGCAGAAGCACGCGCAATCCAAGCTCCTCACCCACACTTTCAAAGCACTACACAATGCGGGCCCAGTTTACCTGAACAGCTGCTTCTCCTTCCGCCAACCATTCAGGCACATCTGATCAGCCAGACTCCTACTTGCACACATCCTTCACATCTTTCATTGCTCCTAAAGCCTGGAATGACCTCCTCCTAGGTTCTTGAATTCAGCATGGAGCTGAAAACCTGGCTCTTTGACCAGCTCTGCCCTTCCACAAGACCAGGCTCCCACTCCTGCTCAGTGCCAGGGTATCTGCATGAGGGATTGTGTGCTTTACAAAAAATACACCATATATATAATATAATATATGGCAGGCACTGGTCCAGTGAATTTTACGGTTTGAATTCTTCGATTAAATCGTCACTGCTTTACCCATCTACGTGTTGTGGAGTCCGTAACTTGTCTCTGAAGTTGGGAGGTCCGAGCCTGTGGTTCTGCTGAATGAAGAGGGCGGACAGTACTGTTTCTACTTACATTATATATAAATATATAAATATATATATATATATATATATATAAATATATATATATATATATATATATATATATATATATATATATATATATATATATATATATATATATATACATATATATATATATATACATATATATATATATATATATATTTATATATATATATATATATAAACATATATATATATATATATATAAAAATAACAAGAATCCCTACTTCTATATATAACTAATATATATATATATATATGTATATATATATATATATATATATAAATATATATATATATATATATATTTATATATATATATATATATATACATATATATATATATATATATATATATATATATATATATATATATATATATTAGTTATATATAGAAGTAGGGATTCTTGTTATTTTTATATATATATATATATGTATATGTTTATATATATATATATATATATATATATATATATATATATATATATATATATATATATATATAAATATATATATATATATATATATAAACATATACATATATACATATATATAAAAATAACAAGAATCCCTACTTCTATATATAACTATATATATATATAAACATATACATATATATATATATATAAAAATAACAAGAATCCCTACTTCTATATATAACTAAAATGTTTATGTTCTACTGAAAGTTATGTACATCCTCACTGTTATTAAGATCTAGTGGTGCCCTACAGACTAATTCAACAATCATGCGTGATTCAAGTTGGCAGAGCATTTTTTCTCTATTGACTCCTCGCCTAAGTGTTGGTATGGCATCAATCACAAAATATTTAAGGCATTCCAGATCATTGTGATAGTCAGATTTGAAATATCTTGCCACTGGATATGTGGCATCTGAGTTTACTATTGCTCATAGGTACTGGAGAATTGTTACAAATGCAAAAAGAACAATTGATGACAAATCAGTCTTGACCCTGCGCCCAATGGGAACAGCTCAGCCCGAACTGCCAAGCCAGGTCCTCCCTCGACTGGAAACAAGCCTCCTAGGACCGGTTTCAGGCTTTCAGCCCTCATCAACCAGGATAGCTTGACTCCAGTGGCATGGAGAGCACGGGACCCACGTCTGGGCATACCCGTCCCACTCGCGGTGACAAATGCAAAACAAGCATTTACAATGCAACGGTTTTGCCTTTGTTAAAGTTAGAGGTATTGGCATTGCTCTTGACATTATTTTTATTTATTTTTTTAACATAAATAAATGACATTGTCATTTACAATGCCAATAGCTTAATCTCTCGCAAATGCCACACACAAACACCCACACAGAACCCCCACACACACACACAGAGCCCCCCCACACACACCCACACAGAGCCCCCACACACACACCCACACAGAGCCCCCCACACACACAGCCACACAGAGCCCCCCCACACACACAGCCACACAGAGCCCCCCACACACTGCGAGCCCCCCCCACACACACTGCGAGCCCCCACACACACTGCGAGCCCCCACACATTGCAGGCAACAGAGGCACGTAAACAGCTCTTAGGCGTAAGGCATTCTGAATCATAATTTGAGTAAGCTGAGGTGGGGTTGCTTTTGGAGAATTGTATGCTAGGAATGTCATTCTATTTTAGAAGACCAAGGCAAAAAAAAGTAGAAATAATATTTCAACAACAATAGAAAATGTAAGGGAAATATATTTGGAGTTTCAAGATCATAGTTCTGACCTATAGAGAGAATATTTCAACTAGGAAGTTAAGCTACTTTGTTTAAGGATATCCAATTCCCTAAATTAACACTTTAGAAAATACTGGAATAAATAAAGGAAAATCTGCAGAGCCAGTTGGTTTTCCGGAAAAGATATACTAGTTATTAGAGGAATAATGAGTTACTGTAGTTCAAGAAGTTATAAACACAATTTGTCTCTCTCTATGTGTATCTATCTATATATATATTTTTTTGAGAGAGAGAGAGAGATATTTTGTATTACTAGCATCATAAAAGTATGTTTGGCATTGACTCACTAAAATGTGGAGAAGCGTACAGTCAAGTACACAAAATCGTAGGTTTACACAGATACAAATGACACAAGTCGAGTTGTGCACGTGAAGTGCAGTGTTTTCAAAAGTGTGCTTTGCGACATTCCTAACAAAAAGATAAAGATCTGCCTAAGCAAGAGGGTGGGTGTTGCCCAGGATCCTACATAGAGGTGCCTGTTGCCTACAAAGCCTGGATCATTTCTCGCCTCCTACATGCATTATTTTTATGATTTTTCAGTGATTCCAAGTTTTCCATACATGCTATAAAGCATAGACTGCATAAAATGCGGAACAAGGAATTGTTTAGGAAAGGGGTAGAGGGTCAAACAATGGAATGGAATTCCTATAAACGACCCTTCGCTTGGGTAAGTAACGCCATAGGCTGGCAGATAAAGTCTCTGTACATTTTAACCTTTATGAATGTGCAATCCTACATGTTTAGAAAGTGCACACGTTCTATTGGCTAAAATATGTAATTTGTGAACAAGTAATAATCTCAGCTTTGACATAATTAATGTGAAGTGTGGGTCAGGAAACCAGTGCCATTTGCCCAATATATAGGTCGTAGCTTTTGCTTTGCCGAGTTTTCCCTTGTAATCTGCGCTTCGAAATAGTGACTCACAGAATGTGAAAGGCAGCTGCCACATTAAACTTGTACATCTCAAAATAGCACTACAGAATACTCACCGGTCTGAGGACTCGCACCACCTCCTTGAGGACCCCCTCCACGTTCCGCACCGAACACAGCACCAGCGTGCAGACCACAGCATCCGCGGAGCCGCTGGCCACCGCCGACATGTCTTCCCCAGATGCCACGAGGAAGCGCGTGAACCGGACGTGGTCATTTTCTGCAACGCTCTTGCCCAGGAAGCGCTCGAAGTCTGGGTTCGGATCCGTGCACGTGACTCGGCATCCTGGCGGGAAAAACTGGAAATGTGTTCCCGTTCCGCTTCCGACCTCCAAAATGTTGAGCTTCCCCCCGGGGCCGGCGAAGTCTAGCATATTGCTGAAAAGAGTCTTCTTGAAGGAATGCATCTTCCGGTTGTAGACGTGGCTAAATGTGGCCAACACGTACGGAAACATCTTATTGGCTAGTGGCTGCCATACTCCTAAGAGAGCCAAGAGGTGCACTGGCAGGGTCAGCAGCATGATGCCCCCCTGAAGGGTGGCTATGAGAAGGCCCATGTTCGGAGCCGAGGGCGCCGCCGCCTCTGAGGTCTGCGCTCTCGAGCTGATGCGTGTCTGAGCTGCGCTGGGCGCTTGGCACTGTCGCGTGACCGGCGTGCCCATCTACCACCAGCTCGCGCCCAATGCCACCGCCGGGATCACGAATGCATTGTATACTTTATCTGTTCGGTTTCAATGTCTCCTTCACCAAGGTTCCTGCCTGTGTATGTGGGGGGGAAAAAAGCATTCGCTGGTCTGAAAATTGAGAGAAGCGATCTTCATCCTGAGTACAGTAAATTAATCCCTCCCTCTTGTTCTGGTGACAGAGTCAGCACACAAAGAGGGCAGAATGAGTCTGCTGTATGAATTATAATGAATTCACTACAATGGGTAAAAATGTTTTATACATATGTATATATACTTTTCCAAAAACATCTGTGATATCAACAATGTTGCATTTCATTTTACGCTATTAACACAACACTAGAACTCCCCGAAGTATTTTCTTTATGTCTCACTGCATGCTGCGTCATGCATTTCACTGTGCCTTTAAGTATATACCGAACTGGAAAGAGGTTATGTCAGCGGTAGGGGGGCGGGAACGGGAGCCGAGGCAGCGGTAGGGGGGCGGGAACGGGACCGGGGAGACACGGAGAGCGAGGCAGCGGTAGGGGAGCGGGAACGGGAGCCGAGGCAACGGTAGGGGGGCGGGAACTGGGAGCCGAGGCAGCGGTAGGGGGGCAGGAACGGGGCACAGGAAGGCGGGTGCCGGCTCAATGCCGGAACAGATTTGGGGGCGTTCCCGGCTTTTGGCTGACGTCGCGTGACGTAGCCAAAAGCCAAAAATTCTCGGGAACGCGCCCGAATCTGGTCCGGCATTGACAGACAGGCCCGTCTTCCAATGGCTAGCCTCCATTTATGGAGCTAGCCAATGAAAGACGGAGGCCGTTCCTGTCTCCCGTATATATCTCAATAGGTTTTCGCCTGCGCGAAAAAGATGCGCAGAGCGCATCTTTTCGCCAGGCAAAACCTAAAGAGCAATTGAAGGACAGAATGCAGAGCAAGGTCATACAGTCACCCCAGTACAGAGATCTGGGCCTAAATCCATCGTTTTTTTGCTTTTGCTCACCGTGCCTTTCCAGTTTGGACCCTGCCATATGCAAATCAGTCTTGGCCCTGCACCCAATGGGAACAGCCCAGCCCGAACTGCCAAGCCAGGTCCTCCCTCGACTGGAAACAAGCCTCCTATGACCGGTTTCAGGCTTTCAGCCCTCATCAGCCAGGATAGCTTGACTCCAGTGGCATGGAGAGCACGGGACCCTAGTCTGGGCATGCCCGTCCCGCTCAGAATGACAAATACAAAAAGAACAATTGATGGACAGAATGCAGAACAATGTCATACATTCACCCCAGTACGGAGATCTGGTCCTAAATCCATTGTTTTTTTGCTCACCATGCCATTCCAGTTTGGACCCAGCCATATGCAAATCAGTCGACCCTGCGCCCAATGGGAACAGTCCAGCCTGAACTACCAAGCCGTTGGTCCTGGGCTCACTGTGCCACTGGAATCGAGCTATCCTGGCTGAAGAGGGGTGAAACCCCGAAACTGGTCATAGGATGCTTGTTTCCGGTCCAGGGAGGACCTGGCTCGCTGGACTGTTCCCATTAGGCACAGGGTCAAGACTGATTTGCATATACCCAGGACTTAACTGGGGGGGGCATGGTGAGCAAAAGAATGATGGATTTAACCCAGATCTTTTGACTGGAGTGAATGCTTTGATTTGTTCTGCATTCCGTCCATCAATTGTGCGTCTGTTGTAAGCATGGGCGGAAAATCCGTTTCGCTCGCGGATTTTGCGGATTTTCGGTAAATTCGCAATCCGCGAGATTCGCGAATTTCCCGCAAAATCCGCAAATCCGCGAGCAGCGGATTTGCTCGCACTGTTCGCATGAGTTCGCGGCTTCCCAGTTCAACCTCGCGCCCCGCGAATAAGCGCAAAATTGCAGAAATACGATCTTAGCAAAACTGAAACTACTTAACAGGTTCAAAAGTTCAGGCTCATCATTAGTAGCCATTTCCTGTAGTGCTTCCTGAGGGGCCCCTCCAGAGTTCAGTTGCCAGTTGCAACTATTATGTGACCCTGCTCTGAACCTCAGAATAGTTACACATATGCCACAAAGGTCCCGAATTACAGCTAAGGGAGACAAGCAGGAGCCAGGCTGGAAGTTCAAATCCATTAATCAGCCCCTAATTCATTATTGTCAGTTGGGGCAGGGCAGGTGTTGTAACTAATTTTGCAACAATGAAAGCACTTAGCAAGTGCAAAAGATCACTAATCAGGAAGCACTAAGGAAGCAGGTGCCAGCTAAAAAAATATTCTGTGACACATTAATCAGCCCCAAATTAATTCAGGTCACTTGAGGCAGGGAAGGTGTGCTTGCTTTGCCACAATAATGTACACTGACTGGACAACCAGAGGGTGCTGTGATGAAACAGAGGGTGGCATGGGTGGGCCAGAGGGTGGCATGAGTAGTCAGAGAGTGGTGACAGAGAGTGGCAGTGATGAAGAAGAGTGTCCCAAACAGGCTGGACACGTAGAAACAACAAGTTCGCGAAACTTGCGACCCGACAGGTAAGTTCGCGTTTGCGAAATTGTACAAAACCCTCGCGAACTGGCAGAAACCCGCGCGAACACACAAAAAAAAAATCCGCAAATTCGCGAGAATTCGCGGATTTTGCGAATTGCGAGTTCGCAAATCCGCAAAATTCGCGAACGCGAGATTCGCAAAATTCGCCCATGCTTAGTCTGTTGCTTTCTCACCCAAAGTACGCCAGGTATGCCCAGAAATGTGTCCTGGGCTCACTGTGCAACTGGAATCAAGCTATCCTGGCTGATGAGGGCTGAAAGCCCGAAACCGTTCGTAGGATGCTTGTTTCCGGTACAGGGAGGACCTGGCTTGGCAGTTCGGGCTGGACTGTTCCCATGAGGCACAGGGTCAAGACAGATTTACATATGGCCAGGGCTAAACTGGGTGAGCAAAAGAATGATGGATTTAAACCAGATCTCTTGACTGCGGGTGAATGTTTTGATTTATTCTGCATTCCATCCATCAATTGTGTGTCTTTTGCTTTCTCGCCCTAAGTGCCTCAGGTTTTCCCAGAGGTGGGTCCTGGGCTCACTGTGCTACTAGAATCAAGCTATCCTGGCTGAAGAGGGGTGAAACCCTGAAACCGGTCCTAGGATGCTTGTTTCCGGTCCAGGAACAACCTGGCTTGGCAGTTCGGGCTGGACTGTTCCCATGAGGCACAGGGTTAAGATTGATTTGCATATGCCCTGGTCTAAACTGGGGTGACATGGTGAGCAAAATAATGATGGATTTAACCCAGATCTCTTGATTGGGGGTAAATGTTTTGATTTGTTCTGTATTCCGCCCATCAATTGTGCATCTTTTGGAGAATTGTTACATGCACCTGCAGCTTTGTGCTGCCTACATAGCATAAGCCGCAGGTGCACTCGAAAACGTAAACTGTAATTACCTTCAATTGTCACAGGGGTTGGGTTAAATGGTGTGGAACGAATAGATGTATTTGTAGGGGGCCTTTGGCACATTTCTGATTTAAGTAGAAAAGTGTTCATTTGTGACATCAAAGGATTGTGTACTGTGCAATATTTTGCAGACACTAGACCTCGCAGTGATGCTTCTTATTATCTGTACCTGCCAGGGATCGCTCAACCATGACTGACAGTACCTAAACGTGACCTTGGGCCGACCAAGCAAACTCTTGCTGGGCTGATATTTTAAACTAATCCACCATTGCTGTGAAGACAGAACTCACATTCTTAAAAAATTGAGGTGCTGGCTATGAAAGCTACAGCTTTAGTAGCCACGAGCGATTTGGCTGGGACTACCAGAAAAGTAATTTAAGTAGAGGGTCCTGTGGTGCTCCAGCTGCAGGTGTGTGGAGGAGCCTGCAGAAAATGATGGAGGTCCATTCACTTATATGCAACAAAGTTAACCTTTCCAAGAACTCATGCCGTGTGATGGGCTTAGGAAACTCTCGCCTGGGCCTGGTCACACCGTCAAACTGGTCACAGGGTTTCTTTGTAGGATATTTCGTTCAGTTTGTTATTTGCACGAAGGTGGCTTTG
Organism: Lissotriton vulgaris; assembly: GCF_964263255.1. Classification (NCBI taxonomy): domain Eukaryota; kingdom Metazoa; phylum Chordata; class Amphibia; order Caudata; family Salamandridae; genus Lissotriton; species Lissotriton vulgaris. The sequence goes on from NC_141689.1 coordinate 532,683,864, forward strand.
GCATGTCTATAAAACTAAAATCTAATTAATCTACTGATGCTGTGTAAGATTTGTACTATCCACCAGAGGAGTTTCTTCTATTCCTACATCATCAACCCCAATGTACACCTTTCTGAAAATAAGAAGGCTATTGAACTATGTTGGTATCAAATGGTGCGAATCACAGAAGCAAGGAATAGAAAGGAAACATTCTTGTATTCAGATATGTTTTTTGTTCATTTTTATAAAACACCACACTTCGGACTAGTGGTCTTACTGTGTGGTAACATTAGGTATGCATTGCAAATAAAAGAGCAGACAAGAAATGCATTGTTGTCATGACGGAAACATGAGACTTAACATAAAGTGAATCGCAATATAATGCATGCGAAAGAGTGTTTTTTTTCAAAGTTAATTCACAATAGATCATGTGCTAATTTGGGCTTCCATTGGTGAACACATGGCTCAACATTTGAGGCACTCTTCAGTCTGAGAGAGAGCAGCATCCATAATCCTGTATGACTAGGAAAACCTCTTTGCAAAGGCTTGGATTGGAGAATAAGAGTAGTTAATCCGGCAGCAGCAAAGAATACAGCACTGCACGTGGCCCTCTGTGATGACAAATTATTACTAGTTTTGCAGTACAGTATATTTGCTGTTGCATGTTTTCAGGACCTACCAACAGCAGTAGCGTTTAGGACACTGCATTGAATGCAGCAGGATGGCCATGAGAGAAATGGGTAGAATTAGAGGATGCAAGTGCATAGTTCTTACTCCTGAAGAGGAGTGCCTAACATTTATGGCACACATACGAGCATGGAAAGGGTCTGTACGTGGGTACCAGAACGCTTCGGACCCCGCAAGGGTCAGACCGCATCTAGTAACAAATGCTAGTCCAACGGAGTAAGCTCACAGTAGGCTTCAATGATTCACCTCGGGCGATTCTTAGCTCTGCTGCCTCCATTTCCATAGTTCAACTGCTGCTGAAACTTGCAGATTTTAAAGAAAAATGTTTGCTCCAATGGATTAAAAGTTATTAAAACCATTGCACACTGGGTGCAATGTCACACCAGGCATATTGCAAAAGTTAAATTGCCACCTTTTAGCCATGGGGGCATCTAAACAGGCATTAAAAAGTGTCAAGTTTGCCCAAATCGTATAAAACATGTTTAGTTAATTGACTAATGTCGACGGCTTTAGTCTGCAGAATGAACAAAATCATAAATCATTGAATGTAATTCAAACACAGTTGAAAGAAAAAATCCTTCTTTGTCAAGAAAACGTTTGGTTCAGCATTCACCCAAATTCATGATTATGTCTCAAAGCCGCAGATAATTCACGGACGCACTCAGACTTTGGAAGAATTCATATTCCATCTCTATCTTCTAGTGAGAAACCTATTTTATTCAAATAAAATCTACTATTGTCTTCTGCAGGACTGTTTGTTACTTTGAAGAGTTTGAGTCAGAGGCTGTAAACTTGATCATAAACGTTGCCTTATCTTTAAACCTGCACCCCTTCTCCCCCTTTAACTATGGTATTGGCCTTCTCCTTCACTGGATTAACATAATTTAAAGGAAATATATTTTTTTGCTTTGTACTTGCCTGGATATGAATCTGAAAACCCTACCATATAAACACTGGCCACTTCATCATCCAAAAGGAAGTACTTTATGTATTAGTCAAATTATCGATTTGCATTAAACCCTATAATTAGTTTTACATTATACACTTTTCAAACATGAAAATGTGAAATGTAATTCGCCTATGGATATCTTAAAACTTCTTATTCAATCATAGATTCGAAGACTCCAAAAATACACATATTCGTTTGGTAACGGCCTTAGCACATGTATCTATCCAGCAACAATTTAAATATAAACGTAATTGGACGTAAATTCTTCTGCTGCAAGTATAGACTAAATTTACTAAAACGCTTTATCTTACAAAACTCAAAAACCTAATGTGCATATGGTCTACTCTACATGCACTTTTAAATGATAAAATATACATTACCTTGTATATTCAACGAATATCCTTCCTGCCACCGGTACACTTTAATGTTTTAACATGACTAGGTACAGTTGCATGAATTGTTGTGTCACACTAGGATAAAGTGGAATACTTATATATTTAGTATTAAAGCTAAAGAAAAATGTTTTCTCCATTGCACTAGGATCCGCCTTAGACGCTAATTCCAACAGCGGGCATCTTCGTGTATTCCTACATATTAAAATGGCTGTCAGCTTGACACAGTACGTCATAATTCTGAATCTTTAACTAGATCAAAGAAAATATATAACATTAATCATAATCCAGTTGTCTTTGAGCATTTAGTTCAGCAATGATTAAATATAACATATGGTTTCAGCACAAGGTTCTTAAAAAGAACCAGTCCATTGAGATACGCACAATGGTGTCTAAAATCAAAACTCACAGTTAAGTACCTGGACGATGGAAGGCTTTAGCAGATGGAGACGGTGCTTTTAACGTGTCTAGAGTAGTGACCCCTCTGTTGGTAGCTAAGCCGCGGCACTTTAGGTAAACATGGGAATCAAGTGTATTGGTATACATCTCAATAGGAGCTACTTTTGCCCTTCACTGTTCAAGGCTTGCTGATTCTGCAGTGAGATGACCTCCCGGCGGTCATTTACCACTGTAATGGGATACTTCAGTGTAGTATGTATACAGGTCTTACTAGTCCCGGGCTGCTGCTCTTAGCTCAAGTTACACAGCAATCGTCCACCTCCAGTTAAGTGAGGCTGGTAGGATGCACTTATCCTCTCGGTGAACCTGCCTCTCAAAGTGGACCCCTTAGGGCAGAAGATCCAGTGATTGTTATTATTGCTAAACATTACTGTGCACTCTTTTTGACATGTTGGGCAGTGCACCATCTGGTAGAGGCTCTGGTATACAGTGTGCAGTGTGGCAGAGCCGGAACTGGCCAGAGAAAGGCTCAACAAGAGAACAACATGATGCAATCAGACCCTGAGCCCTGGAGCTTCAACCAAGACCACGCAGCTTGCACCACTACCATCTGAGGATTGCTGCACACTCATTTCTGGTCACAAATCAATGCCAGCACCTTCATTCTTCATGCTAAAGTCAAGCAGATCTCCTCTCTCTCGGCATCCTTTTCCAGAACATCTTCTGAGCTGTAGTCTAACGTGCATACGCTTGGGGGAGATTTACGAAAAAGTCACGCAATGCAGTGCAGCCTCCCTAGAGGATGAGCTGCATGACAGGGAGGGAGCAGGAGAGCTACATATCCTCAAAGATAAGGCTCTCTCCTCCCCTTTCCTTTGCGCTGGCGCTGATTACAGCTGCCATGTGCCATGCACACACCTTAGCGCCGCAGCGCTAGGGTGTGTGCATGTGTCCAGCATAGGGTTTGTATAAGAAGGGGAACCTTTCCTGTACAAAATACTATGCTCGACCCAAGGGAAAGCTTTTCCACTTTGTATGTGTGCTGCACAGTGCAGCACGCATGCAAAGTCGGAAAAGGAAGGCGAGATGAAAGCATTTCTCCTTCCTTTCGCCTAGTTAAAGCGCAATTTTCTCTACTGTGTTTAGTAAATTCGGTTTAGCGTAAGAAACCTTGGGTGGTTGCATGGGAACGCCCATGCACCACCCTTTGTACTCCCCCATGATGCAAAGTGACGTGAAGAAGCACAATGTGCTGCTTCGCATTACTTTTACTTTGTTTCCAGCGCTGGAAAGTAAATTCCCCCATAAAGATTTTGCATAATTTTGCGTCACACAGCGCAAAAGCTTAGTAAATCTCCCCCCAAGTTTCATGAAAGCATTTCTCCTTCGAGGAACAGATGGATGTGTCCATAAGAGATTTAGGCTTGACTCCTTTTCATCACATTACTTATTTATGGTGCTCAGCATTTTAACTAGTGAGTAAGTCAACAGTAGACGGTGGTTCATCCCCACCTCTGTTCTTGGGCACGAAGCTGAGATGTAAACTAGCTGAAAGATTATATCTGGAGTTCAGTAATCAACTGTTCTATATGTATGGCAATTGTCAGATGGTGTGCCCTTGTTAATTGTGCTCAGTACCACACCTGTCCACTCCAGTACCTAAACATTGGTCATCCTGGAAATGCCACCTTATAAAAAGCACCTTTCCACTAAGTGACCACTCAAACTCACATCTCGTGCATACCCACATGTAGAGTCAAGTGCTCATTGCTGGGTGTGGTTTGGTGCAAAACACTCAGACCCACGTTCTTGCCATAAAATCCACCATCATTTAGCCCTTCAAAATCCAAGCCAAGGGGGTTTTATCAAATGTTTGCCCATGAAACGAGAGAGGCTGAATTCTGGGTTTTAATTAATAGGCTGGTAAGTATCGCACATCAAATGTATCTCTACTTTAGGTCTTGCAGATGGAGAGAAAATGAAGTGAGTCTGAAATTGGGTAAAAATACGAGTGTGACAGGTTTGTGATGGAGTCTCATGGGGGGTGGGGGGGCTCTCTGAGATAGACGGGGCTCTTGAATCCTATCCTGCATCAGCACTTTGAGTCTGAGATCTCGATTTGAAGGTAGGTGAGGTAAGGTGAGGGGAGGGGAGGAGAGGAGAGAAGAGAGAGGAGAGGGTGATCCCAGTGATGTCCGCTCGCAAGATCCATGCCAAAAAGAACATTAAGTGCGCCCAATGAAGGCAAAGGGGGGTATTTCTTGATGGGGAGCAGATCGTTTGTTTTGACCTCCTCACACCATATGCTAGGTGCGTACATACTTGCCAACACCATTCCCACACATTGTACCTTCCCCGGGTATCTGATTTCCTGAGCCCGTTCCACATACAAGATGACCGTGTTCCTGACCCTCGCAGCAGACATGCCCTTGACCCCGGTCAAACGTCAGTCCCTGGCGAGACGGCCTTGCCACTGGTGACAAGCTCGCATTTTCCTATAAACAAACCTGGTAGTATTCGTCCACGCACTTCCTGGAAACAAAGGAGCTCCTGATTGACCCTTGCCTGCTTCCTGCAGAGGAACTCGTTAACATCAACAAAGCACACTGTGCCGGGACCCGAAGGAGGCCGCTCGGGGAAGCAAACAAACACAGCGTCCATTTAAAGCACCAGCACCGCTCTCCGGCACAGCGGCACCCACGGGCAGGCAGGCGACGAGTGCACCACGGGGGTGAGCAGAGAAATGGTCTCACTTTGAGCCACTCCACTAACGCACCGAGTGAGAGAAGGGAAGGAATGAACGAGTGACTATCACTATCCTTAGAGTGATCTGGGCCGGACAGGGAACATCTTTTTTTCAAAGGGGGGAAATGTGCCCTTTATTTCCCAAAGCGACAGTTTCTCTTTTTTCCCCACCTTACTTTTTCTTTCTCCCTTACTCCACTTGCCCTCTCCTTTTCTTCCCAGTTTTTTATAATTTCTCTTTCCCTGTCACCATCACTGCAGCCAGAAGGTTCTCAACAAGCACTAATTAGACTTTAATAACGAATACTATGCAAAAAAGCAATAAACAATGCGGCCCGGACAATAGAGACGAATCCTCTAATCGAGATGGATACCAGATATTGGCATCACACACACTCTGATCACAATGACCACACATCAAGTGAGGCCAGATACCATCCAACCTGGGTGGCAGTCCTCCGTATGGTGCTTTTATTAAAGTCTTCGGTGAAGGCCGGAAGCTGCGTCATGTTAATAGACTGCTATTGATAAGAGATACAAAATCCAGCTACGAATACAAGTAGGAGCTAAAGACATCGCTACTTTTAAAAGTTCAATAATTAGGTTGGTTAAACAAGATGGGTTGCAGAGCCGCCCACATGGGTTGCCAGATATACATCCATAATGGTTTCTAGACATGGGGATATGCATTGAGCATGCTGGAACTCTGAGGTCGACTATTTCTATGATATGTATTGACCAATAAATCTCAGTGCACTCAGGTCCCATTCCGAGCCCATTTTATTTTTTATTTTGCCAGAAACAGTGTTTCTGGTCAAATCGACAATGACAAGGAATTCAGAAATACTGCTTTCTAGGCAGTCATCCATCTGGACACTTCACCAGCTAAAAGCTGATGTAATTACCAGGTATGAATGGGATGACAAATGTGGAATTACCTTGGGAATTGAGGTGGGATTCCCGACCCGGCATTAATTTCCTATTTCTCAGATGGCCTCATGTATTTCCACAGGCAAAATGTACCAACGCACAATACACAAGGTATTATTCATTTCAGGTGCAGGAATCTTCCTGCGGTATTCCCTCAGAATTCATGATAGAGCCCTTAATGCTGTTGAACAAAAGTGACACTCATGACACAGGGTTACTTGAAAGCTTTGAGGTATTATCCCACAAATCCTCATTATAGCCTAGACAGTCATGACCATAAAGAAATGCCACATATACCTGGCCAACTGTGTTTCTTCCCTTAAACACGATCTTGGCTGTCATGAACCCCATTACACTAATATCACTTCCTTGATACCCCTTTAGGAGAACATCTGAACTAGTTAAAGTCTCGCCAGGCCATGTTGCTTCAAAAACATCCAATGGGATAATTGTATAAAGCGAACCAGTATCTAAGCAGGACAGGCGTTTCCTTGATGTAGGTGATTGGGTGAAGGTTAAGCCTGGTGGTCACTGCAGGTTTTTGAATAAATCCAAGGGACCTTTCAAAGTGAAGGCTGTAGGAGGCAATTGGGTCAAGTTGGAAAATGGCCAAACGTGGAATTTGAGGCGTGTTGCATTATATCAGAGGCAGGGTGGTTGTCATGAAAGCACTTTAGAACAGGAGACTGAATCTGGTGTGTGTTCACCTTGGCTGTGGATGAGTGATGGTGAATTTTCAGGGGGACAGTCTGGTGTTGGTTTGCGGACTGGTGAGGGTGATGGAGCTGATGGTGAATTTGTGGGTCCTAGAGAGGGAGATGAGTCTGTGGGCTCATCTCTAGTCTTGAGGGAGGACAGGGAAAGAAGTGCTCCGGCCTATTTGGGTGACTACGTTGTTTGCGTTTTCCATGCACTCTTTCTTAATTACGTTCTTCTTTCTTCTTTTCTTTCTTTCCTTCTGCTCCTTTTCTCTCGTATTGTCTTTTAGTTGGGGCCTCAGTTAGTTTTTTTGTTTTGACATAAGATAGGGAGATGAGTTATATTGTACTTAAGCTCTTCCAGCTAGGCTGGGACTTTATGATGTACCTTATAATCCACAGTGATGTCATTGTTAGTGGGAACTGTTGACAGTTGGCTCCAGCTGTGTCTTGTAAAGCTGTCGTGCGGGATTTATCTCTGTCAAATAAACTATTTTCAAGAGGAATCCGTCTGTGCGTCTTTCACCTGAACATAACACTCCCTCACCCTGGCCAATCAAAATGCTGCAAGCAGCGTTGTGATTGGTTGGGATGCCGCCCAGCCAGCGGCTTATGGGGAGGCCATCTTTTCCATGCATGCTGCACTGTGGCATACATGGAGAAGGGCAGAGTGAGCATGACTGGTTTGGGCGGCCCCAGGGGTCTGACCAAACAGTCTTTGTGCACTCGAAAGTGGGCAGGCACACCACTTCTCCCCTGCCCCAGTTGCAGAGCAGCCACGCCCACCCTCCTGCCGCAACCACACATAAAATGCTAATAACTGGAAGTTATTACCATTTTACGTTTCTGCTTCTTGCACTGCGAGAAAGCAGTGGAGTGAAGCTCTCCGCCCTAGAGGAGGAGCCGCCCCTGCTCAAAGCCCTGCCCACAGGGATCTCTGCAAAAGGCACTACAGATCCATCTTATCTTAATGCAAGCACTTAGGGCACAATTAATATGTGGCTCTGGATTATAGATTGCAAAGAATGAATAAAGTTTTAAAATATATTAACAAGCTTGATGAAAAATCTAGGTAACACCAGCACTCTAAGACAGTGGGCCCATGGCACAACAAACTGTTCCATGCAGGCAACAATTAACTCCAATGTCTTTGAAAACAAGGTGTGGGAGCTCCTGGGGTGCAGCAGCCTGGGGTGCAGTAAGTGCGGAACATTATGTGACTTGAATAAATCTATGACTGCTCTGTGCTGGAAACGTACAGCAGGCAGATGGACCAGAGATTCTAGCAATGATTTCTAGCTCAAAGAAAACCACCAACCAGTTGGAGATCACACACAATAAAGTATTGCTATATGTAAAAAAAAATACATGTCCCAGGGATGTCATTAAGGAGTAAATAAAACACTGATAATTGCAACGTGCACGTTTCAGCACACAACCCCTTGGGTTTGTGGATCCTATTAAGTATTTTAAATGCGTTAACCTGATCCAAAACATTTAAAATAAATATCACAAAATATGCACTGGTCTATGGTTGTGCGATGCCATCGATGGGCAAGAGCCCTCTGGTGCCACTCTCTCTGTAATGCCACTGGTCTAATTGGAAGAAAGAAGCTCATTGCTGATGGCTGGGCATTCATGTGGGACTTGGCTTTATTCATATATTAATAATAACATCTGGATAAAGTAGCCACGATCTTAGACTATATCCATATTTTAAGTCACAGAGGAGTTTGAGGACCAAACAAGGGAGCAAGGCTCATGACATAAAAACCCCGGTGTCTTTGTGATATAATTCAAGTGTTAGACAAATGTTTTTTTATTCCTTATAAAAGTATGCACTCTATCAACCTTCTAAATCCTCTCTGCACGCCCCGCCCTGCAGCTAATAATTAGCTGTAAGCACATACCTTTACCAACTGTCCCTTTCAAAGCCATCTCTTGGTTAGAATGTGTATGATCAAAGGCCTGCTTTCCCGAAATAAACTCCTGGAGAGTAATTAACAAACATTTCACGATGAAGGCCGACAACACATTTCAGGGAGGAAACGTTTTGAAGAAAGGAAGCTGAAAAGCTGGTTATCCCTTTGGTTTTGGTATTTGGAATTTTGCTCAGTGGCCTTCTTTTCTAATTCAATGTTGGGTAGGACAGCTGGCATTAAAATATTACAATTCAGCTGTAATCAAGTATTACAATGGAGGAGTGATAACATTTTCTTCTTGCCGGTGATTAGACTTCAGTAAAGAACTCATGTTTTATACAGTTATTTTAGGCCCCGGCATATTTTATTTCCAAAGAGAATGAGGAGCAGCTTTTCTCAAAAGTCCCTTCGAATTAAGAAGTGGAACAATTCTCGTTATTGGCACTTACTCTATCTCGAGTTATGAGGTGAGTACGCCCAGCCTCATGAGCACTTCCAGTCAAGTTGACCCAATGGATCCGCTTTTTATGACTGACATGTGTCAGTCATAAAAAAACATCAATTTCTCACCCTCCCCCATCGCCTGCAAGATCTCTCCTTCTTACCAGATTTTCTTTTTCCATATACACCGACCATTTTGTAACTCGCTCACCTCACACTGGCACTTCCCTCCCACCTTTTTTATATCTTGGGAAAGACAAATACCTGATGTACGGTTACTCTCTGTTTCCCATGAAAGACGGCGTCCGGCGTCCAGTTCACATGATCCTCTCTCCCACTAGTCATCACCCTCGATATCTATCTTTGAGTTGGCTACTGTTTATCACTTGTGACATCTGCACTTGCATCCTCCGATTTATGCACGATCAGCATCCTGAGAGCGTGTGTGCTACTTCATTTGCATGCATTTACATTTGGTTGCCGCATATACATTCGCGGCTTGGTTGGTCGTTTTACAAATGTTTGTCTTATCCATCCTAGGACACAGATCCATCAAGCCATCTTGTAACTGCAGGTTGAGCCCACAAAGACATCTTCATATTCCAAACTATCAGATTTAGGACTTCCCTCCAAAGCCCTTTGGAGGTTACACATTGGTACAGATACCATACAAGTGTTCCTAGTGGCTTTCCTGAAGAAGCTACTCAGTGCCGAAACGGGTGTAGATGACAGAAGACATTCTATTGTCAATCTTCCGACTGTTTCTTTGATTAAATAATTCTATGTGTTAATAATCATCAGTCCTTATGGAACGTTATTGTATTACAAGCATTAGGCACCAACTATAGTCTTCCTTTATATATGTGTTTATGTTCTTGTTTGTATGCTTTGCATTTATGATGTGGTTGAATTGAGTGTGAATGTAAATATGATTGGAGTTTGAATGTGAATCTGTATGTAACACATTTTGTAATGTCCAGATCTTATGAATGATTTGAATAAATTAACGTATTAGCCTTCACATTTGCTTTGTTGCCTTCATATGTTTGTGTAAGTTTGATAATGCTTTAGATGAACCATTGTGAGTTGCCCTAGGTTGTGTACACTTTCTTTTTTTCCATGCCTAAAGGAGCTCTCACCTACCTGCAGGGGGCTCTTTTTCTTTACATTGTGTGGTTACTCTTCCCCACCTCCACCAGTATCCCATTCCACCTGATCCGAATACCACAAACAGGAGCTGGTGTCCTGCGATCATTTCCAACCTCCATCCCTTGTATCAACCCGCTTCTCTCCCTCCAATCTCCCACTTTTCTTGAGACCCATACTCCCAACTCTCTATGAGAGTAGGTGTAGTGCTTGTAGCACCTAGTAGTCCCACTACTGAGTACAGACAAACTATCTGTCAGCAGTCTTCATTGTTGCATGCCATGCAAGATAGACCTCCTTTGGAAGTTGCGACCCATGTGACAGTGATTCACAACCCACCAAGACAACCCTCCTCTGCTCTCCAGTGTCTACCATTCCATCACTTCTGTAGGGTCCCTGGAATCCCAGATCATGTGAGATATCAGCAGTAGAAACATGATACTTCACTGTTGTGTTTTAACAGTAGTGAATAAGCAGGTTCTGAATCCAGTATTTGAACTATCGGCTTCCAATGGAAGCCACTGGCAACAATCAGTTCCATAATGTGCTTGGTTCTACTGTTGTGCGTCTTTGTTTTGATGTAAATATTAGAGATTGTAGTTGTAACCTAAGTCGTTGGTGTCATGTCAATAGTCATGTATATCAAAGATGTTTCAAACAAGTAAAGTCTGGCTATTCATATTCTGCATTTAGCATGGAGGTTTATTATTTCTGCAATAACTTTCATAAGACGTATGTAAGTTCTGCGATCTTACTCTTAAATTATTCAGACAAGAAAATAATAATATATAAATGAAATAATGAGTTAAAGAATCTCGACCCAACACTAATCTGGTGATTAAAAGGCAAAGAGAGGAACACATCTGACGGTGGAAGTGACATTATTTGTTGTATCACTAGAATTGGGACTCCCACCACAGAAATTCTAGCAGTCTGGACTTCTTTCAGTCTCTTTACACCTGGGTTTTGGCATAGCAACACAGTGAAGTAATGTTAGAATAAGTGGCTGAGTAAAGCAACTATCTACCACTCAGTTCTATGGTACCCATATCACGAAGAAGAGCTATCACACTACTGGCCACTCCTCGGCTTCTGGAGGAGATGTTTTTTAAAGAATTCTTAGGATTTCTAAACTAAAAATATTATGTTGACACTTACACTAAAAATTAATTTACTCAAAGGTAAATAAAGGTAAAGCCGTAAGAGACCTTGACATCTTCCACGTTTGTTAAACATCTTCCAATGTGAATTGATAGATCATACATGTTTAAGATTAATGGTAATCCTTCTTTTAAATAGAAGACAGTTAACCATTGTCAAAAATTCTTAACTGCACATCTTCTTAATGAACAGAATCTCATCCAATCGCCTGTGTATAGGCCAGATAACAGTTGCAAAATTATTGAGATAGTGTGCAACAACGTTTTGAATATACAGGACAAGCATGGTGCTGGACAAACTTTAAATATGCCAATAAATGATAGATACAATATACCCTCTCTGTATAACTTAGCCATTCACATGATATGAAAAGGTTCACATTTTCCTCTTTCACTGTTAAGAAATTCTTCAGTATTGTTACGGTATGTTATGTGTATTTGTAAAGAGGACTATCACTCGTGAGTACATCCTGGCACTGAGCAGGTGTGTGTGCCTAGCCATGCCTATGATAGGTTGGTTAATTGAAAAGCCAGGTCTCATCTTCTTGAGGAATTTAAGAACAGAGAAGGAGGCTGTGATGTGGAGTGGGAGGCTGTTCAAAGCATTAGGAGCAATGCAAGAGAATGCCATCCTCATGATGAGGTTCTGTGTGTACGTTGGATGTGTGTGAGTAAGAGTCCTGCATAGCAGAGGTATCTCAGTGGTTGGTGGAAGGGGATGCAACTGTTCAGGTAGGTGTGGCCTACGTTGTGTTGTGCCTTGAATGGGTGTGTGAGGAGGTTGAACTGGCAACATTTGTGTCTCATAAGCCATTGGAGCTCTCTGAGGTGTGGTGTGATGTGAGTTCTGTGAGGGAGGTTGAGGATGAGTCTGGCTGCTGCATTCTGGATGGTTTGCAGTCTGCTGATGAGTTGCTTTATGATCCCAGCATAGAGGGTGTTCCCATAGTCCAACTTGCTGGTGACTAGGATGTGCATGACAGTTTTTCTAGTGTTGCTTGGGAGCCATTTGAAGAGCTTCCTCAGCATCTCCAGGGTGTGGAAGCAGGATGCAGTGATGGCAGTGACTTGTGGGTTCATGTCCAGTTTGCTGTCAATGATTATTCTGAGATTCCAGGCATCGGGGCAGCTTGTGGATCCGAATTCGATCGACCATCAGTTGGAGTCCTATGGTGCGGTGTTCTTGCCAAAGATCACTACTTCGGCTTTGTCGCTGTTCAACTTGAGACAATGGGCTTTCATTCAGTTAGCAACTTTGTCATGCAGACAGTGAACTTGTTTCTTGTGTTCGGGTCTTGTCTGAGTTGGGGAGTATGAGTTGCTTGTCAGGATAGGATGGAATGTTGATATTATGTGTGTGGGTGATGATGGCCAGAGGAATCATGTATGTTTTGAAGAAGGTGGGGCTGAGCGATGAACATTGACACATTCCGCAGATGAGTTTGCGGGCTTTCAAGGAGTAAGGTGTCAGGCTGATGGCTTGTGGCCTATTGATAAAGAAGGAGCAGATTCAGAGGAGAGTGGGTCCATGGATGCCAATCTTGTGCAGGTGCCTGATGAGGATGAGATGTGAGACCATATCAAATGCTGCCGAGAGATCCAGGAGAATGAGGGCTGTTGTGTCTCCTCTGTCAAGGATCATGAGGATGTTGTCTGTGGCAGTGATGAGTGTTATTTTTGTAGTGAGATTTGGCCTGAGTTGGGACTGTGTGGTGTCGAGGAGCTGGTGGTTGCTGAGGTGGTCGGTGAGTTGTCAGTTGATTAATTATTTAAGACCTTTTCTGTGTATGGTAGGCGGGAGATGGGTCTTTAGTTAGAAAGCATGGCTGGGTCGGCGGATTGTTTTTTGTAGCAGGGGCATGATGGTAGCATGTTTCCAGGTATCCGGGAATGTGGCTGACTCAATGGAAGCAGTGAGGAAGGATGTTAGTGCTTCGCTGATCGTTAGGAGTCCTTTGGTGAAGGTATGGTGCAGACAAGGGTCTGACTTGAAGGTATTCATTATAGCAGTGATCGTGATGGGAAGTTGAGTTGTGATGTTGATGTGGTCCAGTTGAGGGTCGGAGTTGCTTTATATGGAGGTAATTTTGTTACAGAAGAATTCTGAGAGCTTGTTGCAAAAGTCTTGTGAGAGGGTGATGGAAACCGAAGGGAGAATTGCGAATTCTTTGATGCAAAGATTTTCTTGCTGATGTTAGTGCCGGTAATGATGCGATCTGCAGTAGCTGTGTAGTTGGTGTTTCATATCTGCTGGTGGTAGTGTCTTAGGGCTGATTTGAATAAGTCTTTACCTGTGGTGTCTTGACTTGGTCTACATTTGCAGTCCAGTTGCTTGCAATGGTGTTTCGTCAACCTGAGTTCCTCTGTGTATCAACTGGCCTGTGGTCAGTGTCTTGCCACTGGGTTGCACTTGAGAGGATCTAGGGTGTCAGTGCCTGCTTTGATCCAGCTGTTGAGACTCTTGATGACTTTCGGCACGTTGCTGGTGTGCTAGTGTGTGCATGAATGTATGGATCAAAAGAAATCTCAACAACATAAATAATGATACTTAGATCAGGTTGTCAAAATATCAAAATAAAAATGTTTTGAACGTTTTTTGTTTAAAATCTGATGTTCCTGAAACATAAAAAATAATTTTAAATTGATAAAAATACAATCTTTTTATTATTAAGGTTAATTAACTTTTCATTAGCATGAAGGCATACCAATAAATCTTCAGCTATCCTAACAAAGAATTTAAAAAATGATGCTCGTAGATACTGGCAACTTAATAGCATGTTATGTGTTGCTTCGAAATGCTCTTTGCATTGCTGATGGACCAATCTACATTAACCCATAGCCACAGCCCTGCCTTTCAATTAAGAGGGTTTCGCAGCACATGGAGGAGTAGCAGGGATTCCCCCAGGTAAGTGCAGTGTCTGATTGCACTTGTATCTCCCTGCAGGGGGTTGTCTGGAGGGGCCCAGGGACATTCTAAATAATGTAAATATAAGTGTTGGTTTGTGTACCAATGAACAGGTTCGGCAAAATGTTTACAATTTGCCCATCCCTGCAAGCGGGGATAGCCATATGACCATGTACCTTCTTCAACTCACTAGATAGTTCTTAAAATAATAATCGCCTACCCCAACAAAGGTGAAACCCTACGTACCTAGTACTACGCGCATTAGAAATAAACTTGGCCGAAAACTCAACCACTGTACTTTTACAAATAACTTCACAGTGATTACAAAATTGTTCTTGGGAAGATTTTGTTTTGAACACACAAGTAATTTTAGATAAGGGTAGATGGAAAGGAAAAGGTTGAGCAATACCGTTTATAAAAGGTGACCTTGAAGTGCCAACAACTTTCTCCATTTCTGATGTCTCAACACCATGTAAACAGAGCGTGGCACGCATGTGTTTACAGAAAGAATTATCTTCGCTTCAAATCTTTGCGCCGCCCAACTTGGCTCAGACGGATCTTGTTTTATAGGGACGCTTGCCCACACATAAACCGTAATCATTTGATGTCTCCATATTATTAGAAAGCGTATCAAATACTAATGTTGAACTCTTGGAAAGCACAATGGGCCTTTTTACCTCTTAATTGTTTTCGTTTTGTTAGTGAATTAGAAGTTAGTTGCCAAACCCCAGGACAGCCGGCGTTCGGCCATTCCTTCAGTGTGTGCCAGAGCGGGATCTCTTGAAGACCCATGGCGGATCTCTTGTGAGGTTTTGGTCCCATAAAAATGGAGCCAGGATTTCCTCCACTCTTTTCGATGAATCCCTCCTTGAACTTTTCTGATCGTGTGAGTGTCAAACCTTGTTCCCACTTTTCATGAAGTTTTAACGTGCTGGAGAGCAGGGACATGGTGCATCAATGGGTTTTGTTCCCATGACAGAGGTACTACACGAGTACTTGTTCCAGGACCTGGTGATCTGTGGAAGGCAGCGTGGTCACAGAACTAGTTTCCCTTGACTTGTCATCGGCACTTGATGCAGTCAGCTGCCCGTGGGAGATGGAAGCAGCTTGTATTGTGTTGTAATGATTGACACATCTCCCTTTCCAGAGGGCACAGAGAGTTCCCTGCCTCCCAACACATTTCACTTTCCCGGAGCCCCCTGTGTTTTCCGTTTGTAAGAAAAAAAACAGGAGTGTTGTCGAACTCACCCTTTCGATAAATGAATACACCGAGGCAGAGGCTACTTTCTACGTCTTACTTTATTGCCTGGCAGCCTCAGACTGCCTTACAGACTAGGAATACTGCTTCCTGTTACCTCACTTCCTTTTCCTCTTTCCTGCTCGCCTGTCCTGTCTCAAAGGTCAGGCGAGGCGACGTGACATCTCCCCGGTTTCACAAAGTCTTGCTTCTGCTACATCTCCTCTACTAACCGTCGAGGTTTCCTGATGAGGCGATGGGGGCGTCTCTCTTGTTCCAGCGGTGAGCTCTGACGTCTTGTGACTTCCACAGTTCTGGCCGGGCTGTGGATGTTTTGGTCACTGCTGTCACTATGGTTGTGAGACTCGCTTGAGGTTTGGCTCGACGAGGTCCCTCGTCGGGAATTCTGGTTGCATTTCTTGAAGTGCAAGATGTTTCTCGTTATCTGTTTATGATCCGATTTGGCTGTAATCATGGTCCCTTTTCTTTTGACGACTTGGAAGGGGATGTCGAGGTACCGGCTATCTGCCTTGGCGCGCCGATCACTCCGGACAATCACCCAGTCTCCTTCTTGGATGTTAGTGTCTTTGGCATGTCTTCGTTGGTCAGCGTAGGTCTTCATTCGGTGCTTATTCCTGTGATCTATCTCGACTAGCGTGTTGTGGTCGACGGTGACAGGCCGCTGTTGGGGCGTGGGATCTGCCATGGGAAGCCGAGTCCGTGGTGTCCTGCCTAACATCACAGTGGCTGGGCATTGATTGGTGGTGCTGTGCGGAGTGTTCCGATATGCTCGTAACACTTCATTTAATGTCTGTTGGACATCTCTGTGAGTTAATTCAGTCTGTTGAATCGCCCTTTTGAGTGTCCCCATGAACCGCTCCACCATGCCGTTGGCTTGTGGCCATAGTGGAGTGATCTTCTTGTGTTTGAAGTTAAGATGTGCAGCAAAGTTTGCAAACTCATGTCTGTTAAAAGGTGGTCCGTAGTCTGTTTTTACTCGGAGTGGAATGCCCCATGCAGCAAAGGTTTCATCCAGCACTGGGATTACTGTCGTTGCTCGAGTTGATGGTATTAGCTGTGCAAAGGGGAACCGGGAGTACTCATCCATGATGACAATGATGTATTGTCCTGATTGCAGTGGTCCGAAAAAGTCAACTGCTACTTGCTGCCATACTCCTTCTGGGAGGTCTGACATTAGTAGTGGTGCTGGGGGTTCTTCCCGACTGACCACTTGGCAGGTCATACAGTCTTTCAGGGTTGTTTCTACCATGTGGTCAAGTGTGGGGAACCACACGCGTTCTCTTAAGGCTTTCTTAGTTGCGTTGATGCCTCGGTGTCCCTCGTGTGCCAAATTGACGACTCCTTGGCGCAGGTTGAGGGGAATCACAATCCTTCCCCCCCTCAAAAGAAGGCCGTTGTCACTGATGGAAAGTTCGTCACGCACTCGCTGAAATGCGGCCAGATCCTGCCGCGTGGAGTCGGAGTCCTGTGGCGAGTGTTTCACGTCCCTCCAGGAGTTCGTGCGGATGCGAGCCATGACGGCTTGAATGAGCGGGTCAGACGTGGATGCTTCCTGAATTGCGGCGATGGGGACTGTGGGTGGACAGGCCGCGTCAATGACGAAGTGGAGATATTCATCAGCTACAGACAGGGCGTTCCGGGCTCCGGCCACAGGGTGGCGCGACATGAAATCTGCCGGGTTCTCAGCTTTGCCGGGTTTGTGTATGATCGTGAATATGTAGTCTTGCAAGCGTAGGCCCCACCGTTCGATACGAGGAGGCATCTTGGCGTTGGGATTGCCGAAGATGGTGATGAGAGCTTGGTGGTCTGTGATGATTGTGAAGTGCTTGCCGTACACAAACAAGTGGAAATGTTCACAGGCCCACACTACAGCGAGACTTTCTTTCTCCGGTTGAGAGTAGGCTTTTTCAGTGTCCGTGAGGCTGCGGCTTGCATACGCGATGATGTGGCGTTGGTCTGAATCATCCCGGTATTGGGCCAAGATGGCGCCCAGGCCTACTGGGCTGGCGTCGACTGTGATCTCTGTCTTTTTCTTGGTGTCAAAGTACGCCAGATTTGTGGCAGACCCTACAGCTTGCTTGATGGTGTTGAAGGCTAGTTGGCATGGTTCAGTCCAGTCGAAGGATTGGCCCTGGCGAGTAAGTTCACGTAGGGGGTAGCTGATCGTGGCGTAGTCGCGAATATATCGCGCACAGTAGCTCGCCATGCCTAAGAAGGAGCGAAGGTCACTTACGTCTCGAGGTGTCGGGGTGTCTGCAAGTGCTACTACCTTCTCTGGATCGGGTCGCATCCCCTCCTTGGAGAAGATATGTCCGTAGAATTTCAGGGTGTCTCTGTGAAATTCACATTTGCTGGCGTTGAGAGTCAGGTTTGCAGTCAGCAGGGCGTGACAGACTCTGTCCAGCGCTGTGTCATGTTCGGTTTGATCTTTTCCGAATACCAGTAGGTCATCGCTGTAATTAAAAGCATTGGGGATGCCTTGAATGACCCGTCTGATGGCTTCTTGGAAGATCTCGGCAGCCGAAGAGATGCCGAAGTTCAGCCGTTTGTATCGGAACAGGCCTTGGTGCGTAGTGAATGTGGTGATGTATCTTGATTTTTCATGGAGCTCCAGTTGGTGATAGCCTTTGTTAAGGTCAAGTTTTGAGAAGACAGTGGCTCCATTTAGCTTCGTAATCATATCACTGATGTGTGGCCCAGGATGACGCTCCCGCTCGATGGCGGTGTTGGGTGCACGCATGTCAACACACAGGCGGACTTTGTTGTCTTGTCCTTTCTTGGGGACTACCACAACCGGGGACACCCATGGTGTGGGTCCTGACGTGCGTTCGATAATGTCAGTCTGGAGCAGATCCTGTAACTCATCGTCCACGGCTTGTTGGAGGTGGAACGGTACCTTTCTATGGTGTTGAGCGATGGGCGTCACCTTCTCATTGATGTGGAGCTTTACTTTGAAGTGGTTTAGTCTTCCAAGGCCTTTAAATAGGTTTGGGAATTTTGCTATAATGTCTGGAGCATCTTCTGTCATGTAGAGGAGCTCTACTAGTTTGAGTCTTTCTGCCGTTGGTAGGCTGAGGAGGCAGTCCGCCACATCCGGACCCTCTACCACATGGATATATGCGTCAACTGTCCGGTCTTTGAATGTGAGGGTGGTGTGGAATCGACCTAGACACGGCAGGGGCTTACGTGACATCCAGGTAAAGATGCGGACAGCAGCAGGAGACAATTTGGGCTTTTGTTTCATGTTATGGTATTCCAGGGCGCAGATGTAATTTAATGATGCTCCTGAGTCCAGGACAAATTTCGCCGGATGGTTGCCGATGAGGATGTCCAGTTTCGGGTATCGCTTTAGACGGTCTGGGTCAGATACCATGCAAATGTATTCATCGCTATCTTGAGATGTCGGGGTGCGTGATGAGGAAGACCCGCTGGATGTGTCTCTACGTGATCGATAGGATTCAGATGTGTGATGCCTGGTCCGATGGAGGCTCTCGGAGCGGCTTCTGGACTGGCCAGAGTAGGCAGACCGGGCACTGGAGTTTGATGAGCTGGAGGATCGGCTGTCTCTTCCCTTGATAGCCCTAGCATGATGGCGGGTGTCACGATGGCGGGTGTCACGGCCTCTGGTCGATGATGTGTGGGGTGACCGCTTGGCTTGGCACGCCACTTCGAAATGATTGTCACGCCCGCAGCGACGACACCGCTGGCCAATTGCTGGGCACTGTCCTGAGTGTGGGTAGTCCTGACCACATCGGTAACAGGTGGGCGCAGACTTGGCCGATGTGGAGTGACGCGAGCTTCCTTTGGATGGTGCCTTTCGGGAAGAATGGGATTTGTGGGAGCTCGACGTGGTCCTGGATGATTTGGACGTTCGGTGTGACTGAACGCGTAGTGCGTGGTGATCTTTGTGGTCGGATTTCTGCGTGCTCATTCGCTTGGCATAGTCTTCTGCCTGATCGTTTATCCTGGTCAGCTCTTCAATTTCCTCCAGCGAATGCGGTTTCTTGAGCAGTCGTCGACGGAGGGTTTCGGAGTAGCATCCACTGATGATGCGGAGTCTCAGGGCATCCTCAGTTTTGAAGTTGTCGAAGTCGCAGTATTAGGCTAGCCTCCTGATGCGCATGATGAAATCACTCATGCATTCGTCTTTGTCTTGTGCGGCTAGATGAAAGGTGTGCCGTTCATAGTCCACATTGCGTTTGTGAAGGAATCGTCTGTCAAGAGCAAGTTTTACCTCATCATAGGTGGCGGTCGCTATATTTGGTAGTTCTTTGATGATTTGTGCAATGTCCGGACCGACGAGGTTTCTTAGGGCTACTATTTTCTGTTTTGAATCTTCTACTCGGGACCCAATCATGTAGTCCTCGAAGTCTTCACTCCACCGTTTCCACGTGGGGCCCATGCTGTTGCCTGGTGTTAGAGGTAGGGGCAGCGGTTGGCGCATGAAAGACGCTCCAATGGGATTGTTGGCCATGGTTGATGCGTCGCCTGGAGTATGCGGGGTGGACGAAGAACCCCCTGGGTTTGGTTGTGAAGCCGCTGTGGCTGCTTGCGTTGGGCTCGTGCTACTGGATGAGCTATCAGGAGGTATGTCGGACATCTGTACTGTCCCTTCGGAGGAATGAATGAACTTGCCTGGATGTGCAGTGGTCGCAGTCTTTCTGGAGAATTTCCAGGGTCCTCTGTGGCTCTGTGTGCGCTTTGTATTGCGATCTGCACGTGTTGCCTGTCAATTGTAGGCTTTGAGAGCATTCAGGCCTGTGTAGTTGTGTTTCCGCGCTCTTTTTGGCTAGGAATGTGTAGTTCTTAAATGGCGCCTGACCTCAAGATGGCCGCCATTACTTAGGCGTGTGCCGTGTAAAGCGCCGGCGCCTGACTTCAAAATGGCCGCCGCGCGGGACGTCTCGCGTCTTACTTGTGCCGAGGATCTGGCTGAGAGCCTTGTCTTCTTTCAGGTTCAGCGTCGCTGGGGCTGCTGGTCGCTGGGGCTGCTGGTCGGGACTCACCCTCCGCTCTCAGCTGCGAATGCAGGCAGCTTCTCCCTCGCGTCAGGATCGTTAGGTAGGTCGAGTCGGCTTGTGCTTGAATCGAGACCACGTGGGGTAGCGCTCTGGCATACGCGCTCCCCTTCCTCCGTGGGTGATATTCAGCTTTCACTGCAGCAGGCAGGGATTGCTTGGGCCACTCGGCGGATGTTCAGATCCGCGCCTCTGGCGTTGTATGGATGTTGGCAGCGCCGGCGTCAGTTTAGATCTTCGCGCTCTCCGCGCTACCGGCAGGCAGGCTGCTGAGCTCGGTGGTCGGCCGCTTCATTCGGCTGGGTGGTGTTAGGGTTGTGGGTGTTAGGGACATCCCACCTTCGTCGCCATTGTCGAACTCACCCTTTCGATAAATGAATACACCGAGGCAGAGGCTACTTTCTACGTCTTACTTTATTGCCTGGCAGCCTCAGACTGCCTTACAGACTAGGAATACTGCTTCCTGTTACCTCACTTCCTTTTCCTCTTTCCTGCTCGCCTGTCCTGTCTCAAAGGTCAGGCGAGGCGACGTGACAAGTGTGACCCATAAACCAATCGGGATTAGGGTTCAAAGGTATAAAGGTAAAACAATATCCCAAAAGGTATGAATGAAGAGGCAATTTATATAGCATGCACAAGGCATTACGTAGGTCAGAGAAAGGAGACACTTATTCAAAGGATTTAAATTCAAAATTAATTTTTAGTATTGTAGTATTCAAATCATGAAAGGAAAAATTCATATAGAACTAGTTGTATACAGCACAAAGTTCAAAAAATTCAAATGACAACCAATAAGACTTGGTGCTCAATACGTACAAGTGATGTGTGGCGACGCAAGTGAAAGAGTGAACAGCGACGGACGGCGCATGGTGAGCAAGGTGAAATATGTACAGTGAATAGCTCAGCATGTGACACAAAATCAGTGACTTTATATTGCACAATTCGCAATTTCAATGTAGTCACAACCGGGTGCGCCTATTGTTTACGCTGTGTAGTCCCACTCCCAACACATTTCACTTTCCCGGCGCCCCCTGTGTTTTTTGTTATGGGTCGATTCTATTATCCTGCTTATACAACCTATTTGTCACACCACAGGTCTTCCACTTTTACATATGTGTAGATAATGCACATGTCCCACTAAAACTTCATAGAAACCAGCGTGTTGGGGCTACTGAGTTTCAACTAGGTGTGGCGCAAATTTGGGACTGTATAGATGTCCATTTTCTGAACTTTGATCCTGTCTATCTTACCTTGCAATATTGAGTCTCACTGAGATGGTGGCACTGAAGGACCCAACGCTTGACTATAGCAGCAGCTTTTATCCGGGCCTACCCAAAAACTGTGACGTCAGACACATCTGATGGCAGAATGCAGTCGCCAGTCTCTGCTTGAGAGCGGGTAAACCTGGGCTCATATCCTCCTTGCTGAGAGCCTCTCTCTAGGTGCCAATGCACCAGAGTCTACAGCTCTCTGTTGCTGATGGATCAATCTACTCCATCCCACATCCACAGCCCTGCCTTTCACTTCAGAGGGTTTGGCAGCATACTGAGGAGTTGCAGGGATCCCCGCAGATGAGTGCAATGCGCGATTGCACCTGCACCCGCTTGCAGGGGAGGAAGTCTGGTGGGTCCCTGGGACACACTTCCCCTGGGGTACCCATGGTGTGGGTATTGACTGTGCACACAGGGACAGCTTTAGCGCTGGTGGCACCCAGTGCGACAATCGCTTTTGGCCCTCCCACCCCTGAACCCACCCATGAAATCCTCCTTGGAGTCCTGACTACCACCCGGCAAAGTGCCCTGCATCTCTCAATAGCTCATCTCCCACCTACTTTCATTTGTTTTAAAGCGCTGGTAAAGTCTGGCTTTACGAATCTACTCAGCCATCGACCTTCTGCTTTTTGCAGCAGGCATATTGACTATGTGCACTATTTTACGGCAAGTAAAAACTGCCACTAGACAAAACTCGATCGCTCTCTGTAGTAAGAACATTAATCACAAGTTATCTTGACATTGTTATTGCTGCTGGAAGTACACAAGGACCCCTCCAGCAAGTACTTTTAATTCTCAAGATATTGCTAAACACAGCGCCCCCACTGAGATCAGTGCCCCCCCCCCACTCCAGGCCAGCTCCCAGTGCAGCTGCACCGGTCTCACCGCCCTAAAGCAGGCCCTGTGTGCACAGCTTAGTATATGGTGCACAATCACTCAGGCGCGGCTCCTCGAGGGAGTGCTGCAGGGGGTGGGGCGCGGAAGGGGCAGGGTGGGGGGTAGTAAACTCCGGCATACTGCTGAACCGTGTTAAGTACATACATTAATAAAACGTATTACATTGCGGGCGCTGCAACCCAATCGGTGGTGCAGCGAGCAGAATGTAATTAGTTTTATTTATTTATTTATGTACTTAACTCGGTTGGCCATGCCGGAGTTTGCTACCCCCCAACCTTCCCCTCCTCCGCCCCCCACACCCCCCCCCCCCCGCCCGCAGCACTCCCATGAGGAGCCGGGACTGCAATCACTGCGTCTCCTGAAGGCCTGTGTGCCCCGAGCCTATATCTGGAAGTAAAGGGGAAAAGGTGTTCTCTCAATTGCACGGGGTTATGTCCTCATGCAAATGAGGGAATGCTCCCTTGGAATCATGCTGGTTTACCATGCACACCCACGCAATCCATATCACAGGACAGTCCGGAAAAAAACAATTGTCCCCCTTCAGCAATTCCAAACTGCCCGAGAACAAAGAAAACAGGTACACACACCTGTGGCTCTCCAGTGCTCTTTCTGTAATACAACAGCTGGGTGTGCACAGGGGAAAGATGCTTCAGCCTAGTGTAACAGCTTATTGATATCTTTGTGCACCACCCCAGCTTGGACTGACCCCTCCAAAAAAAAACAGTCAGTGAAGAGCCTGGGAATGATTCTAGATCACTCTCTAACTATGAAAGACCATACTGCTGCCATTACCAGCTCCTGCTACTACAGCCTACGTCTTCTGCGTAAGATTCTGCCTCATCTGCCGATCAGACATCGTAGAACCCTAGTCCAGGCCATGGTGATCAGTCACCTGGACTACGGTAATGCTCTTTTAGCTGAAGCCGGAAAGACGCAGCTTGTCAAACTGCAGGTGATCCAAAATACGGCAGCCAGAATGAATTTGAATCGCCCGGCTGGCTCTCCATCAGGTCCTCTGCTGAGAGAGCTCCACTGGCTCCCAATTAGGAAGCGCTCGAATTTTAAGATCTGCTGCCTCATCTACAACTCTCTTAGAGGAAAAGGCCCCGACTATCTGCGCAAAAAGCTTATTAAGCATGTTCCTGGTCGGACCCTTAGATCTAACTCCTTAGCCCTCTTAAAAGTACACCGGATATGGCTCAGTCGTTCCGGTGGCAGGGCCTTCTCATTCCTTGCCCCGCGCTACTGGAACCCTCTGCCCCTTACTTTGCGAGAAAGTCACTCCTACAATATCTTCAGGAAACAATTAAAAGCATTTCTGTTTTAACTAATAAAGCACGTCTGTTCTGTCTCCCGCTACCACTCTAACACTAAGTAAGCGCTGTGATGCCTCCGGGTGAGTTGAGCGCTATATAAGTGTTCCTAACATAACATAACATAACATAACATAACAACATCAGCCTCTAATTGATGTTCCATATAAAGACACGCCCTCCGTGCAAACGTACAGCTCTCAGATTGAATGTTCTGCTGTGGAACATTTTTCACCTTCTCTCTGCAGGTGGTAAGGCTTTATCAGTGTTCAGTACTAGTTGTATTTCTGCTTTTCACGACCCACTTGCACAAGCCTTTTGAGTCCACATCCTGCATCTTTGTTCCACCACCATATGCTCCCTCCTGGCTGATTTTCATCCCTGTCGACCTTTGTCATTTTTTCATGTCGCTTCCTTTTTCCTTCTCACTTTTTTGCCTTTCTCTCTTGCTCTGGGTCATAGTCTGATGATGATGAAAAATAAGTCCTTGTAACAAAGTGGCGGAGCCCACCACCTGTAACAACCGGCACAAATTAAGTATTGACTTCTATCAAGCTGCTTCATCTGCCTGCAGCAACTGCTGGTGTGTGACAGATGCAGCTTCTTTCTGGCACAATACACTGGTAACCTTCCTAATGAAAACGTCATCATGGACACAATTGGCAGCAAAAAGGAGAACTGTGGCTACAGGAGCATGCTAATAAGGCTGTTTTTTAATATTCAGTTCCACGCTTCTGGACAAGGTTCTACTCTCTCACCACTGATCCTAAAGCCGTGCACAGTAAGGACTGAGTCACTGTGGTACACTTTAATTGAGGAAAGATGTAAAGGATCAGTTTTGCGTGTCCTTCGCCCCTCCCCCCATACTTCTTGGGTTTACAAAAACGGTGCTGTGACTTGGACACTACAATACAACCAAAAGGGGGAAGAGATTTCGCAATTTGTAGCATCTCTTTAATCGAGGTGTATTATTGCTTGAAAATAGAATGACACAAACGCACAAGTATCTAGTCAATGTATTTTTTATTTTATTATATAGACCTGTAGTAATTTTACACTTTAGGCCTCACCGTTTCTCAGTTCCTCTTGCTTGTCTCCATGTTTACCTAGCTGCATAAACACTATTCTCTTGAGTTTTTTAGGAATTAATTCCTGAGGCGATTTTATTTCATTTTCCGATTCCTTTTATTTGTTTGATATTGTACTGACCTTAGTACTTTAGGCTTCGAATTTAGAAGATTCAGTCAGAACTACATCGAAAGGCCCCGTCTCCATTTCAAGGTATTATGTCCAATCTAATATATCTCTCTTTTTTGTTGATATTCCTCTCTGGAGTTCTGACCGTCATTTCGATATCAATCATTTTCTGTGTTTAAACACCTCAGTGTCAAAGTGTCGCTGCAGAAGCCCCACTCCTTGTAAGGGATACTTCTGTCTCTGAATAAATGTGATCCATTGGCAGTTCATCTTCGTGCTCACACTACAGCTCAGTGAAGAATTCTTATGTTTTAGAAGCACAACAGCTTTCGTACTTGGTGATGTCCATATTAGGTCGACTATTCCTGTTCAGGGAATTATGAAAATGTTTTTTACTTATTCACAAAGCTATTTGTGCACCTACAAACACTATTTTGCACTAACAGATGCATTTTTATTCATAAACGTGTATTATTTACCTGTAAAATTGCTTGCGTGTTGTGTAATTTTGCAAATTAGAAAATGTCCCTTGTGGCAGGTTGTTTGGATGCCAGGGTGGGGACACCTGTAAACGTTGGTGAACAATCTACACTCTTTCACGATTGTGGATATTCATAAAACCACCCTGAAAAGGGTTGAATATTTACCCATTTGAAAGGCAGGAGTAAACCCGCTTTCAGGATGGAAAAGAGGAGGGAACACGCCCCATAATTAATAGCACTGTAGTAAAAGATGTTTCTCTACAATAAAACATGTTCCCCCTATGGAACCGAAAGAAGCTAGCAAGAGAAAATATGCTTATGCAGTCCCCGTTTTCAGTGGCGGCTCCTCCGCTAAGGCTGAAGAGCGCCGTCTCACTGCTTTTTAGCAGTGAAATAAAGGGAAAATATAAATGAAAATAACTTGCGTTATTATTGTATTTTCTCCTACTTCTGCAGCTTTTTGCGAGGGGGTGGGGGCAGGGGAGGAGTGGTAGCACCCCCCTAAGTGCACAATGACTGCTTGCCGGCCCTCTTGGGTCGGCCAAACACACTTCGCACTCCACATATTCTCCAGCCTGCAGCCTGCATTGAGAACATGCCCAGTCTCCCAGGCAGTGTCTGAGCACCACAACACAGCGCTCAGACAAATCACAATGTTGCCTAAGGCCTTAGCAGCATTGTGATTGGCTGACTGTGAGCCTGGGTGTGATTCCAGTTCAGGCCAGCGAGAGAGGAAAAAGAAAAGGCCCATCTCCATTTGACAAGGACAAAAAACTCCCTGAACTACAGACAGGAGTGGAACAGGGCATGAAATAATGCAACTGCTTTAGAAACAAGACCACAACAAGAATGGCATACACAATGAAAGTGAAGGGTTGCAACTGTGAGGAAATAAACACCAGAAAATGACAGTCTCCGGAGCAAAAGGGTGATCCAGAAATGCCCAGTCCCTGCTCTGGGCACCTCCAGTCAAGAACGATACCTGAACCAGTCTTTCTCTGGTAGTGCCACCTAACCACCTGCCTAGTCACCTTCAAAAAGGACCTTCAAAAATTACCTCAAGCTCCTTCTATTTGACAGACATCTTGCTTATATGACCCCACCATCTAAATCAAGCCTTTAACTGTGTATGTCCCCCTTCCAACTACTGTAACTGTCTCTTGGGGTAACTCCTGCACACATCTACTGCATGAGCGGCTCGTGCAGGGAAGAGCAGTGGTGTGGGTGGGGAGGGAGTCGACAGACAACTATGAGGGAAAATGAAATTACAAAAAAAAAACACTTACCTTGCACTCGCTGAGCGCAAGGTAAGTGGTTTTCTTTTATTAAAATTTAATTATCCCTCATTGTTGTCTGTTGACTCCCTCCCCACTGACTCACCACCCCACCGCTCCTACCTGCACAGGCCACTCCTGATCTACTGATGTAAATGAATTGAATTACTGTAACACATGTCTCCTGCTTGTTGCGAAGTTTTCTAATGCCTTCGGGCCATGTACACGCTATATAAAAGTTAAATTAAATAAATAAATGCAAAATAAAAATAGTCTGGTGATGAAAGATAAGTCCTGAACACAAAGTGCCAGGGCCCACAACCTGCAACAACTGGAACAAATTAAGCATTGACCTCCATCAAGCCTCTTCATCTGCCAGTAGCAACTGCTGGTGTGTCACAGATGCAGCTTCTTTCAGGGACAAGACACTGGTAACCTTCTGAAAGATAACTTCACCATGGATGTACTTGCCAACAGAAAGGAGAGCTGTGGCTCCAGAAACATTCTAATAAGGCAGTTTTTTAGCACTATGGGGCAGATTTATGTTAACTGGCGCATCCCCAGGGATGCGCCAGTTAACGTGCGCCACAGTGTGCCACAGCTCCGCCACCCATGGTGCTCCGCATTTTTAATGCGGCGCACCATGGTGCAAAAACGGCACAGATGCGTGACGCATCTGTGCTGGAAATGTGGCGCATTGCTGGAGTTGCGTCGCAAGCGCGACGCAGCTCCAGCAAGGCTCGGGGGTACACCATCTGCACAATGCTGCGTCAAGACCTACGCCTGCTTCAAGCAGGCGCAGGGTTTTGACGCAGCATTGCCCTGAAAGTGACTGAGTGAAATCTCATAGATTTCACTCAGCCACTTTCAGGAGGCGTTCCTGCGCAGGAACGCCCCACCCTGCGCAGGAACGCCTCCTTATGGCGTAGTGCTTTACAACGTGACGCATCTCCTAGATGCATCACGTTGTAAATAGGGTTCATTGTTTGCGCCGCAGTTGCGTCAAATAAAGTGACGCAATTGCGGGGCAAAGAGGCGCAACAGCCTCATAAATCTGCCCGTTAGTTGCTAGTTTCCAGACAAGGTTCTACTCTTTCTCCGCTGATTTTGCAGCCATGCTCAGTTAGGACTGAGTCACTGTGGTACACTTTAACAATCAATTGGGGGCGAAGTCATCTCCCCTGGTATGCCTACTGGCAGCGAGACTGGACCACTTGCTGTCATAATTCCTATATCTATGTCACACTGCTCTTGCACACCATCTGTCTTTGCCACTACTTGCTGAACTCACAGGACCAGCCTTGACTAAACCTGATTCACCATCATTGGCTACTTCTGTGAAGGTTACAATTGTGTGTTATGTTATGTCATGTAATGTCATGTTACGTTATGTTTTGTTATACTATGTATTCTGGCGCTGAGCAGGTGTGGATCTAGGTACATATAGGGCCTAGTGATACTACTTGAAAGGCCAAGTTTTCAGTATCTTGTGGAATTTAGGAAGGAGGAGGCTCCTAGATGCAGACGCAGGTTGTTCCATGCTTTTAGAGTGATGTAGGAGAAGGCTTAACTGCCAGATCTGGTTTTGGGATGCATGGGATTTGTTCAAGTCGGATAAGTCCAGGTGAGCAGAGGTGTCCGGAAGGTTTGTAAAAGCAGATGAGATTGTTGAGGCATTCGGGGCGGGTTTTATGTAGTACCTTGAAAGTGTGAGTGAGGAGTTTGAAATGGGCTCATTTGTGAAAGGGGCGACAGTGGAGGTCCTTCAGCTGTGGCGTGATGTTAGTGAGGCATGGGAGTGATGTGAGTGTGACTTGTTGTCAATCCAAGGGACAGCATTAATATAATGTGTCTTATTGTTGATGTCAGTTGAGCACTCAGATCACTCAAAATGATACTGTTGTGAGTGACTTGATTCTGATGGCTCTGTATGTCGACTGCTAATTTTAGGCTGAAATGTTCCTTTATTTGGGTTGAAACACGACAATAATTGTGGGGTCAAGACAGACTGGAAGAAAATGCTGACAGCCTTCATCAAAAGAGTGGCTGTTTTCACTCCCAGGTAGATCACTCAACTGACCAAGCGTTTAAGAGCTCTGCGCTCTTAGAAGTAACCAAAGGAAGCAATCCAAGATGTTTGAGATGGTTTGGCTCATAGGTCGCAGCTTCTAGTGACAAAACACGAATTTTCAGGTCTTACATTTCATTAAAATCATATGTTTCATATTTTTCATCAAGCCTCCTTTGTTCTTTCACAAAGAAAAACACACTTTCACTTGAAATATTACAGCTGGGAAATATCAAAAGCCACTGTTTATGGCCTGGGAGGAAGTATTTTCAAGGTGGCTTTGGTCACTGCAGCAAATAACAAAATACTACGGTGGAGGAGGACCTAGGGGAAATTTAAAGACCAGACTCTGGGTACTATCCCCAGCAGAGCAAGTGCACAAGGGCACCCGGAACGTTCAGGTGACCATGTGCACTTGCTTATGTTACTTTGGTGTCACTTTTTGCTCGTAATTTACTTTTTCACCTGGTGTAGTAGCATTTCTTTTAATCTGGTCCTGATGAAAGCAAGGACAAAAATAGTCCTCTAATTGCTGAAACTAGTCGACCATATTGACCTGAGGCTGTCTACATAAACAGACAGTTTGCGGGTGCATTGTTTTTAACATTGGTATGTTAAGCACACCTGGAATAAATCTTTGTTTAGTGCTTTTTCTAAACCAATTTTAGACCACAAACTCCCCAAAAATTACAGGCCTATCTCACTGATAAATTTAGATTGTAAGCTCCTAGCATCAATTTTAGCGAATCGCATTCAAAAAGTCCTGCCGTCTCTAATACATCCTTCGCAGGCCGGTTTTCTGAAGAACAGGCTCTCGAGCGATAATACGAGAATCCTGGCTCATGTCATTGAAAAAGCGAGACTCTTATCTACACCCACCATCGCCATTACACTAGACGCTGAAAAAGCGTTCGACAAAGTAGACTGGGCTTACTTAAATGCTGTACTACATAAATTCGACCTGGGTCCCATATTCACTAAATTAGTCATGTCCCTCTATGCCTGTCCCTCCGCTAGAGTACCAGCTGGCGGCGCTTTTTCCTCCCCATTTGGTCTAGAACAGGGTACTAGACAGGGATGTCCATTATCCCCGTCCTTATTCCTCCTGGCTATTGAGCCTTTTCTGTACTACATAAGGGAAAACCCTGACATCGCTGGAATCCTGTTCACTGACTGTACAATTAAACTCACGGCTTATGCAGACGACGTGTTGGTCATGAGTGAACAAGCTGATAAGGCTATCCCGGCGCTAATGTCCACAATAGAAGACTTCTCAGCTGTTTCTGGATATTCCTTGAACAAGGATAAAACTGAGGTGAAGTCATTAAATAACCTATGTGATAAAACCATCCTGGGCGACTCCGGGCTTACCTGGCAGTCGAAGAGTTTTAAATATTTGGGAATGTAATTCGAAAAGGACTTGATATCCACCTTAAAAATTAATGAAAACAAAAAAGCTGCTGGACGGGTAGTCTCCTAAATTCCTCTCGTGGTGGGGAAGGGCTGAAACACTAAAAATGATGATCAGTCCCTTGGTAAATTATATGTCATGTATGCTCCCCATGACCTTCACGGAGGACTTTCTACATAGAGTTGAGAAACTGATCTCGGATTTCCTGTGGAAAGGGAAGAAACCGAGAATTGCCATGAAAAAATTGCAACTTCCAAAGATTAAGGGGGGATTAGGATTGCAAAATTTCAGAAACTACCAGACCGCCTTTCTCTGTAAGCAGGGAGCCTCCTGGTTTACCGAAGACCCTGTCTACACGCCCTTATGGATCAGTATTGAGAAATCCATTATAGGCAAAGCCCCGCTCTCCGCAGTCCTAACAATGGACCTCTCACACCTCACGAACTCTAAATACATCATGCTCAATACCAAGAGAGCACTTCTGCGGTTAGATCGCATCCATGCCACTGGTCAACGGATCCACAATTCCTCCTCTGCGTCCTTATGGCGTAACCCGTCCATTAAAATTAGCGGATCACCCATCATATGGGACCACTGGTCCGATAAAGGTATTAATGTGGTCTCTGATCTATATGAAAATAATATGCCACTGCCAGTCTCGACTCTACAGGCCAGACACTCCCTACTACCGATCGACTTCTATGCCTTCTTAAAGCTAAAATCAGCCTTATCCACTAAAACATTCAAGCTAGTGAAGCCTTGGCTAAAAGCTATGCTACCCCAATTTCAATCCTCTGGACATTTTGTCTCTAAAATATATAAATTACTGGCGCCAACGGCAAACAAGTCGATGAGGCGCAATGAGATAAAATGGGAATCAGAAACAAACAACACTGGCATAAGTATAGACTGGGTCAGGATACATGCATCAGCACTCACACACAAGGTATCACCGATACTATCACAGACCAAATATATGATTATTAACAGGGCATTTTGGACCCCACAGAGGCTATTTAAGGTTGGCCTGCGGGATACACCGAATTGCTGGAACTGCTCTTCTGGTATTGGTGACCTTCCGCACATGCTGTTTGATTGCCCCATGCTTCACACCTTCTGGGCAAAAATCTTTGACTACATTGGGCACACGCTCCACATACATCCCACGAGGGAATTCATCTACATTCTCCTAGGAGCATTAGATCCAGCACTAAAGGGTGACCATGACCGCCAGCTCCTGGACCTTCTACTAACTCTAGCATGTAAGGTGATCCTGTGCAATTGGAAATCAACGGGTGAGGTCTCCTTCAATGCATGGAGGGAATGGCTGTCCTGCATCAGGGGCACTGACAACCCCGCATTACACTCATCACCGTGGCAGGTCACCAACAAAAACTTATGGTCTTCATTGGACCGAGCCTCCTTCACCTTTGACCCACCCTGAAGTTCCAAATGATGAGGTCTGTATTCAGGGAATTATGGGTTGCATGCGGTGTGAACTGTAGTGGCTATATCCTGTGCTCACGGGCTTGACAATCTTAGAATCACGAAGCAGGAATGATGAAATATAAATGGTACTATATGACCTGTTTTAGACGGAGGGCTTTACGGAACTATATACAAATGTGAGAATGCAAGGTTGGTACTTTATTTTCCTTCACTGTATACGTATTGTTTTGTGTAATAACCCATGTCTGACTGCGGTATTTTTGTAACACGACTGTAATTCTTCTGATGCCTTCTTGCCGCCATCATCTCTGTTATCATTTCTGTTATTGTTTTATAAAATAAAATATGATTTGAACATTAAAAAAAAGTGAAATACGTTGAAAAACGTGAAAGATGTTGAGGAACCTACACAATTTATCTCTTGCTGTTTTTAGAGTTTGGTCTACTTTTTGTAAATGTATAGCTTTCCAGGCTCACCCATGGTCTTCACATGTGTTTCCACCTTGTATTGCAAGTAGGTTGAAACCACAAAAATTAGGAAGAAATGGAATACCTTTTAGAAAAATGAAAATACTGAGATAACATCTCTGTTTGTTCCTGGAAGCTGTGAAGATGGTGATCCTAGTGCAACAAACCTTTTTAAATCTTTTGATGATGCCACTGTTGCACAGCACTCCCGCCCCTCCACCCCCCCAAAAAAATAAAAAATGGCTACATTTTGGGTGCAGGGCATCTAAATTATCTGGGAATCGATTCCCAGGATATTGGGAAAAAGGGACGTAAGTTAAGAATCGTTAAGTGCACACTGCCCCAATCATCCAAAAAGGGCTCAGCACCAAGTGGGGGGCAGGGGGAGGCCTAGCAGTCAGATGGTTAATAGCTTAAGCGCTTTTAACAAAATTGCACATATCTTTGTAAAAAAAGTCTCTACACTTTGGCTTGTTCATGATCCGCACGCACTGATCAATCAAGTGGGGCGGATAAAAGGAGGGGGCAAAATTTGTTAATTTCTCTGTTTAATTTCAATTGGAAAGTTTACTCTTAAATACAAAAAACATGGTTGATCGAAATAGCACCCCATTTTATAGAAAGTTAGAACTTTACTCAGAAAGAGTTGTTTTCATTGTTTGGTGTTATCTGTTGAGTAGTTTTCTAGAAAAGTTGTGAAATCATAAACTCATAAACAGTGCATGTGGGGGCCCGAGCAATATATAATTGACTAATTATAGCTGGTGTTTTTTATTGCTTTTACTAATTTATTATTGCATTGCAAAGGTTAAATTTCCTTTATTACCACAATGCAGTGTAATGGAGTTGGCAAAACTATGTTTGTTGTCTGAAACATTCCATTCTATAATTAGCTGACAGAAGAGAACAATTGTAGCCATAAACACAAAGTTTAGTTATTGTGGTTTTATCTCACTGCATCAATGATAACACATGTGCTGCATTGTAATGCCATCGCTGAGGTGTAGAAGAGGGGCAGCTTGACCCACTCAGGGTTCTCTTGCGTCATTGATCCTGCCTTCAGTGAAAAATTATCATTAACAGCGTGTGCTTCGTGTGTTTGTGTGTGTGTGTGTGTGTGTGTGTGTGTGTGTGTGTGTGTGTGTCAATCACCCATAGAAAGCAACGATTTATACCTTAATTCAATCATTTATTTGTAAGCTAATCTGATGACTGCAATTCTTCAGTTGGACTCAAAGGAAGAAGACAAGATCATAAAAGCTTGCCAATAAATAAGTTCTATAGCCTAATTAGGCTACCAATTATTTGATTGTTGGGGGATGAATATAGCCTTTGTAAGATTTCAGGTTAATTCTGATACTCTTCCTCTCAAAAGTTTGCTAAAATACTTTGACTGTAAAAATGAGGTTTGAAGGACAGGAAAAATATTTCTTGGATACGTGGGTTGTCTTATGTAACTCAGCAATCACCTAGCAGCCTTTTCATCCTAAGGCAAAAGAATACTTCATTTGCGTTGAACGAGATGAGTCACTGCTACATTTATTGCAATGCTTCTCCTTTCAGTTGGCCATGTCATGAAAGATTGTGGTACTTCTGGTTTGGTGTGCTCTGTCTATTTACTGTAAAGAAGCATCCACCCAGTTATAGATCACATTCGAATTTCAGCAGAGAAGCTGCAGACTCCCTAGCACACGCGGCAGTATAAGCAGGGCCACTGGAATAATGCAACAGAGGAGGGCCAATTTATGTGGCAGGGTTGCGACTAGAAAACATAAATTATGTGGCGTAATGTCGCACATTTTGTAACAGGATTACATCATTATTTTTGTCATTTTTACACCTGTTACCCCTGTCTGGGCATTGGTTGCAACTCATATAAACACCCACATACAGCAAAAAACAACTTTAAACCTTTTTAAACTGCCTTCCACTGCGCAGCAAAACGTGTTGCTGCGTTTATAGTAAATTTCGAACTGCTGGAGCTAGAAACGAATTTCTTTTGCTTAAATCGGCAGATTATAAATCAGATGATGGATTATATGGCAAATGCAGCTAAATGCAGCTAATCTATTACTAAGCAAAATTCGCCATGGCCGCACAATTGCTTAATTCCAGTGGCCCTGAGTATAAGACACCCAAAAGCCCAGAGACATTGACGTTTTAATATAATATCAGTACCATTTTAATGCTATTCAAAGATATTACTTATTGCTACAAAACAGAGGTACAATTCACAGGCAACACAACTCCTTAAAAATATCCATTTAGGGTCTGATATAAAGTTTGGCAGATTGGATACTCTTTTACAAACGTGAGGGATATTCCATCCTCCATATTACAAGTACATTATATACAAAGGCACTTTAGTACGGCGAAAGTAACCTCCAACTGCAGCGTGCTTAATAAAAACAAATTATAGTTTATTAAGATGCCTGCACACATACCGCCAGATGCTGTCAATTTCACTTTTTCACTTGTTTTTTTCTGACCCCCGCCCCCCCCCCCCCCACTTGTAGATGCTGTACTCAAGTAACTTGGACATTGAAACATTTCCCAGATGATGTAAATATCCCCAACTAATGAACAAGAGGAATGGCCTGTGTTGGTAGCTGGAAAGGAAATACCATATCTCATAGCATGAGGCAGATCATAACTTAGATGTATTTGTAGCAAAACAACTATTCTGAAGGCGTCATGCTCCCGAGTCAGCAAAATACTACAAGGATTGCGATGACGGCGTACACTCGGAGCAATGCTAACAAGCCTGTTTTTCCTTTGAACTTAGAACTCGCCTGTTACTGCCTTACCACACCTCCTTTCAGCTGTGCCTTCAATCCAGACTCAGCACAATCACGTGCTGCTAAAAGGAGGAGACCTTAGGTTTTCTGAAGCACAAAAAATAAAAGTGCTAAAAAGTGAACACGTGCTCAAGTTACCCAATTCACAGTTTATAAACATGACAGTATTGTAGTGTCCTTGATGACTACATTTATATTTTTGTAGCCCAAACATGTCTACTTATGCTGACTTTGAGTTAAGCCAGTGACACCAGCACTTGGAAACTGCACAGCTTGGATGTGCACCACTACTTTTAAACTGGAAACAGGTGTCTTTAAATGATGTCTAGTTTGCCAACTACAGTAAAGCCCTGATATATGATGACATGCTCAGTGCTTTATTAATCTGCATACTACCGCCCTCTCTCATCTGGGGTGCTGGATGACCACTTACATTTCCCTTGTAGTAAGTCAGATTTATGATTGAAAAATCTCATCTCTAAATCTGTGAGTCATTATTTGTAAATGGTGACAATTTGCCACTGCAAAAAGGTTAAAAAAATTATCAATTTATTTATTTGGAATAACTTATCAGCAAATTAAACAGCAATTCATGTGGAATATACCTACATTGTGTTCCTACATGATCTCAGTTTGAGGTAACCTTGGTGAGCAGAGCTCGTTTAGATACACAACCTGCAGCTCTGTATGTTACTGTTGGACCTGGCCCTGTCTGCAGTCACCCCCAAACTTGTTGACTTTTTCCCTCCACTTTTTTGCTGAATTCGTTTTTTGTTGGCACTAGAACTCTGTGCCCTTTTCCATTGCTAACCCGTGCTAAAGTACTTGTGCTCTCTCCCCTAATATTTGGTTACATTGGTTTACACCCAATTGGCATATTTAATTTACAAGTAAGTCCCTTGTAAAATGATATACCATATACCCAGGGCCTGCAAGTCAAATACTACTAGTGGGCCTGCAGCACTTATTGTGCCACCCACTTAAGTAGCCCCTTAAAACATGTCCCAGGCCTATCTGTGCACTCTGAATGCAGTTGTAAACTGCCATGTCGACTTGGCATTGAACCCCCTCCCTTGCCAAGCCTTAAACTCCCCTTTTATTAAAAATAGGTCACCCCTAGGGAACACTCTAGGTGGCCCATAGGGCAGGATGCAGTGTAATTGTAAGGTTGTGCATGTACTTTTAAGTTTTACATGTCCTGGTAGAGAAAAACTCCTAAAAATATTTTTTACTACTGTGCGACCTACCTCTTCCTTGGGGTAACATTGGGGATTCATTATTACATTTAATAAGCTGCAATTTCCAATTAGGAACAAATAATCAAGTCATGTTTGGTGTCTTAGGAATTGTAACGAAAATCCCTATTTAAGGGTGGAGTCAGGTTTTTAGAATACAGCTTTGAAAATACCACTTTTAGAAAGTTGCAATTTTACTGCCTTTAACCCTTTTGTGCCTGTAGCCATTCTTGGGTCACATGACTGGTTATAAGTGACAGACTTTGTGAATTCCACCTAGACAGTCACACAGTAGAGGGATGAGGTGTTCGTTACTGGGACATCTGCTGACAGAATGAGGGGACAGAGCTGAGCACAGCCCCACTTGTAACTGAATAGGGAATGCCCTCCCCTCACACAAAGGACCTTTCACCTACACATTGTCACTGAGTCAACTTGGAACCAGGTCAGGGAAGTAAAGGAAAGTTCATGCACTTCAAAATCACTGGCTAGATCCTTCTCCCACCTTCCGAAAGGGGGGCACGAGGTATACAAAGCAGACTTCAGACACCAACTCTGCAGTATTCTTCTGAACCTGTGGATATTCTACCAGGAAGAAGGACTGGACTGCCACTCTGCTGGACTCTTGACATGCTTATGCCTTTCAGCTATACTGACCTCTTGCCTTGGGTAGAAGAACTGGACCTGCAACTTCATCTTGAACCCAAGGCTACCAGAGTGAGTCCAAGGGCTAGTCTTCTGTCCTCCTCATCTGAACCTCAAGGACATAAAATGCTCCCCAACATCCAGCACCAGGACCATGCTGAAGCACATTCCTGAACCTCAATTGGGGCTCTTTATGTCCTGGCCCTTTTGTGTGGCCTCAGAAAGTTGTATTGAAGTTTTTGGGCTCTTTACAACAGAGAACAGTCCCGTTCATACCAAGTCATCCCCACTCCTGAGCTGCCATTCAATGTAAAGCTCCGGTGGCTGCCTCTTTGTGCTACAGCGTCAACCGCTCGCTGGGACCACCAACGTGAAGTTCCAGCAACAGCCACCTGTGACATCTGCCTGCTCTTCATGTTACTTCGGCAGCCACCCTGAGAACTTTCCTGCTCCTCACAGCCCTATCTAGAATGAACAGGACTCTTGGCACTGATTTGAGAAGGTACACTTTCAGTGGGACTAATCTGGTGGCTGTAGCTATCCTGTGCTTCGTCACACTGAACTTGTGACTTTGGCCTGATACCACTTGATGAGAAATCCATAGTTGACACTTTGTGCTTTTTGGTGCTATTTTCACTAAAATATTAAAAAATTCATAGCTCCAGTTCTACTGATAAAATGTTTGTCATTTTGGTGTTAAATTTGTTAACATTTACTCTGTTTTTCTAAGTAAGTTTTGGATTTTTCTTGTGTTGTGTTTTCATTTTGATTCAAATATTCCATTAGTGGTCTAACAATCAAGAGGAGAACAGTTGTTTTAAAAGTCATGGACCATTTATTTTGATTGAGGCAACTACAATTCAGAGAGAGCATGGAGCCGTCTCTCATAAAGTATAAAAACCTGTGAGGATTAACTTATGACAAAGACCTATAGATACAGGACAAAACATGACTGTTGTACCTGGCATCCTAGGTATTTTTCCCCCTAACATTTTGCCTCCAACCCTCCTGTTTGCGGGTACTTTCGGACTCTGAGCACTTTACCTGTGCTAAAGTACTTGTTCTCTCTCCTTACAACATGGTGGAATCGGCTTACACCCAATTTGAATACTTAATGTACTTGTAAGTCCCTAGTAAAGTGGCACTACTTGTGCCTAGGCCTGTAAATTAAATGCTACTAGTGGACCTGTAACACTGATTGTGCCACCCACATAAGTAGCACTTTAAACATGTCTCAGGCCTGCCATTGCAGCCCGTATGTGCAGTCTCAAACTGCCTTTTCAACCTGGCAAAATAGACCCCTAGCCAGGCCCAAACCTTCTTTTGAAACATATACGTCACCCCTAGGTTAGGCTCTAACAGCCCAGAGCATAGAGTTTAATGTATTTAAAACAATAGGACATGTACTTTCAGTTTTATATGACCTGGTAGTGAAAAACTATGTAGTGTTTGAGTCAGGTACTCATGATGAATTTCAAATAGTTTAATTCAAGATGGTACAAGAGACCCAATCAAGACCCCACCAGGAGCAGCCAGCATGCTGCTCAGCCTGGTCAACTGTGACTATTTGACTCACAACATTCCATAGCATGTCATCACTGTAAGATTCTACAGGCAGGGCATGAATAGCATTGAACTCAGGATATAACAAACTACTAAATATGTTTTTTACTACTGCACAGCCTACCACTCCCAGGATAATATTGGAGTTACCTTATTACATTTAATAAGCTGTAACTTCAAAATGGGAATAGTTAACTCATTCATGTTTGGTGTCTTTAGAATTGTAACGAAAAATCCTAACTTATTATGAAGTCACATTTTAAATTACAGTTTTAAAAATGCCACAGGTAGAAAGCTGGCATTTTCCTGCCTTAGCCATTTGGTGCCTGAAGCCTGCCTCTGTCAGTTTAGTTGCCAGCTGGACTTTGTGTGTTCCTCCTCAACCACCACACAAAATAGGTATCTGTGGTGTGCCTGGTTTGGCCAACACTGGCAGGATGCAAGTGAGCAGCTGAGCATAACTCCACGTACACTTGAATACTCTGTGTCCTGCCTCCACACAAATGACTGCATACCACCTATACTTAGTCTGGAGCCAGGGAAAGGAAGGCAGGGTACTTGTGCACTCCAAGTGCAAGCCTCTAAAAGTTTCTCCCACTGCACAGGCACAAATGGGTATAAATATTGGACCTGAGACACCAGTTCCTGAGTACACTTCTGGACTTGTGGATAGTCTGCCAGAAAGAAGGACTTCTGTGCTGTTGAAAGGACTGCTGCCTTTCTGTGCTGGCCTCCTACCCGCTGCCCTCTTGCCTGAATGAGAAGGACTGGACCTGCATCTGTTGAACCCAAGACCCCAGAGTGCTCCAAGGGCCAGTTGCTGGCCTCCTGAGCATCAGGGACAGAGGGCTCCAACAACCTTGACCCAAGCACTTGGAGTCTGCCATCTTTGAGTCTACCCTGCCAAGTTGTGCCAACCCAATCCTAAATCCTTGAAAGTGGGACTAAGTTCTTCTGCCAGCCTCCGTGGATCCAGTAAAGCTGATGCATCTTTTCTGCTGCTTGGCAAAAACCCAAGCAGGACCGATGCATGGATCTTCCCTGTCGCAAACATCCACATCGCAGCCCACTGCCTCATAAGAACAACCGCTGCTTGACACATCCTTAGTGCAGGGCTTACATCCCTTATTGACAGTAGCCTCGAAGACTGTGCCGGACTCCACATCACAACCTCGCAGCTTCTCAGAAACGATGCACTGCACTACTGCTCAACGCATCCTCAATGCCGGACTTCACAGAGAAAGCCTTTGTCGATGGGTCCTCGATGGCAACCTCAACAACGATGCATGACCTCACATTGCAGCCTCATTGCATCTTGGGACTGACACATTGCTTCAACTGTGTAAATGATCTTCAATGAGGACCCTCGTACCGCTCCGCAAACCAGAATTTAAGGTACTTTCTTCTGTCCCAAACTGGTTTCCTGTAGCCAACCCGCACTACATCGTGGTCAGCCTGAACTAGTGACGATGTCCCGGTCTGGCTGAACCAAATATCCAGAGTTGGCGCTTATTGCTTTTTGGCACGATTTTCACTGAAATCTTTGAACTTGCATATCTCCGGTTTTACTCATGACATTTTTGTCGTTTTGTTGTTTTATTTATTAAAATTTGTTTTTTTCATCCGGTGTGGGATTCTTTTTGTGTGTTGTTTTCACTTTATTACTATTTGAAGTGTTGAACAAAGACTTTAGACAATGCCTCTGATTTAAGCCTGACTGCTCTGTGCAGAGCTACCAGAGGGTTGTGCATAGGTCAATTTAGGGTTGACTTGCGCCTCATACTGACATTGACGATTTAACAACAATAACAAAATATCTTTCACAGGGTCAAAAATGAGAGGAAGATAATTTAACAGACAGAATAAAATAACACTTCAAATTTGCAGGCATCAGGTGTCTCAAACCGGTGAGAAATAAAAAGGAAGTGTTGGGCGGCACATCTAGAAATGACCAGGAATGGAGCAAAGGCCTTAATGACATAAAGCGCAAACTACATAAAAACAAGCTATGTGGTTCTCTAGCATACTTCAACATTTTCATAAAATGTGATCACTTGAGATAGGGATAACACACAAAGTGGGCAACTGGCCTCCAGGGATGGTACCCAAACACCAAAGCAAGGCCTGAACTGGAAAGGAGAGAATATCGTCATAAAAATTTGGTGGAAAAACAAGGAATGATGGCAGTCGTGAAAGGCAACACACATCCGTGCATTCAGTGTGTCCCTGTGCTTTACAGATGGAAGTGTAAAATGTGTTTCGGAAAGACTTGCATTAACTCTGTCCTAAACCGTACATAGAAAATGTTTTACACTTTTGAGCACAGGATCTCTAGGTCAACAAGAAACAGGAAACAAGAAGCATGTTTTCCTTTATTCCTGCCAGAACGAGCCTATCTTAACCCTTTACAGGGATTACTTCACATAAACAGCACCCTGGTCGGATGTGTCAGTATTTAAGAAGTAATCCTTGGCCAATGTGTCCCTTTCTAGATGTATACTGTCTGGCACCGAACAAATTCAGAAAGCGCTCCAGGCATGAGCAGCTGTGAGCAAGTCCTACAGCCAGGTTGAAAGCAGAGAGTTACATAAGGCTTTTGCATTTGCTACTGAGAATCTCCCCCTCCCCACACCCTTCCCCCGTGACAGTTGAGTGGAATCACCAGTGGGAAATCGAAGACACCTTTAAAAGGATCCTTGTCTCAATTCTAAAGTGGAAAGAGTTCAAGAATTACTGAGGTGCTGGGGTGCAAATGCCAGCAACTCAAACAAGCAATGCATTTAACATAATTAATAATGAATGGTTTAAATGGATGATTGAAGGAGACAAGAAAAAATCACCAACTAACCAAGCACTGAAATTACAGTCAGCTGCAATGTTATCTAAATGCTTTATAACTTAAGAAATGAGACAGAAAATAAATCTTAATTTAACTGGGCACCCAAAGTGGAAACAAGATAAGTAGCTAGTGTTTAAAGTAAATATAAAAATAAATAACATTTTAAAAGCACAC
This sequence comes from Lissotriton vulgaris, assembly GCF_964263255.1. Classification (NCBI taxonomy): domain Eukaryota; kingdom Metazoa; phylum Chordata; class Amphibia; order Caudata; family Salamandridae; genus Lissotriton; species Lissotriton vulgaris. The sequence continues at coordinate 532,725,577 of NC_141689.1, forward strand.
TTACGAGCTTTATCACTGACGAGAATATAACTTTTTAAGAAGATGTAAACAATGTGCATAGAGTTTGGCCCATCACTCAGATTTAAGGGATCCAGTGAGTAGAGTGGGCTGACACAGTGCTGTATGCTGTTTGGTGGGAGGAAGCACAATATGAATGACAATTTGAGAGACTGATGGACAAAGCCCTCTAACCAAAAACCCATTTAACTATATGATGTATGATATTTTTGAAAAACAATAGTCTAGTGAGACAGTTAAAGCTGTCTCAAAGACCACCTAAAAAGGGAATGACCAAAGTGTAGAAACATTAAAGCAACAAACCATAAGGCAGCTAAAATAATTAAGCACTCTCATTCACAAATGCATAAATACCATAACATTGGGTTCCAAAATACTGAACTTCCATAATCTTTCATATTTTATTATAAAACACCAAATTATACATTAAACTCAGAAATAATTTAAATAACTTAAAAATAGCAATTTAAAAAATTCCAACACTTCCCAAGTTTGAGGTAAAATTTTTATCAATATTTTATAAACTCCCAAGTATCTGTATATTGAACCATCTCAGCTTATAATATAGCCTTAGAGCCCACCGTAGCGGGCTATACCAGCTATTAAAGGCCCGCTTTCGTGTTAAAGGCACGAGCCGAAGGCGAGGGACTTTAACAAGGGACTGGAACTTTAATAGCCGGTAAAGCCCTGTAAAAAAGGGCTATAAAGCTATTAGAACATTCTACTACTAGAAGACAGAATGTTCTAACAAATAAAACAACGGCCTCTCAGAGCCCGAGGCCTTTGTAAAACATTGGAATGTTGCTCTGCCGGCCTTTAATGGCCTTTAGAAGCAGGGAGAACTCCATTGTCTACAATGGAGCTCCCAACATTCCAATGTTCTAATAAATACTTAGATAACTTTCATAACCACCACATTTCCATAGGCACTCTTAGCAGCATTTTTCAATTTTCAATTTAGTCACAACCTTCTTAAACTCTATTTCATGCACTGGATAGTGTCAGTCATGGCAGTGGCCCATTATAATCCTGTGAAGCAACAGGTGATGGACTGTCTAGCATGTACTGATTACAGTCCCCAATGATGGATGATGAAGATGGCACCCAGGAGCGATGAGGAGTAAACTACAGGAATGCGCAGGAGAACACAGCCATTGTATATGTTCTATAGGGACTATGGAGGAGGGGTGACTTGTAGGGGGCACTGATTATCAGAAGGCAGAGTTAAAGCTCTAAAGGATCCCCCAGAGTGACAGGGGGACAAAGGAGCAGCCCAAGCTATACACTGTATACAGGCAGCTGTTACAAATGATCAAAGCGCAGGTCATTGTAAATGGTTTCAAGAGTCAGATCAGGAGTGGCAAAGAGCAACCTATAGCCATGCACAGGAGGGATGCAAACATAGGTAATGTTATTTACAGGCTACCTAGCGGCAAAAGAGTGACAATCTCCAGGCCTGCAATGTTAGCAAGAGTCCTATGTTTACAAGCAGATGTGCAGCCCCACAAACGAAGAACCTAGACTAAACAAGGTATTCATATGTGGTAAATCACAGATCTATTGCATAGCTGCTGGAAACTGAGTTACTGTTTGAGGTTAGTGAATCCCTACTCAAGTAGCAACCACAATTCTTGTCAGGGTGAAACACAAACAAAGCCCAAATTAACCTGTGCTTAACACTCTGGTAGCTTGGCACAAGCAGTCAGTTTTAACTTAGAGGCAATGTGTAAAGTATTTATGCAGTTCCTCAAGCAGCAATAACGTGAAAATACAACAAAAGAAAAATCCCACACCTATTTACAAAACTAGAGTGATATTTAATAAATTATTTAAGAACCAATTGACAAAAATCCAACCAGTAGACCCAGAGATATGCAGTTTTAAAGATGTAAGGGAAAATTGTATCTAAAAGCACAAAGCGCCAACTCTGGTTATCTGTTGGCACCAGACCTGTACAGAGTCATATGTTCAGGCCCCCGCAGACCCCAGCCAACTCGCCGGACGTACGACGCCGCCACCCTCAACGCACTCAACGCCGGCAGAGTCCCGGGCTGCTACCGAGCCACCCCGAGACACACCCACGGACCCTTCTGCTGCAACTCCTGCAAGTTCACCTGCCTCCGGATTGGCACTACACCTACACCAACCAAGACGAGCAACAGCAGCAGCCACCTGAAATGCATTCTTCTCAACACCCGCTCCGTCCACAGGCACACCATCGAGATCTGGAACCTGCTCGACACCACAGCCCCAGACGTCGCCTTCTTCACGGAAACATGGATGAACGCCTCCTCAGCGCCTGACATCGCCATCGCCATCCCAGACGGCTACAAGATCATCCGAAGGGACCGCATCAACCACACCGGAGGAGGCATCGCCATCGTCCACAGGAACACCATCCGCATCACGACCAACACCGATGACACCCTCGCAACTGCCGAGCACCTGCACTTCCAAGTTCGCATCAACCCCAAGACCACCCTCAGAGGCACCCTCATCTACAGACCCCCTGGACAACGCACACAATTCAGCGAAGACATCGCCGACCTCATCAGCCCACACGCCCTCTGCTCCGCTGACTACTTCCTCCTAGGGGACCTCAACTTCCACCTGGAGAACAACAACGACCGCAACACCACCACCCCGCTGGACAACCTCGCCAACCTGGGACTCAAGCAACTGGTGACCACCCCCACCCACTACGCCGGACACACACTCGACCCCGTCTTCTCATCCAGCAAGGACATTGCCTTCAGCCACGCCACTGGACTCCACTGGACGGACCACAGCTGCGTCCACTTCAGCTTCGCAAGGACCACGATCCACCACCAGCAGCAACAGGCTGCACGCAGGAACTGGAACAAGGTCACAGCCGACCAGCTCGCGTCCTCCCTGAGCATGAACCCTCCCACCAGCACAACGAACCCTAGCCAGGCGGCCACCAACCTCACGAAGTGGATCAGCGACTGCGCAGACGAGCTCGCCCCCCTGAGGACCCCGCCCAGCAGACCCGGTAGCAAGAAAGCCCCATGGTTCACCGACGAACTCAAGAGCTCCAAGAAGAACTGCCGAGCCCTCGAGAGAACCTGACGCAGAGACCCAACACCGGACAACATGACTGCCCTCAAGCTCGCCACCCGAAAACACCACCAACTCATCCGCGCCACCAAGAAAACTGCATTCAAGGAACGACTGGATAACAACGCCCACAACAGCAAGGAACTCTTCAACATCGTCAAAGAGCTCTCCAACCCCAACGCCGGAAACAACGACATCACCCCTTCGCAAGACCTCTGCAACTCCCTCGCCTCCTACTTCCACAACAAGATCGCGGACATACACAACAGCTTCAGCACTCAACCGACGATCACCACGACCGAACCACCGCCCCCCACCACCACCCTCCGTGCCTGGACTCCGATCAGCACCGAAGACACCGTCCGCACGATGAACTCCATCCACTCCGGATCTCCGACCGACCCCTGCCCTCACCACTTCTTCAACAAGGCCGACGCTATCATCGCACCCCACCTGCGGGACATCATCAACACTTCCTTCGACACTGCTACCTTCCCGGAGAGCTGGAAGCACGCCGAACTCAGCGCTCTACTCAAGAAGCCATCGGCTGACCCCACTGACCTCAAAAACTACCGCCCATCTCGCTGCTCCCGTTTCCTGCAAAAGTCATCGAGAAGACCGTTAACAAGCAGCTGGCCGCCTTCCTCGAGACGAAAGGATCCTTCGACCCCTCGCAGTCTGGCTTCCGGGCCAACCACAGCACCGAGACCGCCCTGATCGCAGTCACCGATGACATCCGAGTGCTGCTCGACAACGGAGAAACAGCGGCCCTCATCCTCCTCGACCTCTCCGCGGCCTTCGACACTGTCTGCCATCGTACCCTAGTACAACGCCTCAGCAACGTCGGAGTCCAGGAGAAGGCACTGGAGTGGATCATCTCCTTCCTCGCCGGAAGAACACAGAGAGTCCGCCTCCCTCCGTTCAGATCAGAAGCCACCGAAGTCATCTGCGGCGTCCCTCAAGGCTCCTCGCTCAGTCCAACCCTCTTCAACATCTACATGAGCCCCCTCGCAGACATTGCACACCAGCACGACCTCAACATCATCTCCTACGCCGACGACACCCAGCTGATCCTCTCCCTTACCAACGACCCCGCCACCGCCAGAGCCAACCTTCACGAAGGGATGAAAGAGGTAGCCGAATGGATGAAGAACAGCCGCCTGAAACTGAACTCAGATAAGACGGAAGTCCTCATCCTGGGATCCTCACCCGCCGCTTGGGACGACTCCTGGTGGCCCCCCGCCCTAGGCAACGCACCCAAACCAACAGACCACGCACGCAACCTGGGCTTCATCCTGGACTCCTCCCTCTCCATGACCAGACAAGTCAACGTCGTCTCCTCGTCGTGCTTCAACGTCCTGCGCATGCTTCGTAAGATCTTCCGATGGATCCCCACCGAGACCAGGAAGACGGTCACCCAGGCCCTCGTCACCAGCCGTCTGGACTACGGCAACACCCTCTACGCCGGAACCACCGCCAAACTCCAGAAGAGACTCCAGCGGATCCAGAACGCCTCAGCACGACTCATCCTGGACATCCCCCGTCGCAGCCACATCTCCGGACACCTGAGAGATCTGCACTGGCTCCCGGTCAACAAGAGAATCACCTTCCGTCTCCTCACCCACGCACACAAAGCCCTACACAGCCAAGGCCCAGGATACCTCAACAGCCGCCTCAACTTCTATGCTTCCAAACGCCAGCTTCGATCGACCAGCCTCGCCCTCGCCGCCGTCCCCCGCATCCGTAGAGCCACCACAGGGGGACGGTCCTTCTACTACCTCGCCGCCAAGACATGGAACTCCCTCCCCACCCACCTCCGCCTGACCCAGGACCACCTCGCCTTCAGGAAGCAACTCAAGACCTGGTTGTTCGAGCAGTAGCAGATCCCCCCCCCCCCCCAGCGCCTTGAGACCCTCTGGGTAAGTAGTGCGCTATATAAATGCGATGATTGATTGATTGATTAGGCTGACTGTGATGGAGTTCGGGCCAAATATAGGGATCAAGTTAGGTGCACTGAACAAAGTACCTTAAATCCTGATTGTCGAGTGTTGATAGATCCCGCTATGAAGATGCATTACACAGTGGGGGTTCGGAGGAGCTTCAGAGCTGTGATGCAGAGTACTGCATCGTTGTCAAGGATGCTTTCTTCAAGGGGCTTGAGATGTGAAGTCCTGTGTCGAAGATGCGTCATACACCGACTGTACCGGAGAAGACAACCACACTGATAAGGCCACTAGCTCGGGTATTGCAGAGATCTATTGGTTTTCTCAATGCTTGTTAATACATATAAGTCACCCCTAGGGTAGGCCTGCCCTAACTTAACCTTCAAGGCCCGCTTCCTTATATAAGCACTTTTTATATCCTGCAGGTAAGGCTGTATATGTCCCCCAAAACTTGATTCCTTCAAATGATACAAATGATCATTCTTACACACATCTTCTATGTCACTCCTCTAAAAGACCTATTTTACTTAAAGCTTTGTTTCTTCTGTACAACAGACAACTCTTGAAGTTCAACCCCTACTACAACATCTACTGCAAATATCGATGAGATTAGCAGCCCATCTGTCAGCATACTTTTCTTGCAGACATGATTTTATGATTTGTCCTAAGGATCCCTCATCAGCTCTAAGGAGACCAAACCAGTAATTAAGGAGCCACTGTTTATACTTAAATAGCCCAGTTCTAGCCTCTGGGCACTATTTACAGATCCTCTGGATAGGCCAAGCTATTTCTTTCTTCCAGACATTCATTTGTATGGTCTGCACCCTCCTCAAATATTTTACGTGCAGCACCTCACACCCATGCAGCAACAGACTAACGATTTTAGCATTGTATGTCTCTCTAAGCACTTCAATGGATTTAAGGCCCAATACTGAGTCCATCCTATATAAAGCACCTTTAATACCCTCAACCCACGCCTCATGAATGCCATTATGGGGCGTAAAGTTGAGGTTATATCTAAAGAATAGTGCAAGATAGCAGAGATCTAAAAACAACAGATTTTGCAAAGGCAAAACCTACTGGCTTTGCAAATGCTTGTTGTGTTTAGAACAGGGAGATTAAGTGATTTATCCATAATCATAAAATGTGGAACTGAGGCCGAGGCTAGGGAGATGATATGATGTCCTTTTGGGAGAGAATGTGGCGTAAGGGCCTGACTTGCCGACTACGGAGCTGGTAAACCGGGTTCTCGATTCAGCGTCGACTCAACATCCTGGATTTTGGGCAAATCACTTAATCTCACCTTGCCTAAAAAATGAATGTGATATTCTGGAAAGTAACTGGTGTTAATGGAAAGCACATCAATACCTTCGGGTGGTGATGGACCTATATAAAACTGCACAAAAAAGTAACTGGTGCTAATATTAAGCAGTCCAATACCTTCAGGTGGTGTTGGCGCCATATAAAATTGCACAAAAAAGTAACTGGTGCTTATGTAAAGCACTCCAATACCATTGGGTGGTGTTGGCACTACATAAACCTGCACACAAAAGTGAAAAGCAGAGTGAGGGGAAGAGGGGATCTGTGCTATAGAGTTTAGCAGAGCAAGCAGTGATGGGCAGGAGGTGGGCGGGCAACCAACAGCAAATGCGGGCTGCCACAGGGAAATTAATGGATTTGCCCGTAAGCACAAAATGCAGAACTAAGGCCAAGGCTAGGGAGACGATGTGGCATCCTCTAGGGAGAGGATACAGTGCAAGGACCACAGCTGCCGACTATGACGCTGGGAAACCAAGTTTGAGTTTCAGCATCGGCTTAACATCCTTGATTCTGGACAGATGACATAATCTCCTAGTTCCTACAAAAAATTACTGTATCCTTGTGTAAAGGAACTGGTGCTAATGTAGAGCGCTTCAATACCTTTGTGTGGTGTTGGCACTATTTAAAACTGAAAAAAAAAAGAACTGTTGCTAATGTAAAGCACTCCACTACCTTTGGGTGGTGTTGGCACGAAATAAAACTGCACAAAAAATTACCAGGTGCTAACGTAAAGAGCTCCACTACCTCGGGCGGTGTTGCCGCTATATAAAAATGCAGAAAAAAACAGAAAGAATCACAGTGCTAGGCTGGTTTACAATAGTGACCATGAGGAACTACACCGCATAACCACATTAAAAGGACTAATTTTGCCAGGGACACTGAGGGGCAGGCAGACCTTGATGAATCAAGGCTCAGCCTAGCTGCTTTGTAGAGAATACAATTTAAGGAACAATGGCGAACGGAAACACTTCACTGGTGAATGCGGAAAGAGTAAGAAAGTGTCCCGACAGGAGAAACTTGAAGAAGTAGAGTCCCACCCTAGGAAATGAGTAGCAACAAGGTAAGACACGAACAGTTCAATCATTTTGCACATGAGAAAAGTGGCTATGCAATTATAGTAGAAGACACAGGTACTTTAGAATCTCTGACATGTCCTGTGATAATGCATGCCTGTTTCACTTGAGGTATGATTTTCCAGCTATAAACACCATTGCCGAATGACCACATATGTTGTTACACACACCTAGTACCCACATGTGTGGAAAATAAACAGAGACTACACATGTGCCAAGTAATAGAAGCCATGAGCACATGCTCCTATCAGCACATCGGATTTACACTAACAGGACATTAGAAGGCAGAACACCCCCACACACTAGAACGAAACGGACTACATTGGAAGTTTAAAGCAGTGACGGGGTCAGGGAGGGGGTGGTTTGTGGATGGGGAAACACTGGGATGGTGTGAGGGAGCAAGCAGAGATGGGATGGAGGAGGTGGGGGGAAATGAAAAGCAGCAATGAAGGGAAAAGCAGTGATGGGGGAATGGGTGATCTGTAGATGGGGCATGAGGGCTGGTGGGAGGAGCCGGAGATGATGAAAAACACGAGCACTCTGTAGAGTGCATGAAAAAGAAAGAAAAAATGAGTTCCTAAAATGGTCGTAAAAACGAGAGCAGAGGATGTGTTTAAGTACTTGGTCCATGCTCTAGGGGGAGGGCTATACACAAGAATAGGTATGACCATGCATGCCATGGACAAATGATGACAAACAATATGAGACAGACAATGGAACGAGCAAATGGGAAGCCACACAAAAGGTCTCTTCAAGACAGCAGATGCGCTGTCTTGCTGAGACCTGAAAAGGATGTTTTAAGCCTGGCAAACATATTATTTTGCCACATTTAAATGGCAGTTTAAAACTGTACACACAGGCAGCACTGGCAGGCCTGAGACATATTGAATGGCTACTTAAGCAGCGGGTGGCAAATAAGTGCTGCAGGCCCAGTCGAAGAATTTAATTTACAGCCCTTGAGAACATGTAGTACCAACTAGGGGCGTACAAGTAAATTAAATGTGGCAATTGGGTCTAAAGCAATTTTACCCTATTCAAAGGGGAGAGAATGTGCACTCTAGCACTGGTTAGCAGTAGTAAAGTGCACAGAGACCTTATTCCAACAAAAGAGAGATCAGAAATAAATGGAGGAGGAAAGCAAAAGGTTTGGGGGAAGGCCACCATAAGGCAGTCAGGTCTAATAGCTCTTATAAATAACATTCAGCCCTATATCAGTAACAAATTAGCAGTGTCAGGCATATTTCAGATCTTATTTTCTAGGTTCAGCCTGACAACCGAGTAGGTGCCTGTGGCATGCCCAGGTTACAGGCAACCTGGACTAATGCTTTATATAGTTCAAGTACAAATGACAGAGAAGCAATGCAGAAATATGGTCATGAGACAGAGAGCCATGGTAAATGTATGTAGAGCTCAACCAGGAGAGAAAAAAGCAACCTACAGACATGGCTCTGGATACAGGTACTGTGGGTGAGTGCACCATGGTGTCTGCCTGTTAGTGGCATTATGACAAAACTATGGAGTCTATTTGGCACTCTCAGTGTAATATAGCTGGTAGTAGCATACCTAAGACGCCAATCCGAAAGTGATAGAAAACCCACCCAGGGGTTTAAAATAGGACTACTGGGATAGGTGTAGTGTCAACAAAGGAGCGTGGTGGGATGACCAGGCAGGAAAAGCAGACACCTCTTCGGGTCTGTGGCTCAGACAGACATGCAGAGATGCTGCCCCAACAGCAGTAACGTGCCTGCCAGAGTGAGAGCATTTATGAAGAGTGAAAGCATTTATGGAAGGAAAAAGGCTAGACTAAGGGAAAATGGAAGGAAGGGCAGGAACGAAAAGAACTAGTTTTTTGGGGGAAGCATAGGTGTTCCCTCTTAGGCCCGTCCTGACCCTAAAAGGCCCAAAGTGGGAAGATGCCCTTAACCTTTCCGCTCTTTACCTGAATACCCTGGGTTAGGGTTATAAGCGTATGACTGATGGGGAAGGGCTCCAGGTCACCTGAGCGTTGTGGCAACCTATGATCAAAGGCAAATGTTTTATGCCGACAGGGCCAAAACAGAAAACAAACAAGCATGTATACAGAACTGGTACAGGATCATGGGAGGAAACACTCAGCAGGACTAAAACACTTGGAGGAAGATGCATTTGGAACTGCTTTCATTTCAGGTGACATTAATGGTCATTTCAGAAAATAAATTAAATACAGTCAAGTCAAGTCAAGTCATGGATATTTATATGGCGCGCAAATCACTTCCAGGAAGTCTCATGGCTCCTGCAGCAGACTCTGACATCAGAAAACGGCACTAATTTGCAAATAACCAGGTCTTTAGTCCTTTGCGAAAACGGCCATGATCAGGGGAGTTACGGAGATGGAGCGGAATTTTGTTCCATGCGGCTGGGGCCAAATACGAAAATGCTCGGCCACCATTCCTGGAAGTACGCACTCTCAGAGGTGTTAGTAAAAATTCATTCTTGGACCTGAGATTTCTTGATGGCTGATACCATTTGAGTTTTTTGGACCAGTATTTTGGACCCCTTCCGTACAGTTGTCTATGCACCAGACATAGTGTTTTGAAAAGGATACGCTTTTTTACTGGCAGCCAATGTAGGCTCTTTAAACAAGCAGAAGAGGATGTTTTTCTCGGGAGGTTAAGAACCAGCCGGGCTGCTGTGTTTTGAAGAACCTGGAGCCTCTTCATATGGTGTTCATTTATAGAAAGCAGGAGTGCATTCCCGTAATCCATTCTGCTTATTATTAGGCCCTGGACCAAAGGTTTGCGGGCCTTAATGGGGATCCACTTAAAGATTTTTCTCAGGCTCCGCTTTAGTCCAAAGCAGGTGCCAACTATCCTGTTTATTTGGCTGTTCATGGACAGTTTGTTATCTAATAAGAAACCCAAATTGCGGGTGTGATCCTTTGGTACTGGGCATACGCCCAACTTAGTAGGCCACCAGTCATCTGTCCAATATTCAGCCGCTTTGCCAAAGAGCATAATCTCTGACTTACTGCCGTTTAGTTGAAGGTGATTGATGGTCATCTACTCTTCAACTTGTACCAGGCAGTTTTTGAAACGTTATTTGGTTTCATTATAGTCAAAGTCTAGTGTGACAAGAATCTGCGTATCATCGGCATACGATAGAACATCAAAACCATGATCTCTGATAATATTGGCCAAGGGGGTCATATAGATATTAAAAAGTGTTGGACTCAATATAGAGCCCTGAGGGACACCCATTTTGACAGGTCTTTCATGTGCACTATGTTCTCCGATTTGGACCGTCGTAGTGAGGTTGGACAGATAGCTAACAAACCAGTTTAGGGCATTTCTTCTGACTCCAATCTCCCACAGCCGGTGAATTAGAATTCGATGGGAGATGGTGTCAAATGCTGCCGATAAATCCAGCAGCACGAGGATGGCTGATCGGCGCTTATCTAGCGCCAGCCTGACATTATCAACCACTTCAACCAATGCGTTTCAGTACTATGCTGAGCCCTAAAACTGGATTGTGAAGGATCCGAAAGTCCATGGCTTTCGAGGTGGCTCACAAGTATTTTCCCAAAGTATGGGAGCAGGGATATAGGCCTATAATTTATCAGGACGTTAGGGTCAGCCGTGAGTTTTTTCAAAATGGGCCTAACTTTAGCGGCTTTCCATATTGTCGGAAAGTCAGCGTCTGTAAAAGACTTATTAAAAAGATCAGTAAGATGTCCGACCAACACCGGTGCAAGTGTAGAAAATAATTTAGGGGGAATGAGATCGGTAGGGGTCCCTGACTTAATTTTTAAACTAGCTGATATCACCATCTCATGGTCACATTTAATGAATTCTTCCAAGATGTGGGGGGGTCTAGATACGGTGTGATCGGAGCAGCCAACTGCAGTTGGTCGTGGTGATCAGGAAAGGAGAGATGAATGGTGGTAATTTTGTCTTCAAAGAACTGAGACACTGCATTAGTCCATTCCAGAATATTAGGGATTTCTAATGCAGCACTGGGGGATGTAAATTCCTTCACTATTTGGAAGAGTTCCTTGGAGACGTTTTGGGCTTATCTATTCGCTCTGTGAGGAATGCTCTTTTCCTCAAATGTATTTCCAGCATATAGCTAGAGTGCAGAAGTTTAAATGTTTCCCTGTCTTTCTGGTCTTTACCCCTCTGCCATTTCTTTTCTGCGGTTCTACATTTTGATTTTGCAATTCTTAGTTCTGCTGTAAACCAAGGCGCCGTTCTGATTTTCTGTTTAATTCTGCTCATAGGAGCGATTTTATTCAGTGCTGTTTCTAGTGCTAGATCAAGTTGCATTGCTATAGTAGTAGCACTTGAGGAAGGAGTATGTGGTGGGAGCTGAAAGTTTTTATGAAAAAGGGATAGAGTGATCTTTTTCATTTGTCTTTGCAGCTTACACCATTTACTGGTGCTATTTTTGTTTTGGCCATTGGAAAGGAAAAATGCACCATATAATCCAATCCAATCCAAAAATTCTTTATTTCGGCCATATAGACCATAAAAGATGCAGTACAAAACACAATACATACATTAAAAATACATTTTTAAGAAAATACATTGTATAAAATTCTCTTCTTGTCCAGCGAGGAAAAGGAAGTGTCATAACAGTATCCATGGTTTAGAGGGCTTTTTTCTTTCTGATTAGCCATACTGCCATTAGAAATTTGGATAGGGCGAACACAATGTGACCCAAAGTGCTGGTTTTCATTACTCTGAATGCCTGTGAGTACTTTCTGATCCCCAGGTTTCTACAGAGCGGCGCTATTCAATATTTTCTGGGTCTCTGATAGGCAGGGCACACAAACATGATGTGGAGGTCATCTTCCTCATGGATGTTACAGCATGGACACATTTTTTCACCCCCCTTGGTCCATTTGTGGGTAAATATTTTGGTGGGGAGTGTGCCTAACCTCCATTGTACAAACAATTTCCTCGCCAGGATAGGGAAAATAAAATCCATAAAAGATTCAAATACATAGGAATTTTTGGATTCCAGGAATCGCGCGGTAAGGGTGCCGCTGTTTTGAGCATTCATCAGAAGTGAAAGGCTCCTGTCTTTATAGATTTGGGTCAAGGCTTTACGTGAGATCCTTTGGCAGCCTCGCACGGGATCCTCCCATAGCTCCAATAGGTTCATAGTGAGCAATTCATTTTTTACGAAAGCAAGCCAGGGGATTTTACTATTGCGGTTCAGGCTCATGACATGGATAAGGTCCTGCCTGTATTGGTGTAATTCGTTTGTGGACCAAAGCCTGTGCCAAAACTTCACTGGCTTTGACACAAGCTCCTCAGCAATAGGGGGAAGACCCATGCCTAATCTCAATGGCAGGAGTGGTGTGCCTCGTGGAAGAGCTAATAGGCGCCTAAGAAAGCTGTTTTCCACTCTCGCCAAATCTTTTCCTGCTTTGTACCCCCATAGCTCACTCCCATACATGGCCGCTGCCTTGGCTTGAGTCCTATAGGTTTCAAGAGCCGGGCTTATGGGCTTAAAGGTGGAAGTATTGGCCACCTTCAGTATAGCGCCCGACAGCTGGGACAATTTAACCCTTGATCTTGCTATCTGACGGTTCCATGATAGATTTTCCTGTAGTGTTACTCCCAGATATATAAAGGTATCAAGCCTCTCAAGGCTGACAGTACCCAGGGTGGGATTGGGCCTGGCTTTGTTCGGTGGATTGAAAATCATGAACTTGGTCTTCTCCGTATTCACCTTCAGACCATGTTGTCTACAGAAGAGACCAAATCCATCCAGAATCCTCTGGATCCCCATGGGGGATTTGGATAGCAGGAGGGTATCATCGGCAAACATGATTGCCGGAACCCTCCTGCCTGCCAAATATGGGGCATCATTGTCCTTGACATTTTCTAGATGTGATATAACGTTATTAATGAAGAGACAGAACAGGGTCGGTGCCAGGACACAACCCTGCCTCACCCCTCGACGGACAGGGAACCTGGACGAAAGGTTGCCATCCCTCCCGCACCTGACCTGCGCATAATTGTTCTCGTGCAGCCTGATTAGGATACTGAGTAACTGGGGGGGGTACTCCTAACTTTTCCATAACATCCCAGATTTTCCTGCGCGGGACTAGGTCAAAGACTGACCTCAGATCCACGAAGACCATGTACAGCCTTCCCCCCTCCAACCTCACCGTCTTCCAGTAAAGGAGGACGAGGCGGAAAATCTGGTCCATGGTCGACGTGTTTTTTGTAAAGCCAGCCTGCAGGGGGCTCATGATATCATTATCCTCCACCCAGTCTAACAGATGGTTCAGGATGAGGCGCGCAAAAAGCTTTTGGGGAACATCTATAAGGCTAATCGGCCTGTAATTGGCCGGGAGCAGAGGAGACCCTTTCTTGTATATCGGCACAATCTCTGCCCCCAGCCAAGAGCAGGGGACCGCCATACCTCCTAAGATGGCGTTAAAAAGGATAAGAAGGTACGGACCCCAAATGTCAGGGTGGTGTCTAAAGAGATCCCCCGGTAACTTATCCAACCCCGGCGCCTTTCCCAGCGCTAGGCGCTCCATTGCAGTCACCACCTCACCTAGGGAAAATTCCAGGGCCACATCCGGGGAACAGGGGGGCTCAACCGCCACTCCATCGGGCCATAGGATAGTATCTTGGTAAAGTGCCCCAAAATGGGCCTCCCAGACAGAGGGGGCGATGTTGGGTTCTACTGCGGATTTGAGTTCCCCTGTCCCGTTATTTACCAGGGCCCAAAATTTCCTAGAGTCTTTAGCTTTTAGGGCTTCAGACAGGTCATGCCAATGGTTCCAATCCCACTCTGCCCTTCCGTTGGCCATTGCTGCTTTATACTCCCTCCTGAGATCTGCAACCTTAGCCTTATCAGAGCCCTCTTTGATGGTAGCAATTAGCTCGGACTTGATTTTCCTACAGGAAGAGGTGTACCAAGTCGGGGTACGAGTCTTTTTCCTTCGTGATTGTACCACCGGATGGAAAACCTCTGCAAGGTGTCTCACTAGTTCCTGGTGAATGTTAGCTAGTCTCTCATTATAATCAGGGGGTCTCGGTTGATTTATGAGAGCATCCACTTCCTTGAACCTGGGGAGTGCTAGGCCATATAACTTGTTTATAGCGTCTTCTGTGTTAAGCAGCTTTCCCCATTTAACACGGCGCCTGTTTGTGGAGAGAAGCATGTCTCCCTGGTCTTCTCCGCAGGCAGTAGTGGGCGACCCTTCTCGGGGAACTGGATGCTGGATCTCCAGTTGAAGGGCATTGTGGTCACTATCTGTCCTTGGTAGCACCCTGAAGTCGTGAACTTTGGGCCACATGGTGATATCTATTAATATATAATCCAGCCTTGACTCATGGTCCTTTCTATTGAAAGTACACAATGAGGGGGTATCGGATGGGGTGCGCCCATTGCAAGCCCTCATTGCGAAGTTCAAGGTAAGGGACGTAAGCTGTACTGCCAACGGGGACCAGGCTTTGGGGTGAGGTGAAGACGAGGGTGGGACTCCCCAATAGTCCTCCTCAGCGGTGAGAGCACCCTCCTTTAGTCCTTGTAGGGGTTCGAAGTGGCAATTGAAGTCCCCTCCCATCACTATCTTGTGGTCGCCTGACAATTGACCTAGGAAGGATGAGAATTCATCTAGGGTGGGGGATTCATTGGGCGTGGCGACTGGGCGCGAGTAAAGGTTGACAATGGCCCATGATGTTCTACCAGGCCATCTAAGCAGCACACACTGGATGTCCTGCGAAAGTGTGTCCATCTTTTCCGCCTGACACCCAATGTGACTCGCTACCCAGATCGCCAAGCCTCCCGAGGGCCTCCCCCTCCCGTTCCACTTTGCTGGGATTTCGAAAATTTCGAACCCCCTTCTAGTCTGGGGTTCCCTCGCCCATGTCTCCTGAAAAAGGAAGATGTCACTACCATTTATCAGGAGATCCCAGTCTGGTGTATCTGCCTTGTTTGCGATCCCCGCCACATTCCAGGAGAGAATTCTCAACCCTGGACCTTGTGGTGGTGGTCCTGACCCATCAGGGGGGATTGTGCGGTAACTGAGGGGGGTCAGGATCTCGCGGGCCAGTTGAAATAGCCAGAGTGGTAGGCGGTACAGCCACCTCCGCTGGTTGCAAGTTAAAACCAATCTGGGTATTGGGTGGTGACTCTGCTTGACCCGTGATGCTTCCAAGGGTAGCCCTTCCCTCTTTGGCGAGGTCCTGCGCCCTATTATCAGTTACAGGAATAACTCTCACTTCCCCCCTGCCTGGGACCCCGAAAGCAGATTTTTCTGGAGACTGTTGAATATCACCCTTTTGTGGTCAATCCACCATATAATGATCAGACCAAAACAATGGGATGGGAGGGGCTACTTCCAGGTCAAAAGAGTTAGTGAAAAGAAGATCAAGTGTGTGGCCAGCTTGGTGTGTAGGGACCATAATCTTCTGGTCGAGACCTATAGCACTCATGCTCGACATCAGTTTTCCTGTGTCAGGGTCAGTTAATATGTCAGCATGGTGGTTGAAGTCCCCTACTACAAAAAATGTGTCTGATGCAAGGACATAGGGAGCAATAGTTTCAAGCAAAATATTGGAAAAATCTCCTTTCGTGCCAGGAGGGCGATATATTAATGCTCCTTTCCAAATATTGCTTGATGTATCCTCGATCTGGAATATGATGATTTCTAAATGGCTAGTCATAAAGCCTTCCAAATAGAGCATATTCAGATTATTTTTTGCGGCAATCAGTAATCCCCCTCCTTTAGTTTCTTTCCTATCCAGGTGAATTAATTTATATTCTGAGGGAAAGGCAATATGTAGGTCGGGGGTAGTATGCGCATGTAACCAGGTCTCAGTGATGAAACATATATCAGGGGCTTCTGAATCAAGTAGGGCCCAGATTTCTACAGCATGTTTAGAAATTGAACGGACAGGACAATACAAGCTGAAACTGTCAAGTCGGCATTGCTTATATTTTATATATAAAGTACACATTTCTGCCTTTAATATGTGGAGTGTGCTTAGCTGCATTATGGGTGATTCTTCATTGGGGTACACACGTCAGGACCTTGGGAATTGAATCTCCATTGGTCCCCCTCCAGGGATCCAGCACTACCAAAATACGGCTGTAGGTTGTGGTTCCATAGAGGCTAAGTCCACAGTGGAGGGACTGAAGGTCAAGTGCTCATGGGGGCAACTTGTGAGGGGAGGCAAAGATCCTAATGCAGATGGGACCCGAACACCAATGAAAGACAGCCTGTAGATGAAGAAGATTGTAGAAATTATGAGCTGGCACCTGCCTCAAATTTAGGATAATCTTACAATCTTACCATAGGCAGCTCATTTGCATAAAAGCATTTTTGTGGCTTTCAGTTGGATTATCTGAATGAGGCAATGGCATTGAAAGACGGGATCTAAAACAGTATGGACTATTAAAGATGAAAAAGCCTGGATATTTGGATGGCAATTAGCTGAATTTCCTGTCTAAAATTCTTTTACATAGACATGCTTATATCAAGGTCATTAATGTAAACCTTCTGGACCTGATTCACAAGGGTAAACTTGCACTTTTTTGTAAGTTTAATAGTTTTCTGGTATTTACAAATGACAATGATTAATTTTACTAATAGTACATTTATGGTTGTGAAGACTCCGCCCTCATGGTGGAGCCTTCACACATATAAGATAGGCCTTTCCAAACTTTTAGCGTCATTCTCTACCACGGCTACAGAGTCTCAGCAGCCCTAAAATTACTATTTGTAAAATTAGAATCGTAGTTTGTGATTACTTAAAAAATTGTAAACTTACACAAGAGTATAACATTACCTTTGCGACTTCTGCCCGGGGGGGATTTCTTTTAGAATGGAAATGCACAATTCCTCTTGAACTGTATCTTTTTTAATCACAATTTACTTCCGCCTTCTTCCAGCCAGGCTGGTGGCAGACCAACCAATATGGGTGTCAGCCCTCGGTTTCAAATGTTGCAGGAAACAAACAGTCAGGTTACTGTCAGGGTAGTCACTGCTAGTTCTAAAAATAAAGGATGACGTTGCTCAATTATCAGATTTCTCCACCTGGGAAAACTAGTTCTAGTGGAGAAAAAGCAGAAAAGTTCATTTGCGCCTTAAACCGAACTGTTAACAAGCAGGGTTTCCACCTCCAGAAAGTTCACAGGTTTCAAAGTACACACGCATGAAAATCAATAATGTTCGAATATTTTGGGTAGACGTCTAAGGATTTTTGGGAATCCCCTCCAAAATGTCCTACGTCGTGTAAATGACAGGCGTACTCCTAGGACTCCCACGGTTACTCATTTCTTTGCGACTGAGGTCTTCTTGTCATGGAGAACAGCGCCTAGATCAAACTGATGCATAAGGCCGCACACAGACCAGTTACGCTGGCGCTGGTCTGTGAAGCGTTTCAGTTGAGCGTTTCAACGGAAAGCAACGGCTGCTTCTCGCAACAAGATCTTCTGCGGTTTGCTATTGTTTGCGTTCTGAGGAGGGAACTCCTCATATTTTACTAGCCAGGGCGTTTTTCTGACTAATCAGAGGCTTTCCCACCAAATACATTTTCACGTTCAAAACAAAATCAATCTTTTGAAAAAGCTTATTGTTCTTCCCAGAAGGCACTTTTGCCAACACATTTATTTTAAATAACAACCAACAATATGAACAGACTGCCCGGGTGCCAAGATACACAATCTGAAAAAGTTTGTGGACAGAAAACGATGTTACTGCCAGTGATTCAAACCACTGCTCGACATGATGCACAGCATCACACTCTTCATTGCTATGGATGGTTTGACAGTGATAAATGCTGCAGCCATCCAAGCATGCTAGAGTCAGACATCCTAGGAAAGCCAGTCAAGGAAGGAAAGCCACGAATGACTGTGCCACTATTCTGGTGTGCTTGCTTGTCAGGGCTAACAAGAAGTGTTCAAAGAGAGCTCTTCTTGGAATTCAGGAAAAACTACAAAATCACTTGAAGGGCCACTACAAAACCTGCACCTCACTCCTTTCCGGGCAGCACAGAAATCAGCCAAAGGCAGACCTGCTTCCCCTGGTGCACCACTACCCCTACAGCGATTTAAAGATGGCCACTCTTCTGCTCTCTTTCAAGGGGTCTTTGTGGACACATCAGAAGAATGAGGACACCTGGGAATCCTCAAAGAGCGAGGCGCGTGAGATCTCCATGCACTGATTGCATGCAGGGCACAAGAACAGACACTCACTCAAAAAGTGTGTCTTAAAACCCTTCTCCAGGGCACCTTTGTCAATGGGGTTTACAACAGCTGCCTATGCTGGGTGCAGGGAGATAGGTCCATCTCAGGTGCAAATTCCCACCTTAAATGAAATGACGTTAGTTGCAAATGTTCAGACAAAACTGATGAATCTGTCACTCAGTGTCATTATGAATGTCCACTCTGCTAGTTATCACAGCACAGTGCATTGGGTAACCTAGGACACGGGGATAACCTGGAGCACAGAGACAACTAACCTGGAGCACCTGAAACAACTAACTTGGGACACAGAGACAACTAATCTGGAGCACCAGAAACAACTAGCTTGGGGCACAGAGACAACTAACCTGGAGCACCAGAAACAACTAACTTGGGGCACAGAGACAACTAACCTGGAGCACCAGAAACAACTAACTCGGGGCACAGAGACAACTAAACTGGGCACAGAAAGAGCTAACCTGGAGCATATTAGACAACTAACTTGGGAACCTAGGACACGGGGATAACCTGGAGCACAGAGACAACTAACCTAGAGGACATGAAACAACTAACTTGGGGCACGGATACAACTAACCTGGGGCACATGAAACAACTAACTTGGGGCACAGAGACAACTAACCTGGAGCCCAGAGACAACTAAACTGGGCACAGAAAGAACTAACCTGGAGCATATAAGACAACTAACTTGGGAACAGAGTCAACTAACCTGGGGCACACGAAACAGTCAACCTGGGACACAGACCAACTAACATAGGGCAAAGAGACAACTAATCTGGGACACACAAGACAACTAATCTGGGGTAAACAAGACAACTAATCTGGGGCATAGAATCAGCTAACCTGGTGTGCAGAGACAACCAACCTGGTGCACAGAAACAACTAATCTGGGGCACAGAATGAACTATCCTGGGCTAGACAGACAAACAACCTAGGGCACAGAGACAACTAACCTTGGGCACAGAGATAACTAACCAGGGACACAGAGATAACTAACTTGGGGAACAGAGACAACTAACCTGTGGCACACGAGACAACCAACCTAGCACACAGAGACAACTAACCAGGAGCATACAGGACTTATAACCCAGGGAACAGAAACAACTAATTATTGACATATCTGACCCATTTAAACCTGAAAGCAAGGCATACAAACGATTCTAATGTGATGCCTTAAAGTATAAATCAGTCAAAAATGAGGTAGCAGAAACTAAATCCCATTCAATAAATGGTTTAACCTGTTAGCCCATTCACAGCCCTTCAGAGTCCATATTACCAGACAGTGTTGATGCTTTCCGACCCCTGTCGATAATATGAGACGGTTGATGTCTCTCTTCCGTTGTCAGGTCTAAGATGTCATCTCCATGCCTCCCTCCCATGTTGACGCTGTTTAAAGATCTGACCCTATGGGTCTGCAAAGTCAGCACATGAATGGCCATCTTCTGGCATAATTGGCCACCATCCGGAAGGAGTGTGAAGAAGTACTAATCATGAAGCAGATAGTCACGCTGTTGCTTTCGGGATACAATTACTAAATCCATCTCTGAAGGTTAGCTCTAAGAGCGGGTGTGTTCCAGCACTTTCACCTGTATCCTAAGCTAGCAGGAGCTTTTGGCCGAGAAGACAATACTTTCAGGCTTGGCTTCTTGTGGATAGTTACCAGCCCCTCAGCAACAATACCGTATATAGGTCAGTATAAGCTACGAAACGGAAAGGGCTCATGAGCATTTTATGATTGATGTATGGGGCGGTACTAGAGGAAACACTTCTTGGAGAACAAATATTGTAAAAAAGAAGCTTAGTTGCGCACAAGAGGTAATTTTGGTAGTCTTTCTCTATGGGTAGTTAAGTAAAGTTAAGATGATGGTGGACTCGTTTGGGAATTCGACAATTTCAGCTTCTGTACGCACATACCTGCAACCATCCAACGTGAGTCACATACCCATCACTCTATAGCTATGGTGGTTCATTTCATTTGATCCCATATTTAGCTTCCAGGAGCACTTGTCTACCCTTTATTCAACCCTTCTCTTCAAATTTTGTAAAATGATGAGCTATGATCAGAACATCTGGAGGCAGAACAGGACCACATGGGCATGTTTCTGTCTGCTAAGTAGTCATCGATTTGAATTCATATGACTGGCTTATGTAAGGCTTTGGAGAAGCAAAATTGAGCCACTGCTGATGTTTTTGGATTTAGAGTCGGTATTATACCTTGCAATGGATCCTAGAAGGCCAGGAATGTGAAGCTCATGATGGCTGTGACAGTTTTTACTTCAGATTCATTGAAACATGGAGGTGAATAAAAGGATAAGTGATCGCCCAGTATGGTGATAATACTCTCTAGAAGAAGGAAATTCTTCATATGTCCAAACCATGACTGATGTAGGTCATCAGGCCAGAGGAGAAGGTATTTCACCTTCTTGGAAGGTGGGAGACCATCGTGGGTTTTAGAGGAGCATCTCGTCTGTGTGCCTATTTCGTAATTTAAGGTGTGTTTTAAATATCCTGGTGCCAATAATACACACTGACCCACATGTTCTAACTGTTCTGAAAACACTTTTTAGGATTTAGATCGTTGAAAGAATTATGATGGTATTACCATAGGAGGTAAGAAATGACGTGTGTGTAGCCACTCTCCTCTTCACTAGTAATCTTATTGTAATCAGATATAATACTTTCTTGTAGATTCTGAAATTGCTTTTTTGCGCTAAAAGAAAAATCTGATGACATTAGACGTCAAATAGGAAACCGTTGAAAGATGCATCAGTAGAGGACTTGTTTCACTAGTTAGCCTGAAAAAGACATAATAAAAAATGCACAACAATATCACAATATGTGTTTGCTTGGCCGAGTTCTATTTAGTTGGAAGGTAACTCAGTACTTAAGACCTGATTCGGATGCCGGACGCTAAGCCTCCGACCACTCGTCGGAGGCTTACCAACTGACATCCTTGGTTTGACGTTCGACCGCCATAGTATAATGATGGCAGTCGGAATCCAAACCAGCCGGTCAATTCGACTGGCTTCTGAAGGGTTCAAGGAGCCCGTCAGCCAGAAGGAATCACCACATAATCCCTTACGGAAGGTGTTTCCGCTGTGTGGATTATGATGTTGGTTTCCAACAGGCTTTCCATGTCCAGCTTTCTGACATGGAAAGCCTGTTGGAAAGCAATCTTGGGGGCCCCTAGCATGGCCTGCTACTTTGGGGCCCCCGGTTGGGGGCTGGGAGGCCCCTATGGGCCCCCCTGCAAATTCCTGCGCCGTGTGACAGGCACCATTTCTCAATGGGAGCTAGTGTTGCACCCGGTTTTTGACTGCCGCACAAGCTTAAATAGGGAAATATGAGTTTGGTACAGTCGTATCGTAAATGCGGTTTCGGGCCGCCGACCCGATGTCGGTCAGTCCCGAAACCACAGAGATGTTGGTCGGAGGCAACTCTGACGACATCATATTCAGGCCCTTAATATTTTGATTAAATATAGGGTTGCCACCTCTATCTGTTCTACTACGTGCCCTCTTTCTGTTCAATATTTTCCAGTGACTTCTCTTCTTAATCCGACCATTAAATATTGTTTTAACAGAGAGGAAATACCTTATAAGGCATTATAGAATAGTAATGACCATATACAATAGATTATATAATATATAAATTCACTGGTTTAATTCTTTTCACAAGTATATTTAGTTGTCCCTTTTTAATGTTAATAAATTCTGCAATTATTACCAAAGCCTCATTGATAAAACATGGAAACACCAAAAGAAGATGCAGGTGTGGCAGCAGGAGCTGCCCCTTGAGTTAGATCACTGCTCGGCCAAATGCAATATTCGGTAATACATTTCATTATATAATTATCAAGGGCTTGGCCCATGTTCTACATCATCACTTCTCCTGAACAAGAAAACACAAGGTATCCTATTTACTCTACAGTGTTGAAGTAGCTGGGGCACAGAGAGTTCCTCAGCACATAATTGGTCATCATTTCCCCGAGTAAGGATTACAATTTGGACAATTGCTGAGGAACAATGCACTGGAAGTGTGAAATGGCTTACATGGACCTTTTGACCCTATGTTCCGTTGCACACTGGAGGAACCTTAAGCGCTGCACAGAGTATTTCCAAACAAAGGCAGCATTATGCTTTGTTAATTTGAGTAGATGTGCTGCTTAGAAAGAGAGCCTCTGAAATGACCGAGTGCTTTCCAGGGGATACATCAGCTTTTTATT
The DNA here is from genome assembly GCF_964263255.1 of Lissotriton vulgaris. Classification (NCBI taxonomy): domain Eukaryota; kingdom Metazoa; phylum Chordata; class Amphibia; order Caudata; family Salamandridae; genus Lissotriton; species Lissotriton vulgaris. The sequence goes on from NC_141689.1 coordinate 532,748,445, forward strand.
ATTTTCTTAGACCAGTGCTTCCCAGACTTATTTTTTAACAACAAACCCATTTTTTAGAATGAGAACTTTCGTAACCCACCTAGCTTTTATGGACACAAAACGGGCAATATTTTAATGTAACTAAAGCATCGAGTGATAGTGCACTTTCTTTTATTTTATTTATTGAAATGGCCACAAAATGTGCACAAATATACAGTTTTTCTAATTAAACTATATTGCATACTAATGATAATGCGTGGAAATCAGTCTTTAGTGAATATTTATCATATGTGCATCACCCAGTAAAGTGCCTTGATTAAAATCTGTGTTTCCATCACACTTTAGAATTACCAAGAAAAGTGCTTCATTTTTGCTTTCCTAACTACTGAATGTGCACAGTTAATTTACAGGTATTTACATTTTGTTGCTTGTTACAAAAATTAATATCCTACAAGCTCTATAAAAAATGGAAAGGAGGTTCTGAAGAAGGAAGCATTGGAAAACCTAATTAGAACCTTCAAGAATAATGACCTTGATGAGGTGAGCACAGCAATATCCACCAGTCTGTCAAAAAAGACATCTGGCCCTGACAGTATCTCAATGGATCTTTAAAAGGAAAACATTGCCATATGGCACTGATTATCACTAACAATGTATATGTTGCGGCAAAATGTAGGATCCCTTCTACCTGGCTGACAGTTGTTACTGCCCCTATATTCAGGAAAGGGAACAGGAAAGATCCTTGCTGCTACCGTCCAATGTCATTGTTTGACTGTGGTTTAACTGGTGGGTCCAATCATCTTAAGTAGGATGGAGGCCTGGGTACAGCAAATTGGTGCTATCAGGTCGATCCAATATGGATTTAGAGAAGCGCTTGGGACAGAGAACCAGTGTCTAAATCTCAGTTTATTGATTGACAAAAATGCAGTTTCCAAAAAGGGCTCTCCCTGTCTTGCATTTATGGACCTAAGTAGTATGTTTGATCGCATGACATGCTCCACACTTTGGCACATCCTTATCGAGATTAGCTTACCTCTGGCCTTGGTTGATTACTTATGTGCATTATACTGTGGGGGTCTCAGCTATGGTCAGGTACAGTATAGAGGGGGAAAGCATAGAGACTTTTAGGTTGCCAAGAGGTGTATGTCAGGGGTGTGTTTTGGCACCAATCTAGGTTCTCCTTTATAAGTGGCCTGAAGTCATTTATTTCATTAACAGGGAAGGATTCGCCCAGGGTAAACTCAATGAAAGTCCCAGCACTACTCTATGCTGCAGATGGTGCAGTTTTGTTAGCCAGCATGCCTAGTGGCTTACGGGGCCTGATCGTGAACCCTGTGCTCTTTATGGATAATTTGGACCTTGAAGTTAACATATCTAAAACCCACTACATGGTGTGTGGCAGGAAAAAGACAAAATGAGACCTATTTCCATTAAGAGTAAAAACATCTCAAGGGTTTCTGAATTTCCCTATCTCGGGATGACTTTAATTACAGCAGCAGTGTTTATGTCCTCTACCGCCAACCGATGCATTCGTTTTATTCAGTCTGTGGGGGCCTTATTTGATGTGTTTGGAAAAGTCGGTGGCAAATCTTTACTACCCCTCTTTGAAATTTACAAACTGAAATGTCTACCAGATTTGACTTACGGGCTGGAATAAGGGGTTTTTGTGATTGTACCAAGCTACAGCAGGATGAATCCCGTGTCTACAGGTGCCTGCTGGGATTAGGACCCAGCAGCAGATAGTACTTTCTTCATGAGGAGCTGGGCTTGACCTATGTGATAGATCAGGTGCAGCTTGCGCCACTCCTCCTCTGGATTTCTGTGTGGAGTAATAGGAAGGTGGATTTAATCGCAAAGTTGCAGTTGGCTGTCTTGCTTGCAACTCTGGGCTTAGGATCCCATAGCTAATTTACGTCAAGAAATGGCTGAAGCCTTGGCCAGACCCAATCTATTTACCTCCCCAGAGTCCATTGGCCGAGGAGAGGGCGCAAGAGCAAAGGAGCTCCACATGAGGGATGCAGCTGTCAATAGAGAAAACAGGGAGTCAAGCAGGGCATCTGTGAGGGATCTAGTTATTATTCAAACCAGCACGAGTATGGAACCATGCCTAGCAGTGGCAAATAATATGTGGGAAAGGAGTCTTCTGACAACGTTTTGCTTAGGCACCAACAGAAGGTACCTGGGCTTTCCCTTGGGCCAATACGATTCTAAGTCTACTTTGCTCTGCCCGGGTGACGAATCCTCCCCCCCCAAACACTGTTTCATTTTTTCGTTTTCTGTAAATTTTATCAGTCTCTTAGGTACAAATATTTGGTGCTGGTTCTTACATTTTGTAGGGTTTGTTTTTAATACACATTGCATGCATTTGTTTATCTGTTAGGATTATACGTGTATTTTTAATACAGATTAAGAATCGAATCAACATTTTGCCACCTTTCTTTCACACTTCTTGTACCCCGGCAAGATTATCACATAATTCACTTTACTTTTCTTATTCTAGCTGCAAAGTGAGAGGAGTTTGTAAACATCAATTCCCATTAAAAAATAAATTAGCAGCAGCATCTCAAAAGACATAGCCTGACATTTGACCTCTGCCTTTGAAGCGAAATGTAACAAGATAAACACAGAATATAAAGGCACTTTACTTATTGCTTTGACATTCACAGCCCACCACAATTCCCACAGAACATCACTCACTATTGTGTCTTTTCAGCAGGCTCTTTTGACAGAAAACTGTAACACTTTTATTCTAGGAAAGGAGGGAACATGGGCCCTACACAGACACTTTTCTAATGCTTCATCTGATGCAAACCATTCAGGTGACACAATTACGCTGTTGTGTAAGAGGTGGAAATTGCCTAAAACCAATTATTGAAACGATTTCCAATTGAAACCAGCTGGAAAAACAGGTACAAACGTACAACTAGACCAGCAAAGGTGATTAGTCTGTCCTGCTCCGCCACAGCAGGGGGCGTTTTAGTGTTTAAGTCTGGTATTGACCCACAGGCTCACAGGGCCCTTGGCGCAAGAGGCCGTGCCATGTTACAAAAGAAACTAATCAAAATAACGACTGCAGGTGTAAATGGTTTTGTACAGCTGTCCACGGACGGTCATTTGGGATTAGGTGTGTTCCTTCTTCAGCGCGGCTGATGGCAAACTGAGGACATGTTTCAAAATATGTGGGAGCCCAGAGGTAAGGTCTAGGGAGTACCCGTGCCAAGGGCAGATCTGTTTCCACCTTCTGGCTCATGCGGTTCTCCTCCAAGGATGCAAGGCCATGTGGGACGTAAAAACACTTCAGGAGGTGGAGACACAGAGAAGAGATCTCGAGACTTTGCTTCTGAACTACGTTCCTCAGATGCGTTAAGAAAAGATACAAACCCACCACAAAGAAAACACTCTCACTTTTTCCAATGACAACGTTGGCCTATCAACAGCAATAAAGGAAGTTAAGGAGAAAGGATGCCATCTCACTGGGAAATCTGCTGAGATTCTCCAACAAAGGAGGTGGCCCCCGGCTGAAGGATCTAGAGTCCTCACGTGCTACTTTGTTCAATCGCAGGCATCCCTTGGTGTTCAATGAGGCTAGCACCAGTTCATGTAAGGCTGAGGTCTTACATTATATGAGTGGGAGATCTTTATAACCTACAAGTCAGTTATTGACACATTTCATGCAGTAATAACTCGCATAAGTTAACCCATTCCACACTTCATTTAATGTACCTTTTAGCTTCTTGTAATATTGGTTCTGAATAGGCATCCCTGTATGCTTTGCTCTTTGCCATATAGAGGCACATAACTCCAATTTGCTACATTGAACGTTGACTTTAGCATTCAATTACTTTCATGTGTAAAATTGCAAACGTAAGACTAATGTCTTTTCACGTTCTGTTAAAGGGGCTAGGTGGCAAATTTTAACTTTACAGTCACCATTCTTCACTCTGTGATTAGAGTAATATCAGTAGATCTTGCATAATAATACTGTGCTTATGCATTTGGTTGACTGACTGTTTAATTACATTGTAAGTTTTTTTAGTAAATGTAAATTGTAGTCTACTGACAAAGTCAAAGTTCTCAAAGTCGCTAGTTCTACAATGATGAGCCAAAGTCGCTACCCCGAGTAGATGGTAAGGAACCTTAGCTTAAAATTCAACAGAGATCTTACCTAGTCCTACTAAATGTCAGTCTTCATATCACCCTGCAGTTACTATCTTTGCAGAGTGCTTGCAGTGATTCCCTGCTTCACTCAAGAGGCTAAACACCTTGCTATCCCTACTGCCATAGACTAAAGTCATTATTTATTTAGAGCTTCCCAAAACCCCAATAATACACCTCCAGGTTATTCAAAATAACAGAACCATGTTGATGGTTTGAGCACCTAGATTCAGCCATGCCACACCTCTCCTCCACTCACGAAGATTCCTTGGTTACCTATCCAAACAAGAATGCACTTCATAATCCTCTTCACAATCCATAAGTGCACATAGAGCACATCACCTCACTCCTTGAGTTGCAATTTACACCATCATTCCCAGAACAAGAGCTTGTATGGCTCCAGACTCTGCCTGATGAAAATTCTTGCTGAGTACCACTTTTGTTGGGAATCTCTCCCTCAGACTAGAATTCACTACCTGTAGCCCTGTGGCTCACACATGTATGTATAAGATTTTCACAATCCGTCGGGAACACATGTTGTTCATTACTGCCCTGAGATGAGTGCCATTTGTGTGTCACTAGAGTGGTACAAGTGGTCATGTGATGGCTTGCCATGTTTACAGAATTTCCAGAGAGATAATTATTTGGTCTTGTCCAGCAATGTGATTCATCCTTTGGAGAGTCTCCAATGGGGGATTTCATTCCTCAACCACATGTTTGAGGGTGTGTGGCTTGAACAAATGGGATATCCATGCAGAGGTGTTCTCGAAAGAGGAAGAGGCTTGCAACCTTCTAACCCAAATAGTGTGAATAGGGAGTCTGTAGTGGTTGCCTCTGCATGGTGGTGTGCAGTGAGGTTTCAGATCTTGAGACACTATGCCAAACCAATGTCAGCTGCCATAGACCGATGCAGGATGGATCTGTGTGAGCCCCTGCTGAAAGGAGAGGTGTTGTATTCCATTTATAATTTATTTTCTTCCTAGTTATATAAGTGCCAGAAACTTACCAGAGGCAGCGGCGTGCAGTTCCAGGAAAGCGGCATGGTCCTGGTATCCACGCTCATCATATGGAAAAGCAGACCATCTTTGGTCACTGGACTCAGCACATGGTAAGGAGCCTCTCCTTTCACTGTCCAGAAGGGTGTATAGGGCTGAGTGCCATCCTTGAAGGATGGTGGCCAGGCCATAGAAGCCTTAAGGAATGGAAGCTTCTTCTAGTACCGTCAAGACACAATATTTCTGGAAATATAGGCGATGCTGGCCTTATATATGGTACACAGACAAAATATCGATTTTTAAATATCGATATGCAAAAATATCGAAGTTTAAATATCGATATACAAAAATATCGAAGGTAAGTAATATCGACAGTCTAAATATCGATATTGGTATGATATCAGTAATATCGAAGTTGTAAATATCGATGTTAATAATATCGAAATTAATAACTTTGATGTTACTAATATCAATTTTTAAATAAATTTAGTGTATATTATATTGTATTTATTATGTTTTATTATTTATTTTTAATGTTATTTTATTAAATATTGTCTTTTACTACTGTAGCGGGTTGTGGGTTTATAGGGGAATAGGGTGGGAAGTAACTTAATTATGTTAAATTAATTATTAATTAGTAGGAATTATTAATTATTTAATTGAGAATTAATTTTAAATAATTTTTAATTAATTTATTAATTGATAAATATGTTCTGTAGCGGGTTATGGGTTTATAGGGGAATAGGGTGGGAAGTAATTTAATAATAATTAATTAATTGATATATGTTTGTACATATTTTAAATAATTAATTGGTAATTAATTTCTATTAATTAGTTAATTAATTATTATAATTGTTTTCATATTTATAATTATTAATTAGTTGGTAATTAATTATTATTAATTATTTAATTAAATTAATTAAAGTAATTTTTATATATATAATGTATTGTTATTCTTAATTAATTAATTGTGCAAAATAATATTAATTATTAAATTAAATTAATTACAGCAAATGTGCTAATATATTTACTTTATTGTTATTGTTAATTAATAATTAATTGGTAATTAAATAATATTAATTAATTTTGGGTACAGGGGTATTTTTAGGGTTCAGGGTCAGTTTTCAGTTCATGGGTACAGGGGTATTTTTAGGGTTCAGGGTCAGTTTTCAGTTCATGGGTAAAGGGGTATTTTTAGGGTTCAGGGTCAGTTTTCAGTTCATGGGTAAAGGGGTATTTTTAGGGTTCAGGGTCAGTTTTCAGTTTTTGGGTAAAGGGGTATTTTTAGGGTTCAGGGTCAGTTTTCTGTTCATGGGTAAAGGGGTATTTTTAGGGTTCAGGGTCAGTTTTCAGTTTTTGGGTAAAGGGGTATTTTTAGGGTTCAGGGTCAGTTTTCAGTTCATGGGTAAAGGGGTATTTTTAGGGTTCAGGGTCAGTTTTCAGTTTGTGGGTAAAGGGGTATTTTTAGGGTTCAGGGTCAGTTTTCAGTTCATGGGTAAAGGGGTATTTTTAGGGTTCTGGGTCAGTTTTCAGTTCATGGGTAAAGGGGTATTTTTAGGGTTCAGTGTCAGTTTTCAGTATTTGGGTAAAGGGGTATTTTTAGGGTTCTGGGTCAGTTTTGGGTTTTTGGGGTACAGTCGTACAGGGTAAAAATTAAATAAATTTAAATTAAATCAATTAAATGAAATTACAAAATATATAATTACATTAAATTATTACGTTTTTAATTTATTTTAAATGTATATGTATTAGTTTTAATTTTTTAATTATGTTTTAATATTTTTATTTAATATTTGTAACATTATATGTATTTTATAATTATTTTAACATTATTATTAATACATTTAAAAAAACGATATTTTTAATTTCGATATTTTTGTACTACGATATTATTTTTTCGATATTTTTGTACTTACCTTGTTAGGGATAGGATTCCGATATTTTTGACTTCGATATTTTTGTCCCGATATTTTTGTATGTCGATATTTTTGATTTCGATATTTAGTCAGACATTCCTTATATATAACCCTTCTCAAGATGGTGGCTTTACCATTGATTTGCCTATATTATCCAAACCAGGATGAAGCTAATTTCTTTCTTGTGATGAAATTCCCTTTTAAGCCTAAATATAGGTGGCACGGATAAGAGAGGATATGTCACAAAGCATTTCAAATCCTATTTTTGTCCATTCATTGCTTTCTTGCTACCATTTCTTTCTCTGTTATGTTATGTGAATTTGTAGAATGTGGTTAATCACTTGTGAACTTATCCAGGCGCTGAGTAGGGTAGGCCTGAGGGGGAGGAGGAGATAATGTCTGCTTTATCTGGAATTGCCATGCCTCGAGGTTCTTTTGGGAGTCAATGAGGGAGTGGGAGGTTGTGAGGTGTCTATGGGTGGTTTTTCCTAGTCCTGGCTGTGTGGTACTTTTATGTCATGTTATTTGGTTTTTGGTACAGCTCAACAACCCGGCTCCTAAGGGACATCTCAACGTTGTAACTGGTAGGTAGGGCAAGAGGCAGCTGCTTACAACATCCAGGTTTAAATACGTTCTTTTAAGCCAGAGAAACTGGAGCATGCACGGATGAACAGAGAGAGCCTGTTCCAGTGGTATGGGGTAAGATAGGAGAAAGCCCATCCACCAAATTTTAACATTCGAATTTGCTAAGTACTTGATTTTTAGCCCAGAACCACCCTGTCAGGGTGGTATAGAGTGAGTCTGTCCTGTAGATATTTTGAGCCTAAGCCTTACAAAGGTTTGTAGGCCAGGCACAGCAATTTGAACAGAGCTCTCTTTCTAATGGGCAGCCAATGAAGAGCTCTAAGCGTGGGGGTGACAGTGTCCATGGAGGAATGTTTTTGACCAGGCGGGCAGCGGTGTTTTGAACCACCTGAAGTTTGGATAAAAGAGATTCATGTTATGTGAGGATCAGGGCATTGCCATAATCCAGGAGGCTAATGATTACAGCCTGGGTTACTGTTTTAAGGGAGTTCAAAGGAAGCCACCGAAAGATTCTTCCAAGAAGGATCAGTATGCCGTAAGCAAGTGCCACAGTTGGAGGTGATCTGGTCTTTCATAGATAGCTTGTCATCTAAAAGTATACCCAGTTTCCTGGCTGTTCTGCTGTGCAAAGGGGCAGAGCCAAGCTGAGTTGGCCACCAGTCATCCGTCCAGTGGAGCTGAGCTCTGCCAAACAGAAGGATCCCTGTTTTGTCCCCATTTAATTGGAGACAGTAGAGGGACATCCAAATGGCAATTGTTCTCATGCAAGTGACAAATCACTGTTTGACGTTCACTATGTCCTGCCCAATGAGATGACCAGCTGAGTGTCATCTAGATAAGAAAGTATTTCAAACCCGCAGGACTAAACTAACTGGGCAAGGGGGTCTATTATATGTTGACAAGTGTAGGGCTCAAGGAGGAACCTGGAGGGATCCTCTTGTCTAAGGAAACAGCTTTTGAATGGTAAGTGCCCATGGAAACTGTTTGGACTCAATTGTTAATGAAATCTTTGAACCAGTCGAGGGTGGTGCACTGGATACTTATCTGCATCAAGATGGAATGAGAGATGGTATAAAATCCTGCAATAGGCAACGCAGGACGAGCATGGTAGGATTTCTGGCACCCTTCACTTCTGGTCTTTTTAATGCATCCTCCGCTTCTGGTTTTCTCATGATGCGAGGATGAGATACTCCTGCTTGAATGCAGATCAAAGGTGTCTGGTGGGTTGATAAAAGTTGAGTCAGTGGATGATTGATGTAGAGAACTTTGTAGGTGTGGGTGAGTAGCTTGAACTTATACTTTCGTGGACTGGGAGCCAGTAGAGATTGTTGAGGTGAAGAGAGATGTAATTATTTCCCTGGATGTTCGGAATGAGTCTGGCGGCAGAATTCTGGGTGGTTTGGAGTTGGCAAAGGACATGGGTTGTGATTCCGATGTAGACGGCGTATCCGTAATTAAGTCTACTTGTGATAAGAGCCATGGTGACTGTCTAATGTTCAGTGGGATCCAACTGAAAATCTTACTTAGCATTCTCAGGATGTGGAAGCATGATGAGGAGACGATTTTGATCTGTCTGCTCATGGAGAGGTTGTTGTCAAGGATGATCCTGAGGTTCTTGGCATGGTCTGCAGGAGTGGTCAGAGGAGCACCAAGAGGCGTCGAAGTGGGAGTGGTGCTTGCCAAACATTCATAACCAATCAATCAGGCTTTATAGAAGCTCTGCAAATTGCATATGATGGTCTCAAGGCACTGAAGTTGCTTGCTGCTTAGTGAAGATTAGGACTTCGATTTTATCTGTTTTGAGCTGGTGGAAGTAGTGTTTCATCCATGCAACAATGTTTCTCAGTTGGTGAAGTTTGCTTTGGTGGTTCTGGTTGAGTAGGTAAGAGAAAGGAGGAGCTGTGTGTCATCAGAGTAGGATACTATTTTGATGCTGCGGGCTCTCTCCATGTCAGCGTCATGTAGACGTTGAAGAGTGTTGGGCTGAGCAATGATCCTTAAGGGACTCTGCAGAGGAGTATTGAAAGCTGCGGAGAGGCTGAGGAGAATGAGGGCAGCAATTTCTCCTCAGTCGAGGATGCTTCTGATGCATCAGTGGCCGCAATGAGGGCTGTCTCTGTGCTGTGGTTAGTGTGTTTACCAGTTGGGAGCTGTCTAGGAGAGCTGTCTAGGAGTTGATGTAGTTCTAGGTGGTTTGTGAGTTCTGTAGTGATGGCTTTCACAATGACTTTCTCTGGAAAAGGCAGGAGCAAGATGGGTCTGCAGCTACTGAGGGTGTTGGAGTCCGCTATTGGTTTCTTCAATAGGGCGCTGACTTCTGCATTTTATCAGCAGGACGGGAAGTTGGCAGTGGTTATGAAGGTGTTGATGATAGTGTTGAGCACAGGGGAGATTATAGTTCTTCCAAGGTTGTATATGAAGTGAGGGCATGGGTCTGAGGGGGGTCCTGAGTGGATGGTATTCATCAGGATGGTGGTTTCTTCATTTGAGAGGGGACTCATGCTGCGTAGCTGATGTTTGGCGATGAAGAAGGTGTCCGGCTGGTTGGAGGAGTTTGTATTGGGATGGTGTCCGGCTGGTCGGGGGAGTTTTTATTTGTCTGCCGTGGCTCAAATTTGTTGTAGATCTTGGCAATCTTCAGTTCGAAGAAGTTTGAGGGGTCTTTTGCAGACTGATTGAGATGGGATGATGTTTTTGGCAGTTGCGGGTATGGAGAACTTCCTGAGGACTGTGAAGAGTTCTTTGCCGCTGTTGGAGCTGGCCTTGAGTCTCAGAGTTAGGGTGTTTTTCTTTGCATCTCGTAGTTGGTGATAGAGGTTTACGGGGGCTTTGTATGTCGATCTTGCTGTAGTTTTTTGTCGAGTTTCTATTTTCTCTCAAGATGTTTGCGGTGGTGCTTGGACTTCCTGAGGTCATTAGTGTACCAGCTGGGTTGTTTGTTGTTTTTGTTGATCTTGTTTCTGGTGGGAACGATGCTGTTGGTGCAGTCAGCAAGCCATTTATTGAAGAGCTTGATGTCAACATTGTGGTTGGGGTGTTGTTCCTGTAGGGTCTTGGTCCAGTGCTCTTTGCATATTTTGCCCCAGTGTCTTGATGGTGCCTAGGTTTTTCTGGTGGGGTGGCTTGGTCGTCGGGTATCTTGAATGTGTGATGTAGTTGTCAGATCTTGTGAGGTGTATTAATCCTGTTGTTGGAAGAGAAAATAAGATTGAGGGTTTGGCCTGCTCCGTGGGTTGGTCCTTGGATGGCCTGGGTGAGTCCGAGGGTGCTGAGGCTGTCAAGGAGGGCCGTGGAATTAGGGTCTGTAGTGTCTGCCAGATGGAAATGTAGGTCCCCAAGGAGGATATAGTTGGTTGATATGAAGGAGAGGGGAGAAATGAAGTCTGTCATGTGGTTGCAGAATTCCACTCAGGGGGGTGTAGGTGGGGGTTCCCTTAAGGGTGGCATTGTAGTCCATTCAGATTTTGAAGAGGAGGTGTTCTAGAAGGTGGTTTCTGAGTCCGTGGAGGTGGTGCGAACAATTGTGTTTTTGTAGATGTTCACAATACCTCCACCTGGTTTGTGGGTTCAGTCCTTGTGTATGATTTTGTAGGTGGGCAGAAGGACTAGGGCGATGTCCCTCTTGTAGTCTGCGTTGAGCCATGTTTTGATCAGGAAGAGAAGGTCAGATGTGCTGCTGTTGAGGAGGTCCCAGATTTCTGTGCAATGTTTCCTGAGGGATCAGAAGTTGAGGAGAATGGTGGACAGTTTGTGCACGGTGGTAGTGGCATGCGTCGGTTGTTCAGAGGTGGTGACATTGGCGTCTGAGGTGTCAGGTGAAGTCGCAGTGGTTGCAGTAAAAGGCCGTACCATTGTGCTGGGGAGGCATGGCAGAGCGTGTTTTCCGGTGTGTGTTGTTGATGCTGTGGAGGATGGCAGAAGTGTAGTGGCAGCATTAGTTGGCTCAAGTGGCTGCTTTGGTTGTGGTGTTGCTTTGGATGGTCATGGGGTCAGGGATCCTGGTACTGGGTGCGGTCGAGGCGCGGATGGTTGCAGATAAGCTTGCCATAGATTCAAGATTATATAAAAAAAATACTTTGCTGAGATTTGGCTTTAAAGATCAAAGTGTCCAGATCTCACAATTTGCACGTCTTCGGTAGAGACACAGATTTTGGACAGTATTTTGAAAACTTGTCAGTATAATTTACCATTCTGCCATAATCATATACTTCAATGTAAGTTCTGGCAGCACTGTCACAGCATGCCAAAGTTGCTGACATTCTATTCAAATATTTTAAATTATCTAATCCCAATAAAGGCCATCGCATAGTTGAGTGGAAAAACAAGACAAGGCCAACATTTCTTAATTCCTACCCCCCTAACTTGCTTTTCCATCCTTTCAACAGCCATTGCCAACGTTGTAGATGAAAATGAGCGCAGTTTAAAAAAGTTTGAAAGGTTTTCAATACAGATGTCAGTAAGGACCAAACTTAAGTTGAGGACAGATTTGCTTGTAACCATAACTATCGACGGCAGTGTTGTTCACTTTAAAAATAGTTTTTTAGTAAGGGGACAATAACCCATTTTCTAAACATTATCTCTACTGCTGTTCACCAGCTTTCTGACATCTGAGTTCACTCTTTAAATAACGTGTTTTTACAAGAAACACAAACCCAATTTTCGGTGTAAATACTACTACTACTACAAAGTGAATTTTCCTGCTTCTAGCTGCTGCCAGGTTGAAACATTGGTTTTACTGCATTTTCTGATTTTACTCCACACTTCTTGCAGCTCAGTTGATGCCCTCACACATCTGGGCTAATTCTGAGAAGCAGTGTAAAGCTTCAATAGGCCCTAGGTAAAGGTCCCCTTTGTTGCTCAGAGTACCTGCGTTTCCTTGGCTGCTTGTGGGGGCAATGTGATATCCTTCTGCTGAACAGGCGAAAGGTGGCTATTTAGCATCCCTCACAGCAAGTTGGGTGTAACAGAGGAAGTTCACCTCCGACTCAAATCAGACGTCAGGCAGTTTGCTCCTGCATTTGAAGAGGATGGTGCTTACACAGAGCTGTAAAGTTATTTCCAAAGCATCATCCAACTACATTGGTGTTTAAGGTGCCACTCACGCAGTAATGTATATCTACAACGTCTGCCTGTTCCCTGATCAATGGAACTGAGCATCAAGGCCAAAAAGAAACACACACTTTGCTGTCAAAATGGCTTATGAGTTAAGAGGCAGCTGTTGACATAGTTTTTGGTGTGTAGTTCAGGAATCTGAATTTCAACAAGGGCACATTCTGTGGTGTATAGTCAATAAAATGAATATATTACACTGGGAGATAGTAACACCTTTTTATTTTAAGGATATAGAAGAGGCAATAACTGTTGTACTAACTAAACTATCTGTTTGACAGGGCCTTCCTTCGGTTATCCCTACCCGCTCCGCCCCCTCAAACCCTCAGCTTTCCAACCCACTTCTCTCTCTTAGAGCAGAGAGTATTCCAAATATGAAGGTATGCCATCCCGCACTAAAGGACATTGGTAAGATGCAGAGAGCGCGACGGAGATTGTTATGATGGGATATTGGTTCAGAGATCAAACCTGATTGAGATTATAAGTTTTCATGCTAGAAAATGAATTTTCCTCTAGGGTTCTCATTTAAGAGAGATCCCAAACCTCCTTCCCAGAAGCCTTTTCGTCAGTTTCCCATCCATAGATTTATACCAACCATTCTGTAGTTACCATCAACCACCTGCTTCCAGTTACATGGTATGCAGCCATGTGTCACAGCGTTCAGTGGCATCAGATGGGTGAAGATGTACAGCTAACCTGCTATATGATGCAGGGAAGAATTATCTACGTTGAATCACTAAAAGAGTGTTCCTCAGCTGTGACCCTCAAACTTGAACTGCCATACTTTCTGCCCTTCCACTAACATATAAGATGCAGTTAGCCCTCAGGACAAAAGGGTAAACACACAGAATTAACCATTCACTACCATTTTGATCATTTCAAACATGGCTGCCAAATGACCAAATCTCGTGTGCCTCCTTTGGCCGGACCTGACTCTTTAACCCACAATGCTCTGCAAGAAGTGACTTGTCAGCTCACACTTGGAGGGGGGAAAATGAAAGTGCAATTCAAATAACTCAGGTGCATTTGATTTATGTGGTAAATGAATGATGCAGAGTCCACTTAGTAAGTTAAGATCCTTTATTGCAGGTTCCTTCCAAGTTAGGTAGACAGGTTAAGATTGTAAGGAAAACCCCACCAGGAGCCAGCTGTTAGCAGCTCAGCCTGAGATGACCAACTGCCACAGTAAGTAATAGAAAGGCGCTGTGAGCTAGAGGGACACCCAGGCATTCTATGATGTCACAGATAACATAGTACAGTCTAGCCAGAGAAGAACAGTGGAGAGGACATTTACTACAATTTACACTCCGGAACCGGATGTAGGTGCCAATAACGAAGCCTTGGGGCAGCACCGAGTTAAATGTATTGCAGAATGTTTGAGTACATGCATAAAAGATACTTTTATCAGCAGTGCCTTTCAAACATATTTTGCATCACTGTATTTCCTTGAATACTTTTTCAAGGAACAAAGATGTTGGCATGCCTGCTAGTGGCTTCAACTTCCTCCTGTTTGTTCTAACACGTGGGCATACAACCAGGGACGGATACAATTAGCTTACTATCAGTGGCCTTAGAGGTTCCTGCGATACATATGCAAACAGGGTGACTATATTTTCAAAATAAAAAACTGGGACACTACACAGGCACAGAAGTAGGACTAAATGTTGCCACCTAGTATGGACATATTAGGACTTTAATGACAGCACCTGTCATTCCCGTAGTGATCTTTTACGAACTATAACATGCCTTTGTGAATTGGTCCTAAAACATCTAAAATAGGATTAAAATAGAAGGATTCATGGAATACTCAAGCCCAATAAGTACAAATAGAAAGGGTCTCCTCAGACGCTAATTCAGATCCAGTCTATATAGCAACCGAATTCTGTCCACAGTGTAATGTTAAAGAAAGGGCAGTGGAAACGTGACCATGCACAATTCTTTGACTAATGTAAAAGGTTACTTGGCCCTCGCTCCAAAACCGGCACATGTGGGTGTGCATCAGCAGTGCAAGTTACAAGTCTTCGAATCAGAACTGCTGCAAAGAAGCTGTGCTCCAGAGATCCATGAATAGGGAAGAAAGACACAAAATAAGGAGCCAGTAACTAAGATAGAAGAGAAATGCATCCAATCATATACATGGGTTAACGCAAAGCCCACTCTGTGTATTGAATTACAGACAATAGGTCTTCAGAACAGGGAGCTAAAGCTGCCTGTAGTCCAGACCAAAAAATCAGTCTTTGGGCTTTGTCCTGTGTATGTGTCAAGGGGTTCACAATTGTCTTGAAATCAGTAGCACTGTGTCAATGTATAGGGTAAAAATGTGTTTTTTTTAGGCAACAGTTGAACATGATTAGACTGTTTCAGTAATAATGAAAAAGGGATCACAGATATCTTTTGGTAAAACCTTCCTGCAAAACATTACCTAGATTTCCACCACCCAGCCACTCTGGACATATAGTGTCCCATCTTGTTGTACCCCTGGCCCACAATGTTTTAAATTTCACACATTCATTGCGAGAAAGTGTTAAGATAAAATTAATTGTAAACAATTTTTTTAAAGGATATCTCCCTATTGCCCACCTCAAAGCTACATAGACATTTACCTGGCTCACACACTGAAATATTGTGTACTACTGTACATATAATTTGAAAAAGTAAAAATACAGCTGATCCACAATATTGCCTACATATTTTGAGGCTCCTCCCTCAGTCTTCTAGGAAACTATAGTTTGTTTTCTATATTCTCTAAATATCAACTCAGATGTATTGGCATTTCTTCTAATTGAGGGGGGAACAGTATGAATGTGTCCAAGGTGGAATCTAGTAAAGGATCCGGATAACCCAACATTAGGGGTATTTCTGCCCACCATGTCGGGGAGAAGAGACACTGTAATGTGAGCGTAAAGTTGTTATCTTGCATGATGTTCTCTGTGGGATTGTGGGTTCTATGACATTTCCTCAGCTGTCGCTGCCTGTGACGATGAAGGGTACCTGGGAAAGTCTGTCATGGGGAAAGTGCGCAGCACTTCGCTCGAACAGCACGGTTTATGAGGACAAGTACAAACCAGACTGTCCAGTCCCATCCTTTCACTGGTGATAAAAATGTGACTTGAATGGCTTTGATTGACAGACATTGCCTTTGCCCCAGGCTCTCTGCGTGGGTCTGAACAGGTGGTTTTGGAACTATAGTGCTGAGTGTTTTCAGTGACATAACATAAAGGTAAAATATTTAACTTAAAGATAACAGTCATCCTAGCCCATGGGCTTCTTTGTACTTATAGACGTATCATTATCTTGCAGAGATGCCTTGACTTGGGTGAAAGAAAAACATGCTTGCTAAGCTTAAAACATTAGCTGAATTGCCCAGAGCTACGCACATGCTGCCTTTAGCCCTGCCCAGGACTGTGACAATGGACACAGCCCTGATCGAATCAGATAACAGCCTACCCTCCTCGTTGAGGAGAGAATTGAGGCAAGACTGGGTCCTGTCACAGCAGGAGAAACAATAACTATGCCCAATTTAAAGCAAGACCAATAAAGCAATATGAAAATAAAAACCGATTCTCTCTTAAAAGAAAAAAAACAACGAAAACAGGCATTATAAAGGGGGAGAAAAATAAGTGTCAGTAAGTTTTATTGTTTGATTAATTAAAATAAGAACAAAATTAATGGAAACAATTTTATTTTCACAAAAGTCTGTCTTTTTTATTGATATTTTTCTCTCTAATAGCCTTACACCCAAATTAATCTTAATTTGGCTTTACATACGGTAGCCACATTCATATAGACTTTATCTTACTCCTGTCTGAGATGTAACAGGATACAGAATAAGCACAAAAATGTTTTTGTAAGGCACCTCTAAGCAACACACAAGTCTGGCGTAAGGCACACCAATTCATAAAAAAATGCTTTGTTAATCAGGACTAAATATAAAGGGGAACATTTACCTGAAACTGACCCATGTGTAAAGATGCGTCAGTTTCCCTGCACCTCCATGCGAAACCCTTGCTCCACCGTGGATGCACCATATTTACAATACGGCGAACCATGGCGCAAGGATTGACAGATGCGTCAGAAAGTCTGACACATCTGTTGGCGCAAACGTCTTGCATTGCTGGAGACCTGTCGCAAGCACGACGCAACTCCAGCAATGCATGGGGAGGTCTATTCCCAATACACTGCATCACTCCTTTCACCTGCTCCAAGCAGGCATAGGGTTTTGACGCAGTGACTCACTAGAAGTGGCGCAGTGACATCTTGTAGATTTCAATGCGTCACTTCTACGAGTCTTTCCTGCGTGATAACGCCCACCATGCATAAATTATACCTGACGCAGATATAATGTGACGCAGGGCTTTACAAGGTAATGAATCTCCCTAGATGTGTCACGTTGTAAATGAGCTGCAATGTGACACATTGTTTACTCCGACTCTGAGTCACAAAAAGTGACGCAACAGCAGCGCAAAGGTGTCGCAAGGGGGTTATAAATCTGCCCCCTAGCTTTTATTCACATAGAGGGTAGGAGTAAAACAAAAATCTCATAGAAAAAAGGTTTGGAAGTCAGGACTGTTGTGTCTCACTACAACATGAAAGATGACCATGATAAATTAGCCCCAGAAATGTGAAAATGCACCTTATGTGCATAAAATAACAAGGGCAAAATGTGACTAAGTGCAAAAAGATAGACCATTAAACAGGAAATGTCATCTCATTTGCGAATGCAAAGAATATGCAAGGAATGGGGAAGGATTGGCAATGAAACACTGGTGAAAATACATAGAAATTGCAACATTATTTGTCAACAATTATAACTGGTGTAATTAGGATTGATACCAGTTCTCCATCACAATATCACAGTAGAAATACGACCTACAAAAATATTGCATCCATAACATCAACTACCACTATATCTTCAAAGCATGAATAGTGATGTATAGATTTACTATTCGTAATTTCACATCTGCTTACCTGAAAAATGCAACTGTAGTCGATATTGTGTATGTAATATTTTTATAGGTCGATATTTCAGCTGTTTTACAGCGACCTTCCAAATTGATAATAATATTATTTTTTTAATACATGGCATTCTGTAATCTGTCTCAAATTTCTTTATAACTGGCAACTTGTGATGCACCCAGTTGCTGATTATAAAAAAAAGACATCCGCACTCGACAAGTATAAGTTATTATTAAAGTCGAGTTCTGACGTCACAAAGCCTGCTGCCAGAACCAGCAGCCAAGATGACAGGTAGGTAAGTTAACGGAGCATAAACAGAGCAGTTGTTTAAAGCAATGAAAACAGAACGCTGCTTTTATTTCTTCTGCTATATTTTTTAGGTTAGAAGGACAAGCAGAGAAAACATTCGTTTTTTGCGCTCATTAGATAGTTAGGGAAAAGCTAAAATCTTTCAGCCTGTTTCTACACATTCAGAGCTACTGCAGCTTTTATTTGTTTTTTTAAACTGACTTGTATTGAACTGTTTCTAATATATGCACCAAAAACCTAGCAGGTTTTGATGTGTTTTATTTTACACTAGAGGTTTTAATTGTATTCTTCATGTTTGCAAATATGCTCGCTCTTTCATATGAAAGAGCTGAAGACCAAGGTTTAAAGTGGTTTGTGTGAAAGGTGATTGCTTGACCATGTATAAAATGGGTTAAAACACCCCATGGCATACATGATAAGGATATTGCAAAGTCACATCGAAGTTCCATAACGTTGTAAAGGAACTCAGTGTCTATAAGGGAATGAATGGAACTCCTTGGTGGCTTGTAATATTCTTATAAAGTATGGAAGGGGGCACTTTATCCCACATATGTATACATATAGAAACTGCTTCCTTCCTTGCACCTGCCATCTGTACATAAATCGTTGATATTAGATCACTTACAGTCAAGCCCAAAGTGTCCCAGGTAGGTTAATAAAACATTGCCTTGAGGCCGAGTGCATCCTTTAACCGCATCGCTGCGGCGGCTTTTCCCGCTGTGTGCGGCGTTTTTGAAAATCCCGTGTTACATGACGAGCTCAGCTCGTCATCAGCATACGAGCGCCGTAGCTGATGACGAGCTGAGCTTGTCATCAGCATCGATGGTGTTAACAGGTCCCATATGGGTCCAGCACCTGTTAAGACCATACCACGGAGAACGTTGCTAGGTCAAGACCCTTTGACAATTTTCTCATGATCAATTGCTTATGGATATGGAGCCCATGAGCATTTTTGTCTTGTTATTTTTACTGGATTCCAGAAAAGAAAAAGTGCATCAAAAAACAGTAACCTTTAATGCTACCTTCCAACTGCAAAGTGAACAAGCATCCAATAACTACTGTACGGGAATTCAATTTGCTGCACAATATCCTCAGATGTTCTGCTTTTTTGAGACTGGATTTCCTGGCCTATTTTGATACTCAGCAATAGGAGTCTCCTGAACACCCCCAGTGAATCGACCTTGCCCTTTAGAAACTGGTAACAGTGTTTAATTCTCATTAGCGTACTTGGTTCTTAATATGGCAGAAAGGTCGGAAGTCATATATTGGCTGCAGTGTGTCCTTACACAACCCACCTGCCATTTTAAAAGCTTGGCTTCAAGCCTGCCACTGCAGGTCTCAATTGCTGCACGATTGCACCACTGATTATCAACACCAACAATATTGTGGAACAAAAATATCGAGGGCAGATTATCGAGGGACAAAATATTGAATAGTAAGTGCCTATATGGAAGTATAGATTTACTATTCCTAACTCCACCTTTACATACCTTGAAGAAATCTGTAGCACATAGGTAGGTAGAGTTAGGTATAGAAATTCTAGGCTTACTTGTCTGTATTTTATATTCAATATTCTGTCCTCGCTATTGTTTCACAAAAATATAAATTTTTCAAAATCCAGGAGGCACCACTTGTCAAAATAAAAAGAAATTGACATATGGAAAAAACTACATTTTAAATTATCTATTCCACCCATAGGTCGTACTACAAACATTTTACAGTAGTAATTTCACCTACCAAGTTATAATAATGTGACTGTTATTGAACGCCACAAATATTATAGAGAGTACTCATCAAGCAGTGACCAGGTTTAACCCACGGTTACAATTGCCTTTATTATTCTATTGGCAATAAATACTTTCAGGAGAGAGCTCTGTATCATTAAAAACATTGAAAGGGAACTAGCAGCCAAATTATATTCTGAAGGTTAGCAGCGCTACAAATTTGAAACATATGCAGCAGTATTTTGGCATTGCCCCGTTTTTCTCTTTCTATTGTGAGGTGCATTGAGACATAGTTATGCTTAGGTATAATTTGCTTGACAGACACTTGGCCCTTGTAATGAGGTTCAAAGAGACTGACGTGTGCAAGGCTTTGCTTGTAATCCATTATACACTGCCGTTTGTCACACATTCTTGCTTTGGCTCCGCCTACCAAGCACGGTCACAGTGATTTGGATGTGTCATTTTTCCTTTCAGTAGATCAAGATGAGGTATCATTACAAAGATCATGCAATCCAAATCATACTGGGATGAACATTTACATAGATATATTATGATTCTGCGGAACAGGAAGCCATGGAGGTCTATGATGTATCTGGGGCGGGCCACTGGAAGGAACAAGAACAGTGGCGGGCTGGTGAATTTGTCGAACTCCAGAAAAAGAAGAAACCTATTTGGCAAGATTAAAAGGAACTGACGGAGTGTTTCCCACTTTCACAAGAAAGGTCTACATGGACTTCATCAAGATGAGTGGTCCCTACATGATGCCAGACTTGAAGGAGAGCATGATAACCAGAGCTTTAATAGAACTGTTCATGTAATTACAGAATTAGAAACTTTGGAAAGGGGGGTCCGCAGAGAAGATGCATGTTGACTAAGCAACTAGGTGTTAAGAGGCATCTAACATTGGATGCTTTGTTTTGGTTTTGAAACAGCAAAATGCTGCCCTAACAGACTTACTGCTAATGTGTATATAGGGACTTTATATAGTGGGATTTGCATCTGCCCCTTTCAAGCAGTGGTTCTTTGAGAAGCCTCTTTCAGCCACTGGCTTTGTAATTTGCATCTCAGCCCAGTGGAGTACTCACTACTCACCTACATTTTATGCATTGTCCACAAATACAATATATAATGAAGTAGCAGTTCCTTTTCTTCATTAGGGTTTAGTTGAACACCCTTTTTCTTGTAGCCTCACCTGCCATAGGAACCTGTCAAGCCTTCCACAACCATCCTCACCCCATGGTGAGGCACCCAGCTGCCGAGGACCAGGCGCGTCCAGGTGACTCTCCATGCTTCTTTGTGCCCTGACTTCGTACCGTGTTGTTCGTGCTGAGACACTCACAAAAACCAATCAAGCCTAAAATGATTAACATGAACCAAGTGTTTAATACTATAACTGTTTATCAAAGATGCCTTCCACAATAAATTGAAATAAACATTTAATGCAGTGACTCATTCTCTACATATTCATAGATTTCTGAGATCTCTTCCTCATCGGTAATAAGTCTGAGGCATCTGAGGACTCTGAGAAGACATACAAATAGGCAGATCCAAGCATTTTTAACGTGGCCAGTTGAATCGACTCGACTATGTTTCTGCACCAAGTGAACTGACTTGTTCCCGCAAATGGTTGAACTGCCAGCGGCGACGTGTCACAGCATACATCTGGATAAATGTTAAAAGTATAGTCATTGTTGACTTTTATAGATCTTAGTTGGATTAAGTACACCAAGTTTTTCTCTGTACTTCAGTAGTTCTGGAGTAAAGTAGGGTGGTTCGAGGTATGACTCCTTCTTGATGGGAACTGGTGAGTTTTAGCAATAAAAAGCTCTTCAGTGATTTCAGAGGGAATGTTTTGAAATTAATTGTTTTTTGCTCAATTGATTCCAAATTATTCTGAACAGTTTCAGGTAATTCATCTTTAAAAGACTTGATTTCCTGTATGTCCCCTAGCAATTTTCTGTGCAGAGCTAACACAGAAGCCGAGTAGTGTCAGAACTCTTAAAGCAACCTCTTACAAAGAGAATAGGAGCTTCCAAAGAGGATAAGGTTACAGGATTTCGCCAAGAGTTGGTTCTGACAGGATATTAAGATATGAACTTCTCTCTTGCATCTCCTTCAGGAGGAATTTGATCTTGATTGGGGTTTCAAATTGTTAAGGAAGTCATAGGCTGAGGCTGACTAATTTCTTTCGACCAAGTGAGAGCTTGAAATTTTGTTTTGGCCTTGAAAATAGGATCCTGTGGTTACTCAGAGCTTCTGTTACAGTACACAAGGACAGTTCCTTACTTTGAATACAAGAAATGGTTCCTTAGGCAAAAACAAACCCAATATGGCTGCCAATAGAATGACACCAGGTACTGCAGAGCAGGCCCAGCCAGGCTACTTAAAACTTTGACTTTTAGTCATTATTTCTTCATAAATTGCCAGTTTCTGATTTGGGACATACAATAGATAACTCAACATGCTGTGAAACGCTGTCACTTTTTTGTTTACATTTGCATCTTTTATGAACACCCCTGAAAATCAGGGAGGGGGTACATTTTCATGTAGCAATAATACTGCAGAGAACTAAAAGTTCAACAATAATGCAAGGAGGTTATATTACCCCTGACTTGAAATCCCTAAACTGGCTGCCTTTTGAAGCCAGAATACATCTGAAAATCGCCTGCATGACACACAAGGCGATACACCTAAACTCACCCGGCTACCTCGCTCAGAAATTGACAATCTCTGGCGGAACTAGAAACACTAGAGGCACAAACAATCTTCTGCTGAAACCTCGAAGATTCCGGAAGGAAAAAACATATAAGCGCTCCTTCTCGGGAATGGCGCCTAGGATCTGGAACTCACTCCCTCCCGAAACCAGGCTTATCTCTTCCACTACACTCATTAAAAATGAAGTAAAAGCTATCCTCATGGCTAAATACACTTGAACTATTTTCTCGAACTCTGTTAATACTCTGCACCGATTTGTACTACATGTTTGACCACTTTGCTTATTTGTATTAGTTGTCTTATTACTCACGTGACTGGCTTTGCAGCCACCTATCTGTATTGTTTGATTTATTGATATGTGTCTGACTATGCTCTCTCATGTACCCCTCTCTGTAAAGCGCTCTGATATCTGAAAAGATCTTGTCCGCGCTATATAAAACTTTCAAAATAAAAATAAAATAAATATTCCTGCATGAGAGTAATGTGACTCTGACAGATGGTAAATACTTTGAAGAAGGTGGAAGTCTAACTACAGCAGGGGATTAGTCATCTTTCATTTCATACTGCAAAGGGATCTCCCAGCCATTGTTCTGACTCCCAGTGGCAGTTCCTCATCTGTCTACAATGACTGTATCCTCTGCTCCTTTGCTCGCCTCCAGTCACTCCGTGCACGCTCCACAAACATGGCCACCTGCTCATCAGCTCTTCCTCCATTGTTCCACCAACCAGTCCGGAAGGACGAGGTATTTTTATCCCTTGTGCTTTAGGAAGACAAACTAAAATCAAAAGAGAGTTCACACACACCAAGGTTTTCTCGTTCCAAATTCTTTCCTCAGAACAATGTGAATTTATTTCTGGCATCCTATGTGCAGTAACTCGTCCTAAACAGAATTTGCTCAGCACTTACATCCGTTTTCGGAATTCTTGAGCTCCTGTTTGACCCTCCACTATTTAACTCACGTGGTGGCCCACATGCTCTTTTAACGGAGTCCATGCAAAGAAATCAAGTCTGCTGTAGTCCAGAGAAAGGCCACAACTTGTCAACAGTCATTCTTTATTTACCACTTCTTGCTAATGTAATGTAAGCAGAAATCTATTTCCTAGTTGAATCAATATCACGTCCACTCTTTTATACACTGCTCTACTACTTCCAGTCTACATATCTAGAATGCAAAACGTCCTACTATCCGTAGTTTCCCCATATAATATATTATTTTATTAAACGCCTTTGCGTGACACTTTGATAAAAGCCCTAACGTTATTAAAAATAGTTTGACTGAGGTGCTAGTGTACCTCCTACAAAAGGGCTGCTATCATTGTGTACAGTCATATAGAATCAAGCACTTGCATAAAGTACCTTCATTTTAATACTTTTGTCGTTTGTTAAGTCGATGCTCACAGTTAAGAAAAATGTTGTACTGGTGATGTTGGGAGAGTCATTTTGATAAAGTGACTCTACCATAAAAAAAACAAAAAAACTTTTGACGGTGCTGTGCGATCTAACAGAGACATATATTTCTTCTGAACTACCACTGGGTTAAACAGGGTCAGTAGCTATAGGAAAGGCCGCACTTGGCATTCAGCTCCTCATGGTACCGTCATGACTAATGGATCTAATACCACAATGGAGACCAGTAACCAGAGGTTACTGGACCGTCGCATTGAAGCAAGACAACAGCAGGGAGTAAACAATTGATGGAAGTTCAGATAGAAAACTCAGAAGTATTCCAGATTTGTCAGGATGCAAGCTGAGAAAGTGAGTTTGTAAAAGGCATTCTTATTCAGGTCCATAACTAGAGATTGTCTTGAGAGCATATGAATTGGATTTCTTTAGGACAGGAGTGAGATGTTTCCAAAGGATCCAATGTACTAAGTGTGAAATGTATCTGTGCTTATCTACTTGGCTGGTGCTTGAGTTAAGATTCCTCTCAGTGCATAGTGGAAGGCAACTTCTATAGGGATCTTAGACCCTTCCCTCAGAAGGTTTTGTGTATGCAGTTTTGGTAGGCGCATTGTAATATTTATTGAAATAAGGCTTAAACATCGTGTTAACCGATCACTTCAAATATAAGTGTTCCTGTGAAAAGTGTCAGAGGAAAAGTAGAGAAAATTGAAGCCATCCATCATAGTGTGAGCTTCACCACAGCACCAATCAGTATGCAGGGTCTCTGATTATGAAGTGGAGAAGTGAGTATAGTTAATTCTGTACACATCATTAATCAATCTACTCCTCGATACGATGACAAGCAGACTCAATTAAGAAGATTAGACTTTTTTGTTAAATACATTTCTCATATTTGATTTAGATTTACAAACATGAACATATAATGTCTTTTTCTCAGATGAGTGAGGTGTTGTCAGTCAAATTGAAGGGTAAAGCGAGAGGAGAGGAGCTTGGAATGAGTGAAAGGCCATGTAACATGGAAGAGCATCTCCTGATTTTTAGGTCTGGCTTGTCAGTGTCGCTGTTGCCAGACCCTGTGTGATCAGCCTACAAAAGAGCTTTCATGAGTCCTACAGAGAGGGGCTTTGGCTCTGCCCACATGTCAGTGGACAGGAGTATGTTTTGAACCAGCAGAAATGGTGTGCTTCCACAGAAAAAGTGATTCTTCTCCAACAGCTGTGATCATTTGTTTATCAAGTTTTGTGAGTCTGAGCTCTTTATCAAGTCTAACTATTCTGTTACAACAGAGCTTGACTTTTAGGTCAAACACATTTTACTGTAATCGTATACCTCTCCTAGATAATTAGATAATTACAGTGTTTGTTCTTCTTCTCAGGCAGCAGCACTGAGATGGGAGGAGGGCAGTGAGGAGGAATGTATTGCTGTATTTCAGTTCACCTCCCCTACTTCCCTTCCATCATCAAATTCAGAGATACCTTAACATGGCATTTCTTGAGAGAACAGTATTTTTTCTAATTCCTAGTTCACAGATATATGGGTGTAAAGATGCATATTACACAAAAGTCAATTTCATTATTAATTTTATATGTAATATTTAAATTTAAAATGCATTACTAATATATTTAATTTACTTCAAACTCAAAACTTTAAATATTAAATGTCATTAATTGACTTATTTAACATATTGTAATTTTAAATTACCTATCCACAATCCTTTAAATCACCATTCCCTGAACCCTACTCCTTGATACCTCCTTCCTAGAATAATAAAAACTCATTACTTCCCCTCATGCTGCCCTTCCCTAAATCCTATAAAACCCTTACTACCCTCAATGCTAACCTTCCCAGTACCCTAAAAACCAAATATTATCCCATAATGCTAGCTTTGCCTGAACCCTAATACCACCCTTCCGTGAACCCTAAAAAACACCCCACGCTCTTGGTCCCTGAATCCTAAACACCCCTTACTATCCCTTAATAATTACAGTTGAACCATGAAAACCCTAACTACCCTTTAACACAACCTTCCATGAACCCTAGAAAAACCTTACTATCACCTAACAGTACACATTCCAGAACTCTAAAGACCCGTAATATCCCTTAATGCTACCTCTCTCTAAACCCTAAAACCCCCTTGCTTCCAATAAAGGCTACTCTTTCCAGACCCTAAAAACCTTACTACACCTTGATGCTACCTTACTGTGAACCCTAAAAATCATTTCTACCCCTGCATTCTACATGTTTCCTAAAACCCCTAAAAGAACCTGAACATCTGTTAACGCTACCCTCCCTGAAACCTAAATACACCAACTAATCTGTAAAGTTACCCATCCTTAAACCCTAAAAGTCCCTTGCTATCACTGACATCTACTCTTCCCTAAATCCTGACAACCCACAATACCCCTTAATGCTACCCTTGCCTGAACAAGAAACCCCAACAATGCTATCATACCCATCCCTGAACCCTAAAAACTCATTTACTACCCTTTAATGCTACCCTTTTCTGAACCTTTACAGCATCAAGATTCGCCAATATGCAGATGATACACAATTCTACTTAAAAGTCTACTCTACTTCAGACAGTCAATGCCTCAAACACTGCTTGCACATCATCCAGACCAAACAAAGACAAAATTGCTATAATTTACCAAGAACTACAAACAAGATACAGTACAAACCTGGCTCAATGACATGAACCTTGACAGCTTCGAATGCCATTTCACACCAAATGCCAAATCACTTGGATTCAACCTGGATACTGGATACCAACCTCTTCACTGAAGAACACATTCCTAAAAGATGGCCTGGTACCAGCTCTTTCTACTGAAGAAACTCAAACAGTGAATTCCAGAAAGTGACTTCAGAACTACTTCAAGTTCAAGTACTTGTATTCTTGCATCTGGATTGTGGTAATGCCCTACTCCATGGCCTTCCAGGTTCCACACTGGCACCCTTTACAGGCATCCTACTCACTGCAGCACATCTCATCTAGGGCCTGAAGAATTATGATTACATCACCTACACCATTACGGAGCTCCATTGGCTCCCTTTGCCAGCCCACATTATCTTAAAAAACGGGCTCTCAGGACACCGCACCACAACAGACTGAAGACTAATATGTGTAAAAAGAAAAGCAAGACAATAGGTCTTTATTATATATGCAACCAGGATTTGGAAAACCATCCCTGCATCCATCAGGACAGCCCCAGTGCTGCTCCAATTTAGGAGAGAGTTGAAGAATCACCTCTTTAAAGAACAATATTTCACATAGCATTAACCGGTCATAACTCAGTTTCCTTTCCTATTACTTTCTGACATTAAGCTTTTCTTTGACAATGTACAGTGCTCCGCTGCCTTTTGGCTATGATTGTGCAAAAGAAATACCATATTACATACATACATTCCCACATATCCTAAATGACTCCCCAAATTAAGATGTCAGTGAATTACAAAACAGACCAACATTTAGTGCTTGACTATTCTAAATTCCTCTGAATACTGACCAATCTAGGTTAGGTAAAGTTAACAGCTGTTTGGATGACACATTTTTAGCAATACTTTAAAATATGCATAAAGTGTGCATTGACTTAGTTCCACCAAGAGGACTATTACTGCCTAACTTCATGCTGTCAGCTGGGGAGGTATCATTGTCTTTTCCAGACGTGCTTCCATTAATATGCATTACAGATTATTCTAAATCTGAAAAATAAACACCACTATGATGTTTTTCACATTTGGTTCTATTTCTTCTATATGGAGCCTACACAGAGAGCAATGTATTTTACTACTTTTTCTCAGCACTGGCAAGGCCTGTAGTACATGTTTAAATGTGATAAACAACATTTGTGAATACAAGGCACTCAAACAGCAATTTTGAATGCCTGTCTTTACATTTGTTGCACATTACAGCCAGACCTGCTGGCTTTGACATTGTATGTTTTAAACTCTATACACTGTCAATCTGTACAGCCATGTGAAAGAATGAGGAGCTAATATAAAAAACGATTAAACTCAATTTTCTATTATTGCCTTATAAAAAAGTAAATACACACATGGAAGCAGATTTTTCCTTTTAGTATTAATATGTATTAAAATAGTGAAAAGAAAAAATACAAAGTCTTAAACATATGGTACCACATTTATTGCAGGAAGCCTCCTACTTGACAGAATTATAAATTATTTAGAATGGATTTACAAATATGAAATGGAAATAGAATAAATGGAGGAAGAGATACTTGTTTCAACTGCAGAAGCAACCATCACATGCATTACTACAGTACTTATCAAGTTTTACGGGCTAGGTACAACAGATGTAAAAGGATGAATCAGATAGATGGACAATTACTAAGGAGGATATCAAGAGAAATCATAAGAGACATATTTTTCACAGTGGAAAAAATAACATGGATATTACTTTCATATATTACTCTCTTGGGTTAGGGCCATTTAAAGTACTGTGCATAGTCTGAGGGGCAATTGTATTGTAGATGTGAATCACACCGCTCACTGTCAAACGGATAAGTTACATAGTAAATGTATGGCAAGAGTGAAAAGTACATTGAGGGAGACTATGCAGATCTCTGTTAAGCTGAAATCTTGTGAGCACAGATTGATTATTTAAAGAAATGTCCTTTTTAGTCTTAGCATCACAGTGTATTGTTGCATACTACTGGTGTCTAAACAACCATCTAAAAACTGCTTAGCTTCTCTTGAGCACTTTGATAAACGGAAAAATGGGATGCTGACTAAGGAATGTGAGACTAGTGGTGGTGCATAGCCCTTGGTGTCGGTAACAGAAAAGATCATTGGATGTTGTCTTAGCTGCCGCAGTGGGATACCACGCTTTCAACTTTGGAATGGGTGAGATGGCAAGGTACTCGGATGCTTTAATATGTATGTCTGAGGCCAAGGTAATGTATTTTAAGTATGTTAATAGTGCATTAAAAACTAAACATGATTGAATGGGGCTGTACAATGGAAATATTACAATAAGAAATAGCAAATATGGAGGTGCATGTCCCTCAGTAGAAGCTGCACAGCAGAAGATTATGATTTCATAAGAAGCATAATCAAAGAAAATATGTTCTGATCCGCCATGGTGCAAGAAATCAAACGCCATCAGAAATATGGAAAGCATGTGACTGAAATGAAAACACGTGTTTTCATTATATGAGGTTATTGTAAGATATATAAAAGAATATAAAAACTTGGAAGCTAGTCAATTCTCTATTTCCATGTCTGAAGAATCTAATCAAGCCTCCCATCATAGTCTTTTTTTCAGTGCTTGAAGTTGATAATATTTCTAGAGCCAGAATACTTCATGTGGCATCTGCCCACTTACTTTTTCTATTTAATTATTCTGATTGTTCATAGAGTGCTTGCAGTGCTTAAATTGAGCCAGTGGTTGCAGGTGAGATCCACCAGCACTCATTATTTGAAGACCAAGTCTTATTTTTCACACATGAGGCTTTAAACCAGAAAAAGACGTGGAAAGGTGGGAAAATGGGGAAAGAAGGAAGAGAATTACAGAAAAATAGGGAGAAAGTGCGAAAGCAGGGATTAAAAAAAAGAACCAAAAGGAGTGAGATAAAGGGACAGGGAGTGTAGGGTGGTGGATGAAAGAGGCATGAGATGTAATGAGGACTAGATTGCCTTGGTATCGAGCAGCCCTAACATTCAGCAGTGCCAGCCGAATGCTTCAGAGAAGAACTTTGTCCGCTCGCAGTTATTTCACAATTTAGGTACTGAGTGCTTGAGTGCTTGGTATATTTTCTCTGCAACTTCTATGGATTAATGATAGTAATTGTATTAGGAAGATGTGCCACCAGGGAATTAGCGGTGGTTTGCTGCTGCCATGTCAGCCCTTGATGTGTGCACTCTACTGCTGCCATAGCCTTCCACACATTATTGGCAAGGAAAGGTGGAGGGTCAAGAGTGACACAAGAATGCCTTCGGAGGAGTTCACATATATGGAACCAGAGAACTGATTCACAAACGGCAACTGTTAGCCATCACACGTGCACATCTGTATTGCACTTCAATGACGATAATAAAGCATTATTGAGAGTTTTGACTTTTTTTTTTAAAGCTATTAGATTGTGTACATTCCATAAAGTATGTAACTATATTGTCCGTGCTCCAATGATCCCAAATACCAGAACAAGTTGAACAGTGGAGTGACAGACATATGTGTCTACTTTCTGTGATAGTCTTCAAGTCTGTCCCCAAAGCTTCCATAATGTCCCTTCACTCCACTCAACCTATGAATGTTTTCCCATCAGCCGCATGTGTCCCCTTTACTCCCATTGCTTCTGTTCAGGCTCCACAGAATCATAGGCTGCCATGTCAGTTTTTCAATTCTTCACGTCTATCTCATGGCCCCTGTTTCCATGTGTCTGCCTCGCTTGTCTCACACGTGAACCAGGCATCTATATCTCCCATTAGGCCCAATGTTTCCACAAAATATGCCTTTGTCCTTCCTCAACTCCTAATTGTCTCTCCCACAGTCCTCCATGTTTCCCTCTTCGCCCTCAGATGGATGCTCAGTGGAGAGGGCCAGGACAGCCTCTGCACCATAACAGCAGACTCTATCATCAATCAGGCACTCAGATCCAGCCATGCAACAGTAGCCCAGATGTAGTGCTGCTGAGGGCATCTCCATATCTAGTTAGCTGATGAAAAAGTGGCATGCTGAGTTTCCATTATTGTATTCGTACAGTAGTAGTCTGCCCTTCAGCGGTCTTAGAATGCTTTCGGTAAGAAGTCATGGTAGGTACCAGTAAGTATTGGGCTTTTGGGCTCCTGGGCGTACCACCGAGCTGTCATCTCATGAGTCCTAATGATTCAACTTTTCTGTGGGAGGCCCTGGTGCCAGGCGGAAGGGCCAGTTGTAACCATCAGATGTTGGCAATAAGCTATGGTGTACCAAGATTGGCTGTTACATGTTCCAGATAAATGATTGGCTTTTATTTAAACATTATTTATTGAAAAGAAAGGATGCGGCATCCTAATAAGCAGAAATCAATCCTTGACCCCAATGCACCATACTGCAGCTAGATGGAAATGGCAAAATTAGAGGGCTTGGAAGGCAGTTTACAGGGGGCTCAAACAGAACATAGGGACTGCAAATCCTGCCCTTCGCTAGACTTAAGACGTCACTGTGTATGAGGGGGCCATGCTGGGCCTGTTTCTAAATTGCAATTGTAGTTGCATTTATATAGTGCTTACTACCCCTGATTTTTGGCGAGTAGCACACTACTCCGAAACCCAAAAACAATTAGTAGTGAATTAGTATAGGGAGATATGTAATTAATTTGAGCGGTGGACATGTGAGTTTTTGGGGGGAGTGAAAAAGGATAATGGAGGGATAGTAGAGGGAAGGGTTTGCATTTACAGAGCGCTGGCTACCACGGATGAGGTACTAAATCGCTTTTCGGCAGGTAGCACCCTACTCCGGGATCCAAACAGGATTAGTGAGGAGAGTAGGTAGAGCAAAGAAAGAGCACAGATGACCTGTCTCTTGGGTCACACCTACTGAGAAAGCCCATGTTACTGTGTATTCGTCCATAGACATAAAAGAAGTTCGCATAAAGGGGACCTTGCATATTTACAAAGGATTCACCTCCTTTCTTCTACAAACATCTCCTTTCATCAGAACTCAAAGTGAGCCCCGGCTGCCATGGCTGCCAGCACGTGAAACGAGAAAGGATTCATGCTTGCTGAACTGCGAACCCCGAGCCAGATGCTGAAAACCCGCGATGACTCAGAGTACAGGGTGATGAAGGTTTAAACCGCTGACTTAGAAACAGATCTCCACAGTGGCGGCGCGTTCTTTCAGAAAGGCCTTTGAACACGTTGGCACGTCATATAAACTCTGACATGCATGCCAGCCAACTTTCATCTTGGCACTGCAGATAATACACGGGTGTAGAGAACAAGGCCGAGGCAGCATCGCCTAGACTTCTCTGTTAACCACAGCCTTGGTGCGCTCGTGAAAGTGACGCTCAAGGCGTCGGCCAAGATTGGCGCGTGAAGGTCCACGCCTTGGCGCGAGCTGCTACGCACTTGCCCAGCAGACGCCTTCACTTCAGGCAGTGTGGATGCAATGCCACCGCACGTAGAGAATCACAGACGTGCAGCGTGTACTTTAACACCAAGTCACTCAGTAGTTGTAGCCAAGTGACTGGGACGCACTGTGGCTCTTATGTATCAACACACTCCCACAGACGCAGAATGCGTAAAACCTTCCAAACCTGTAACCTTGTTTTCTTAACTGTTCCCTGATTAAGGGTTTGTCAAAAGGCTAGACAAAGCAGATCAGGTGAAATCAGTGGAGGACTGCTGCCCAGAGGAGAGGAGATTTAATATTGACTCAATTTCACTGAGAACACAACCAATTTAAATTTATGTTGGCAGTCTCAACAGCGAGGGCAAAGACTGAATGAGCATAAGTGAAGAGAATTCTCGGACCGTCCTCAGGCAGGCTAATAGCACTGGTACCTGTGTGGAACCCTCCACTGGGGAGGAGACAGCTAGCTTGCAGTGTCACAAGCTCCCATTTTTCACAAGCGCTAAATTCACATTCCAAATTCAAAATAATGTCTATATCCAAATCAGTTGGCACTTTCTACTGTGCAGCATACACTTAAGTATCAAACAATACTGTACAGCATACATTTAAGTGTCAAACAATACTATTCAGCTTGCATTTAAACATCAAGCAATAAAGATGTTGTCGCTTTAGGGATGGATCCAAAGTGACAGAAGTCAGAACCCAGCGGTGACAAGCATTCCCTGCTGATACATTCTCATATACAACTTAATGTTATTCACCATCCCTTCTGTGCCCCTCCCCGCTAACTTTACGCAAAGCTGTTCCGCTCCTAGTAGGTAGGTGTGCACTTTACCGCATAAATTACACTAGATGGCCATATAGTGTGCCTTATCACACAAATGGTTGTTTTGTATTGTTTCTAGTCGGTGTGACCATGTTTAGCCTAGGCATATTCAAATAAGCTTTTGTGTATATCAATGATTTGACTATGCAAATGTCTCTTGTTGGACACTCTAGTGTGCCAGCGGGGAACCAAAATGCATTTTGGGAACTATGGAAATCCTATGTTTTGTGAAGTCAGACATTACCTCCCAATCAGGAATGTTACAAAAGGCTATGTCTTTTATACCTATGTTTTTGAGGGATATTATTTAAAAAATACACCTATTGGCTCTACCTTTAAAAATTCAGATGCTGCTTCGACAAAAGAACTAGGGCAAGCATGTTTATTAACCGAGAGACTGCACTTGTCACGTTTTCCACAAGAATCAACTTTGCCATTGTGTTCAATGTTGGCATTGGTCTTCGTGTACAGATACCAGCCAAGTTGATGTAATACACACCCTATGGAAATAAGGAACTGTGGTATCCAGGCAAACAGGAGATGGCACGTAATGTGCACTAACACTTGGCCTCTGCATGACCGGCCAAACGACAGCAGAGGATACGCACCTCTCTAGGGTGTTACATGACTGTATCACACTCAACAGCAATGTCTATATAAACCCTTACAGTTGAAACGCCAATATCATCATGCAGTGCCGACTGCTGCAACAACCTGGTTGTTGGAAGTTCCAAGACTCAGACCATAGAAATTTTGAGAGGGTCTCTTACACAAGCAATCGGCATAGCAAGCACAGACAAGTGATAACACAATTTGGGACAAACATGGAACTAAATTATACTACAACAGACAGTGCTTGACTCTTCCAAGGACTCAGGCAATGTGTAGACTATTTGTGTAGCACTCAAACAGTAACAAAGTGATAATACAACATAAGAAAAATTCCACACCAATTTAGACAAATTGAGTAAAATGTGATAAATTATTTGACACCAAAACGACAAAAATCCAATCAGTTGATCCGGAAATATGCAAATTAAAAGATTTAGGGTAAGTATAGCTCTTAAAAGAGCAAAGCACCACTCGCGAGTATATAGACGTGTGAGAGTCACAGGTTAAGGCCAACCACAGTGGAGCATGGGTCAGATACAGGCACCAAGTTAGTCCCCCTGAAAAGGTATCTTTAGTAGCGCATAAAGCAGGCTGGGTGTCACAAACATTCATCACTGTAGTGCAAAGATCCTGTAGGGCGTCATGGATGATTGTTGCTGGAGCTTTGCGTTGGCAGTCACCTCAGGCTGTTGATGCTATAGCACAAAGTGTAGATCTTGCATTCGTCTCTGGAGGTCACTGTAGCATGAAGGGTCGGGTTCACTGGAGCTTTTCCTTGGTGGTCGATGCAAGCGGAAGAATTTGCACAAACGGGCCTGTTCATATCACGAAGAGTCCAAAACTTCAGGATTTCTGCTTTGCTTCTAAGGGGAGCTCCACTGATGCCCCACCAAAGGTCCAGGAGGGGCACCTCTTGGGAATCAGGAACTCACTCCAGTGGAGGCCATCAAGGGTCAGGTAGGTGCAGTTGCAGGTCTCGGCATTTATAGTACAGCAGGGCAGTTGGTGAAAGACCTCTGGAGCTTGTTGTGTCCCTGTATCAGCTGACCTGGCTCCTGGGCGTAGAAACAGGGACAAATCCAAGGATGAAGGGTGCAGGTACAGTCTACCTTTTCAGACAGCAGGGCAGGTCTCAAGCATCAAGGTAATCCTCTGGTAGAAGGGCAATCCTCTTCTGTAGTAGCCACAGCTCCAGGAATGTACTGGTGCTCACTTTGAAATGGAAGAACCCTCTGGAGTCTTCCGCCTACAGAAGTGTCTGGAATTTTCTCCATCCCTGTTGTGGTCCCAGTCTGTCTGCATGTACAATGGACTAGTGTGAAGTCCTTTGTTTGTTAGCTGTGGCAGTGTCTCTGAAGTGCAAGTTTGACCGATGACAATTCCGCCCCCATCATGAAGTCTGGATGGCCTTTCCTGCCAAAATCTAGACCTTCTATTGTGTGGCTGTCTGGGAGGAATATAAAAAGACCAACTCACAACTACAGCTAGTCATGTGGCCCAGGAACAGGCTGCAGACACCAAATGGTTAGAGCAATAAAATACCAACATTCTAAAAGGGGCATTTTCTTAATTGTAACTTAAAATCTCTACCAATAAAAAGGGTTTTACATTACAATTCCCCAGACACCAAACATGTTGTTCTTATCTGCTCCCAAACAAAAGTTACCACTTAGTAAATGTAATAAGGCAACTCAATGCTATCCTGAGAGTTTTTCACTGCCAGGACATGTCAAACTTAAAAACACATGTTTAACATTTTAAACACAATGCACCCTGCCCAATGAACTGTTTAGGGACTACCCTAGGGATGGCATGTATGCATTTAAAAGGAAGGTTTAGGCTTAACAAAAGGTTTTTTTTGCCAGGGCAAAATGGCAGCTCACAACTATACAGAGACACAGGCTGCAATGGCAGACTGGAGACGGGTTTTAAAGGGCTACTTATGTGGGTGGTACAGCAGGTGAGGTAGGTCCACTTGTAGCATTTAATTTACCATCCCTAAGTAAAAGGTATACCACTTTAATTTTGACTTATCAGTACATTAAATATGCCAGTTGGATGTCAGCCAATTTTTCCATGTTTAAAGGAGAGAGCTCAAGCAGTTTAGCACCGGTTAGCAGTGTGAACATGGGAAGAGTTCTAAAGCCAGCAAATGATGAGATGGAGGTAATGGATCTTTTATTGCCGTTGGTTTGCTTTATCTTTGGCACAGCTAATTTATTCTAACAATTAGTGATTCATTTTGCCTTTGCTTTACATTGATGGGTGATTTAGGGGAGGAGTTCAAATTACCTAATGTGTATGACCACATTTGCTTAACTGATAATTTGCTATTTCGCTTTTCCTCCGTGATCTGCATGTGTATAGCCTGCTGCCTGCCACAAAAATACAGAATCAACAAAATGCACTTCCAGTGCTCTGTACCCATCCAAGGAAAGAAGAAAGAGCTGTGTAGACAACAAAATCAATCAGCTGACACTTGGGTCATTTTACAGTTAATGGCATTGTTGTATGTGACCCAACACACCACAAACATGAACTCCATAAAATAGACTGCCTCAATCTTGGCCTTATATTAATAGCTCACAACAAGAATATAACTCTGTCGCCAGATTTGAGCAAACTCATTCCTACATATTTTAGTATTGTGTCGATTTTGTTTTCTAAATACAGACCTTGCATATTTGGATGAAGTATTTAATGATGGGGAAGATGCATGTTGAAATGTTTTTTGTTGTAAAACGCGTAATGTTTTATTTCATAATTCATAATAGCAACAGTCAAGAAGCTTATATTTGTATCATTTCCCATGTGCACAATCAATACAACATACCATCAGACAAAGCAGTCCTTTGATCATTGATTTACTCTGATGCCCACTGCAGCTGAACTTTTAATGAGGTATCCAAGTCAGCTAAGGCATATGGGCCATCACAAATAGGCAGGAGGAGTTTTAAACAAATTCAATTCAAATTCAATTTATTCATCCTTATGTAGTGCATGGCTACCCACAAAGGCTTCCCAGCACCCAAAAACATAATCCAGTACTTATTGATTCCGAATTCTACAAACAGATATGTTTTAAATAATTTTCTAAGACTGCTTTCCTCTCCTGTCTTCCTTAATCTAATGGACAGATTGTTCCACAATTTTGCCACTAGGTAAGGGAAAGACCTGCCTCCACCTCTTACTTTCTGCACCCTTGGGATTTCAGCTAAAATATCTCAGGGGTCTCAAAGACTTGCAGGGTTACATAATGTGTCGGCAATTGTGGGCCTTTTTGTAATATGCTCTGTGATCATTACATAGGGATTTAAATTGAATTATTTGTTTAAATCGGAGCGAATGCAGGGTGGTCAGTGACCAGACAGAGATTCATATTTCGGTGTCTGAGACAGCAAGTGCACTGCTGTATTCTGAACCACCTGCAGCCTTTTCACCAAAAGTTCCAGACAGCCAAGATAAAGTAAGTTTCAGTAATCAAGAAGGGAAAGAATCAATAACTGCGCCACTATTCTCTGAGTTGGAGAAAAAACAATATGACACCACCCAGTCTGCAACCTCTTTCAGACATGGTTTCAACTGGTCAATATTGCAATGACTATCCTGAGTTAAGGAGATAATGATCTGGGAATCATCTACTTAGGATTTGGTTGATAGATCATATGCTTGAATTATTTCAGCTAAAGGACTTACATGAAGATTAAAAAGTGTTGGAGTCAGTGAGGATCCCTGAGGCACACTGCATTTTATTGGGAGCGTATCCGACTAGAAAGGTTTGTCAAATGCCTGAAAAGTTCTATCCTCCAAACGCGAGGTTGACTAACATAGGGCAGCACCTGATATTGCTGAGACTAGTAATCTTTGCCGTAACATATCATGGTGACTGTATCGAAGGCGGCACTTAAGTTCAGTAGGATAACTGCCACAATTCCACCTTTGTCCAGAGCAATTTTCCCTCTAAATTTTTTATTTTGTGTGCGGCATTAAAGGGTCTCTGAGCACTGCAGCCCAAACTGTGTGCACCAAAGTCAAGCAACTACTCACTATCACGATCGAAGTGAATGAGCTACTATAGTCAATAGGTTTTGACACTTCAAACTAAATGTAAAAGATGCATTTGGTCTCCCTTTTAGCTGTATGTAATAATTACGTGTAAGTCAAACATTGTAATATATTTGTATTTAACACTAAAATGATCATACCAGCACCCTATGATGTTAACTCCACTTGAACCTGCACTCAACAGATAAAGAAATAACACGACTGAAATGTTTGTACCATTAAGTACATTTCCATTAAATAGTGTGGGAGAGAATTCGACAGAGCTCTCACATTTTTCCATGTCAGGTATGAGCAGTTGACCCAGTCATGTTTTTATTTGTCATTGCATAACCTGTAGTATTTCCACCACAATACAAAAACAAGACTACCGGTGCTAGAATGCAAAGTGCAAAAAGGATTGGATGAGCTAGTCATGCATGATATTGAAGAACAACAGATGGTACACCCATGCTGGACATTAGACAGCAACAAATGAGCTAGCCATACTTGTAATTGGACAGCAATAGAAGAGGTTGCTATGCCTGACGTTGGATGGAACCAGATAAGTTAGTCATGGCTGACATTGGACAGCAACAGATGAGCTAACAATGCCTGACATTGGACAATAACAGGCGAGCTAGCTATGTCTGACACTGGACAGCACGAGAGGGGCCAGCCATGTCTGACATTGTGTAGCACAAGATGAGCTAGGCATGACTGACATTGATCGCAGGAGATGAGTGAGCCATGCCTGAAGATGAGCTAGCCATGCCTGACACTGGACTGCAGGAGATACGCTAGGCTAGCTTGATGTAGAACAGCAGGAGATGAGTTAGGCAGGCCTCACATTTGAGAACAGGAGGTTTATGGACACCACAGCACTGACTTCAGAACTGCATATTTATTGTTTGCTATTTCTTTTACTAGTCTACCTCGGTTATATTTTCCAAAACAGACCCTACTAACATCCTTAAATAACATTAAACATGTGCACCACTGCCCACGCTAGCCAGTTTCCAGTCTTCCCACCTTGATTTTGTTTAGTTGTAGACACTGCTTAATAATTCATTTAAAAGCTATAGGGGCAAAAGAGCTATGGATACCTTTGGCGTATTTACAGCGTGCCAGGTAAGTTACAGCGGCATGCAGTTCCACCCGCACAGGCAAAATACACATTAGAAAACCCTCATGTTACTGAGGCAGCAACTTCAGCGCATTAGCAAAAAGCTTATCGTTGGAGAGTGTTGGATCCTGACTAAGCACATTACTAAATAAGAACCAACATAGTGTACCTCGCACTAAAAGCTGGGCTGCACCTTTAAGTTAGAAACCATGTTGGGTTGTTGCAATACGTTTGAAGCACCCTGTAGACAGCAGCAGATACTTCCCTAGCACTACATCGGTATTCAGCGACTCAATGAGGTAGAGAGACTGCAACATGCCCAAATAGAAGCACAGAAAATGGGCCTCCCTCCATTACCATCAATCAAGCTCAGCTTTTGGGGCTCTTTTCGTAGCAAAGTCATTTTGGACGAGGAGTCAGAAATGTATAGCTGTGGGTGCAGGTATTGTAGTGTTCAGCTGTCCTCAAATATGAGCCATCTGATAAATGGACAGGGGGAAATGCTTTTCTCCTGTAGCCCCTCTGCCGAAGTTAAGTTATGTGTTTTTACCTTATATAAACATTGCTCAGAAACGTCCAGCTCAGAGTCGAAATTGTAAATATCTGGATGACACAATTACTGTTTTTCAGCTTTGCAGAAGGCACTGGAGGACAGGGCACTTTGCAGCTAAAACATAGGCCCACATTTAGATGACGATTTCTGTCTTGTACACTAGGCAGGAGTTAGACTGTGTCTTGTAAGAGGAGTGCTGCTAAGAAAGGGCACGCCAGACTCAGGAGCGGAATGAATTCAAGCCTGAATAAAAGAGTGCTCCAGACAGCATTTCACACTTATAAGTGCTGTCAGTATCTGGTGTGTAAGGAACCGCTCAATGAGCTTAAACTCCCTTGTCTTAAAAACACTGGGGCATATTACAGAGGGCCATTATCGCCGCATTAGAGGGACTTTTTCCCGCTAATGCTGCGATAATTTAATCGCCCTATTACCAAGCTGTCGCTAACACCAGTTAGCGACAGCTTGTAGGTGATAGCGGGCATTTAGGGGCCCACTTTGCATGTCAGCGATAATTATCGCTAATGACATGCAAAGTGGGCGTGCCAAGATGTTAGCGACTGAAAACAGTCGCTAACATCGGTATCTCCGATTACCAACTTTTGGAAAGCGCAAATATCTCCAAAAGCTAACGGCTGCCCTGAGCAGTTCTTAGCCATGTTATCCAATGGTAGGTGGATAACATGGCTAAGAGCATTTGCTCGGTAATGCATGAATATCGCTGAC
Organism: Lissotriton vulgaris; assembly: GCF_964263255.1. Classification (NCBI taxonomy): domain Eukaryota; kingdom Metazoa; phylum Chordata; class Amphibia; order Caudata; family Salamandridae; genus Lissotriton; species Lissotriton vulgaris. The sequence goes on from NC_141689.1 coordinate 532,788,248, forward strand.
TTTTCAGCGATATTCATGCATTTCGGCCGATTTGTATCGCTTAGGAGATAAACCTTGATAATAGCAAGGCTCCTAAGCGATAAAAATAGGCGAAGCACGGCGATAAAATTATTGCCGCTAACCAAGCATAGCGATAATTATCGCTTATGCTTGGTAATATGCCCCACTGTCTTTATTACAGAATATTTTTAAAGGTGCAGCAGAGGCAATTTTAACAATGAGAAGAACATCTTATAAAATACAGTGCCACTCTCACAAATGAATGGATACAAATAATCTTATTTACAAAGCATTTAACTTCTTATCAGCAGTTTGACAATAAACATAAACGTGTACAGTTTATCAGGGCGCACAAATCAACCATTACTATAATAATAATAATAATAGCACTTGTAAAGCACATGGTTACACCAAATGGTGTGTCCCCGTGCTGGGGCAGACCTCTATAAGGAAAGGAGGACAGACTAAGGACCTATACTTGGAACATCCATGTTTTCAGTTTTTTCTGGAAGAGAACCTCCGAAGATTCTGAGTGGAGAGAAAGAGGAAGTGCAGTCCAATTTTTGGCTGCCCGATAGCTGAAAGATCGTGCCCCCATTCTAGCTTTTTGTACTTTAGGGACTTTGACCAGATAGGTCCCGGCTGATCTGAGATGGCGTGTAGCATTATACAGAGTGAGTAAGCCATGCAGATAGCGCGGACCTTTGCCATGTAAGCTACGGTGGCTTATGCATAGAGCTTTGAAAAGTACTCTTTTTGCAACCAGCAGCCAGAGAAGGATGTCGAGAGCCTGCCCCAGAGAAGCTCTCCCGGGCAGCTTCAGAACTAAGCGGGCTGCCACGTTCTGGATACATTGTAGCCCGTGAAGAGATGTTTTAGTTACTCCTAAGTAAAGAGCATTTCCATAGTCCAGCTGAGTTGTTACCAAGGCGTGGACCAGGGTTTTCCTAGCTGGGGTAGGAAGAACGTCCAGAGTTTTCCGCAGCATCCTCAGAGTCCCGAAGCACTACCCTGCCACCTTCCGGGTCTGTGCCTCAAGCGATAGATTGCAGTCTAACTATATACCTAGGTTTTTAACCTGTTTGCTTGGAGAAGGGGTCGGGCCCAATGTCTGTGGCCACCATGCCGAGGACCAAATGGAGGGGGATTTCCCCACCACCAGAATCTCCATTTTACTGCCATTTAATTTAAGGCAGTTGTTTGTCATACAGGAGGCCAAGTCCTTCAGGCATGAGGAGAACATAGAGGCTGCTCTGATAGAGGTGTGTGATAGTGACACCACCAGTTGCATGCCGTCTGCATATGACACAATGGTGATGCCCTGTTGTTCCACAATCTCTTCCAGGGGTGCAACATATTGATTAAAAAGGATAGGGCTCAAGATGGAGCCCTGAGGGACCCCCTCAGGCAGAGCTATTCTTTTGGAAGTATGTGGACGCTGTGCCACCTGGAAGCTTCTATCCTGCAGAAATGAAGCCATCCATTTAAGTGCGCCATTATCCAACCCTCCTAATCTGAGATGTTGTAAAAGTAGATGGTGGGATACGTTGTCAAAGGCCGCACTTAGGTCCAAAAGGACCATGCCCACGGTCTGCCCCTCATCCACGTGCCTTCCTATAGTCTCAGTTGCAAGGAGCAACGCTGACTCCGTGGAGTATGTAGCTCTACAGCCCAATTGTGAGTGGTGAAGTAAGTTTTGCTGGTTCAAATGTGTGACTAACTGTAAGTTCACCACTTTTTCTGCTATTTTGGTGAAACAGGGCAGAAATGAAATCAGGTGCAGGTTTTCCAGCTGACTTGAGTCAGCTCTTGGCTTTTTCAGTAGGGGGAGTAAAACTGCCTTTTTCCAAGATTTAGGGACCGCACCCTCGGAGAAGGAGAGCACGAGAAGTTACCGTATATACGGCAATAAAATCTCCAGGCCCGCTCTCATGATCTTAGGTGTAGTTAGATCTGTTGGCGAGACAGATTTAATACTTGAAGCTATGGCTCTGAGATCTAAAAGTGAGGGTGGGTCAAATTTAGAGAGGCAGTTGGCCAACTCCCCCATGGTCTTCTCAACTTGGCAGCTCATCCCATCTTGAGCCTCATCCAGAAAGGTATCATATATGAATGAATCAATGAATGTTGGATTTATAGAGCGCGTGGTTACCCTGAGGCGTCCCAGCGCTATACCACTGGGGAACCCGTCCTGGCTTTCTCTGTGAGATGGTCCCTTTACTGGGCATCCCCAAGGTGCAGCCAGGCATCCCCGGCAGTGATGCAGCCGGAGTGGAGATTAAGCAAGCTATTGCCCAGAGTTGCAGCGTGGGACCCCATGGTTGGAGTGGCACAGAGGCGAGATATATCAGGCCTGCTGACATTGGTCCTGTACCCGGCCGCATCGGGAATTGAACCCTGGTCCCGGGCCAACCTCTGCCTCCGGGTCTGCCGCCTCTAACCGTTGAGCCACACTTCTCCACAAAGTAATCTGCAATTTGATTACACGACTCAGATGAACTTGTCACCGGAGTTTCAGATCTCACCAGTGAGGATAGATCTTTAAGAATGGAAAAAAATTCTTTAGAAGCACAATCCGCCTGTTCTAATCTTTCCATATAGTAGGCAGCACAGGTTTTTTTGATGAGAGAATGATAGTACTTCAACTTTATTTTATAAGTAGTCTTATTGTACTCTGAGAAATCAGTCCTCCATATGTGCTCTAGGCACTTACAAGATTTTTGCTGATCTTAGTGCTTCATTGAACAATTGTTCGGATTTAGTCCATCTGCACGGAGCGCTGGAGGTCCAGGGTGCCACCAAATCCAAGGCTTCATTAATCCACCTATCGCCTGATCCAAAAGTCCACATTAATATCCTTACCTAGTGTGGGGCAATTCTGCTGGAGGGCATGCATGAAGTTTTACGGGGTAAATCTGAACCATCTTCAATGTGGAGTACATAATCCTTTAGTAGCTAGGAGGATATCAGCTAACGGGATAGAGAAAGCAATGAGATAGTGGTCGGAGCATTGAACTGCAGTAGGTGGTTCTATTTCTAACTCTGCACAATTAGTAAAAATACAAAAATACGGTCTAATATAATGGATTTGAGTAATAGCTGCAGGGTCTCCAGTTCCTGACATAGAGATTGGGCTTCATTGTTAGTTTGGTCATCAAAGTGTAAATTAAAATCCCCTAAAACTATCAGTTTCTTATAGCATAGTGCAGGTTGTATCATATGCTCCACTAGGCTGGACGTTAAGTTGGTAGCAAGACCGGGTGGTCAATAGATCAAGAAACCCTTCACAGTGTGATTACCAGCTGCTGTGATAGAAAAAAAGGCTGATTCACTACTATCTATGTTGGCCATGTCCAGAGTGCAATGTAGAGATAATTTATAGACTATGGCTATACCTCCCCCACGTTTAATCTGGCGATCCAGTCTGAGGATACCATAATCTTGTGGGAGGGCTTCCAATATCACGGGAGCAGAGTCCTCATTCCACCAAGTTCCAGTGAGGAATACGGCATCAAGGTGGTTATCTAAAATGCAGTTGTGAATTTCTTGCTTGTGTTTGCTAAGGGACCTGGAGTTAAGGAGAATTAAGTTTAGCTTAAGCCTTGCCCCCTGTCCTACCTTGTGAGCGTTGGCTTTATATGTACAGTGGGTGCAGTTCAAAAGCGCTGCATCCATGAATAGGTTGTGCTTACAAATGTCAGGAATCAGGGGGCACAGTTCATGTAGTTGCTCTGTATAGTATGTTAGGTGTTGTTTTGCCCCCGAACAGCCCCTAGCTTGCCTTTGGCGCTCCCGCTGCGCGCGGACGCTCCTGCATATATCTAAAATAGACATCTAGCTGGCGCAACTGGATTGCTAACTTCTGTGGCGTCAGCGGAAATAAGGAGAAAGTGAGCGGAAGTGTTATAAATTATCTGGTCCTGCCCTCCGCTACAACGGCACAGCAGCCGCAGCGGAAAAGGCCATTATTATAAAGACGAAGCACATTTGAATACGTAGGAGAAGGCCTGAATATTTCTTGAGTAATTGCTAAATTCACAATTGAATCATTCACATACTTTTCTCCCTCTATCAATCAATATACATCTTTATTTGGCTATAAAATAGCCATAAAATACACAATAAAATGCAAAAACTATGCAAAAAAAGACATCATATTTCTTAAGAAATTAAATATTAAAATAAGAAAAGGAAAAATCAATCTTTTAACATTGTTTTCCTGGAGGATACAGCAGCTTGAAGGAACATAGCTACACAGCAACATGATTTGCCATCAAACAGAGTGCGTAAGAAGCGGCGCGCCTACATGCACTCTAGCAAAATATGTAAAATGCCACTCTTGCTTTTAATTAAACATTAGGCAAAATATATAGAATGTAAGGGAATCGTTTACCCTTGGGATCGGTGCCATTGCACCTGCTGCACAATTGATAGTTACGTCACAGAGAGCACTCACACCAGCCACTCCTGGGTAATGAGCAAAAGCCAATTTCTTGGAAAGCCGCTGCAATGCATTTACACTGTGTCATCTGCAATATTCTTCAGTGTAGGAATCTATGTTATTGAGCAGAGTACAAATACCATTGTAGAAGATTACTGGACATTCATAGCTAGGTTACACCGCTAGATGCCTTAATATTGCTGAGAGATACATTATAATGCCATTGTAAAATTGGATACATGAATCTAGAATAGGAATGATGCAATGTGGTACTGACAGTCTGAAAACCGTATAAAATGTGTTTAAAAAAAATCAGTGTTGAAACCTACATTGTTTGACATGTACACATTCTCAAAATTCAGAGGACAACCCTAAAGGGAGAATTCATGCATAGACCCTAAGTAACAGAAGTATGTGGTGGGAGCAAAGTGCTGGTTTCAGTCCTGGGGATGGTGTATGGACATGCTACTCTTGACAGCAGCAGAGCAGCTTCTGGGCTGGGCAGCTGGGGTCCGCTGCTTAATTATGTCCACAAAGCCCTCCAGCAGTTCTCCCGTAAGATAAACTAGGGAGCGGGCGGTGTGTAGCCTGCCTCTGCTCTGACATGTCCCCGAGTGCCCCGACACTACTCAAAGAGCCCCCGGGGAGCATTAGTGCTGGCATGCATCTAGAGAATCCTTCATGCTGATCAATTTAAATGAGCACTCGGCAAGTCTCGCTTTGTGCCGTATAGACATGCGCACTGGCGTAACGAAACTCGAGGGGGCCTAGCTGCATGGCATGAGAAGGGGCACCCTCCAGGCTCAATCAGGAGCTCAGCTCTGCAGCCAGAGTGCTGTACTGAGGAGGGGCCCCTGGAGCTTGCCCTCCCCCCCACGCACAGCAGGGGCTGCAGCAGGGGCGGCTCTAGGGTCATGGTGGCCCTGGGCAGGGAGCGTAGTTAGGGGGCCCCGGAAGAGGGGGTCCGGGTGGGGCAGAGCGCGGAGGCCAGTAAAGAGGGGGGGTTGTCAGGGTGTTTAGAAGTGGAACGGACCCGGAGGCCGCCAAATCCCTGCCAGGGGCAGCCACACAAATATGTATCCATCCTCAGAGGATAAATATATTAAGGATATATATTGGTGTGGTGGCCCCTGGGGTTTGGTGGCCCTGTGCAGGTGCACAGCTTGCACATGCCTAAGGCCGGCCCTGGCTGCAGGGGCCCGTGTTACGCCCCTACATGCGTGCTCCAACAGAGAACTTGGTAGCATGCTGTTCTTGATGCAGGCAAATCAGATCTGGTACCACAGCCTTTAACTATGCTCTGTCGCCAGCATAGGGGAGAGAATGTGGCCTAACTGCCAGAGATGTCGACTTTGGTGCTGCAGCTCGAGGTTCGAGCCGAGGCGTCAGCTCGACATCCTCTGATTCTGGGCAAATCACGGAATCTCCCCGTGCCTACCAAACAATTGCAATGCAATCAGAATCGCCTTTGGGACCTTGTAAGTATTTAGCGATGCAGCACATTATTATGCATTACTGCAACAAGGCTGGTTTTATTCATGCTTGCCAACTGCTAATCAGGACTATTAATGATGGCATCACCAGCTGTGACATCACTATGTGTTGGCCTGGTGATGGCATAATAATAATATATTATATCAGGTCTGTTCATGGTATATCAATTTCGGGGATGTCATAATTAATTTGCTTTTGCATGAATTTTGTTTTTTCTTTTTCCTTCTCATAGCTGTTTTTGGTCCTGAGGAGAACCCCAGGAATCACGGGGGTTCGAAACGCATAGACCTTGCTGTTGGATACCAAACAATTGGATTATTTAAACAGACCAGTCTGGTGCAGTCTCAAAAAGTTTTTCGAATTTTATAATTGTTTTTGTGATTTGGTTTGATGCACAACTAAGTTAGACCAAAAAGTATTTTTCTTGTTTGGTGATTGCCCTTGGTTTATTAGTAGAGAGGACAGGAATCCCTTGGAACACCAAGGAGCTGGAAGAAGTATGCATGTGTGATGATAAGTAGGAATGAGCAATGTGGTATGACTGCAAGAATATGAATGGAAATGTTGTGACGAACTATAGCTTGGGTCGGTCATTGTGTGATCAGGTGTAATTCCTTTAACTCTTCTTTATTCAATTGTCTTTTGTTCTTTGAATTGTTAGATGTGGTGTGTTTTCTACATATAAAGATACGTCTTGCTCAAAAAAAGATTTTTTTTTTGTCTTAAATCTGATTTAAATAATAAACACTATTGATTAGTAACGGTGTACACTGACTTGTAGCCTTTGCGCCAAGCTAATTGGTTACTAATTGTTCATTAGTATTGGCATCTGTGGTTGTTTTTTTGGTTAGTTAAATAAAGCATGACTCAGCAAGATGGTAACAAATCTTAGTAAACAATACCATTATCAAGCATTCAGATTGCAGGGTAAACACACCAGTACCAGGCCTGCACTTCTCTTTCTTTGAGCAGGTTTGTTTTTAAAGGTACACAAAGGACAGATTTCAGCGGGCGTGATGCAATGTATATATATATACATGTGTGGAGCCCTGGGCTTTGGTAGCCTTTAGGTTTACCCCCACCTGCACAGCTTCCTTTTAACTTGTGCAATAGTTTGTGTGGAAGAAGTCATGTTTTAGCTGCACCTGTATTACTAAGCGGTAAGGGAATCCGCTCTTCCAGAGCTTTTTCCTTTAACAAGGCCTGTCTAGTAGTGAAGAGTGACACGCAGTCCTCTATAAATCCACCTTACATTACATTACAATACAACATTACATCAGAAGGACTTTCTATCCAGCTCTTTGCTGAACATCGAAGTGTCAAACGAGAGGTGTGGGAAGCCTTGTGTTATGACCGCTTGCAGAGTTTTTGTGACTGCTATTTGCTGTCTTTGTGTGTCTGTGTGGGTAATGGGGAGTTTACCAGGTTGTTGCTGGGTGAATGTGTGAGATAGATATGACTGAGTGATTGTGAATGATTCCCTCTTCACTTTCTATGAAAGGGAATTGGCTCCTTTGTGTGTCTGTGCTGGTGTCTAGAATGCAGAGAGTGAATGATCTAATGGGATGTTGATGTGTTCTGGGGTGTGGAAGCCGGGGATCTGGTCAGTTGGAGGGAGTAAAACCTGACAGAATCTCCTTACTGTTGATGTAACCCGAGGGCCTAACACTAAACAAAGATCTTACCTCTAACCGAACGGCTCCAGACTCTTGTGAGAAGACCCTGCTATTGTATTTAGCACTTACAGTACTAAAATCTTGAATTTTGTTAATGTATTGTTCCCATTCTCCTTTCCTTACCCATGTTCTGTATTGTTATGGTTCCTCCTAGAATGTTGGGTTCTGGAGATATTAGGAGGAACGGTTGAGGGATTCTGCTGATGCCAACCTGAGCGAGGAGACATGAAATAAAGACTTCCTCTCACATTTACTCAAGAGTGGTCTCCCTCCATTCTGTTACACCTGCCCTCCACCTACAATAGGCCACTTCTGTGCTCCATTAAAATATAGAGTCACCTGCAAAGTAGCACTGCGCTTTTACAGGTTCCTTGCAGTGAACGATACAGAGAATTGAACCCTCACTGTGAAGCCTGCATCTTAAATTTGGGTCCACATATAAACCTGCAGCATATTTTCATACTCTGATGTCATATACCAATGAATTCACCAAAAATATTTTTTAACGGGGTTATTAAATGTGGCCTTGTCTTGTTTTACTCTCTTAGTAACTCTTGCAAGAGACTAGTGCTCTAAGGCTTAGTTTTAGTCTATCTGCCCTTTTTCTAGGTTCATTTCACATTAGATTTTGGAGCTAACAGGGAAACCTCTCACACTGACACTGCGGAGGACATAGTGCCTAAAATGGGTCGGTGGTCTAAAAGCAGATAGTGCCAGGAAGAGGTGTGGCAGGTCCCCAAACATGGAATCGAAAAGGGTATAGAGGTAGGTATATGTGCTTTACTCAAGGGCTGTGCTTTGAGAGTTCAGTGTACAGGACACTTATAATGTTTATTTTTTTATTTTCGAAGTTTTGTAGAGCGCTAGCCTGACCAGGGGGTATCGGAGTGCTTCACAAGAGAGCAGAACATATTGTAATACAGTAAAACAATCCGGATGAGAGTCATAGTAAAGAAGATGTTGAGGAGTTCCGTTACAAGGACTTGTTATCCCACAACCGAGAGAGGTTAAGTGGCATTTTCAGCACTCTGACTGATCCTATCCAATCGCTAGAGATCGATCGAGGAAAAGGATTTTGAGCTGACTTTGGAATTTAGCAAAGGAGGGTATAGTTCTGTTGTGGTGGGGATCGAGTTCCATATTTTGGGTGCATTGCCGGCGAAGGATCTGGCCGTGGTTTTTTGTTTTTGTGGTTTTAGCGGGATAAGAAGTAGGTATTGGAGCTTCTAAGGTTCCTGTTCTGATCTGCTTTTTTGAGTTTGGATGACAGATATTGGGGTTTGCCTGTGTGGAGGGCTTTGTGGGTGAGGCAGGTCGTTCTGAAGTTCACCCGCATTTCTATTGGAAGCCACTTGAGTTCTTTGAGCGCAGGAGAGATGCAGTCAAATTTCTTTAAACCAGTGACCATTCTGACAGCCGTATTGAGGGTTGTTTTCAGCGGAGCAGGTTGTGTTTTTGCTATTACCGAGAGGACTGCGTTTCCATAGTCTAGTCTTGACAGCACCAATGCTTGCGTGGCTTGTTTGAGATCTTTGGGGGGATTGAAAGGTTTTATTTTGTTTAGTAGCTTCAGGTTAAGGAAGGTGCTCTTAGCTGAAATCTTAATGCGTTTGGTCATGTCCAGTTTTGAGTCTAGCGTGATGCCTAATGATTTAACAGAATCGGCCAGGGTGAGGTTCCCGTTGAGCGCATCGATCTCTTTTAGCCACTCGACCATTTGAGGGTTCTCATCTTTGTTCGAGATGAGGAATAGTTCGGTTTTGTCCGGTTTCAGTTTTAAGTGGTTGCTTGACAGCCAGCGTTGCACTTTTCTTAGTGTTTCACTAAGCCTTTGGATGTCATTAGCAGAGGAGATTTCCAGATAGATTTGGGTATCATCAGCATATAGGTGAAAAGGGATGTTAGCTTTTCTGAGTAAAGTGGCGAGGGGTTCCATGTAAATGTTAAAGAGTAGAGGGGAGAGCACTGATCCTTGGAGGACTCTCCTCAAGACTGGCTGAAGGTCAGATTCGAAGCATCTGATTTTGATTCTCTGGGAGCAGTTGAATAGGAATGAGGTGAACCAATTGAGGACCACTTCGTTTAAACCAGCCCTTTCTTCGAGAGATTTGAGGAGAAGTTTGTGGTCAACTGTGTTAAATGCAGCCGATAGGTCTAGGAGAATGAGGAGGCAACATTGGTCTGAGTTCAGTGATTTGTGAATATCATCAATTATGTTGAAGATTGCAGTTTCAGTGCTGCATCCTTTCCTGAATCCTGACTGATGGGAGTCAAGGAGGTTAGTATTGTCCAGGTGTTGAGTTAATTGTTGGAGTACACATCTTTCTATGATTTTGGAAAGAAGAGGAAGGTTGGAGACGGGTCTGAAGTTGTTTAGGTCATTTATGTCCAGGCCTGTTTTTTTCAGCAGCGGGGTGACTTGACCCACTTTCAGACAATCAGGAACGCTTCTGGTTTTTAGGGAGCTAAATGAGAGGGGTGCCTGTTGAATGGCCTGCCACACATTTATTAATAACTTTAACACACTTTGGCAGGGTCGGGCTGGGGAAGAAAATAGGCGTGGGCACCAAAATAATAGTGGACTCTATTAGAGAAGCAGACAGCTAAAAAAGTGTCTGATGATTGTAAATGGGGCCGTTTTGAACTTGTAAAGACACGCGGTATAAATGTTTTGTAAGGTATGGAAGACACATGGATTTGAGGTGCTGAGCATAATGTTTATGTTAATATTAGCAAATCAACAGTAAAAACTGGCCCAGCAGACCATAAAACAGGTCCTCAAACAGCCAAAAAACAGGCCCACACGCTAATCTTTCAGACTGTCCTATTGGCCAGTCTGTCACTGCACTATGGCCTTATTTACTTGTGGTCTCTTAATTTCAGAGGGGTCAGTAAGAGTAGATGCTGGCTCCATTTGAATAATATATATATATTTTTTACTTTAGATGGAGATTTCAGCTGCTGAAAACAGTCTAAAACTCTGTGTGAAACTCTGAGGAAAATTAGGCATTACCATGGAAGCAGACTTGGAATTACCAATTTTCGTGGTAATTCTTCATTTCTAACTGGATGGTCAGGACCAGCTCATGACAGGACAGATTTCCTCACTCTCAGAGTTACCAGTGCCCAGCGGTAGCTCCTCCGCTATGGCAAATGAGCATCGGCCCCCTTGCCAGCCTCAAAATTTGAAAATAAAATGATAATAAAATGTGTTTCTTATCGTTATTTTTCTTCCATTGAATGAGTCTTGGAGCAGAGCAATCACGAGGTAGTCATGAGGAGGAGTGTTGGGCATTGACTTCAGTGCACATGTGGGTTTGACTGGCTGTCTCAGGGTGGCCAACCCAACATGCGCACTGAGCTGTCTCCAACCCAAGCTGCGTTGCTGGGTTGAAGCCAGCAGGCACAGGCTACCAGTCTCCCTGGGAGTGCAACTCCAGAGCGCTAAGGACAATCCTGACGCTGAGAGCAGAGTCATGATTGGCCGCAGAAGAGTCTGGGAGCCTGCTCTGCAGCGAGGAAGAAGAGCAGTTTCAGGCGGTGATGGGGCAGGTAAGTTCTTTCTTTACTTTTTATTTTAGTGTTTTCTTCGTCCGTTGTCACCCTCCTCTCCACTCGCCACCCCACCTGCACACCAGCCGCTACAGCCTGTACCTCTGGTACCAATAGCCCCATGGATCTGGAAAATCCACCTTTTTTTTTATAGAAGTGCCACAATAGCTTGGCAACAAAAACACTTTTCAGAACCAAAGTATTTATTACCCTCAAGGTATTGGAAATAAAGAGTTCATCTGAAGAAGAGAGATATTTGTACAAACATTGACTCACAGGAAACCGAAGGAAAAGATGAAAGCAGTCTTGTGTATGTAAAATAGTGCAGTCAGCGTGAACCATCACAAGTCACAAGGGGTAGAGGGCAGCTAGGGGATGTTCCTACCCCTTCTTACTCAGAATGGAATACACTAATGCGTTGCTACCATCTTTAATTTGATTTGACAGCGGACACCCCAATTGTGCAGGAAGAAGACATTGAGAGACGTAGACGGTGGTCCCACGGACCACAGCATGGAACCCCAAATCTCATATTCACAATGTGCTGTTTGTTTGTGGCATAACGGCTCCTGTCTCCTTCCGGAGCATGGTCTGCAGTGTGAAGACATTGTTAATCTGAATTCTGAGATGGGGGTGCAAGAGACCAAAGAGAATCCAATAAACTTGTACACAAGTGGGAAGTTCAGTAACATTGTAGTATCATGCAATCTGCTCCTACCTGCAATTTAGGGAAGAAAACAACTGATTCCCGTCCAGCTAAGCAATGGCATACACACTGAACAATGACCAATACCTTGTTCAGCACCAGCAGTTCAGCTTCACTGGGATACGAAGTCCACCCGGTCGCCATCTCACCAACCCCCCATGCACCAGGGTAGAACCGCTGCAAGCCCGGGGGCAAACTGTCCTCAACCATTCGAAATCTACATCACTCAAATGGTAACATCAGTTCCATTAAAAGCACTTCAACTACCAGCAGAGCCTCTTACAACGTTAATGAAGTCAGACTATCAGCATCACACCAAGTGCCAAGAAGCCCCTTTGACTCTCCAGAGCAATAGAAGATTGGCAACAGTCTGCGCACCCCACCAGTGTTCTGTTCCCGCCTTGAGAACTCGTGGCCACAATCCACTTGCCCCTAAGTGTGCTACAAGCGTCTGGGCAGTGACTCTTCGGGGGTCCTGCAGTGGCACTTACGTGACCCCAGCACAGCCCATATACAGAAGATGGGAATGGTACAGCTCAACTTAAGGGTATCGAAGTTGGAGGAGGCCCAGAGGAACTCTTCAGAAGCTCATCGACAAGTTTAAAGCCTCTCAGAGACTGTCTTTGGAGACACAAGTTATGCAACCATTGGACAATCAAGCTTCACAGTTGATTACGTTCCTCCAGCAATGCTTCTACTGCACTTTTTGAACTTTGGACCACAGGCTGTCGTGAGAATCAGCAGGGCAGAACAACTTTGTACTCTCAGAACATGATACAATTGAGTATGGCATCAAAAGATCCCTGACTTCCCTGCACCTGTGGGAGTGTCTTTACATCAGGTTAAAGTATGAACTACAGAAACAATGCATTGCGGCAGCTGACATCACTTGTCCTCCTCTTTTCTACTGACTGACTCAAAGCGCAATAGGCTCACAGTGGTCCTGTATTCTTTGTTTAGTTTTGCACTGTTGGACTCTTTGACTTTTCATTTTTTTTGGGGGGGGGAGATAGTAGAGTTCTGAGGGCATGGTGCAGAAGCCCCATCTTCCTGAAGGCTGTCTCCACACTGCACATGCCATCCACTCACAGGTGTCAACAATCAGGTGACATTGCCAATGAATGATAAGCTAGGAGCCCAATCCCTCATTCCAGGTATTTGCAGCAGTCCCATGCCTGAGTCGTCCTGTACAATAATGCAGGCCTTGGGCCCATGGCAGTCCAGCTCCTTCCTGTTTCACATATTGACCTTCCACCGGCAGCGAGGCCTAGAGTTGGGGGGGCACCTTTCATTTCTTTCTCGGTATTGGGTTGGACTGTCGGGCAGTCTGGCATTGCCAGGTGGGTCAGCTTGAAAGGAACAGTGTGTGGGATACTTTTGTTTTCGTCCCGTGGGCTGCAAATGGATCACACAAAAAGAAAACCCGCACATTGGTCTATTCAAGCTGGCCCATCTGGCGAGTACCCGCCTGCCCGACAGGCCAGTCCAAACCTGCTCCTACGCGCAGAGCAGCATTGCCTCTGCATGTAGGTGCCCTTCGACTGTCGGTGGCGGCTCTGGGTGTGCGACGACACGCTCTAAAGTGCTTTAATCCCATCTGTCGCACGCAGCCCCGCCCTTCGACCAATCGTTTATGATGCCACTGACAGGGGAACAAAGCTCGAGCTTAGCCAGGCCTTTCACTGAGCATGTAAGGGTGAGTGAGGCCGTGATCATTACCTGGGAAGCCGAGCAGGTGTCACCTGCAGGCCGCATGGAGCTGGGGAACCAAAGCATCTCGTTTCACCCGTGATTGTTAGCAGAGCGCAGCTGTTTAAAGGTCATCGCTGACGGGTTACCCGCGTGCCTAGGTGTCACCAGGCTAGCAGCATGAGAAGCCGCTAGCCGACACGTAGGAGCTCAGGACTTCATGTGGGTTTGTTCGGCCCAGCTGGATTTTATTTTGTCATCTAGTCAAAGGCAAAGTAATAATTCTGCCAACCATTTTTGAAATCATACAATGTTTCTGATGTTCGAAAGAGAATACCTTACAGGCGTCTGAAAACTCCCTCCTCCCAAAACCCCCACATATCCGCAAAGAAAGTATATACATTGCTCGTTTACGTTCTGTGAGTTCAGTTTACAACAATTTACCAGCGCCGCCGCCAACAGCAGCGAGGTGGCATCGAGGCACTAACACATCAACTACCATCATAAGAGACAGTTAGCCTGTGGAAAGGGTACCGACAGAGTAGATACAACTGAGATGATGAACACTCTCTGTAGGACCCATTGTGACAGATATTCGACTGATTATAGTCATTGTAAAGTTATTATGCTTGTGTTTTGTTACCTCTGCTGTAGTCTAACCTTTGGTGGGCTTAGTTTAGCCGATGAAGCCACAGCTAAAGGCTTATCTTTTTATCACTCACTGCAGGTGTCTGATTGACTATGAAGAGAATAGTTTTCGTCAAGAGAAGTGTCCTAGGCATGTTTGAACATGTTCAGTGAAAACTTTGGAAAAAAGTGTGTCGCTCAGGGGAGCAAAAACATCCTGGCTCTGAAGTTTGAAAAAATATTCACTCATCTTCAGATCCATGCATTTACCACCCCACTGAAGGGTCGCATTCAAAATGTGTCAGATGAAAACAACTCACTTCAATACTATTTCACTGAAAATGACTCGCTGCACATACGATTCACATACATCACCTTTTTTGTTTACTTTTTTCTCAATATTCCTACAAATAATTTTCATTTCTCACAATATCATTATGGCTTCACGTTGTTTTTAGTAATGCACAACCAGTTAATTAATTGCTTTTAGCTAAATATAAATTAAGTTAAATAAGTCTTTTTTTCTTAATGAAGCAGTTTCTGCTTCATTGTTGTTTTAATAACTTAATGAAAATGTGGCCGAACATCATTATCAAGAATGTTGTTATGAGTACACTTTTTACTTTTACGGGAAATTCAATTTGCCTCGTTACCATTCATAACAAAAAACAAACATTTGCAATGCAATAGGTCTTGCATTTATGTGGGTTTTGCTACTGGCATTGTAAATGACAGTGTGTTTTATTTATGTTTAAAAAACAAAAACATAAAAAAGGCATTGTCATTTACAATGTCAATAGCTCAAACTCGTGTAAATGCTAGACCTGTTGCATTGCAAATGCTTATTTGCCTGTGCTACACTGAACTGATGCGGACCGTACTGCAAATTAATTAAATAAAGCAGAGTGGCCACTAAAGTGAAAGCAGACCATGCTGGAATAAGGAAAGACCATTACAGAAAAAAGTGCTCATCCCCTAAATAACAGAGATCGTGTAACGAGCAAAGTAAATGGTCCAGTCGCTATGGGAGGTAACACATGGAGACAAGGTGGTACCCAAGAGGGACTAACACGCCTCATAATGAATCGGAATTCAGCTTTTACAAAGTACAATGACACCAGCCAATTAAAAATATGGGTGGAGAGCGGGTGGGGTTTCCACTGCCTACTTTATTACATCATGCGGCGCAGAGCGGGCAGCACATGAGCGCTGCTTCTAGGCTCGACCTAAAAAAAGTAAGGCCAGATCAGCACTATTTTTTCTTAGTTTAACGCTTTACCCTCGTTATCACCTCAAGTATTTAACTGTCTTTTGATAAATACGTTAACTTCAGACGTACATTTGACTATATGAATATTAGCAAAATAATGTTTTCATTGATTATTTATTAGGCAATAAGCCTTGTTCTGAGTCTTTTTGTTTATTATTCTCTTTTTTTTCTTTCTAATGAAACATCATGCCCTCATTTTCACCTTGTAATAAATGAAGATAAAGAAAAGTGAATGCGGTCACTGTTCTTTTTAAATATTAAAGGTTTTTATGAGCTAATGGTACCTCTGAAATATGTTGTTCTAGGAAAATTTCTTGTAAAAACATTGAAATGAGCGGTTTCGAAGTGAAGCATTTTGAGGCGCATTTTTTGTAGATCACACTTTTCAGCACACCGGGAAAAGACTCTAAAAAAATATTAACTATACAACTCAAAAAGCATCTGAAGTCCTGACGACTGTTGTAGGCTGCTGTCAGTATTTATGCCAAAGGGAGCAGTGGTGGCTCTGAAGAACGTCACAGGAAGACAGCTATCAATACAGGGGAAACTTAATAGTTTTACTACTGAGCCTCCGGTTGGCATTCTACCAATGGACAATGAGATGTTTCTACAACATTCCGTTTAGGTTTCAGGTATATTAGATAAATTAAATGACTTGCTGAAATCCTTTTTAACAGTACAACTTCTCACGGTTGATTTGAATGCTTTATGGCTAAAAAATCTACCATTCCAAGCAGAAAGCCATAGAGAATTGATTTCTCTAGGTTTTTTAGAGTAGAATTAAAAGCGCTACACCATTTCTTGGTAGAGTGTGGCCAGGAAAGGAGGAAGGAAATTTAGTGCTTCCTGAAGAAATAGCAAGAGGTGTATTAGAAGGGACAGTGGTGTCTGATGCAACATATTGTGTATAGACACCACACTGGGCCTTCTGTTGTGGCCACCGATGAGCCATTACAAGAGTGGCACCGGGATCGTATTACAACAATGCTTGCTTGTATCCAATGAGATAGCAGGATTAATTAATGCAGGCAGAACATCTATATTAATTTAGGGGTATACTCAAAATGGCATTTAGAAGCATGCATGATAATTCTTCTGTAGTATTCCGTTACATACTCTTAAAATGGCTTTGTGAATTTGCCCCAAAACATCTAAAATATAAATATTCAGGGAATATACATAAGCCATTAGAGCAACTAGAATAGACTGCCTTTTTTTGCACTTTTACAAATAGGGAGTTGAACGTTTCAGCCTGATTCACAAAGACATGTACGCGTCCTCAAGGGGCGGCTCCTCAGTTAAGTCGGAGGAGCGTCGCCCCACTAAAACATTGCCTCTAGAGATAGAAAAATAAAATAATAATAAAGTTAATTTATTTCCATTTTTTTCTCAAAACCCTGTCCCGATCCAAGCGCCAGGAGCGGGGCATTCTGATTTCTGCTGCTGCCTGACTGGCAGCAACAGAAAGCAGTGATGGGCAGGGCACTTTAAGTTTAGGGTAACAATGTCTTTTTGAAAGGCCGTCTTGCGGCGGCCAGACAGACATGCACATTTTAAACCTCTCTAGCCCCGCTGTCTTAGTCAGTGGGGCTAGAGACAGCATAGGGTTCCAGTGTCCTCTGGAGCCCTGAAGGAGGCCGCTCCCTCCAATCCTGGTGCCTCTTTCATGCTGCATGAGAGCAGCACCAGGATTGGTTACTGCAGTGTCTGGGTTCTGCATTGGAGCCTGCCTGCCTGCCTGCCTGGATTAGACCCGAGCTAGGAGGTCAATGCACCAGGAAGGCAAGTGGAATTATTTTTTGTTTAGTTACTTTTTTAGTTTTATTTTTGCCCCTTCCACCCTACCACCCTCCTTACATGCCAGCCGGCCCCGCTGTACTCATCAATTCTTTAGTGAACTGGACCCTAAAAGTGTGTTCTACCACATCAGCAGCCAGCCCCAGTCTTCGGGAGGCTGTTTGCCTTCAGTATGCCAGTTAAATCAAATATTTCTGAAACAGAGCCAAGATGAGAAAGGAAGTTCATTTCTCTTGGATTTGGCCTCTGACTTCATGCTTTATTATATCACAGGTTATTGTTTGGTTTGTTTCTCTTTGCTGCTATTGCCCGAAATGCCATGAAGAGCAGTTTCGCAGCACCTGAGAGACAACAAGCGGCAAGGGGTAACACATTAAAACACAGACCGTTCAAATGAGACAATGATACATGAAACAAGATTCCAACAACATGTTTGAAAATCTAAGGAAGGCCGCGGCTGTTTTAGGAATTAAATTTGTGAAAGTTTTGAGTCATATTCCCACCAGCACACACAGCTCTCTTTTTGCCTGAGGTTGTGTGGGGGTGGAGGGGGGGGGGGGGGGGTTGGCATTTAAAAGTAATGGGGAACATGTATAATGCGCATGTAAATGTTTAAATGTACAGATCTTCATTCTGGCAACTTGTGCGTTATGATTGCCTAGTAACTTCTGTATGTGATTGGTTGGCGCCACAAGAAGATAATGCGATGGGCGAAGGACCAATCAGTTTGTAGAGGAGAGAACCCAAGTCTATCCCCCAGGCTCCGGGGTCCTCAGCCTGCATGCTGACCACCTACCACCAGACACACCCCCTTCCAACATTAACAAGGGGATACTTCATGTGACTACGAATGTGGAAATCAGTTTTTCACGTTGTTTTCCTCTTCAGATAACCACGGAAATACAGACCAGTGTGAATCACAGAATTCGCTGTAATAATATTACTGCTCCCCAGGAACAGTTCCTCAGTGAGCATGGACCTGTGGCTTGGAGTCCAACTAAAGCTCTAATAAAGATGTCGGAAGGTAAAGCCTCTGTTCGCCATTGGCTCAAAGTACCTGGTTTGGGAGGTGGGCCATCAGCCATCAATGCACTCACTCTAAGGCTGTGCTCAGCCACTCCCCAAACAGATAATGTAATCTGACCAGCTGTAGCTACTCCGCACGCACTCTGTCGACCTCTGACCTTTCATGCCAGCAGGTGCATCGAAGCAGCTTTCAGCTGCATGTATGTAGCAGGTCTCAAAAGAAGGAAATGACTTAATATAAGTGTATATTTGAAGTATGTTCGTGCCTTGTGTATATTAAAGAGCAGAGATACAAAAAGAAGAGGCGCTTGCCGAGACACATGCGCAGGAGCAGACGTCTCGTCTGCTCATCAGATTACAACTAACACTGCAATCCCTTGAGGAGGAGAGCTCTCCTGACCATACATTATTTAGGTTTGCGCAGGGTCCCCAAGCTAGTGCACCGCAGCGGGCAGGGAGCGCTAAGGATTGTGGGAGGAGGAGATTCGTTGTCACTCACCTCCTATAAGTCCGACTATTCCTGGGCAATGTCACTCGCTTCAGGTAGAAGGAACACTCTGCCTGGCACTGTGTGGTGAGGATCAGGCCCGTCAGGCGGCCGCAGGTGCTTCTGGGAGGGCCAGCAGGGGCAACATCAAGGAGACATCAAAGGGTCTTGTTTGAGGAAGGTCTGAGCTAAAGACTGATTCACAAAGGTGTGTCGTGGGAGTAGGAGTGACTTACTCTTGTACTACTCCTGGGTTATGCCTGAATTAAGGAAAACAAGGACTACCTACCCCATGACCAGGTCCCCTAGCAGGCGTTTGCCTCAGTCGTACTGAATCCCCTGGTGGTGATGGGATTTCAGCGTACCTGCTACAAATGTGTCCCACTGAATCAAGGTGTCCGCTGCATAGCACCCAAGAAGCCATGTGTGAAATCTAAACTCAGGCCTGGCTTTCAGCCAACAGCTCTTTGCATTCTGGAGTTTGTGTGTTTGCTCTTCGGTTGTTAGTGTGGGCTTCAAAATCCATGTATGAAATGTGGCACTGGGTAAAAAGCCTGACTGACTGAAAGTGTTACTCAGAAAATGTATCTGGAGCTCATATAAAGCGCGTCGAGTTCGTGCCATTTAAAAAACTGCATAAAAACATAAGAGCTCAAAAACTTTTCAACATCTCTTCACGTCCTCTTGTGTCTCTGCTCACCATCACACAGGGCACAGACGCACACGGCTCCTTCCCTTCCCTCTGTTAAAGGAAACGCAGTGTTGACAATCCTGCCTCTCTCGCGCGCCTTCCTTGCCTCTAATTAAACAAGGAAACGTCTGACTGGCACTTCTTGGCGCTATGCGTCTTCGAGTGTACACACGGAATATGCGGGAGGAAACAGAAGCGTCCGGTGGGGGTCTCGGGAGCAGGCACCCCACTGCCTTAAAGGAGGCGCTCCCAGATTGTATCTGGAGGGAGTGTGATTGTGAGCACCCAAGACAGGCAGCTCGGTATGCTAATGCACCGAACAACAACTACAGCGGAGACGTGTCAGCCACACTTCACAGGTACAGCTCGAAGGCAGAAACGTTGCCTTTCTTTATCTTTTCAAGTGAATAAAGTCATGACTTTGACACTTTTTAATGGTATCGGCTGCCGGAGAAGGGAGCGTAAAATTATCTAACACGATGATACTGGAATCTGATGGTACATTTTATTCTACTAGGCTTTGCATAGATACTACCACACCTAGCCTGTAAATTAATAGCGTTTTGCATTCTGGGACTTGTAGTTTCACTTTTTGCGCAGTAAATATAGCCTCAAAAATCTCGCCATGCAAAGTGTTGTTGGCTACAAACTGAGCACTGTCTGAAGATGTCACGCATGGCACGGGGGCACTTCTAACTATATTTTTAGAGGGACCCATCGAATACGCGGATTGTGGGAGTCTATCTCATGTGGGCTCTGCCCCTGGGGATTGATAAAAAGAAGCTGCTGTGCTAATGGGCGAGAACTTTGAGGCAGAAGATTGTAAACAGCTTGTGTCACTTATTGGGCGTGACACACTCAATGGTTAGTCCAAGGGGCAACCTCTCTTTGCTTTGTTTGGTATAACGTACACCTAGCTTGAAGGAGGAAGGCAGGCAGCCCTTAAATAAAAATAAATAAATAAGCGCCCTGCTCAAAAGGCCGGCTTTGAGTGGTACCAAGGCTGCCGGATTTTATTCCATCTCCTACCCCTTTTTCCCACCATCCTACTGTTGCAGTCTCTTTATTTCGCTCTTGCATAATCTTTTCATCCCTTTGTCCCGTTGTCACAGTTATCCTTTCTCGTTCTCTTCCTCCATTCTCCGCCTATCGAGCTCTAGCTCTGGGTCAAAGTCTGGTGATGAACAATAAGCCCCAGCCCAAAAAAGGAGTCCCAGCCCATAGTTTTGAGCATCAGTGCCAACCACCTTCACCCACCCACAAATTAAGCACTGGCAGAGGAATGCTTTACAGACAGAGGTTTCCAGTTACAGCAGCAATTTCAAACACCCTTTGAGGGGTCATACATCGAACAATCTAGTGTGGGGCTCAGGTACACTAAAGTCACTAGGCCATAAAGTGATCTATCTATCTATCTATCTATCTATCTATCTATCTATCTATCTATCTATCTATCTATCTATCTATCTATCTATCTATCTATCTATCTATCTATCTATCTATCTATCTGTCTGTCTGTCTGTCTGTCTGTCTGTCTATATCATTCTCAAAAATAAAATTGGAGTCAGTGTCTATAGAGTAATAACTCTGCAATGTAGCCCAGACAACCTTGTTCTGTGGTGCTGCAGGCAAAGTGGTCGGTCGCTTGTGACCATTCTGTCTACAGAGGACTCAGTACAGACGTTATGTAACTTGTTAAGCGTGATGATAGCTGGCTAAACTGGCTTCTTGGCGCTAGAAACAGAATGCCATGAAAACACCACACTGAGCACAATATTGGTTATTAGGAGGTGGAGAGTCACCATAGTCAGTGCACCCCCATCCACCCAGTGCCTAAAGAATGATGCAATTTTGCAGTCAAAGGTGATTATCGCGCAATTATAAAGTTGCTGTGTTTGCCACATAATCCACAATGCGCTGTTTAATCTTCTGATTTTAACAAACAAAAATGTTTCTAGATCAAAAGTTACTAAAACCATGGCAACACTAGCTGCTGTGCAGTGGAAGGCCATTCACAAATATTGGCTTGGTCACCTTTTGTGCTGCTTATTGCTGTCTATGGGTGTCAAACGGATACTAATTAGGCCAGACCTGATAGTGATAACGTGTAAAAATGACGAAACAATGAGGTAATACTAACACAAAATGTGCGACATTAGCTGCATAATTTGTGTTTCTTTGCTGCATACTGTAGTCCTCCCCACCGCATAATTCCAGTGGCCCTGCCCCGCCCCTCAGCCACAGGTGAGAAGGAGTGGCACCGCGGAGAGAGTGCAGCGTGCCTGGAGGCGGGGGAGGCAGCTGCGCATCCGCGTGGAAGTCCGCAGGGACTCCTCCGCCCACCTGCAACTCCATCCCAAAAAGTGGGATCCTTCAGCCAATCGAAACACTTCACAACAGAAACGTGAATGCAAAAAGCAAAAAAACATATGGCAGAGACCCACCTGAAAAACAGTGGAACTGCAGGGGCCAGTTAGAAAGAACACCACATTACTATCTTCACCGTCCGCTCGCACGCACTACACAGTCGCATTTGGTGTTTCAGGTAAAACGCGCGTTTCAGACAAAACCTGGGGGCTTAGGCAGGTGCAACACAATACCACAGCAGGGCAGCCGGGGAAGAGCCCTTGGAAGACTATGTCCAGGAGACAACACCAAATGCAGAAAAGTAACAAGTGGCAGGAAGCGAAAGAGCAGACATAGCCGCCGGGAGTAAGCGAGCAGGGGCTGGTGCCTTCCTTACCTGCGGAAAGGGGCTCCCCCTCATGCCAGGACAGCGGGGTCCCTCCTGTGGGGGAGATGAGCTGTTGCCGCGGGCGGGCGGGCGGGTGGCTGCTGCTCCTGCACCGGCTGTCAGACCCTCCTCGCCGCTGCACAGAAGGAACCTGAGCGCTGGGAGGAGCGACAGCCACCGAGCCAGTGACGAGTGGGAGGTGCCGGGCGCACCCCTCCTCCCCCCAGCCTCTGCTCTGGTGACAACCGTGCCTCCTTCGCAGCGGACACTTTGCTGTGCCAGGCAGCTGCCCCCACTTTCTTCCTGCCCCAGGCTCCGGTGTCTGCCCCTCCCAATAGAGGACCACCGTGGCATCACCGGCAGAGGAGACAATACCACAGTCACATGCCCTGAAACATGAACACACCCAGGAGACCCGAGTCCTGTGCTCCCGAGCCGCAACCTGTTCCCCAGACACTCTCCAGTTCCCAGCGTGCGCAACGGGGACACCCGTCTCCGGCTCTGGCAAGGACGCAAGGTGCCCGTCTCTTTTCCCACGCGCTTTCAGCTTCTGCGTGGAGTTCCTTCACGCTTTTTTTTTTTTTTTAGAATACTGCGCTCCGTTTATCGGGAGAAACATGCAGCGAAAACGCGCAAAATAAAACTTTCACAGCAGGTTCGGAGAGATATTGACACGGAGATGAGATCCTGTTTTGCCGATAAATTGAGCTTTTTAAGAACGAGCCGCTCAATTCCTTTGAATTAATGTTGAGGAAATGCATTCTAAGCTCAAAAACTTAAAGATGTGCCGGCTGCAGTGCTGTTTCTGCAGAAACCGCACTTCACTTCTTACCGCTGTCTGATGCTAACAGGAAGACACATCTCTAATAGTGGCCTTGATCTGTGGTGGTAGTTGGGATTCTCTTCTGTAGTCCCAGCTTGGGTGATGACCTGGCAAGAAGTTTTGAAAAAAAGAGCAGTCTGCCTAAAAGGGATTTTGTTTATCTGGAGTAATTTGCGAATATTTAATCGATGACGTTACTCAAGGTCACACCCTTACAAGTGGTGGACAACAGATTCAATCAAGGCAATTAATGAGAGCGTTTCATTTGATGACAACTGTTGATTA
Organism: Lissotriton vulgaris; assembly: GCF_964263255.1. Taxonomy (NCBI): domain Eukaryota; kingdom Metazoa; phylum Chordata; class Amphibia; order Caudata; family Salamandridae; genus Lissotriton; species Lissotriton vulgaris. The sequence goes on from NC_141689.1 coordinate 532,811,546, forward strand.
GCAATACAACAAATCACAAACGAGGCGAACAAATATATTTAAAAAAACTCATATATTTGATATATGTTCTATATTGATCAGGGAAAGCAAAAATGAGTAGCAACCAAACATAGTTTGTAAGGTGACATCAATTAACCTATACAACACACTATGTTAACATCTTCTCTAATAAATTTCAAACAATCAATGTGTGAAGAGAAAGATGCTCTAGTCGACGTTTCGGTCTGGAGTGGGAATGAGACCATCAGACCATCTTCAGGACAAGTAGTTGACTGAACCTCCAAAAAAGTCTCTTGATAGACTAGTGTCTGTAACTTCAGTTGAACAGGTGTATAGTTTCTAAATTTTGCATTTCGGCAACTGAGAACATTGCTGCTGACGAAGGAACGATTAAGTCATTTACACACTCCGTGTTTGGACGTTAAAGGCACATTTAAAACCTTGCCAGTACAAGGAACATCAACGACAAGAGTTTTGCCAGAACTTAGAAATTCATACCTGTTTAATTGAAGTGACAGTCATATGCCTTTTTTTTCGTCAAAATTTAGAAACTATACACCTGTTCAACTGAAGGCGACGTTTGTTGAAGCAGAGAACAACAACATTTGGAAAAATCGGAGCAAGTACTGCTATAAACTAGAGCACCGCTTGTTTGTTGAAGCAGAGAACAACAATTTTTGAAAAATCGGAGCAAGTACTGCTATAAACTAAAGCACCGCTTCATTATTCAGAAAGCAACCATAATTTTGCACCCCGCACACAGAGTTGTCAGGAAGGCAAGTTCATCCGTTTTGAGTAAATAAAGTAACGACCGTCCTTCTAAGGATTTAAATACAAGAAATCCAGTGAACATTAATAAATCACCCAGAGGGTCTGTAACAGGAAGAAGATAATATAAACTCTTTCGACTAAAAGTAACAGTCATAAGAACGAGCAACGATGCAAAAATTGGGATAGCTTGAAATCGCCCATTGACAAAAGCGACTTTCCAGCAGCTCATTCAGAGTGGTTTTAAATGAAATATTGTCCTGAAGAAGGTGACGATCTATATCACCGAAACGCCGCGTCAACATATTTTCTTTGTTCAAATATATATTGTTTTTAATCATGAAATGTTTTTTATGAATAAATGTAATGTTTTTAATCAACATTTGAATAAATAGATAATAAATCTTGGAGATACACTTAAAAACTCTTTTTGTCTACACATTATCTTTTGCTCCACTCAATGCATGATTTAAATTCTTGAAATAGATTTATTTTGCTGAAATTGTAAATTTGTCAATCCTTATACAACCTCAGATACAACTTATGTCTCACCAACTATCCCTGAACCGTATCCCTTAGAGACCTTAGTCTCCATACTAAAAACAGATGAAAAGGGAAACTTTATATCTTTTATAGTACTTAACCCCTCCCTTTTCATAAAAGGATTTCTCCTAAAAACTTTTTTGATTGTCCTTATTCAGTAGTACATTGATGCCCTTGAGCTCAGTGTCAAGACCACCAAGTCTACCAGAATCTGACATTCCTTCTTGGAGAGATAATAACAGCAACGTTTTGATTATGTTTCTAAACATTTGAAAACCAATTGCAAGAAAACTTTAGAAACATTGAGGTAAGTGATTTTTGACCTTCTGTTAAGACAAGTTGAACTACAGCATTGTGCTCACCTGGCTTTCCATTATACATCAAACCTAAATATTAATGATATAAGAGGAGCACTTACAACAATTTGGAAAATCTCATACATGTAATCAATGATCATCATATCAGGGATATGCCAAAGAATGACCAGCTTACTGCTGCACAATGCACCATTACTCACTGAGTATTGTACCCCCACCAACAGCATAGAGCACCATCACACATAGCTCATTGCACTGTCACTCTCAGCACATTCTGAGGCACATTGTACCTGCAGAATACCTTCAGAACAGTGCCCCCCCATCCTCAGAACAGTGCACTATCGCCCAATTCATAGAGTGAGTCATGGCTCTAGTAGAGGACATTTTTGGGCTAGACCAGGCCAGGTTTTATCTCACGAGGCAGAGTAGAGGTTCTACCACATGCATTTGAGCCTGACTAACATAGGTCAGATGTATACCAAGTTGCATTGTTGAAAAGTGGAATAGCTAGACCTACTGCCACGCAGGGCAGATCCTAAGTTTGCTGCCGAGCGCAGGTAAGAACTGGGTGGGGGAGGGCTTCGGGCCAACAGATGACTAGTTCCGGGGTTTGGGGTTTAGCAGCTGACAGACAACTTGTTCTCAGGGGGATGGTGGTAATCAACAGAAACGACTTGTTCACCTCTGCCGCCTTCACAACAGTGTCACCCAGGGTGGACTGCCCACCAGGCGCGCAACACCCATTGGACTCACCGGGCTTCAGCCCCCCCCCCGTTGTGTGTTGCAGCCCGGGATGAGACAGATCCCGGGCACACACAGAGCCGCACCCGAACGTTTCACAGGTCTTTAAAAGACCATTTGAATGTTAATTGGGCCTTGCAGTTGTTTCACCCCCTTCTAAGAGCCCCTGCAGCTCCACTCTGCCTACTGATTAAAGGTTCAGCCCCCCCGAAATTTTTCCTTAGCCCCCCCTGAAATCCGGCTCTAGTTGCGCCTCTGCTGCCCACCACACCCACCCCTAGCTACACTACTGTTTGTGAAGCAGGATCCTGGAGAGGGCTGACTCTGAAGAGGTTGTCAGAAAATTGCAATGTTTGATTGGTTATAATAGTGCAAAATAGGTTGACATGAGCTTCCCCCCTGGAGCAAGAGGCTAGCTCCCACTTGCAAGTGTGAAAAACCAGCATATATGGAAAACAGAGAGCAGCAAATATATGTAATATAAAAAGTAATTTTGTTGAGGAGGGTTAGTTAGTGCTGTGTGACAGGCATGGTAGAGCTGGGCCTGAGTAAGGCATTGCAACACCTAACAAACTAGATCAGGTTTCTATCCATGGTTGCAATACCAGGGAAACAAGCAAAACTTTGTTGTGGGTGGCACGGTGCTATGTTGTGAGAAACTGGGTTGTTGGTTGAGGGGGTGTGAGCCCTTCGCGAGCAGCAGCCACAATCCCATGGTGAATCACAAAAAGTCACCAAATTAACCTGTGCTCCTCCCGCTGGTAACTTGGCGCAAAAGCAGGCGGTCTTAACTTAGAGACAATATGCAGAGCATATCTGCAGCACACAAACAGTACTAAAGTGACAACACACCGCAAGAAAAATCCCACACCAATTTAGAAAAATAAGGTACATTTTAATAAACTATTTGACACCAAAACAACAAAAATCCACAAGTCGAACTGGAGTTTTGAACTTATAAAATGAAAAGTGGAAAATCGCGCCTGAAAGATCAAAGGGCCAACCGCAGACAACTAGTCTCATGAGACCGGGGCAAAGTCAAACGTTATGGCCGACCGCGATTGAGCATGGATCAGATACACTAAGTGGATTGGGCCCGGTCTTCGCTTACCTTGGGACTTAGAAAAAAATTTGGAAGAAAATGTCTGAGAAGGTAAAGGCAGCAGGCGTTCTCCAAAGAGGAAGCATCATCATGAGGGAGAAGCTGGGTGAATTTACTGTGAAGATTCCTACATTTGGCCCTGTCTCTGTTTTGGAAGAAGAAATTCTCCAGCAGGATAAAGCTGCAGGCTGTAGCCAATCAGGGATCCTAGTGGACGGATACTCCTTCTCCGAGGAGCCACTGAATAGGATTTGCTGATGCAAAGAAAAACGTAGTGGGAGTTGCAGCAAAGTCAGACTGACCGGTAATACACCTTGGGCAGATCGACGAGGAAGCAGGTCTCCTCTCAGAGGACTTTTTGGGCAAAAAAATTAAGGTCCAAGATGTGGGCTAGTTGGGAACCTTTTGCACCTCTTCCAAGAACCTGGGCCTGGAAAGGTACCACTTGGAGGGTCAGGTCTCACTCAGGCAGGGTCCAGGTGTGGGTTCAAGATGGTTGGAACCTTTTCTGTCCCTGAAGCTCTGATCAGGAGGCCAGTCAGCTAGCCATTGGGGCTACTCTGGAAGTCCTGGGTTCAAGTAGAAGAGCAGGGCTCAAGCAGCAGAGCAGCCCTTTACGTGCTCAGATAAGGCATCAGGCAACAGAGTAGCCCTTCTTTGTGCAGAAAAGCAGTCCTTCTAAAATACACAGAAGGCCACAGTAGCAGACAGTAACCTGAGAGTCCCTCCACGGGTCAAGGAGTGAACGGAAGAGTGGGTTCGAGGGTCCTAGTTTTATCAGTGGTGCCACCTTTGAAATGAGGGAAACATCTGGGGGCTTCTCCTCACAGAAGTGTCTGAAATTTCCTGCCTCCCTGCCCTGGTCCCAGTCTGTCTGCAGCCATGATAGACTAGTGTGAAGTTCTTATGAAAGCAGGGTACAGTCTTTTGAAGTTTAAATGAGGTTGTACAAGCTCTGCCCCCCTACTGTGCCTGAAATGGCCCATCCAGGCACTTCTAGTTCCTTGATTGTGTGGCTGTCTGGGAAGAATATGCACAGGTCAACTGTCAACCACGCCCATCGACGTGACCCAGGAACAGGCTGCAGGCGCTAAATGGTTAGAACAAGAAACTGCCAACTTTCTAACTTTATTTATTATTTATTTATTTATTTGGCATACTTATATAGCGCTAATCTGTCACCCAAAGGGCATCCTGGCGCTTTGACTAGATAAGCCACAACTATCGATGCGGAATTAGGCTGCTGTAAGAAACAGATGCAAAGTTAGGCTATTCTAGGAAACAGATGGGTTTTCAGCCCTTTTTTAAAGGCTAGGAATTCACCCTGACTTCTTAACGAGAGCGGAAGGGAGTTCCAGAGTCTGGCGGCCGCAAAACTAAATGACCGTCCACCCATCCTTACTCTCTGCACTCTGGAACCGTCACCAAGTACGCCGACGAGGAGCGCAGGCTCCGAGATGTGGTATACCAGGAGAAAAGGTTCTGTAACAGCACTGGGCCCTGTCTATGTAAAACTCTAAAAACAAGACAGGATGCTTTGAAAAGGATCCGCTGGTGAACCGGCAGCCAATGTACATCTTGTAATGCCAGAGTGGAAGAGCCAGCGCGTGGTCGAGATAGTGCCAGCTTGGCTGCCATGTTCTGGACCCGCTGCATCCTGCCCACCAGCGTTTTAGGCGCCTCCAGAAGTAGTGCGTTGCAATAGTCCAATCTGCTTAGAATCAGACCCCGCACTACCTCTGGCCTAGCCTGAGCTGGAAGAAGTGGTAGGACCTTCCGTAGCATCCGAAGCAGCATCATGCAAGTGGCCACGGACTTATTTACAAAAAGATCCAGTTGAAGGTTGGGGCCAAACATGACCCCCAGATTACGAGCAGACTCTGCGGCCGTCACCGTCCCAGAGAAAGAAGGAGGCCAGAACTCATCCGGTAGAGCACGTGGTACACGATCATTGGAGCAGTAGAGAACCTCTGTCTTAGATCCGTTGAACTGGAGGGAGTTGGAACTCAACCAGTTCGAAGTGGCAGTCAGGCAGCGGTGGAAAGTCTCTAGGGAGACGGCATCTTTGCCCTCCAATGAGAAAACCAACTGAGTGTCGTCGGCGTAATTAAACACCGATATGCCGAAAGATTTTATCAGTTGGATCAGAGGGCGGAGGTACAAGTTGAAAAGTATGGGGCTGATGGCCGAGCCCTGTGGTACCCCCTGCCCAACTTTCTGCACATCCGACTTAAAAGGCGGCAGAGCCACTACCTGCTGTCTGTTGTCCAGATAGGAGACTAACCAGTCCCTGGCCAACCCCGTAACCCCGCTCTCCTCCAGTCTCCTGATAAGGGTGGAGTGGCACACCGTGTCGAACGCGGCCGACATGTCGAGCAGCACTAAAAAGGCTGCCCGACCTGTGTCGACCCGCGCCCGAAGATTGTCTAACACAATGATTGGGTTTCGGCCAGCGCTGCTTCTGTCCCATGCGCTGGCTGAAACCCAAACTGGGCCACATCCAGCCATTCGTTATCCTCGAGAAAACTAGATAGGGAGCGGGTGACCCACTTCTCCAGGATTTTAGCCGGTAAAAGGGAGCAGGGAGATAGGTCTATAATTAGACAGACAGGTGGGATCAAGTGAGGGTTTTTTCAGGAGGGGAGAGACTACCGCTAATTTCCAACTCTCCGGGACGGTTGCGGTAGCCAGCGACTGCTGACAGATGGAATACAGAGGGTGGAAAAGTTCATCCTGGAGTGCTTTCCAGATTTTATGTGGAAGAGGATCTAGCGGCGAGCCTGAGGATACCGTCTGTGCCAATTTACAGAACTCCTCAAAAGAGGGCAAAGGAAAACGACTTAACTGAGGATGATTAAGAGGGTCAGCCAGAAATCCCCGACAGAGATGGCTAGAGCTAGGATGTTCCTCCGGAGCTCCCTGACTGAGATACCGGTAACTCTCCCGAGGTCAACTGGAAGACTCTTTCGGAGCTCCCACAACCAGAAAAGAGTTTCTCGGGGGGGGGGGGGGGGGGGGGGGGGGACTGGAGGACTCATCCGGAGCTCCCGGGCCAGAAAAAGGGTGGCTCATCTGGGGTCGACTGAAGGTCACCTCCGGAGCTTCCAGGCCAAGAATCAGACGGATTGACCGAGGTCGGCTGGAGTATTCTTCCGGAGCTCCCAAGTTGAGAGACGAACAACTCGGCTGGGGTCGACTGGAAGATTCTGTCATATTTTCCATGGTAGAATAACTAGATAAACAGTCCAAGGTAGTCAATAGAGATAAAGGCTCCTCCGCAAGTCCATTCAAAATCGTGGAGATCTTATCCTCAAAGAAAGCTGCCAAAGAATCACATAAAATCTGTGAGACTGGGATAGTATTCGTGGCACCAACCGGATGGGAAAGATCATTCACAATCTTAAAGAGAGATTGAGATTTATTGGTTGAGCTTTATATTCCTGTAGTGTCGATTTGAAAACAGTTTTATCCGCTTCTAGATAGTGCCTCCTCCATACCCTCTCTGCCCGCCTGCATCTTAACCTTAGCTGCAAAAGGTCGGGGGTGTACCAGGGCATAACGCGATTCTGTCTGTTCTCTGATCGACGCAATGGACCTGCCTTATCCAGGGAAACAGACATCTGCCGACATAAACTAGCGTAGCTTTCGTCGACATTGTTTCCCAATGCAAAACCTTCGGGAAGAAGGATGGGCAAGGTCGAGAATCTAAAAAGTGACATATTGAAAATTGTAACTTAAAATCCAACTTTAATATTATAGAGGATTTTAGATGACAATTCCTCAGACACCAAGCATTATTTCTACATGCTCCCAATCAAACGTTAGTACTTATTAAACGTAGTAAGGTAACCCAATGTTATCCTATGGGAGAGGTAGGCCTCACAGTAGTGAAAAACACATTTGTGGGTTTTTCACTACCAGGATATGTAAAACTTAAAAGTACATATCCTACTTTTTAATTACAATGCACCCTGCCCTATGGGCTGTTTAGGGCCTACCCTCGGGTTGACATATATCTATTAAAACAGGAGTTGTAGGCCTCGCAAAGGGGTATTTTGCCAAGTTGATTTGGCAGCTTAAAATTGCAGACAGGATGCAATAGCAGACATGGTAATTTTTTAAGGTGCTATTTAAGTGGGTGGCACCATAAGTGCTGCAGACCCACTAGTAGCATTTCATTTACCAGCCCTGGTTATATGGTGTACCACTTTACTAGGGACTTACAAGTACATTAAATATACCAATCAGGTATAAGCTAATTTCATCCTATTTTAGGAACTGAGCAAAAGCACTTTAGCACTGGTTAGCAGTGGAAAAGTGCACAGAGTCCTAAGGCCAACAAAAACACCTTCGGTAAAACAGGAGGTAAAGTTTTGGGGAAGACCACCATAAGGCTGACAGGCGTAACATATGTGAAATAGAGATAGCAGTGGGGATTAAAGTGTTGGGTGCCTTGAGGATTTGCTAAGGGGAGTTACACTCACATATAACAGAACAATGCACTCAGAGCTCTGAGCTATTTTTCAGCGAGATAGGTCAGTAGATTTTGTCCCAGTAGCATTACCTTGCAAGCACAACCTGATAGGGTTCACTCAGCATTTTATTCTGTACAGGATGATAAAATCAGTGCACTTTAGTTTTGTACGAATGCCTTGGCTCTTTGATTTGATAGATGAAGCAGTTAGTGGCTCGTGGCTAGATTAAAGGCCAGCATGATTGCAAAACAGTATTTTCCACTCTAACATTTTGGTGACAACAAAGACAACTTGTTGGACCCAAAATGTCCCTTGCATGGTATATAGGCATCCTCCTTTGTGCTGAGAGCCCAGCTGTGCGTATATCTGGCCATCTGAGTTTTTATTTTGGGCCTAACCTCAGGCTCATATAAGTGTGTGCAAAGGCCAAGGTGTGTCATGAATATGAGAGGTCCTGAACTTGTCCTATGACCGAGAGGGGTGCACCAAGCATGGCCTCATTCCTGACAGTGGACTTTTGTCCCTGTTGTGGGTGTAACACACAGGGTGATGGTGACAGCATACAGTGTTTTAGATGTATCAGTAGTGTAAAGAGACTTTTAAATCTGGGTCTCTCGAGTTGAGGACTACAGGCCCACATGTGTAAAGTTTTGCTCCTATGCGTTTGCCCAAACCCTTGCGACGACATCCCAAATGTGTTTGTGTGTGTAGCAAGTGCAGCGCATGCATGGTATGTGAGGGAGTAATTGAGACCAGCAAGTGCCTGGCCAGGTCTTGCACAAGATGGAAGGTAGGGACTGAGCTCCCAGACACTGGAAGTATATTGCCTACATTCCAGTAGTTGGAGAGAGGAAACATAGACACTGGAGTGAGAGAAGTGGAGAAAGGACTGCCTTTTCAAAGTCTACAATGCCTTTTGGTTAGCAAGGAGCTGCGGATTAGCCTTCTTGAGCACTGTCATTTGGTGGATGATAAGAGTGTGGGGGTATGACTGCATACTTTGTGAAAGGTGAGGAAGTTTTAAGGTGAAATCTGCACTTTTGTTTTTCCATGATGACTCTTTCTTTTGGACTGATGACAGCTAGGGCCAGAAACCTCACAACTCTGTTTCCCTCTGTGTTGGATGCTCCAGTATGGATACAGCCTCAGTGCTACCTGCTGTGGCACACAGGTTGTGTCTGGACAACAGTCGTAAGAGGACACTTGAAAGTAGAATCACCCCAAATTGATTCTGCAGTTTAAGCCAGTGGATCTACATCACATGTGAATTAATTATGGATAAAAGTGGCGCCCATACCATTCCACTTGCTTCCAGTTCCAAGTCCTCGATGACCAAGGGAAGGAGCTCTCTTCAAAGCACTCAAAGGACTGCTGTGAAACCACAGCTGGAGTCTGCCAGACAGCAAGTCTCCCAGAGGTGAGCGGATATCACCTGAAATCTGGCTTTTCTACTGAAGGAGCTATGCACCTGCCCTGAAGCACCTAGAAACATGCTCGCCTGCTGAGAGAGGGCAGAAATCTTCTAGGCCCAGCAGAAGGAGAGATTATACAGGAAGAGGAAAGTGTGGCACGTCCCTGACGTCTGTTGGGTGCCGAGGAGGATGCGGACTTCTCAAGAGAAATCTAGAGTGAGCACCGGTGCTTGCGGGTCACCAAGTCTCTCACTTTTGATACCATGGAAATGCAACTGCATGATTGCCGAAGGCCCATTTGAAGTCAGAACTGTGTGGTTTATTAAGGCTCGTACGAGGTCGGAACTGTGTGATTGACGACTTTTGTAGTTCTGGAGATGCCTTGAACTGCCTTAGTCCCACCCAGAAGGGGCTGCATCTGCCTGATAGCTGTAGGCATGGATAGGGGTTCCACCTGTGTGTTTGTTGTTGGCTAGCACATACCTTTGGGACCACAACATTTCAAGACTGCAGACTGCCCATCTTGCCGGCTGTATCCACTTCCATGGAGCTGCATCATCGGCCAGCTGGATCCGAAACCTAGCCTAACAAGACCTGGTACTGTGGCCTCTGTGGCAGAGGCTTACTTTGTGATGTTTATTTATTTATTTAATGTTTTGTGTAGCGCGAACATGACCCGTAGGTATCAGAGCGCTTTACATTCCGATGTAGGTAAACAATTAACATAGATAACCAGGTAAACAATTAACACCACTAGTACGCAGTTTGAAAATGAGGAGATATGAGGTAGGTTCTAAACGGCTATAAGGAGTTGACATCACTATATCTATATATCTTAACATGGGCGCTATATGAGGTAGGTCAAGGCTTAATGTATATATTATATAATTTAAAGGTAACACACATGAAGTAGATAAATTCTATGGCATTGCAAAGGTGCGTAATTATATATAAAAATTCTCCTTAATAAGAGGTAACACACGTGAGGTAGATAATTCTATGGCATTACATAATTGCGTAAATATATATATAGTTTCCCATTACTAAGAGGTAGCAGTAAGGATACAGTTTGGACTCGGTAGTCACGTTTGTCCCGTATCATCGTTCATCCTATATCTTTGTTCATGTCGGCTGTTTTTCCTTATAATGATCTTGTTGCTCTACATCCGGGCAGCACATAGGTCAGATCTGTGCTCAGGCAACTGCACTATGCAAAGTATTTACTCATCATGAGGCTCTTCACTTCTCTCTTAAATGTTACTGAATTTTTAATCTTTCTGATGTTTGGAGGGAGTGAGTTCCATATTCTGGGGGCTGTTCCTGAGAACGCTCGGTCATAGGTTTTTTTCTTTAGGAAGAAGGCTGGCCGCAACACCAGTTCCTTGGCACTCCTGGCTGGTCTGTTTCCTCCTGACAGTTCAATTCTTCCGGCCAGGTATCTTGGTGTGTTGTAATGGATCGCTTTATGAGTGATACATGCTATTTTTAATTGGATTCTTGCTTCAAAAGGGAGCCAGTTTAATGCTTTCAGGTGCGGAGAGATATGGTCGAATTTCCTGGATCCAGTGATCAGTCTTGCAGCTGCGTTGAAGCATGCTTTTAGAGGTGGTGTGGTCGTTTTCGGAAGACCGGCTAAGGTGGTGCACCCATATTCAATCCTTGAAATTACTAAGGACTGGACTGCTAGCTTAAGATCCGCCTCTGAGATGAAAGGTTTCAATTTTCTTATGTAGTTCAGGTGGAACCGTGCACTTTTGGCCATTGATTTAATGTGGACTTGCATGTCGAGCTTCTCATCTAATGTGATTCCAAGCGATTTTACTGAGTTGACTAGCGTTGGGGTGCAGTTTAGCGCTGTCAACAGCTTGGCCCATTCTTTCATTTCCGACTGGCCCCTTGCTGGTGAGATTAGTAGAAACTCTGTTTTGTGGGCTTTTAGCTTCAGGTGATTTGTTGTTAACCATTTCAAAGTCATTTTTAAAGCCTCATTCATCAGCTCAATGTCTTCCAGGGACCCGATGTTCATGTATATTTGCGTGTCGTCCGCATACATGTGATATTGTATCTGTGCGTTTCGTAGAATTTCTGTGAGTGGTTCGACATATAAGTTGAATAGTGCTGGGGATAGTGTCGAACCTTGAGGTACTCCAAATGAGTTAGGACAGGATGGAGATAGTGATTGGTTGACCAGGAATCTTTGTGTTCTGTTCCGCAGAAATGATTCGAACCATTTCAGTACAGTTCCAGACAGTCCCATCCTTTCCTGCAGCCTGTTCAATAGTGCTTCATGATTCACTGTGTCAAATGCTGATGACAAGTCTAGGAGAATCAGTAGGCAAGCTCGATTTTGATCCAGGGCCTGAAGCGCGTCATCAGCAATATGGAGGATCGCTGTTTCTGTGCTATGCCCCGCTCTGAATCCTGATTGGCATTCATCTAGCAGGGTGAAGTTGTTGATGTGTTGGTTCAGTTGGCTTTGCACGCATTTCTCTATTAGTTTGGCCAGTATAGGGATGTCGGTCACTGGTCGGAAGTTATTCGGATCTGTTGCATCTGCTGACGGTTTTTTGATTAAGGGGACAACTTGACCTGTTTTTAGGCAGTCTGGGAGGACCCCTTGTGCTAGTGATGCATTTATTATTGTGGTCCAGATTGGAACCACAATATGGCTAATTTCCTTTAGGCATTTCGCGGGTAACGGGTCCTGATAGTGGTTGTTTGGTTTGATATCTGAGAGCGTTTTGGCAATAGTATTTTGGTCATATAGTTTAAAGTTATCCCAGTGTGCCTTGTTTTTAGACTTATTCCTTCTGTTTTTGAGCTGGTATCGAGCGTAGACAAGGGCTGTTTAGGTAAATTATCCGCTGCACTTTTGAGTTCTTTCTCAAGCGAGTTGGCTTTCTCTGTGAAGAATGTCGAGAATTGTTCGCAGCTTAGTGAAGTTTTAGTGTTCTCTTGTGCAGATTTGGCTAGTTTATTTGATTGTTGCTTTAAGATTTCAAATAGTTTCCTTGGTCTGTTTTTGGCATTGTCCAGTTCAGATCTTATATATTCCTTTTTGCATTGATGATCTTTTTATTATATTGGTTTCTGATTTTTCTGAGGGATTTCAGCTCCGAGGGTGATGGGTGTTGTCTCCATTTTCTTTCAGCCAATCTCAATTTTCGCCTATCTTCGTTCAGTGCCCCACTAAACCACTGATTTTTTGTCTTCTCTGTGACTCTTTTCCATTTTAGTGGCAAGGTGTCGTTGACGATATTCGTAACTGACTTTGTATAGTGATCTGTCAACTCTTTTACATTCAGCAGGTCGCTAGGTAGCTTCAAGTCTCTCTCACATCTTCCTACTAGGTGCCCAATATTCTCCTCTTTTGTGTCGCGCATCCATTATTTGACCTTGACGGGTTGCGAGGTCTTGTTCTTTTTCCATGTGGGTATCGTGAATGTTATGGCATGATGATCTGACCAGTCACATGGTGTTATTGAGAGGATTGAAGTATCTTCTTTTCTCGATATTATCCAGTCTAACGTTGCTCCTTTCAAGTGTGTAGGTTGCGTGCATGCTTGAGAGAGGTTTAGTTCCGAGAGGAAATCTTTAAGCGCGTTGACCAATTTGTCATTGCAGTCATCCCAGTGTAAGTTGAAATCACCTAGGTAAATGTTCTTGGCATCGGTGTTATAGTTGGCTGTTATGATCTCCATTAGGTGCTCTATGAACTTGGCGGTCTCTCCCGGCGGGTGGTAAAGCGCATGCAGGTTGCATCTTTGATTGTCTGCTGATCTTAATTTAAGACTTAGGTATTCACAGGCCTCTAGTGAGTCGGATTGTATTTGGATAATCTCTATATCCGATCGATGAATGCAGGCTATACCTCCACCTGTCTTCTTTAGTCTATCTAGTTGCACAATGTTATACTGAGGTGGTACTAGGAGATCCATGGTTGGAGAAGAAGACTCCGAAAGCCACGTTTCTGTCAGGATTGCCACATCGATACCCTTGTTGATGATGAGGTCTGCTATGTCCGAAGCGTGTTTATTTGCAGACCGACAGTTGAGTAGAAGGCATATCAGTGGTTTACCTAAGTTGCTAGGGTTCAGATTTATTGCATCCGATGTAAGCTTGATTTGTTGTAAGTTGCTGAGGTTAGATTGTCTTTCATTCCGTCTGAAAGATCTATTGGGGTCAATCGGTACTGTTTTGATTCTCTCCCCTCTCTTGCGGTCCGTTGATTCATAAGTTCTGAGTATGGCTAGTGTTTCCTCATTCGACCAGGACTTCGCCCTGCCTGGTCGATTGTGCCTGTTTGATAGTGGCATGGCCATCTCGTTGCTCTTTCTTTGTGAAGAATGTACCAGGTTTTGGATATGCATGACCTTGGAGTGGGTGCTTACCGTCATTTCCAGTATTTTTTCAATCGCTAGAAAGGTTTTAAGTGTGTCTTGAGCCATGTTGCCAATTTGTTTCTGAATCTCTCTAATATTTTTCGGGTTATTGTAGAGTGTTCTCTTCGTTATGGATAGCCTTTTTCTCCGAGCTTTGCATTTTGCTTTTCCTATTGTTTGATCTAATCTCTTTGTCGAGATATTTTCCTTTTTACCCACTGTTTGGTTGTCATTTTCGGTTCTATTTACGATGTGGGATGTATTATCTGTGTTATGAGATGTTCACCGTGCATTCGTGTGTGGGGTTCTAGTTGACTCTTGCGTAGTACTAGCGAGCTCTAAAGATTGGTCAATACCTTCTAATCTATCCGTGTCCCTGTTATCACTGAGTGGCTCACTCTGAGGAGTTGTCTGCGCTGAGTGAGGTGCATTTTCTTTTGGAGGTCGCGTCATCTCTACCTTTTGTAGTTGGTCCTTATCCTTGTTCGCCTGACTCGTTAACCTCCTTAAGCCTTCTGCCTTCTTCTCAAATGTTGTTACCGACCGCTGGATTTTTTCTCCTGATCTTGTAGCTTGCTCCTGTTGGCCTCCATTTCGTTTGACGTCTCTGGTCATAGAGTTGTTATCGTCCGAACTGTCTGCTGGAGGGGTCCGGTGTAGTTCACATCTTGGGCCCTCTAACTGTGTCTCTTCGTTTGGGTGCTGTGACGTCTCTTCCCTTTGAATAAGGTCCTGTTCACTGTTCGCATGCCTTTTCGGCCTCTCTGACCTTTCTGACTCATTATTCGATGTTAATGTTCCTATTTCGATAGTGTCTCCTACACTTGATGCTTGTTCCTGATGTCCTCTCTTCCGTTTCATGTCTCTGGTCGTTGTATTGTTATTGACCGGATTGACATCTGGTGTAGACCGGCGTGGTTGACTACTTGAGCACTCTAATGATTCCTTTAAGGACGGGAAAACCTTGTCAAACTTCTCTAGTTCGCTGTCTGCTGCTTGTATCATCACTATTCCAGTTTTATATATTGTGATGCATAGTTCCGCTCTGCATCTTTTTGATGGCATGATCATCATTTTTGCGCCATGTGGAATATTTTTTATAGCTTTTGTATTCAGCATACTTGAGAAGACGTTGCGCCATTTAGCCGTTTTATTTGTGAAGAAGATCAGGTTGTTCATTATAGCTCCATTAACTATGCTAACGTTGTAGTGTAGTTCCTATTTTCCCAATAGGCCCTGCGCATTGGAATAACATAAACAGTAGTATCGACGTAGAAGTGCGGATCTTCCAGGCCTCTACTGACTATGCTAAACTTAATTGGGTTTGTTACCAACTAGCTCAGAGGTCACTGGAAACTTTCTTCTCTGAATAGGAAGTGATCAGCTTCCCTGGTACAGACAAGAAGGGATTCAGTTTACCAACAACCGTGCAACATGACAAATTTCCTCCTCAGATAAGAGTCAATCTCTAGAGTCGTGTGAACAATAGACAGTTATTTTACTCAGTCAGGTTGGTGCAGATTACTTTCACAATATGTAGAGAATAGAGAGACGGGCGTTGTCAATAAAGGGTAAAATTTATTGAACAGTCTTTCTTCTCGTACAAGAGAAATGAATTGCCACAATTGCAAGACTTGTTATTATAAAAAGTACGTACAGCAAAAGGAGTATTGCGAAATAATACTGTAAAAGCATTGATATGGTTTCTTAGCCATACAATGGTTTAAAATGAATAAAACATATATACATTCATATATACATTAGGCTAAAATACTCAACTGGTGCTTCTAACTACGCCTACCCCAGTGTACCTGACCTAAGCCTAATACTTGGGAGGGGAGTAAGGAAGTAGCTTTGAGTTAAGTTGGTTTTGCCAAGGTTTGCTTCAAGAATTCTCTTCTAAGGGTTTAGTCAACACCATACCTCTGGAATAGAATGATGGAGGTCTGGTATCTCCTTCAGGGAACTCGATATCCCAGCCTCTCGCAAAAGTGGCTTGGAAACGCTGGAGCTGGATTTCTCTGCAGGAGAAAGACAGCGTCTCTTTCTCAGCGCATCGAGGAGGAGGCGGGGCAGCGTCCGCGGGCAGCTTGCATCTGCTGGGCTCTTGCAGGGGACGGCTGTTCAGCTCCTAAGTTTACCACACCATCGTTCGCTAGTTCGCAGCGATAGTAGCAGCGATAATGGTATCATCAGCTTCAGTGATGTATCAGCAGCGATGGCATTGAGGCAGCTAGCTTCAGCGAAAGCAGCATACAGCAATATCAGCAAACAGCTATTGCTTAAGGCAACGTTGGTAATATTTATACCTAAAAGGTGCCTTGTTTGACGTAAGTTTTCGGACATAAGACGTCAATAAAGATGTCACTAGGAAGTGATCGTCTATCAGTGCTCATTAGAGTTCTATTACTAATCAAAACATAGCAAGCAGGGCTTTCCCAGATTGCTGAGTTTTTATCTTGTTGAAGAACTCGGAGTGTTAATCTAGGAATCTCAGATAGTAACTTCTGCTATGTCATTGCACTAATTGGTTGCAAAGGAAGTGGCAGAGTAAGCTATTCTGAAATGTGGCTCTGTTCGTGTGAGGCCAGAGATGAGTTTCTGAATATTGCACTTGAACGGTTATGCCAATATAGGGAATAAATGGATTTATAGCCGAATAGGGGCATAAGGTCACAGTATCGATCAGGATCCTAGATTAGAACGCTACAACGTAGGGGTCAGAGAATAGCGTGTCTGGGTTTTTTCTCAGGATGTTATGTTTGAATTTTTTGGCTGCGTTTTTGGACAGCTCAGCAGGATATTTTATGCTCTGGGCATTCCAGCCAACTGACTGTAGATAGCTTTCTTCCATGTTTGCTCCTCTCTGTGGTCTTCCTGAGGCTCTACTCTGCTTGACTGCTACTCTGAAGTTGTTACGATGAGTAGGTCCTGATTGTTCTGGCTAGTTGTGCTTACTTGCCTCTCCAACATCTGCGCAGGCCCCAACTTATGACCAGGCCGTGCTGGTCTTCATTCTCTGTTGATTATTCCTGCCGATTGTTTATGTTTTTATCTTAATTAGTTCTTTCTTGGGTCGCTGGGCGAGCTGTGTCCTCTTATAATTTAAATAATTATCAAAGATTAGCTTCCCAACTCCTTTGTTCGATTTTTTATTGTCTGCCCTTTTTTACGTCAGGCAAGGCAGTTCTGACTGACCTGTGTAGTTTACATCGTGTTCTAAGTAGGATCCCCTGTTTTGGTAAGTCCTGTACTGATGCCCTCCTTTTGTTATCAGCTCGTGAATGTGTGTGGTCGGTTGTTGTTCTTTTCAGTAGCATTGACATTTCCTCGGTAACATATGTCTGCCGAGGTCGCCATTTTAGGGTCAGGCAATGCTTTATTTATTCTTCTCAGTTCTTTAATATTCTAAATAAACATACATTCCTTTCCCCTAGCTTGTATTTGTAAAGCTTAGGCTCCCTCTCTTTCAGTCTACATACCAATCGTCGTGAGATCAGATCTTACTGTGTGACGTTAGTCCTTTTTCTATTCCAGCTATCTACTAGGCTGTCTGTTATTGTCAGTGGCAACCGCCATTTTGAAGACAGGCAGGCCGGTTTCCGAGCTTCCCTTGCGTTTCCTGTCTGCTTTGGCATCCACATTCAGGCCGAAATATACTGCCTTATTCACTCTTGTACTTGTCCCCTCACCTCTGACTCATCTGCGTCTCCGGTCGGCTTCCTGACGCCGGATAAGCTCGGTTGGTGGGAGGGTCGGCGATCTGACCTCCGGAGCCGGGATCGCGTGTTCTCTTAGTCTTCCGCCCCACAACTCAGTCTCTCCGGTGCAGGAGCGACGCGATTAGTTTAGCGCGTTTTCTTTTAGCTCCTCTATCGTCGCCGGTCTATCACTCATGGCTCTCCTCCATAGACCCTGCGCGGCTCCATCATGGCGGCGCCAAAGAGCTCCATTACTCTCTCTCGAACTCCGATGCCATAACGCCCGCCGTCTCCCGCATACAGTCCTCCGTTACTGCGGTGGAGGGTGCCCGCAGCCTGTAGCCTTCTAGTCTCCTGCCTCCCGCCGTCTCCTATTGAAACTCCCGGTCTCGATTCTCGGTGGCTGAGTCCCGGAGCAGTTCTTCACTCACTTTCCCGGGTAAGAAGTTATTTTTCTGTTCATTCCGCCGCGTGATTATTGCTTGAATTGGTGGATGTGCCTTGATGTCGGTGGATGGCAGGGTTTTTTAAGAATTTGTACACTAATGAAATTCCCAAACCCCGGAGCTCTTTGCTAGAGCTCCTTCTTAGCGGCCATCTTAGCGGCCATCTTACACCATTTCCTCTGCCCACCATGGTGGTCTTGTTGATGTAATGTTATCCGATATTTACAAAGTGCTCGTTCACTCAAGGGCATCCTGGCGTTAACCTTGAGAGAGAAAGACGAATGTATTAGAAAGTGAGGCTAACCTTAGGGGTGCAACTCAAATGCTTTCTTAAAGAGCCAGACTTTTTAAGAAGTCCTGAAGGTTTCTAAGTCAGTAAGGGATCGAATGTGCAGTGGTAGGGAGTACCATGCGGTCTGGACTAACACCGGGAACCTGCGACCTCCAATTCTTGATTTGTAGAATCTCAGCACCACCAGGAGATTTGTTCCAAAGTTACTTCCTCATCCCCAGCTTTCTGTGGGGGTAAGCCTCACCTCACCCGGCAATTGCTCGGCGTATGAGGCCCCGCTCTGTCCGTCGGTACCTCGTCGCAGTCTGCGAACAATGTGGGAGGTGACCTCACACATATGGGATATATGTCTGGTAGGGTGGTGAATAACCACTGATCCATTTCCTCTGTTGAAATATATTATTTTTTGTTATATTTTCAGTAGCAGACATCATCCATTAGGTCCTGAAGAAAGCCGGGTCATTAACCCTCTCGGCTGAAACATGTTGACCTCACTTCTAGCCAAATGATAGTAAAAATGTTCCCAAACTATCAGGCGGTTTTTATTAGATGGCATTCGGACAATCCCCAATAAACATATTTTTTGTCCTTCTAGTCATTTTTATCACACTTGCACTTATCACTTGCACTGCACTCCACCGGTCCTTATATACCTTGGATAAACACAGAGGCTGAGTCATCCAGAGAGTAGGATGTCCAGTACTTTTGTACATTTAGCCTGTGTATTATCTGGGCTACATGAGACCCCTCTCTCCTGGTTCTCCAGACACGAAGTTCCGCCAAATGGGTGGGCTGATGGAAACCTTGCTCTAGCCTGGGATTGGACAGGTTATGTACTACTGGTGAACTGCAAGTGCTCTAACATAGGTAACTTCTGTCACACTCCTTAGACCGTTGTTCTCCCTTTAGTCTGTCAAATTCCTCCCGCGCCCTTAGCGCGGAAATCAAAGCTACCTGTATTAACAACCTAAACGAGGCAAGAAAAAACACCCACCAGGACTGGTAACCGCCCTGCCCAGAACGTTACCAGTCTAAATCGGTCAAATATAGTTAATCTGCCTCCAGAGGCGGCAGCCCATACTGTAATTTTGACCGGGGTTCCTGAGCTTTCCAACTCTGTAGCAGAATCCTTTGATTCTCTGAGAAACAAAGTCACTAGTTGGTTAAACATTCATAGGCCCTTGCCACCAAACATGAGAGCCGAAATATTGATGGTCAGGAGGGTCCCCTGGGTGGGTCACATCACAAAAAAAATAAAGGGTGACTGCATCCTGGTAAATTTCAGGGATTCGCAGATCGTTTCCCATATTTGTAACTGGTTAGGCAACCCGGGAAATACAAGCATTCAACTGTTACCATTGTCCTTTTTCTATCCGCCAAGAAAGCACAACTTGTATTCTGGGGTGAACGATGGCTGGACAAGGGTGGGATTTGCCATTGACGGCACAAGGTATAGGCCTGCACGTTATGATATACCAATACCGAGCAACTATTTACATTACAACAGGTATAGTTGCCTTGACCAGGTTGACTGACTTCAGCGGGATGAATGTACTCGGGGAAGAGAAGGGGTGATGCCCTACACAATTCAGCCGGGGACAGTGGCAGATATCTCTGATACTGGCAATCTTGCCCCTGACTATTTATTCCCTGGTCGGCCAAGTACTTTTATTACAGAATCCCCTATACAATCTCCCATTACCTCCCCCGGTCCGCATGTACTAAAAATCCTTTCCTGGAATATAGCGGGCCTATGCAACAAATTGGCCTGCCCTGACTGGGGGTCATTAATAGACTCGAATGACATCTGTTTATTCCAGGAAAAATGGGCGCGGGATGACCAGCATCGTTTAGGATTTGCCTCATTTTCAGTTGCTGCTAGATGGGCGGGAAAAGGTCGCCCGTGAGGGGGCTTAACAATTTGGGTAGCAACTCATTTGGGCTGCAGTGCTAAAATTATGGATACAGCTTCAGACGATGTCCAGTGTGTAACTCTAGAGTGGCAGAATGGCTTCAGATTGGCAGTGGTCAATATCTACTCTAGACCTGTGAGTGTCACTTCTGAGTCTGAAACCATTGAAGAACTATCCTCCTTTCTAATCAACATTCCCGAGGGTGCCACGTTTGTGATGGGAGGAGATGTTAACTCCCAATTCGAACCACTTGATGGTTTGTTAGATGCTTTAAACCAGGAGGAGGATGAAGTCTGGAAAATCCCCAAAGTGGTAGGCCCTCCGGCAAGAGCATGGACTCCACTAGCTGTACAAATTACTTCATCGACGTTGACCCATTCGATTAGGGCATGTAATGGTCGCACAAAGTCTGATAATCCCCCTGCCCCCACTTTTTATCAGTCAGGGAGGAAGGCACGCCTCGACTATATATTTGTGGAGTGTAGGGCTTGGAATAGAATAGTAGAATTTAGGGTCACACACAGGGTGGAGAGTGACCATAATCCTCTAATTTTAGATTTTAAAATTCCCGACATTCATAAGGGCAACTGATTACTGCAACCTGTTATACCTAATAGGGCTACCCTGTCAAGTGATAGACGCAGGGTAAGATGGGACAAGTTGGCCAAAAATCCAAATGTGTTAGCTAAATTGTACACCCAGGTAATCCCAGTATTGGAAGATGTAGCTGCTCTTACTGAACAGCATCCTGTGAATGACTGTCACGAAAGGTTGGGAAAACTGAATAATGTATTAATAAGCACCCTCTCAGAAATCTTAAATCCCCCGGGTCCATGTGCAGGAGGGGTGGTAAGGAAGCCATCCTGGTACAACAAGGCATGCAGACGGGCGAAAAGCGAGCTACTTCTGGCACTAAAACAGAATAATAATAGGGACCTTATAAAAAACAGGAGGCAAGATCGAATGGGAGAATGAGAATTGGGTAAAGTTAACACTGGCACTTGCGGTCAAAGACGCACGAAAGTTCTGGCAAATTGTGAACACTGGCTCAGTTGAACCAGAGCTGGCAGTAGCACCTAATATTGCTGCCGAGGTCTGGGAAGAACATTTTGCTAGATTGTATGAGGGGGATATCTCCAGCACGAGCAGCTCCTCGCTTGATGCAGCGAGCACTCTTGTCTCTGTTGCATCGGAGATTAGTTTCACTCTAGGTGAGGTCCGGGTGGCTATAGTTAAGCTCCCCGCGGGAAAAGCCCCAGGCTGGACAAGGTCTCAGGGGACCTCTATAAACAGGAACCTGAGATATGGGCCCCCTATCTCCTAAAATGTTTTAATGCAGTTCTTGGGGGAATGGCACTTCCAAATACTTGGCTGGGAGCTGAGTCGGTCCCTATCTTCAAGAAGGGGTCACCTTTGCTCCCAGCCAACTACAGGCCAATCAGCCTAATAGATGTATCTCAGAAACTTTTTGCAAGGCTGATTCTGGATCGCCTTTGGACTGGGTTGAGGACTCTGAAATTTTAAGTGATTATCAAGCAGGCTTCAGAAGGAATGTATCCACCACTGACCAGATTTTCAGACTAAACACGCTTTTCTGGAAAACGGTCAAAGTGGAGGGCGGTTCACTTTATACTGTGTTCGTAGACCTTCGTGCGGCCTTTGACCTGGTTCCACGAAGGAAACTTTGGAGTGTATTAGGGGATTTAGGTATCCCAATCCCCCTTTTGAATATCCTAATACGACTTCACTCGCAGAATTTCGCAAGGGTCAGGTGTGGGAGACAAGGCAATCTGTCATCTATTTTCTCCTTTGGCAGGGGGGTAAGGCAGGGTTGCATTTTGGCACCGACCCTGTTTTGCCTCTACGTCAACGGAGTAATTACCCACCTGAATACGGTCCCCAACAGAAATGCCCCAAAGCTCGCTGGTTCAGGGATCTCTGCGATTATGTTCGCGGATCATACCCTGTTGTTGGCAAAGACTCCGATGGGCATACAGCGAGTTTTGGATGGCTTTGTCTCATTTTGTCAAGATCGGGGACTAGAAATAAATACAACCAAAACGAAATTCATGATTTTTAATCCACCGAAAACATCTCGCCCAAACCCTGCTATAGGTGGTGTTCGTTTGGAAAGAGTGCAAACGTTTGAATACTTGGGACTAACTCTCAATGAAAATATGACTTGGGTGCAACATCAGATCAAAACCCAATTAAAGCTCTCGCAAAAAGCAGGGGGGATTCTCAAACTCCTAAAACAATTTACGCTAAAACCTATTTCCCCACCACTTGAAATCTACAAAATGCAGGCACGGGGAGCGGTGATCTATGGAGGGGAACTGTGGGGTCGCAGTTGTTCCACAGAAATCACCGTCATGGAAAATAGGTTTCTTAGGCAGTTGGTATCTTTGCCCGCTAGTACGCCCCTACTTCCCCTTAGGTTGGATATGGGATTGAGATCACTTAAGGAGGAACTGGGACTTAAGCCACTAACTTTTTGGAGGCGTCTCTGGGTAACCCCCGAACTTGCCAGTTATAGCCATGAGCTTGCAGAATTGTTAAAATTCCCAAATGTCTGGAATTTCCCCTGGCTGAAATATATCAGGCAGGAATTTGACAGGCTAGGTTGCACTTTGCTATGGACCAACCATGAACAAGCGTGCAGGGGTATATCCCGCAAGGAACTAGTTAGTCTGTATTATGATCATAATTTGTCTGCCTGCTTAATGAATGCCCAAATGGGGACAATGACGAGTAAATTCTTGGCACTAAAAGATCACTACAAATTAGAGTCTGTTTTTGATACTATCAGCCCTAACGGTTTTAGGAAGTTGTACCTCCAATGGAGGTATGACTCCCTACCAATAAGAGCCCTCACCAGCCATTGGAGATAGAGAATGAGTTACACATAGTCTTCTTCTGCCCTTCCTACCAGATTCCTAGGAAGAAGTGGATCATCCCTATTTGCAAAAACCTGGGGATCAGGCAGTGTTTTCACTCCTATCGAATATTAAAAACAGATTTATCCCCAATAATTGTTTTTGCTGTTACGAAATTCCTGGCTGCCATGTGAAATATCAGAAGAAAGTACATGGTAAAATGAGATCAAATGTATTCGCTTACAATGCCCAGGTGTCTCGAGGGTGTCGGTGACCAGAGGTTCTTCGGGCTGATTGTCTTTTTAACTTTAGATAATGCTTTTATGAAGAATTAATTTTACGGCACTTTGTACTTCTGTATTTTTAAACAATTGTAACGTTGTATGCTGAAATTCTATTGTGTATTCTTTTATGACATCTTTTTGTCGAAACAAAGACGAAATGAATGAATGAATGTATGTGGCTGTGGCTCTGTGTAGATAGCCTTTATTCTAGGTGGCTCTATATGTGGATGCCTCTGTCTGTGTGAGTATGGCTCTGTGTAGGTAGCTCTATGTGAATGCTCTATGTAGGTAGCTTTCTGTGGGTAGCTCTGTGTTGATGTAAATGCAATAAGTAATGCATTTGCAAACAATAAACATATTAGCATTGTAAATGACAATGCCATTTCTTTAACGATTAAGCTATTGCCTATGTATATGACAAGGCCATTTATTAATAAAAAAAAAAGCAATGCCAATAGCTCTACCTTTAATAATGGCGAGACCATTGCATTGTAAAGACTTGTTAAGGTTTCTCTCTGGGGGTTACGGGCTTCACAAATCATTTTGGAATAGTAAGTGATCTTAGCTTGTATATTCAATTTTTATAGTTAGTTAGCCTTCTTATACTTAACATTACACATGTCATGGTGTTTACCACACAATTTCTGCTCCAAGTGCCTTTTGCACAATTTAGCATTTATTAACCCCTCCCCTGCTGGTGACGGAACCACTCCATCATCAGCCGCGCTCGCGCTTTGCTGATGACGGAGCGGTTCCGTCAAGGCCCGCTTGGCACACCTGCGCGGCGCGGATTCCGCGCCTGCGCTGAGCGTTCCATTGAGCGGGCGGGGCGGTGACGGAACCGCTCCGTCATGAGCACAGCGCAACCGCGGCTGGTGACGGAGCGGTTCTGTCACCAGCATGCCAGCGGCCCCCCACCCCCTTAGCACTGCGGCGGAATAGCCGCCGCAGTGAAGGGGTTGAATCTTTGGAAAACCAAGGAGCAGATGAGTTTCTATTGATTTTCCGTCTGGGAATAGTCGGGTCAAACTCATTACCTACCCTATCAAGCTAGTTATTAAAGACTCGAACTGCTTCATCTGCGTTATTACTAAGTGTAGGTTTTGTTCATTCCAAGGCCTCTCCTTATCAATTTTGCCACATTTCCTACAGATAGCTAACTCAGGTGTCTGCGTACTATTTTTCCGAGGAGTTAATAATTCCATTTGAATGGTGAAATGATCAGACCAAGCACAAGGTTCTATAATGCAATTCTCCAATAAGCAGCCAAAAGACCTGACAAGATAACGCATAGTACATTTACAATGAGTTGGTTTTCTAATATGCTGCATTCATTTACTAGATAACTTGAAGGCTGAGCATCTTTCAACCATGGGTACAAAATTACAGCACCTGAGCATGATTCCCACTACTCCTTATTACTCCACAAAGAGGGGGGGTCCAAGAACCAGGTAGAACACTTGGTTGGGAGAACAGAGAAGGAGAAGGACAAGTGTGGCACCAACACAAGATAGTGTCCAGGATCACTGATTTGTATGTGTTCATTGAAGTGTGTAGTATTTAGTACAACTGTGTGATTAAAGTAATTTCACTTTTTATACAGATAAGCACAAGACTAAACATCAACTTTATTGCTCCTGGTGGTTGATTGTTGAGTGTTTAGCACAGCTTCCCCACACTACCTCCTTTAGAAGCCTGTAAATGCTCAATCTCACTACCCTGAAAGTGAAGTGCAAAATGCGTTGTGTTTGGTTTAGCTTGTTGGACAGGACCTCAACATCAGTGGCAAAAACCTCAACCACCACAGCTGAAGCCGAGCACCCGCTGCCTGCCCACCTGGATATTGATTTACCCAACTAATTGCCTCTCACAGCAGAGGAACCATCCGAAGAACCTAGAGTCATTCAAAAATACATCTTTGGAGCTGTATATGGGTGTATAGGGTCTATGCTGCTTGCCATAGCCAAGACAGTGCAGCAAACACATCCATGAGGAGTTCTGAGAAAACGTATAAGCCTGAAAGGACAAATTTATCATACTAGCCTGTGCCACTAGTCTGCTTGTATAATAATCGAATGTGCAGAAACAAGGCACAGAAGATGATGTGGGCAACAGTCCCTCACCTCATATCTGGATGTGCGATACTCACAACTTGTCTGCAATCTAACAACACCAAAAAGGTCCCATTGTTGCAGGCAGGAACTTTACATATATCTCAAAATTGGGAACCAGGAATACCAAACAAGGAGAAATGATGAGCAGGATGAAGTCATGTGCAGATGGCGGATTTGTGAGGCCTAATGGAAAGGGTCATTGTTAAGAAACCTGTAAGGAAGAGAAGAACAAAGCGTAACAACTTCTAAACGCAAAATCTGTATCAGAAAGAATTGCCTACCTCGAGAGGAGTCTCAGCAGAGAGGCCAGAAACAAAAAATGCACAGCCAGTGACTGCTGGGATAGAAAAGTCCCCTGCATGGTGACAAATATGCACTCCTGCCCTGAGTGCCTCAGCTGCACCATTATCAGGATTCTCAAGACCAATTGTTTTTCAAAGGGTGAACACAGATCAAGCGTGTGTGCCATCTCCTAAGCCTGTCTCGCAGATTGCAGTTTTGTCAGACTAGGGGTGGGGGCACAGGAATTTTGTTCACTGGAGTCAACAGGCCTTTTTACCTCAATCACAGGTGTGAGGCATACCGGCCCACTAATGCAAAGTTCCTCTACTGGGTACCCTTGGCCTTCATCATTTTACTAGGTAGCACTGTGATGTGCCTGTGTGTTTGTGTGCGTGTGCGGCAATGTATATGTGGCTGTGTGCTGTAAGGTACATGGTGGTCTGTTGGATCCATGTTGGAACCTCAAGGCTTTGGAAAGGCATATGGAGACAGAGGAGCCATCCTAAACAGGTTTGTGGATTGCCTGCATTCTTGAGATTTGAGAGGGACACATGCACTTGAGGAAGAGAGGGCCAGACTGCCTTGTGCCATCCAAAAGGGTTCTGGAAAGGTCACTGCTCAGTAGGGGTTGGGCACTTTGTCAGAGAGATGACGGGGCTGATAAGGGAACACTGCAGAGATAGTGAATCCTAAAGAGAAGGCTGGGACCTTTGTCATCTTTTGTGAGTCATATATCTACCCTGTGGTTAGGAATATATCAGTGAGGCTGACATCCAGGTGTGATCTTCTAGGCACTCTTATGGACAGTGTGGTAGGGCTATCAATACTTGTGTCCCTCTACAAATTGGGAAAAATCCATCTATTTCCCAGTGATGGGTGCGATCCTAAAATATGCATTAAGCATTGCTCTCTGCATGGCTGTTGACAACTTTTGATACCTATGATCACAAAAAATGAAAATGGAAGTTGGAATTAAATCTGACTCCATTACTGTCCACGTCAGCCAAGATAGGGCAAATTGGGCAACCCTTCCACTATCTATAATGGGTTGGGCGCTGTTCAAAATGATCACGCTCCCTCACTTTCAATATGTTACACATTATTTTCCCTGTCCAATCACTGCACCATTTTTCCAATTAGTACAGTCAATTTCGACTAGGTTCCCAAGGGCCGGTGCAGTGATGTAGGTTGCCTTTGAAAAATGTACACCACCTACATACGAAGGTGGTCTTGGAGTGTCAGATATAAATGAGTTATATTGGGCCTCACAACTAATTTATATCAACAACTGGATTTTCTGTGATAGATCAGACTCAATTGTTTGACTGGAAATAGAGTTGCTGAGCCGACATGAACTATCTTTGGTGTATGGTGCATTACTCGCCCTTTAATAGAGCCCCACTGCTATATTGGAACACTAAACTTCAAAGTATTAAAAGGCATGACAAACTAACTAGAGAAACTCCACTGTGGATGGAACATGGCTCATACAAGTGGTCAACCTAAATTTTAACCTGTGGGATATTATAGGTGTCTCCCCCTTAAGAGATGTGTGAACCAAGGACTGCATTAAAACATTTGAACAATTGACAACTGAATTCACACTCAGTACCACACACTTATTAAAATATTTGCAACTCAGACAAACATTGGAATCAAACAAGGAGAAGCTGATAGCACTACTTGAATTTAGTCCACTTGAAGTTAAATTAGCCAAACAGCAGGTGGGTAGAGGGGGGTCTCAAGGATACGTAGGTCCTTAGTGCTTAATGTAGCAGACAACTTTTTGGTGCAGAGAGAGCATTGGAAGAGGGATGTGGGCCCATTTAAGGATGAGGAGTTTACAGCCTCAAGAATGGCCCCTGCATTTAGATATTTCTTTGTGCCTGATGCTTATACAATTTAAGTATTTGCACAAAGTGATCACCTCATTAGACAATGGTATATTTGTGCCCAAACTGTGTTGATGCAAATGGCACCTTTCTACATGTTATATGAGACTGTCCGGTAATCTTAGTTTATTGGAGGCAATTTCAAAAGGAGATAACAGCTGTGATAGATCATACAATTGTACTAGATCCAAAAGGTGTTATACTTGGGGTGATGGACACCTGGAACAGTACTGTTGGTTCCAAGAGTTTAGTAAATATTGCACCAATGGTGGACAAGCACATATTGGTACTTACTGGGGGAACACTAACTCTCCTATGCTGGAAGACTGGTGAAGGGTTATGGACATCTGTTTATCAGTGGAGAAAATGGTCTCTAAGGCGCCTGGGTGCCAAGAAAAGCATCAAAGAATTTGGGAGCCAAGGTTTCAATGTATAAAGCAAATACATAGGCCCTGCTGCCCAGCTGTGTGGATAATAAGCAATGTGTAAGTGTGGCCGAAAGGGCAAGGGAATCCTGGTTAAGCTGGGATTTGTGTCCTCTATGCAAAAGTATTGGAAACTATTTTTATCTTGTTTGAAGTATGTAACATGCTTGTACTATTTCCTAAAGAAAAAGCAATACAAATAAGTTATTAAAAAAAGATTGGTGTTGATGCTGCTGTTTTAGACTGCTCCTTAGACAAAGGGCAGGACAGAGGAGTGGGGACTTCAAAGGAGGCAACACCCACAGCATGAATTTCAAAGACTAAGACATTAAACCACATGTGTGTCTGAGAACGATTATAAAAAGGTGAGCTTGAGTCTCCCAAATTGTCAAACTGTAGCTGTACATCAGCATAGAGATGCTCAGCATGGCTTCTGCCTGTTGTGATCAGGACTGGGGACCAAGGACTGATAGCCTCCCTGCAGACTGAGGGGACATCAGCCAGGAAAAACAAGACCAATTACTCTGGAGCCTGGAGCACCAGCATCTACCTGCCTGTTGAGACTAGAGGGTGCTGTGAGGAGGACAGTGCCTGGTAGGAGAGAGATCCAGTGGGGAACCTGTTGAGTGGACTCCTTAAGTGAAGTGTGAGATTCACACTGTCCAGTCAGGACTGCTGCACCAATTTGGTCACCTGCAATATGACGCTCAAGTCAGTGACCTCACATGTCAGGTGGGGCTGCTGTGAAGATTAAGGGCTGTCACCCTCAGGCATCGCTGTGACCGTGGAGGACTGTCGCCTTGTGCAGGGTTGTGACCTGAAATGGTTGTTGCCCTGTGTGCCACTGTTCACGTCCCCATTTTGCCAGATGAGAACTGCCAGAGCGGAGAACTGCGGAGAAGAGAGAGAGTCCCTGCCCTTGTGCAGCGTGCAAAATTGAATCATAGTGGGTTGTGACCCATGTAACCAGAACATCTACTTTGCGATTGAAAACAAGAAGCTGCCGGAAATCTGCAGCCATAATCAGAAGGACTTACTGTACAACCAGAGAAGTGCCGCAGACATCCAGCCGCCGGGTCCAAAGCAACAAGACTACCACTCATCGCCCAGCATCTGCTCACATCAACAACTAAGTGGAATCACCATATGGCTACGGGTCGCTACTACGATCTTCTGTATAGCAACACCAGTGGAGGGTAAGACTGATCACTGGCCTCGAAGCCACAAGGGCAACACTCTAACCCAGCTATCTTAAGACAGCTGGATTAGAGAGCTTTAAAGTGCGCATGTGTGGCTGGCCATCTCAAGACGACTGGCCAAAAAGACATGTGCACTTTAAACATAGGAGCATAGACAGCTCACTCTCCTCCCTGCTGCTGTCACTCAGCAGTGACCCCCCCTCCGTCCTGACACTTGGCTCGGGATGAGGATGGGGATGGGGATGAAAAATGAAATGGTAATAAATTGCCATTTTATTTTTCATGGGATTTTGGGGGGATTTTATGTGGGGAGACGGTGCATGTAAGGCAAGGAAGGGCATCCATTTTATGCTAACATCACTGACTTTCTCCAGCTTAAGACTGACTTCCAAACCTCAGTAAATGCAATTACATGCATTAGTCTTCTGATGGAAAATGCCATTAAAAGAAAGCAACCACAATTTGCTTTCCAGCTCAGCCACTCACCTGAAGCTGGAAGAGAATACAACTGGTTGGATATACACACACCCTTCTATTCAAATTTTTTTATGGTAACAAGCTGTCACCACCTTTCCAGGTCAGGCCAACCCACCGCTCTGCTGTGCACTTGCAGTGGCAGAGTTGAATCTCATTCACAGAAGCACAAGTACTAGACAGTGGTCAGGCGAGAAGCATACCCAGCTAGGGGAAAGGCTAAAATTGTAGATCAATGATCTCCGCTGAAACATTAATAATGGACAACAGATAATAGGCTTAGAGACATTTTAAGGTAAAGCTACAGTGGTTCTGTCAGGGAGAAAACAATTACTTTGCAAATGACAACGAATCTTGTTACCAATATTTTATGTGACTCCCTGCTTAAGCAATATGCTGGAGAGTAAAAGTGGGCTAAATCACAGCGCACAACAAGGTGCATATAATAGAACACAACAGTACAACAAAAAACTCCAAATTTGTTTGCAAAATTATTATTATTATTTGAAATTTTGAGTTTTTCACAAAGCATATTGAAAACACATTTTTCAAGGGCTGTCAAGATGAGGCATAACTGTAAAGTGACAAGTGTTTTGTTGATGGTACCATACTAATTTCAGGAATTGTGGTGTGTTCTAAGGTGATTTTACCCTGTGAAAAACCTTCTGCTGGGATATCATGAATCATGTTTGAGAGAAAACTATTTTCACATGCTTGTCCCGTAGAGTTTTGGAAGGTGCTCCAGAAGCTAAAATGAGAGCATATTTTCTGTAAATTCACATTATCTTTCTCAGTCATGTGAGAAAGAAGTCTGACATTCTCAGTAAAACATGTACATCCAACAAGGGCAAAGACTGTCAGTTGATTCCTTTGTGTGGAATACACTGGTACCACTTAAAACATTTAATTTAAAAAGGAAAAAAATGAAGGGGGTTCATTTTGACATAGAAATTATGGTTAGTGCTGCAGAAAGAAAATGTAGGGCCTGTTTTAAGTGAGATCTCAAATCCTCTTCTTATTTCATTAGAAAATTCTGACATGCAGACTGAAACAATCACTTTCAAAACCAGCAGTAGACTTCCAGTTAACTCCTTGGTGAGCAGTAGCTTTACTATAGTGATCTAATGAAGAACTAGAGTGCTAACATTCTGAATTTATGGCAAATGTGTACACATCTGGATGCCTTCTTGATGGAATCAAAGTAAAACACTGGAAGCATTTCCTACTGAGGAAACTGCAGTAAAGGAGGAAATTAGGAAACTTTATTACAAATAAGTCTCACAAGATGGCCACCAGAGAAAAAAGAGCCCAAATGTAGCAGAAATATCACCCAGATGTAGCCCACATATAGCCCAATGACAGAAGTGTGCAAAACACTTTTTATTTTTAGTTGTTCTGCAGTTTTATATAGTGCAGACTGGTCAGGTATTGGAGCGGTACATCTTACTTGGACCCCTTATTGCGTATATTGCATGAAGTACACAAACACACTGCACTTCCCTAAACCCTAAAAAACTACCACCAGCATGACCCCCTACACTAATTAAACACCACTGCACTACCCTAAACCCCAAAACACTACCCTAGCATGACCCCCTACACTACACAAACACCACTGCACTACCATAAACCCAAAACAATACATCAGCACTATCCCCTACACTTCCCAAACATCACTGCACTACCCTAAACCCTAAAATACTACTCCCGGCATGACCCCCTACACTACACAAACACCACTGCACTACCCTAAACCCTAAAACACTACCCCCAGCATAACCTCTACAATACCCAAACACCATTGCACTACCCTATACCCTAAAACACGACCCCTACACTACACAAACATGACTGTACTACACTAAAACCCTAAAACACTACCCACAGCATGACCCCCTACACTACACAAACACCACTGCACTACCCTAGACCCTAAGACACTACCCCTACACTACACAAACACCGCTGCACTACCCTAAACCCTAAAATACTACCCCCATCTTGACCCCCTACACTATACAAACACCACTGCACGACCCTAAACCCCCTACACTATACAAACACCACTGCACTACTCTAAACCTTAAAACACTACCCCAGCACGATCCCCTCACAACACAAACACCACTGCATTACCCTAAACCCTAAATCTACCCCCAACACGACCCCATACACAACCCAAACACCACTGCCATACCCTAAACTCTAAATGTACCCCCAGCACGACCCCCTACACTACCAAAACACCACGGCACTACTCTAAACCCTAAATGTACCCCCAGCACGACCCCCTACACTACCCAAACACCACAGCACTACCATAAACCATAAAACACTACACCCAGCACACCCCCTACACTACACAAACACCACTGCACTACCTTAAACCCTAAAAAACTACCACCAGCATGACCCCCTACACTAATTAAACACCACTGCACTACTCTAAACCCCAAAACACTACCCTAGCATGACCCCCTACACTACCCATACACCACTGCACTACCCTAAACCCTAAAACACTACCCCAGCACAACCCCCTACACTACTGCACTACCCTAAACCCTAAAACACTACCCCCAGCACAACCACCTACACTACCCGAACACCACTGCACTACCCTAAACCCGAAAACACTACCCCCAGCATGACCCCCTACACTACCCAAACCCCACTGCACTACCCTAAACCCTAGAAAAGAAACCCCCACCCCATGCCCAATCCCCCTTACCTCTCACTCCTCGTGGTTCCTCTCTCCTTGCGGTTCGTGCTTCACGTCGTCTCTGAGGGGTGGTGCACGTAGTTGTGAGGAAACAGAACAGCCTCTGTTTCCTTCCAATGACGTGGATCGTCTACATGTTTTTTATAACTCATGGTCATTTACAATACATACCTTTACAACAGAATTCCTTGCAAAGGCATGCGTGGTAAATGACCATGCGTTCTAAAAAAATGCGCAGTAATGACGTCGCGATGTACAACACATGCGTGGTAATGCATGCATTGTAATGGTATCGCAAAGTAAAAAAGTCATTGTAACGGCTGTTGACCGATCGAAGCTGGCCCCTGTTCTTCAGTGAGACGTTTATTTGAATAATTAGGAGGAAAGAATGTGTTTTTTTTACCGAAAAGTGCACTCCCGGCTGTTGTATTGTGAAAGTGTCTGCGTGGCCTGGTCTCACTTCCGGTGAGCGAGTGGAAGAGTCTTTTTGGATCTAAAAGAGTTCTGTGGTTGGACGGGATCGGCGCAACACATCATCAGAAAACATAGCTAAGGGAAAGCGTCCTCCCTGAAGTGTAGAGCAGTGCCATAAGAGGTCAACGAGTGTGGGTCTCACCGAAGTGTGACCGTACTGCGTGACCCATGTGCCGCCTCCAGAGTACGGGAGGCAGAAGCGGCATCGCAGGGCTTCTTGAAGATTGTTGTAGCACTAATTCTACATTTTGGTACTAGGGCATTTTAACTTTGTTTTTCCTGCCAGATACAAAGAGAAGATCCTGTGTTATTCAGTGCCCTTGTTACCTTTTTTATGGGTGGTGCTGCTTGTCACTTCGCTGCCCCACCGGTGCACACGACTGGGCACCCTACCTAGTGTGCCATCTGCAGGGCCTCTGCCCTCGGATCACTGGTTTTGGTTACTGGAGTGGCAACATAAACAGTTGCTCCCAAAGGATTAGCCTGAACACTTAGGTGAATATCCCCTGCACCAGCATTCCATAGAAATTCTTTCCTAGCTCTCCCTCGTCGACGAGGGCGTCATAATAGCACGGCTCCGCTCCCGACACTGTATGACATCCTCGGAGCCATAAGAGGACCTCGTTGGTGTGCTGATGTCAGTTCCACCCATTTTTTCCGTGTCACCGAGGCAAACATGCGGACCGAGACATTTTCACATGTATACATAGTATAAAACATATATATATATATTCACTGAAAAAACTATAGGTTTCAGGCACGTTATAGTTAGAAATTAGCATTTAAAAAATCTTAGAAATTCACTGAAAAAAACATAGGTTTCAAGCACGTTATAGTTAGAAATTAGCATTTAAAAAACCTTAGAAATTCACTGAAAAAAACATAGGTTTCAGGGGCGTTATAATTAGTTGGACATTTCACTCGAACAAAACCATAGACATTCCCCCATTATAGTTAGGTCAGCTAACTATAACTCGGACGCCCGCAATGCACTGCTGATGACACCACATATTACATCACTCATGACATGGTCAGTGACATCACTCATTACACCAATGATGACATCTCACATGACATCACTGATGACAGCACTGATGACATCCTCCAGTGAATGTGTGTTTTTATGAAAAATTAAATATGTTTTATATATGTATATCTCAAGGTCGATGGAAGAATAAATGTGTATATAAGTGTCTAAATGGAGTTTTGTTTTGTAAAATTGATTGTATAACTGACTGATTAAGTGTATCTTAGTGAATACATGGGTTGTGAGTAATGTTTAAATATGTAAATATCTTTATCAGTCTCTTACTTTGTGTATAAGTGGCTGCATGGATTGATGAATAGCTATTAACCCTGAGCGTAGTTTGCATAGCAGCACTAAACGTAGCTTCACGTAGTATACTTTGAATAGCTACTAACCCTGAGCGTAGTTTGCATAGCAGCACTAAACGTAGCTTCACGTAGTATACTTTGAACTACACGTAGTACTGTGTAGCGTAGCTGATAACACTGTGTACTTGTTTGCACTCTGAAATAATTGCATATCATCATGCACAGTGCCAGTTATGATAAAATAAGTATCTCTATCTTTATATGCTATATAGCATATAGTAGTTTCACAAAAGAGGAACTGAAAAATTAGCAAGCAGTGAGAGAGGTGATGATTTTGGGATCCTCCCTAACCTAGGGAGAGAACCAAGCAGATGCCTTGAAAACAAAAAGCACATCTTATTGAACGGTTCGGTGGTGGTCGCATCCTCTTAGGACCACCCCAAGCACAGTTATTGGCAAAAAAACAATCCCAACCAAAGGCCCTGCAAAGCATTATGGGATGAGTTTAGCAGTGGGCAGTGAATATTATATATTATCCAATATCAAAACAATTCTACTAAAAGCTGCAGTTCAACTGGTGGTTACTAGTTGTCCCTCATTAGTCAAATGCAAATGCTTTAAGAAAGGGTTTCAGTGGTTTTGCGACTAATGGAACTGCAGCTTCATGTACAAATAATTTCAATGCTTTTCATTTGACTCATGAGGAACATCTAGTAACGACTAGTTGAACTATAGCTCTTTGTAAAATTATTTCTATATTGGATACTATAATATTCACTGCCCACTGCTAATGTCGTCCCATAATGCTTTGCAGGGTAGGGATTGATTTTTGGCAATAACTTTGCTTGGGGTGGTCCTAAGAGGCTGGGACCACCACCGAAGATTAAAAAGATGTGCTTTTTGTTTATGCTCTTTGTGGTCAAGGCATCTGCTTGGTCCTCCCCCTAGGTTAGGAGGGACCCCAAAATCATCACCTCTCTCATTGCCTAATGTTTTCATTGAAACAGTTCACTTTTGTGAATTGGTTATATGCTTTTTAGCATGTAAAATTGCTTTATTAAAGCATCTGAGGATGTGGTTGATTTAGCTGCTACGCTACGTGATTATGCACAGTTTTTGTACTGTGCTACGTAGTACTATGCCCAGGGTTAGTAGCTACATGAGTGTCTATATGGGTTATTAGTTGGTTTTTTGAGTATCAGTATGAGTCTCTGAGTGTCTGTATGATTCAGTGGGGGATATTACTTAGTGCATAGATGTATGAATAAGTGACTCACTGTTTGTATGTGTTGAAGACAGCATGTGTGCAGTACTGTATAGGTGGATGAATGTGTGTATGGGTGTGTTAGTGAGTGAATGACTGTCTCAATAGTGTCTTTATGAGTAACTAAATATGTTTTAAACTAGTATATGTGAGTATTGGTGTATATAAGTGAGTATATGTGAGAGTGAGAGATTGGAGGAGTTCCTGTACAAATA
Organism: Lissotriton vulgaris; assembly: GCF_964263255.1. Taxonomy (NCBI): domain Eukaryota; kingdom Metazoa; phylum Chordata; class Amphibia; order Caudata; family Salamandridae; genus Lissotriton; species Lissotriton vulgaris. The sequence continues at coordinate 532,847,194 of NC_141689.1, forward strand.
AGTAGGTGTTTCTATAAGTGATTGTTTAAGAGAGTAAGAATGTGTAAGTTTCTGTAGAAGTAAATGTGGTAGTGTGTGTATAACTGTATATGCAAGTAAATGGATGTTTGATACTTTGTTTGCATGTGTGACTATGTGTATGAGTAACTCTGTGGATGAGTGGCGGTGTGTAACAGGATGTAAAAGTGTATGAGTACATATGATGAGTGAGTACATATATGAGTGACTGTATAGGGACTGTTGGTGAATGAGTGGATGTGTGTGTAGATCTTGGAATTACTGAATGGGAGTGTTGTAACTGGTATTGGTATGCCCATTGTTTTGAAAATGTTAGTTTGTATTTTTGAGTGTGTATATCAAAGGTTATATTAGGGTGACAGGAGGTCTGCCACTCTATCACAAGGATGATGTCATCAGTGATGTCATTTGAGATGTTATCAGTGATGTCATGAGTGATGTCACTGACCATGTCATGAGTGATGTAATATGTGACGTCATCAGCAGTGGATTGCGGGCGCGTGAGTTATAGTTAGCTGAACTAACGATAACAGTAAAATATCTATGGTTTTCTATGACTGAAAAGTCCAACTAACTATAACGCCCCTTAAACCTATGGTTTTTTTCAGTGAATATATGCCCGAAACGCATCGGATCTAGTGGCTCTGTTGGATTAAAAAGAACTTATGCCAAATCTGCACGTTGGAGTTGCGTGATCTTTCTTTCACTCGTGCGAGCGGATGTGGTGAAGATTGCACCTTTGTGGATATATATATATATATATATATAGGAGCTAACCGCCAAAACGCGTCGTAGCAGCTACTCAAAATAAATTTCTTTGGATTATCCTTCACGGAGTCAGTGCCTTTCTTGGATGTTTGAAGTTTGGATTGGTTTCCAATATATATATAAATATATATATGTATATATATATATATATATATATATATATATATATATATATATATATATATGCACCAGAGACAATAGATAAAAACGCAACTGATCTGAATGCTAAGTTGATTGCGTTAGAACGCCTCTATGAAAAGGAATGCAGAAAATGGTGGGAAGCTACGTCGCTTCAAAACTACATTGATGTTAATCGTGTGCCTAGGGGGTTAAGGAACTACACCATCCCTGCATACGAAAACCCTGACCCACAGTTATGGGACGCATGGGCGGAGCATACTGCCCAGTCATGTAAGGGCAGCCTGATGATATTGGTACACTTTGCCTGGTCCGATAGAGAGAAAGCCTTGGCTGAGATTAAAGATATTGAACATGACCTTTCCAAAGAGCAAGATCAACCCAAACTGGAAGAAAAAATGTGAAGCAATGAAGAAAAGATTGAAAAAATATGAGGAGAAAATCAAATTGAGAAAGGAGGAAAAATTCGAGAGGGATGAAAAAGACTATCGGATGGGAAGAGTACTTACCTTCTCAAAAAAGTATGACCAACCACGCAAAGAATTAAAAATGAAAAAGAAAAAGCAATCCGGGACAAGTATCCCCGTGCCTGAAACCTCGGAATCATCACTAACTGGAGAAGAGGTATCTAGCGAGGATGGTCAGGAAGATGCAACCGAGCCCTCGGGTTTTCAGGAGGAGTATCAAGTTATGCGCACAAAACAGTATCCAGGGGGCAGGGGCAAACCCCCGGAAAGAAGAACACAAAGAGGAAGACGAGGAGGGGGGGCTGGAGCCACAAAAACCGTAGGCTCGCCACCCGTAACCAGGAGCATGAAGAGTGCCTCCAAGAAGAAGACATAGGCACTGAGGATAATCTCACTATTGTGAACTTGACACCCAAAATCTTGACTACTGAGGAAAAAAATATTTTGAAACTGGGACTCACTTTTTGCCCTGAAAAGAACTTTGAGTTTACAAAGACACGAATAGATCTATTCAAGTACACCCGCAAACTAAAGCTGTACAAATACTTCAAACTGAAACCTCCCTTACCTAAACCAGCGGTTGCTGGTGGCACAGAAGAAAGCATGTTGCTATGTAAAGATCTTGGGGGTATTCGATCTCTGGAAGAATTGAGACGGGAGATAGACGAAGATGACACTGTCAACCTAAGAGACACACAGATGGTGACACATATGGAAGTACAGCAAAGAGGGGGTGCAACGAACTTCAAACCGAGTTCCACTTTTATGCCAATGATGGGAGCGGATGCCATAGACACTTTTTCTGAAGCTGTTATTCAGGATTTAAAAACTCTCAGATGCAAACATGGAACTGATCATGGAAGATCCAACTTCACCTATAAACAACGAATAGCTTTAAAGAAGCTCTGTGATGATTCGTCCCTGGTGTGCAAACCCTCGGATAAAGGAGGAAATATCGTGCTGCTAACCAAACTGCAGTATGAACAAGAAGCACTGCGGCAATTGAATGACTCTAACACATATGTAAGGGTGAATGAATCGACATATAATAAGAGCATCAAAGACTACCACGATATGATATTAAAGTGGTATAACAGTAACATGCTGAATGGCGACGAACATTTGTTTCTGAGATGTCTTAATCCAGTAACTCCGACCTTTTACTATCTACCCAAGATACATAAGGATCCGGTGAATCCTCCCGGGAGGCCTATTGTAGCCTCTCAGGGTAGCTTGACTGAAAATTTGTCTATATATGTGGACTCTTTTCTTTCTCCCCATGTTGTCAATTTGAAATCCTATCTTAAGGATACGAAACATTTCTTGAACTGTATTGAGAAGATGGTTTGGTTGGATGGGTACACTATGATGGTTATCGACATTGCCAGCTTGTACACGTGCATTGAGCATGAAGATGGATTACAAGCTATTTCCTGGTTTCTGGGAAGTAGGCCAGTGAAATATTATGAACACAATAAAATGCTGATTGAATTTCTAAGATTTTGCCTCGAGAACAACATCTTCCTTTTTGGAACAAACCTCTATAAACAGATAACAGGCGTGGCGATGGGCACTTGCTCGGCCCCTAGCTTCGCGAATTTATTCGTGGGGCATTGGGAGGAGCGGGTGGCTTGGTCCAACACCAACAGCAAATGGAATGAACTGGTGAGATGTTGGTATCGTTATATAGACGACCTGTTCATCATCATTAAAGGATCAGTGGAGTTAGCTAAAGAATATCTGGAGGTACTCAATAACAATGAGAATAACTTGAAATTTACAGGAGAAATCAGCCAAAAGAAAGTGAATTACTTAGATCTGACTGTTTTCATTGAAGGAGGCAATCTGCATACCAAGCTTTTTCGAAAGGCCACCGCAGGAAACTCAACACTATATGCTACCAGCGGGCATCCTAAGAGTTTGGTCAACAGTATACCCTATGGTGAGCTTTTAAGGATAAGGAGGAACAATACTAAGGACAATGAGTTCAAAAAAGCAGCCGGCAATTGCATACAAAGGTTCAAAGCAAGAGGATACAATGCTACTACATTGAAACAAGCATTGAGTAAAGTTGAGAACCTTGATAGGAGCAAGTTGCTGGAAGACAAAACTCATGCAAAGGATAAGAACTCCGAGACTGGGCAATTCCGACTAATAAGCACGTATTCAAGGAATTCTGGAGATATCAAACGCATTTTGCGTAAACATTGGAATATCCTGATGACAGACAATGTTATCAAGCAAGATCTGCCCTCCTATCCTTTGATCACATTCAAAAAAGCAAGAGCACTAAAGGACTATTTGGTCCATAGTCACCATGATGAATTGAAACCCAAACCCAAAATTGAACCTATGAAAGGTTTCTTTCCCTGCGGACGATGCAAGGCGTGCAAGGGAAGTAAACGAGTAAATCAGTACAGCATTCCAGGTGTAAAAGAGCCCAAAAGAATTTCCTCACATGTACCACGCCTTACGTGGTGTACTGTCTAACATGTCCTTGTGGCAGAAGGTATGTGGGCAGTACAACCAATCCGGTGAAACTAAGGATATTAGAACACCAGAGAGCGATCCAGAATGCAGATGTCAGTTATCCTGTTGCGAGACATTTTGATAAAGAGCATGCACGCAACAGAGAATTGCTCACTTTCTTCTGCTTGGACTCTGTCCCTGTGAGTGTCAGGGGTGGTGACAGACTCTTAAAGTTAAGGCGGTTGGAATCACGGTATATTATAGACTTGTTAAGTAAAATGCCAACTGGACTGAACATGCATGAAGATCTAGCTGTACACCTGGGATGATTTGACTTGAATTGACAAGTAATATTGCTTCATGTTCTTTATTTATTAACTTGTTTTCAATGAGAATGATGAATGAATTTCTATTGAATTTTTTCCATGAGGGTTGTGATACATTGCAGACATTATGATTGATTTATGCCCATCCAGGGCTTTATAACATGAAGAGTTGAGTGGGACTATGAGTTTGTGTTAAGATTGTAGCATATGGCGGTTGGGATCAATTTCGATCTCCATATTATTTTAACACTGTTATATTTGCATGATATAATTGCATATTTCACCTACTCGAAATTGACAGACGCTGTCTGATATTGTTAGCCCATCCAGGGCGGGATTCTAAGACTTAAGTTAAACTGTCGCATTGTGTGCTTTCATTAATTGGATATACACTGGTGTATTATTGGCAGCATAGCGATTAACACATTGCGACTTTAACCACTCTAAGATGGCGACCGCCACTCTTTCAATTTATTTGTGATGGTAGTCCTATCTTTATGTTTACTACCCGTGCAACGCGGGTGTTTAAATACAAGCTGATGTTTGTTGCCAGCGTCTCATTACTGACGAAGGCCGAGTGCCGAAAGCGCTTTGTGAGAAATTAAAAGAACTTTGTGTAACCTGCCTTTGGAGTGCTGCCACCTGTTTCCCGAGGATTACGGGGAGGGATTGTTGGAGCAGTCATATATATATATATATATTCACAGAAAAAACCATAGGTTATAGACCATATATAGTTAGGAATTTGCATTTACAAAACCTTGAAAATTCACTGAAAAAACCATAGGTTATAGACCATATATAGTTAGGGATTAGCATTTAAAAAACCTTATTTTATTTGCACAAAACCATTGAAATTCCATATATAGTTAGTTGCACTAACTATATATCGCGGACCCGCAATCCACTGCTAATGATGTCACATATTACATCATTCATGACATGGTCAGTGACATCACTGATGACATCACTGATGACATCTCAAATGACATCACTGATGACATCACTGATGACATCACTGATGACAACACCCAGTGACTGTATGTTTCTGTAAAGTTAAAATATGTCTTACATATTGAAGAATGAGTGGATGTATAAGTGTCTGGATGAAGGATTTAGTAGGTGCATGACTGACTGTATGAGAGAATGATTAAATGTGTCTCACTGAGTGTATGGGTTAGTGATTAAAGTGTCTTAATTTGGCAATCATTATTTATGTTGTTCTGTAAACTGCTGCATGTTTAAATCAGTAGCTATATCAGTAACTATATGGGTTATTGAATGGTTGCCCAAGTATTTGTATGGGAGACTGGGTATGTGTGTGGGTGGCTGGGAGGTGTATAACTCTGTGCATAGATGTGTGAGCAGTTGATTCCCTAGGTGTATGGGTTCAAAAGTGCATGTAGAAACAGCTGTATGGACAGTTGACTGTGTGCATGAGTATATTGGTGAGTGAATGGATATCTCAGTGCTACATGTCAAAGTAAGTACATATGTAAAACACACTCCATGTGAGAGTTGACATATATAAATAACTGAACATAAGAGCCAGTGAATGTGTGAGTGGCTGTATGAATCATTGTGAACTTGTATCAAGGATTGTATAAGAGAGTAAATATGTGTTACTATATGTTTGAATAAGTAAGGTGTGTATAACTGTATAGTTGAGGAAATGGAGATGTGATTGATTCTTTGCATGACTGACTAGGTGTGTGAGTAACTCCATGGATGTGTGACAGTCTGTGAGTGCCTGTTTACACTGAGTGTATCTAAGGTTATATTAGAGTCTGAAGATGTATTATCACATAAATGATATCATCAGTGATGTAATCAGTAATGTCAAATGAGATGTCAGTGATGTCATCAGTGATGTCATTTGAGATGTCATCAGTGATGTCATCAGTGATGTCATTTGAGATGTCATCAGTGATGTCATCAGTGATGTCACTGACCATGTCATGAATGATGTAATATGTGACATCATTAGCAGTGGATTGCGGGTCCGCGATATATAGTTAGTGCAACTAACTATATATGGAATTTCAATGGTTTTGTGCAAATAAAATAAGGTTTTTTAAATGCTAATCCCTAACTATATATGGTCTATAACCTATGGTTTTTTCAGTGAATTTTCAAGGTTTTGTAAATGCAAATTCCTAACTATATATGGTCTATAACCTATGGTTTTTTCTGTGAATTTCATTGGTTTTTTAAAAGCTACTATCTATAGCTGTAAAATATATTCTTTATTAAGTGACGTATCACGTAGCCCGTGAGACGCCTCATGATGCATCGCATAACCGTGACGTATCGTCTCTGCAGCGCAAACCAAACCCAAAACGTAAGCGCGCCAGAACACGCTTAAAGATATATATATATTTTTTTAACCTTAATTAGACAAAATCCACACGTGCACATATCACAAACGTTCAAAAAACACAATATGTCGGACTCCCGTTACGCTGCCGGTTAGCTGCCCGGTTAACGTACCAGGAAGCACCTTTACCGCGAAAAATCGCAATTTTTTTTTTCTTTTGCCCCGCAGGGAACTTTAATAGCCCCCTCATCAATCCTAGGGGTTCAGGAGGGGTCTGCCTTACCCCTTTCATTCATTTACACCTTTTTTTTTCCACCTCTTGTCTCTCGATCCTACCGAGAGACAAGATGGCGGCCGCTCTGGACTGTTTACAATGTTGACAGCCAATCAGCTACTCCTCAGGATTTTTTTTTTTTGGGCCTCGCGTGGTTTTATAATATCCCCCTCATCAATCCTATGGGGTCAGAAGGGGTCTACCTTGCCCTCTTTCCTTCATTTCCCCCTTTGTTTTGGTCTCCTCTTGTCTCTTGATCCTACCGAGAGACAAGATGGCGGCCGCTCCGGACTGTTTACAATGTTGACAGCCAATCAGCTACTCCTCAGACTCCCGTTACACTGCCGGTTAGCTTCCCGGTTAGCTGCCCGGTTAGCTGCCCGGTTCGCTTACCAAGACGCGTCTCTACGGCGAAAAAATCGGATTTTTTTTTTTTTTTTGGGGCCCCACGTGGCTCTATAATATCCCCCTCATCAATCCTAGGGGGTCAGAAGGGGTCTACCTTGCCCCCTTTCCTTCATTTCCCCCTTTGTTTTGGCCTCCTCTTGTCTCTCGATCCTACCGAGAGACAAGATGGCGGCCGCTCCGGACTGTTTAGAATGTTGACAGACACCGGAGGGCCAATCAGCTTCGCATCGCAAAGTGCCGATACGCGAAAAGTTCGCTAACTGGATCGCTGCCCGGAGCGCTGTTACAGATATATATCTTGATTTAAACGTTAATTTCTCAAAATCCACTGAAGCACATATATTGAGACCTAGCAAAGGCACATCGGGCTAACAGTCCCTACAATTTTGCCAAGTTTCGTGGAAATCCATTCAGCCGTTCGGGCTAAAAGTGAGTCCAACCGCCCTATGGAAATTAACATGGGAAAAACGCGTTTTGGGACCCCCCTTTTTTCTCGGCCCCCCCTTGACGACCCCCCCCCAAATTTCCAGGAGCTGCTCAGAAACAAAATGTGCCATTTTCCTGAAAATTTCAGCCGATTCCGTCCACAAACGCCAAAGTTATTAGACATAGAATTTTCAGAAATCCCATAGGGAAAAAATCCTAACTATATATACCTACTGGCGACCGCCAGTAGGTAATATATATATATATATATATATATATATATATATATATATATATATATATATATATATATATATATATATATATATATATATATTTCCGCACTTGCGCTTTTTCTGCGATAGACTCAGATTCTTGACCATCAAACAGGAAAAAACACGGAAGACCCAGAGTGCAGGTGAGTTTCTTTATTCCTCAGCACACCACGACAGCATAACGTTTCGGCCTACACAGAGGCCTTGGTCACATGACGCACTGAGAGAGTTGCAAGAAATTTAAAGTGCTCATACAACAGCGACGGACACATTTGATTTGTTACATTTGAAGCAGTGGGAGTGTTTAACTGCATTGAAAGCTGATTTGTTTGCAATTGCAGGGGCGGGGAACCATGTGTGTTAACGCAATTGCCCTTCACATTGATAACTGTATGAATACATTTGAAATATCCGACAATTCGACTGGGTTATTTAAGTTAATTCATGGGCACGCAAGGTATGTACAAAATTCATAAGAAAGTTCATATATTTACAAAGTGTGCAAAGAGAAAACCCTCAATCAAAGTTTCATTGGGATTAAATGTCTTGAGGCTAACGGCATAAATGCCTTAGATGCAACAATAAATCAATGCACAATATACCAAACGGTCCCTCGTATATAAAATATATACACCAAATTTCATATATTTACATCTATATAGATCATGAAACCTTCCAACTACTACCATCTAACTACTTGGATGCGGTGTAGTAGTATCATAGTCGGATATACAGGGCACAATTATGCGTGTATTTTAACACCTCCCCATACCTTTTCAATATTAGATGTTTATACGTGATCAAACCACAAAACCATCGCTGTTGAATATGCTAAATAAACAAGTGCAGTTAAAAAACAATTTGAATATTTTTTCTTCAGAAAGTAAGCTTAAAATTGGTTACATGAGGCTTCTGAGGAATGCAGCAAACATTTAAATCGACATTATTCTTATGACCTAGTGTTTTTTACCTTGTATAGTCATATTTGATTGCCAAAAGACCAAACATTGATGGCCAAGTCAGGTAACTTTACTTCAGATTGCCAACACCATGAATGCGAGGAAGTGGTAACGGTACAGCAAGAGGATTTCAGGTGTTAAGTTTCCTACAAACAAGTGTAAAAATCCTCCGTGGAATTGAGGCCATTCGGACTCTTGCTGTCCATCTCCAGGATATATCTGGTCTCAAGTGCCCTTAAGATCCCATCCCGGTTGCCACCTCTCCTCAAAGGACCTACTGAGTCAATAGCATAATATTTAAGGAGACTACTGTTGTTACCATGGAACTCCTTAAAATGTCGTGCGACAGGGTAGGTGGCGTCATTGGTGTTGATTGCTCTGATATGCTGGAGTACCCTTTTGTGGACCTGCAATTTGGTACTACCAATATATTGCAGGCCACAGGGGCACTCCAGCACATACACCACATACTCCGACTTGCACGTGAGTTGCTTATTGATTTTACGGGGCACTGCAGAGAATGCGGTAATGAACTCAGTTTTATTGAGCCCCTGAGAGCAAGCTTTACAGCTGGAACACTTCCTAAACCCCCGACTGGCAGCTAGCCAATTTTTTGGGGGTATTACCTCAGGACTAGATTTAACTAGTGCATCCTGTAGAGAGAACGCCTTCCTGTAAGTAATGGCTGGTTTGTTGGGCATGTGTTCACCAATGACTGGATCTAATTTAATCAGGTTCCAGTATTGGTTGACGATCTTTCTAAGTGCCCCGTGCTGGCTACTGTAGGTCCAAATGAGCCTGATAGGCTGCTCAGTGCTAGCATCGGTGTTTTTTAGTACTTTCCTGTGGGTCAGTGCTTGAGTGCGTGACAGGGCATTAGCTTTTCTAATAGCTGTATCAATTAGTTGCTCACTATATCCGCGGGCAAGGAACCTTTGTTTGCTGGCTGCCTGCGCAGTGTTGCAGTGGGAGTCCGTACTACACACCCTACGGATTCTAAGCATCTCCCCATAGGGGATGCTTCTAATCAAATGTGGGGGGTGATGACTTCCCGCATGCAAAATGGTGTTGCCCGCTGTGGGCTTCCTATAAAGCTTGGTTTCAAGCCTACCCTGACTGACCTCCAATGTAACGTCAAGAAAGTGTGCTACCTGCTGACTGATGTGAGACGTGAAAGACAGGTTGAATGAGTTAGAATTCAAAACCTCAATGAAATTAACTGCTTCTTCATATGTTCCGTGCCAAACCATCAGAATATCATCGATATACCTGTACCATCTGATGATATGACGGGTACAGATATCGTGGTGGATGCCTCTGAGGACCTGTCTCTCCCAGTACTCCATGTGAAGACAGGCGTAACTGGGAGAGAAACAGGCCCCCATGGCAACACCCCTGACTTGTTGGTAGTATCGATTTAGGAACATGAAATAATTATGGTGCAGACAAAAACTGATCATAGTTAGCAACATTTTGTTATGCTCCACTAATTCTATGGGTCGCCTACCCAAAAAGAACTCAACCGCCCTTAACCCATCTGCATGCACTATACTTGTGTATAACGATGACACATCTAGCGTAATCAACCAAAATATATATATATATATATATATATATATATATATATATATATATATATATATATATATATTCACTGAAAAAACCATAGGTTATAGACCATATATAGTTAGGAATTAGCATTTACAAAACCTTATTTTACTCACACAAAACCATTGAAATTCGCATATATAGTTAGTTGCACTAACTATATATCGCGCACCCGCAATCCACTGCTGATCATGTCACATATTACATTATTCATGACATAGTCAGTGACATCACTGATGACATCACTGATGACATCTCAAATGACATCACTGATGACATCACTGATGACATCTCAAATGACATAACTGATGACATCACTGATGACATCTCAAGTGATGTCATCAGTGATGTCACTGACCATGTCATGAATGATGTAATATGTGACATGATCAGCAGTGGATTGCGGGTGCGCGATATATAGTTAGTGCAACTAACTATATATGCGAATTTCAATGGTTTTGTGTGAGTAAAATACGGTTTTGTAAATGCTAATTCCTAACTATATATGGTCTATAACCTATGGCTTTTTCAGTGAATTTTCAAGGTTTTGTAAATGCTAATTCCTAACTTTATATGGTCTATAACCTATGGTTTTTTCAGTGAATTTCAATGGTTTTTAATAGCAAATATCAAAAGCTGTAAAATGTATTCTTCTTTTTGTTAGGATTCGGTCCCCAGTCCTCTTTCGATGACCATGTCCTAGACGTCACATGACACGCCAGTTGCATAAAAGGGAGTCCTACTATTGTGTCGATGCTTGTTATTGCTAACCTGTGGGTTCCTGCATCCTGGTTCCAGTGTATCCTGTTGGCTGTTGTTGATTCTCGCGGGCTCGTGAGAATTATTGGTGTATTCCCTTCCTTTGTTCCTTTTCCCGTGTCCTGGAGTGCCGTTTTTGGTGCTTGCCTGAACCCTCCTTCCCCTTTACTTAGTTGCCGTCCCTTGTAGGTGTTAGTCAGTTAGATAGCGTTTTTTTTGTTTTCATACCCTTCCCTCTTGCCCCTTACTTTTGTGTTACTAACGACATTCAGGGGCTCCTGTTTGGTCGTCTCATTGTCACCGCCTTGTTCCCTGTTTTATTTTTGAGACGCTGGGAGGCACGATCATGTACGCGCGGGATCGCGTTGTACTTTCGTTTTTACTGTAACCGGTCCGCTTCGTTATGGGCGGTAGTGACGCTTGAGGCCGTTCCGCGAGTGGAAACCCGGCTGGGTATTGCCATTCGAGCCTCCAGAGCTTAGAGTCTTCACGTCACTCGGACTCCCTTGGACCCTCTTCCCGTTTTAAGAAACACAGGGGTTTTTTGTTAATGCCATAACTAAAGGCGTGTTTTTTACCCTGCATTTCTCACACGCCCAAACCCTTCCACCAATAGACGAGTCCTGATTTAAACTTATCTCGAGAGAAGCTATCTTGGGAGAGTGTTACCTTGGACAAAAACCTCCTTGAGGCTGACCCTGCATTTGTTCCTGGTAAGTGTATGTGTGGTTGTTTTCAGGATATGGTCATATTGTACAGCGGTAGGACTGGGGACCGAGATATTATAGTGTGGTGTGTTCTTGTCTCACTGTTATACAGGTGCGGAAGCAAGGAGGAGTGTGTTCGTCAAACTACGATTTACAAGGGTGGAAGGTTTGGTGCCTACATATATATTCCACCCCCTTTTCTGGGTCATCAGCTTACTCATATGTATCATCTAGTGAGTGGCTGGTGAGTCGGGGAAGTTGACTGGGACATTCCTCGTTCCTGCAATGTGTGGGTTGGGCAGGAGTCTAACAGAATAACAAGCCCACGTTTAAATACACTGCCCGAACTTGGATGGATGTGGATTCAGGGACCATGGCAGGGGCTGAAGCTCCCACCATGCTTGACGTAATGGGTGCCCTAGCTGCCTTACAGGCTCAGGTGCAGGATTTGAGACAGGAGAAAGTAGGGTTGAGACAAGAGCTGGTTGCAGTGAGGGCGCGGGAGCAAGTACAACCTAGAGGCCCAACACCCATTATACAGCCGGCTACGTTCCAGTATGGCGGGGCGGGACAGAGTAACCCTGGAGGCGGTACCCCTGTCGCTATCACTGTGACATCCCCTGTTCCTGTTCCCCTGGCTCAACCCGAACGATTCTATGGGGACCGTGGGAAATTTGGGATGTTCATGAATCAGTGTCAGTTACACTTTATGTGTAGGCCTGGTGCCTTTCCTGACGATGCCGCAAAAGTAGCCTTTACTCTTTCCTATTTGGCTGGTACTGCTGCCCAGTGGGCTATCCCCTTAGTTGAAAGCAATGATCAGGTGTTGCAGGATTATAATGCTTTCAAGGAATTGATGCGGGGGTTATTTGCCAAACATGCATTCAGGCAAGCCAGCGACTCCGAATTGCTGAAATTGCGACAGGGTAGACAGGATCTCTTGACATATATAGCGACCTTTAACCGGTTGATCTCAGAGACACATTGGCCAGCCGATAAGCGGACCTCATTGTTTTACCAGGGTCTTAATGATGATCTGAAGGATGTGGTGTCACAGGTGGTGGATCCACCGGAGGAGTGTGCCACATTCATAGACCTAGTGGTTAAACTGAACCATCGGCTGTCAGAGAGACGCGGGGACCGTGGACGTTTTCAGGTGTCCCGAGGAAACTTCATAAAGACTGAAGTGAAACAGCTCCCTGGGGAACCGAAGCCTGAACCAATGGAAATAGGGGGAGTAAGGGGGCCTCTGACTCCTGAAGAAAGGAAAAGAAGAAGAGATAAGAATCTATGTCTCTATTGTGGACAGGGTGGTCATTTCGCAAGGGAGTGTCCCGTTAAACCATCAGGAGCAGGGTATGGTAAAAAGGTGGCATATGTACAGGTGGAAAGGTTGCCTCTTCCTGAGCAGAAAAGGGGTCAGTATGAGGTGTTGGGGGCAGTGGACTTGGCGCCCAGACATTTTGTTATTTCTGCCCAGCTTCTATTGACAGCGCATAAACGGGTGCCTGTATCGGTGCTGTTAGATTCGGGTGCCACTGGCAATTTTATTGACATCTCCCTAGCCGAGAAGCTAGGTGTGCCTTGCCAGTATAAGAAACAACCGGAGCCTGTACGAGCGATTGATGGAACAGAGTTGTCATCTGGGTGTATCACCAGACAGACGGTGCCTCTACGGTTGGTATGTGAAAATGGACACTCGGAGGGCGTGGTGTTTGATCTGATTGATGCGCCTTCCTTTGGTTTGGAGTTAGGGGTGCCTTGGTTCCAGGAGCACAATCCCAGGATTGATTGGGTGCAACGTCTAGTCACTCTAGATTCGCATTATTGTCTGAAGCATTGTTATAGCGAGGCGAGTGAGAAGGTTCCTCCGTTGTACTGTGCAGCCATGGAAGAAAGTGGGGTTCCAAGGCAGTATGTGGATTACGCCGATGTCTTTGATAAGGGCTGCGCTCAGAGTTTACCACCACATCGGTCTTTTGACTGTAGAATTGATCTAGTGGAGGGGGTTCCTTTGCCCTGTAGCCGTGTCTATGCACTGTCTGAACCAGAGGAGAAACATCTCAAAGAATATCTGGATGAGATGCTGGAACTAGGGTTTATCCGTCCTTCTTCTTCGCCCGTGTCTTCAGCGATCTTCTTTATACCAAAGAAGGAAGGCACCCTGAGGGTGTGTGTGGACTACCGGACATTGAACAAGGCCACCGTTAAGAATAGGTACCCTCTTCCTCTCATCCCCGTGTTGCTGGATCAACTCCGCAAGGCCACGGTGTTTACAAAACTGGACTTGCGTGGAGCTTACCATCTGATCCGTGTGCGGCCCAGGGATGAGTGGAAGACGGCTTTTAAAACTAAACACGGGTTGTTTGAATACTGTGTGATGCCGTTTGGCTTGTGCAATGCGCCAGCGGCGTTCCAGTACTTCATCAACGAGGTCCTGAGTGAGTACTTGGATAGGACTGTAATCGTGTACCTGGATGACATCCTTATCTTCTCAGAGAACAGAGTAGAACATCATACACATGTGCAACAAGTGTTGCAGAAGTTGCGGGAACATCGGCTCTATGCCAAACTTGAAAAGTGCCAGTTTGATGCGGTGGAGGTGGAATTTTTGGGATTCCTAATATCAGCTAGCGGAATGCGGATGGACCCAAAAAAGATACAGGCAATTTTGACCTGGCCGGTACCAACTACCGTGAAGCACATACAGGTACTTTTAGGGTTCGCCAATTTTTACCGGCGCTTTATCGCTCGCTTTTCAGATATTGTGGCGCCGATGACACGGTTGTTGCAAAAGGGGGTCCCTTTTGTGTGGTTCCAGGAGGCTCAGGGCGCCTTTCGGTTATTGTTGGAGACCTTTACAACCGCTCCGGTGTTGGCCCATCCTGATCCTGCTTTGCCCTTCTTTGTGGAGACGGATGCTTCCGCGAGTGCAGTGGGTGGGGTACTGTCCCAGAAGGAAGAGGGCACAGGCCATATGCATCCTATTGCCTACTTTTCGAAGACATTGTTGCCTGCCGAACGCAATTACACGGTGGCGGAACGCGAGTTGTTGGCAGTGAAACTGTCTTTCGAAGAATGGCGTCACTATCTGTGGGGGGCCCGTCATACCATCACGATTTATACGGACCACAAGAACTTGGAGTTTTTTAGATCGGCCCGGGCGTTGACACCAAGACAGATGCGGTGGGTCTTGTTTTTCAACGAATATGATTTTATCATAACATACAGACCCGCTGCTCAGCAGATTAAATCAGACGCACTGTCTAGGATACATATCGATCCGGAGGAAGTGGAATCAGGGAAAGAAAGTAGACCAATGCTTGATAGTAGGAGGATTGTGGGTGTGGCTTCGGTGGAAGAGTTTGCTTCCAAGGTGAAAGAGCTATTGCGCAGGATGGACTTGGGTCCATGGTTACAGCTGGCTCAGGTGGTGGCCAGGGATGGGTTGTTATATCAGGGCGATAGATTGTTTGTTCCACCCGAGTTGAGACCAAAGGTGGTGGAATGGTGTCACTCCTCCTCGCTGGTCGCCCATCCTGGAATAAGTAAGACGAAGGAGTTGTGCTTGAGGTGGTTTTGGTGGGAGACTGTGGCACAGGATATTCAGCGGTATGTGTCAGCTTGTCCTGTCTGTGCCATCAATAAGCCTTCGCATAGTAAGCCCTCTGGTCTATTACAGCCATTGGTGGTACCCCCTTCCCCTTGGCATACCATCAGCATGGATTTTGTCACGGATCTCCCTTTGGTGTCCGGATTCACAGCCATTCTTGTGGTAGTGGACTTGTTCACCAAAATGTCCCACTTCATACCACTTAAGAAGATTCCCACAGCTAAGGAAATGGCCTTGGAGTTTATGACTTCGATCGTAAGGTTACATGGTTTACCTACAGCGGTCATCTCAGACAGGGGGGCGCAATTTGTGTCCCATTTCTGGACGGAGCTCTGTTTAGTGCTCAAGATGTACGGTTGTCATCTGCGTATCATCCCCAGTCAGATGGGCAGACAGAGCGTACCAACCAGACAATGGAACAATACCTGAGGTGCTTGATTACGTCCCTGTCGTGTGATTGGGTGATAGCATTACCCATAGCTGAATTCGCTTATAATAACAGTATACACACAGCCCTGGGCATGACACCATTCTTTTGTTCTATGGGATACCATCCTAGAGCACTAGCTATTCAACCCACTGGGCACATGCCAGCCATTGACGAAGTGTGTAAATGATTGGGTGACATCTGGGAAGTGGCTAGGGGCAGGTTAGAGGAAGCCAAGGTGGCTATGAAGGTACAGGCGGATCGCCATAGGGTCTCGGCCCCTGGTTATAAGGTGGGCGATCAAGTATGGTTGGTTTCACGTAACCTGAGACTACAGGGGTCACGCAAACTACAGCCCCGGTATGTAGGTCCTTTTCCGGTGGTACAGGTAGTCAACCCTGTGGCGATGAAGCTGTTATTGCCATCAGACTATAAGATCCATCCAGTATTCCACACCTCATTGCTGAAGCCCTTTGTTCCGTCAGATCAGGTCTTGCCCCCTCCCGCTCCGGTAGTGGTGGATGGTCAGGAGGAGTTTGAAGTACAGGCTATTCTTGATTCCAGGCGTAGGAGGGGAAGATTGTATTACCTGGTGGATTGGAAGGGCTATGCCCCGGAAGATAGGACATGGGAACCAGCTGGTGGTGTGCATGCGCCTCGTTTGGTGAGGCTATTCCATAGACAACATCCCCGGAAGCCACGGCCTGTGGGGAGGGTCGTTGGGGGGGGTACTGTTAGGATTCGGTCCCCAGTCCTCTTTCGATGACCATGTCCTAGACGTCACATGACACGCCAGTTGCATAAAAGGGAGTCCTACTATTGTGTCGATGCTTGTTATTGCTAACCTGTGGGTTCCTGCATCCTGGTTCCAGTGTATCCTGTTGGCTGTTGTTGATTCTCACGGGCTCGTGAGAATTATTGGTGTATTCCCTTCCTTTGTTCCTTTTCCCGTGTCCTGGAGTGCCGTTTTTGGTGCTTGCCTGAACCCTCCTTCCCCTTTACTTAGTTGCCGTCCCTTGTAGGTGTTAGTCAGTTAGATAGCGTTTTTTTTGTTTTCATACTTGCCCCTTACTTTTGTGTTACTAACGACATTCAGGGGCTCCTGTTTGGTCGCCTCATTGTCAGCGCCTTGTTCCCTGTTTTATTTTTGAGACGCTGGGAGGCACGATCGTGTACGCGCGGGATCGCGTTGTACTTTCGTTTTTACTGTAACCGGTCCGCCTCGTTATGGGTGGTAGTGACGCTTGAGGCCGTTCCGCGAGTGGAAACCCGGCTGGGTATTGCCATTCGAGCCTCCAGAGCTTAGAGTCTTCACGTCACTCGGACTCCCTTGGACCCTCTTCCCGTTTTAAGAAACACAGGGGTTTTTTGTTCATGCCATAACTAAAGGCGTGTTTTTTACCCTGCATTTCTCACACGCCCAAACCATTCCACCAATAGACGAGTCCTGATTTAAACTTATCTCGAGAGAAGCTATCTTGGGAGAGTGTTACCTTGGACAAAAACCTCCTTGAGGCTGACCCTGCATTTGTTCCTGGTAAGTGTATGTGTGGTTGTTTTCAGGATATGGTCATGTTGTACAGCGGTAGGACTGGGGACTGAGATATTATAGTGTGGTGTGTTCTTGTCTCACTGTTATACAGGTGCGGAATCAAGGAGGAGGGTGTTCGTCAAACTACGATTTACAAGGGTGGAAGGTTTGGTGCCTACATATATATTCCACCCCCTTTTCTGGGTCATCAGCTTACTCATATGTATCATCTAGTGAGTGGCTGGTGAGTCGGGGAAGTGGACTGGGACATTCCTCGTTCCTGCAGTGTGTGGGTTGGGCAGGAGTCTAACACTTTTAAAGGAAAAATATATTTTATATGCATTTAATATAATTTTTTTATGTATATAAATTTTTTGAGGGAACGAATTTATCAACTATCATGCTGAAGAAGAGTGTGGGAAAAAAAAACAAAGAGGAGGACTAAGAGGAAAGAACAATCAGTTCAAAAATACAATTGCTTTAAAGCATGATGTGCTTTTCCACACATTTACATTTAAATAACCCATATTAGAACATACAAAATATCTACAGAGGAGACGGTGTACATTGAATTTTAGACTCTTCATTGATACCTACATGTTGGTACTTACATCACCCACACAACACAACAGCTCTATTCAGAGCTACCCTACCTCAAAGCACTCTAAAATATTATTTTACTATTTCCCTTGGTTTTCCCCTTGTTACGCTTTCCGGAATGCTACCCGGTGCGCGGACCAAGAGCTAACCGTGCAAATATTTTTTTTTTTACATATATGGGCCTCCTCAGCCACCCTAGGGGGTCAGGATATGTCTCGCGTGCCCCCTTATACCCATTCCCAACATTGTTTATCCTCCATCTTGTGACTAAATTCATCCGAAACACAAGATGGCGGACTCCCGTTACGCTACCGGTGAGCTACCCGGTTCGCGTACCGGGTAGCGCTTCCACCGCGAAAAATCGAAAAAAATGTATTTTATTTTTTTGCCCTGCGGTGCCCTTTAACACCCTGGCTGCTAGGTGTTTTCCCCTCCTGTGCTGGAAATTGCTATTTTACTTTTTTTATGACGAGCTCAGCTCGTCATCAGCACAGCTCAACTGTGCATCATGACGAGCTGAGCTCGTCATGAGCATCGAAAGGGTTAATAGCCCCCACATCAATCCTAGGGGGTCAGGAGGGGTCTACCTTGCCCCCTTTCATTCACTTCCCCCTTCGTTTATTTCCACCTCTTGTCTCTCGATCCTACCGAGAGACAAGATGGCGGCCGCTCCGGACTGTTTAGAATGTTGACAGTCACCGGAGAGCCAATCCGCTTCTCCGCGAAGTTCCGTTACGCGTCTGGTACGCGAACCGGGGCGCTAACCGGGACGTTGTCACAGATATATATTTTTTTGAACGTTAATTTCTCAAAATCCACTGGAGCACATATCTTGAGACCTAGCAAAGGCACATCGGGCAAACAGTCTCTACAATTTTGCCAAGTTTCATAGAGATGGAAAGGTAAAAGTGCCTCAAGGGAATTTATTTTCTATATGATCAGTTACAAATATGACAGCGAATTTGTCTCATATAAGAAGGATTGTTTTTGAGGCAGACACTCGCCAATCCTGTATCAGTAATCTAATTTCTGATGTCTGTGTCTGTGTCGCAGAGTCAATCGACTACACGCTGCTTGACTCTGCGACACAGACATCAGAAATTAGATTACTGATACAGGATTGGCGAGTGTCTGCCTCAAAAACAATCCTTCTTATATGAGACGAATTCGCTGTCTCTATGTTCACTTTGGCTGTAACAAAGAATGCACCCCATCTTAACTAGACCATTGCCCTACGTTTCACATATGTGAAGATTAGACACGACTTCACATACATTCCGGATTGATTGATTTCGAACTTTGAGTCAAGATAACGACTCACAGTTAATCAACAAAGATACATCTCAATTTTAATCAAGTGTAATTCGTTACACGTATTTCATGTGACGAAGGTGCAGGAGCATTCCGCACAGATTACAATACCTCTATACAGATTATAATTGACAGCAGTCCTGAGGATGGTTTCTACAATTGACTCTTAGGAAACCGAAACGTCGACAGTACATCTTATCCCTATCTTTGTTTTATTAAATGTGGTGTGGGATAGGTGTTTTTTAGGTTCTGTTGAGTCATGTAGTAATTTACTTATACATGTACCCACAGTCCTAAACCCTATTTGTTTGTTTATCTGTATATGAAGTCACTTATCTCAATGAATTTTTGATAAAACTATTTTTCTAATACACCTTGTGTCTTTGTTTATATGTTGTGTTTTAATGAAACAAAGTATCTATATTGAATTTCGAGTCAAATAGTATTGGATTGATTCATAATAAGGACTATTGATTTATCCTTCTATAACCAATTTGAATTACTGATCATATAGAAAATAAATTCCCTTGAAGGCACTTTTACCTTTCCATTTCAATTACCCAAGCCCTCAAGGGTATTTTCGGGTTGCTCACTTTTTGTAAATCAAGTTTCATAGAGATCCATTCTGCCGTTCGAGCTAAAAGTGAGTCCAACCGCCCTACGGAAAACTCAATGTTAAAAACACGTTTTGGGACCCCCCTTTTTTTCTCGGCCCCCGCTTGACGAAACCCCCCACCCCAGACTTTCAGGGGACGCTCAGAAACAGAATGTGCCATTTTCCTGAAAATTTCAGCCAATTTCGTCCATCAACGCCAAAGTTATTCAACATAGAATTTTCAGATATCCCTATTCAAAAAAATCCTAACTATATATACCTACTGGCGACCGCCAGTAGGTAATATATAAGATTTCTATGGCAAAATTAAACCCCTCATTTTGTTCCTTTTCAAATTAAATGTATTAAGTGTTACCACTTTATTCCAATCAAGATGACTTCAGGTGTGCCATACTTTTGTCATAAGTAAGACTGTTAGCGTTCTAGTTGTTCTTTAGAACACTCTGGGACATTCTGTCATTGGGCTATAGTTGGGCTACATCTGGCTGATATTTGGGCTACATTTGGGCTCTTTTGTCTCTGGTGGCCATCTTGGGAGACTGCATATCAGAATGTTTTAAATGAAATATAAGAGGATTTGAGAATTCACTCAAAATGTGCCCTCATTTTTCTTTCTTCAGCACTAATCATAATTTATATGGCAAAATGAACCCCCTCATTGTGTTCCTTTGCAAATTAAATGTTTTAAGTGTTAACACTTTATTCCAATCAAGATGACTTCAGGTGTGCCATACTTTTGTCATAAGTAAGACTGTTAGCGCTCTAGTTGTTCTTTAGAACACTCTGGGACATTCTGTCACTGGGCTATAGTTGGGCTACATCTGGCTGATATTTGGGCTACATTTGGTTTTTTTTGTCTCTGGTGGCCATCTTTGGGCTACATTGGGCTACATTGGGCTAAATTTGGGCTCTAACATATATATAGCCCAATGTAGCCCAATATATATTTTTCAAAGTTAATTTTCGTAAAAACCACTGGAGCACATATCTTGAGACATAGCAAAGGCACATCGGGCTACCAGTCCCTACAATTTTGCCAAGTTTTGTGGAAATCCATTCAGCCGTTCGAGCTAAAAGTGAGTCCAACCGCCCTATGGAAAACTCAATGTTAAAAACACGTTTTGGGACCTCCCTTTTTTCTCGGCCCCCGCTTGACAACACCCCCCAAACTTTCAGGGGACGCTCAGAAACAAAATGTGCCATTTTCCTGAAAATTTCAGCCAATTCCGTCCATCAACGCCAAAGTTATTCAACATAGAATTTTCAGAAATCCCTATTCAAAAAAATCCTAACTATATATACCTACTGGCGACCGCCAGTAGGTAATATATATATATATATATATATATATATATATATATATATATATATATGGGTGTGAATAAACCGAAGACTTAATACTACTGGATTGTTTTGTGGTTCCTGAGAGCGTACAAGATATTGGTATATTTGTTGGACATAATAATTACCGGGTGCTTCACCGGAACGTACGCCACTTATTTATTTATTATTTATTTATAGGTTTTTGTAAAGCGCGTAGTAACTCCGAAGAGCATCCCAGCGCTGATCTGCTTCTCCAGAGGTTTTAGCCACTAGTAGGGTTAGATTTGAGGGAAAAGGAAGGTCTTCAAGGTCTTTCTGAACTGGAGATAGTTAGGTTCTGTTCTGAGTTTTCGGGGTAACTGGTTCCATCGTTTTGCCGTGTGGACCGAAAAGCGACGGCCACCGGTCTTGGCTTTTCTCACTCTAGGGACTGCCATAAGATTTTCTGCATTGGATCGGAGATCCCTCTCTGCTTTGTAAGGGATTAAAAGTTCTTTCAGAAGAGGGGGACCGTTGTTGTTGAGTGTTTTATGGGCCAAGCAGAGGGATTTGAACAAGACCCTTTCTCTGATTGGAAGCCAGTGGAGAGAGTTGAGGGCCGGCCTGGCGGACGATCTTCCAGGTGTGCCCGTAAGTAATCGGGCTGCGGCGTTTTGGACTTTCTGTAGTGAGTTCAAGGTGCCTTCAGGGGCTCCCAAGTATATAGCGTTACAGTAGTCTAATCTTGCCAGGATTAGACCCTGTATGAGGAGCCTCCTTGCGGTCTCTGGGAGCAGGGGAAAGATTTTCCTGCAGGCTCTGAGTAGTCCGAAGCATGTCCCTGCAGTTCTCTTTGCCTGGGTTTTAAAATTCATGTCTTTCTCAATCCACACACCAAGGCTCTTGACCTCTTCCTTGGGTGTGGGAGGGTCCCCTAGGCACCTGGGCCAGAGATGAGATGGTAGAGAGGGCCCATTGTGGCCCATCAGGAGGATCTCGGTCTTGGACCCGTTTAATTTTAATGAGGAGAGATTCATCCATCGGTGGACTTCAGAGAGGCAGCTGTGGAGGTCGGATGGGGCATGGTGAGGGTGGGAAAGGGTAACGACCAGCTGAGTGTCGTCGGCGTAGTTGATGACTGACACGCCGTACGAGCTAACCCTCTTCTCCAGTGGGGCCATATACACGTTGAAAAGTGTCGGGCTCAGAGATGAGCCCTGTGGTACTCCACACCGGAGGGGGATGATGGATGAGCAGCTGTCGTTTTCCCGCACCTGGAAGGAGCGTCCAGTCAAAAAGGATTCTAGCCATTTCAAGGCCCGCCCCGTTACTCCGGTCTCTCCCAGTCGATGGATAAGGGTGGGATGGTCTACAGTGTCGAAGGCCGCACTGAGGTCTAGGAGGATCACTGCCACTGATCCTCCCATGTCCAGAATGCTTCTGGCCTTCTCCACTGCGGTCAGGAGGGCGATGTCAGTGCCCTGACCAGGACAGAATCCTGTCTGGGAGGCCGCTAAGAGGTTGTTGCTTTCTAAGTAAAGCGAAAGTTGTTTATTTACCAACTTCTCTGCGATCTTGCTGTTTCCAGGGAGAAGGGATATGGGCCTGTAGTTGGCAAAGTCCTGCGGGTCTAAAGAGGGTTTTTTCAGCAGACCTTTGACTGCTGCCGCTTTCCAGCTGGGTGGGATAATGCCCTCTGAGAGAGAGGAATTGATCAGGGCCGTGAGGGGGGGGTGATGGTACTTGATACTTTTTTTAGGAAACTTTTCTATGGGTCACAGCGTTGCAGCAGAAGCAGCTTTGTTTTGGACATATATATATATATATATATATATATATATATATATATATATATATATATATATATATATACATATATATATATATATATATATATATATATATATATATATATATATATATATATATATATATATATATATCCAAAGATTGCTCCTCTTGAGTATCCTTCGTCCAATGGGGGTGGCACGCTGCCGGTGAAGCACCCGGCAATCACATAACAAACAAAGCGGCGTCCCAAGCGTGCTCTCAGGTGTAAATAATCCACACTTGCACAGCAGGTCTGTCAACAAAAGGTAGGGTTTATTCAGCCCATAAGACCTACGTGACGCGATTCGCACTCCATGAGTGCTTGTTCACACAATAGTATTCACAAAGTTTGCCGTATTTACTGCATGTACGAAATAAACATAAAAAAATATATAAAAAACGGACTTGCAAACAAATGCTGTCAAATACAGCGCCATCTTGAAATTATAAGACATATTATCACTATATACATTGGCATGTGAGTATATACAGATAATCATGAGCAATATAGTGATACATCTGTGAATATGGTATATTACTAATAGTGGTTATTAGACAAACTAAATTGGAAAAATATATCGTTAATACGTATTGTCTATAAAGAACTAAATCACCACATCGTATTGCTGATAATGGCGTTTCTGAAAAGTCCGTATGCAGACACCGTGTCTGCATGTATAAATCTAGCTAATGTTAAGCTTTGTATACTCTGGGGAATGCCGGCGTAAGTGAGGTAGTCATGTGTCCCACCCGGCCAATCAAAGACGTTGCTGACTGGTTGCCACAGTACCCGTTGCCCAGTACCGACACGTGGGCAAATTCAACCAATGCAGTGTAGCGGAAGGTTGTCATAGCAAAAATAAAGCTCGAGCCGGATTGGCAAATGTAAACAGCACTATGTGTATGTCGTGCATGTTATCCCTTGGTTAGTAGGAATATCACGTGTATGCACCTATATGTATGTGGTATATCACCCTGGATAGTGGGTTGATCGGTGTGCTCCAGATACAACATAGTGTGTTACCCTAGTTAGTGGGTTATATGTATCTCATTAATAGTACATGGCAAAACAATATATCAATGTAAAAACATCCCCATAGGAGTACATTGAGAAAGGCAAAACTTTGAGATACACTTATTTAAAAGGCCAAAAAACCCGTGCTCCAAATTACCGTAAACGGTAAAATATCAACATAAATAAAAGTGCACAGTGGTTCAATCCAAAATAACAAAATTAGAGAACATACTTGGAGCAAGGAATGGAGAAAGCCAACGTTGAAAGGAATAGGGTGCAGATGTCGCAAGCCTGAGACAGAGTCCCTCCCTTTCAACCTGTTGGAGAAAGCACATAAAAGAGAATATAACTATACATTATTTGTAGTCTGTAAATACAATCATTGACCATGTAAATGTACATTATATTCTTCATCAAGGTTGTGTCCTTTTGGAAAACGGGTACAGAGACCTATGATATGCCTCGATTCCCGTTGCCTGAGTTTCAAAGCACGGTTGCTACCCCTCGCCGAGAGGATCACCTGTTCAATAATGTAGTATTTCAAAAGTTTAGCATTGGAGAAATGATGACTCTCAAAATGGCGAGCAATCGGATATTGTTTATCCTTATTGGTTATGGCTCGGGTATGTTCAAGTATTCGTTGTTTTGCCATTTTTGTGGTGCTCCCTATATACTTTAGATCGCATGGACATACCAATACATATATCACAAACATGGTAGTGCATGTTAAAAATTGTTTGATCACTTCCATCTTTTTTGTGCTGGGATTCCAGTATTCCTTTACCATCTGGCTGTTGGCACAAGCTTTGCAGTGATCGCAAGGAAAGAATCCGGGGAGATCAACCCCCGTGGTGTGCTGTCACTAATAATGTTATGTACCAAGAGGTCACTTAAATTGCGGCCCCTACGATATGTGATACTGGGTCTGGATGGGATGGTATTCCCAATTATAGGGTCATTTTTAAGTAACTCCCAGTTTCTAGTGATACTTTTTTTGATTTGTTTGTAGTTGCCATTATAGTTGAGGATGATACGAGTCACATTTTCATCCTCCATTTTGTCATCATCCTTGTTCACACTACTTAGTAGATCTTTACGTTCTACTTGTTTCACTCTATTGATGGCTCGTTTGATAACCCATTTAGGGTATCCTCTGGCTGTAAATCTTTCCACCATTAATGTTTCTTCCACCAGATAGTCTTTCATGGTGCTGCAGTTACGTTTCGCCCTAAGCAGTTCCCCATACGGGATACTCCACTTTAGAGGTTCAGTGTGACTGCTCAGTGCGTGCAGTAAGGTGTTACCTGCTGTTGTTTTCCGAAACAATACGGGTTTTAGTTTTTTATTATGCACTTGCACCTTGGTATCCAAATATTCAATTTCAGTGTGATGTTGTTGCTGTTAATATTGAGTTTCGAAATAAATTCTGTAGCCTTTTCCTCACTTCCTTTCCAGATAAGGAAAATATCGTCTATGTATCGTAGCCACATAGAGACTTTTAGAAAGTCTTCTTTCAGATCTGGCCTGTGTCTGATGTCTGCCTCCCATGTGCCCATAAACAAGTTGGCAAAGCTCGGGGCAAAGCATGTGCCCATCGCTGTGCCATGTAATTGAATGTAGATGTCATCATTGAACAGAAAAAAGTTGTTAACCAAACAGTGTCTGATCATGTCCAAGATCATAGTGGTATGTCCAAGGTACTTGATATTACGATTTTTCAAGAATCTGGCGCATGCCTCAATCCCTTGTGTGTGCTCGTTTGAGGTATATAATGAGCTGACATCTAAGGTTATGAGAAGCTGATTACTTTCCCACTTAACATCCTTGATTTTATCCAGGAAGTCTTTCGTATCTCGTACGTATGTGGGTAGGTTCTTCACATATTCTTGTAGGAAATGATCCACGTATCTGGAAATATTTTCCAGAACGCTCCCTCTGGACGAAATGATAGGTCTGCCTGGGGGATTATGTCTACATTTGTGCACCTTCGGAAGTAGGTATAATATAGGAAGGACGGGATAATCCCGTTTAAGATAACAGTATTCCTCCCACTCAATCCATCCTTTGTCTTTCCAATCTGTGAGTTTGTCCCAGATTGTGGTGATGCTCAAGTTATATTCCACTCTACTGCTCTTTTTGTAAGTTTTTGCATCATTCAATTGTCTTTGTGCTTCCCCTATGTACATGGCTTTGGGTAAAATGACAATGTTGCCGCCCTTATCCGCCGGGCGGATGACAATACTGTCATCCTCCGCTAGTTCTTTCATTGCTGATTTTTCTGCTGAGGTTAAATTGTGTTTGAAGTTTTTCATTTTCTTCGGCCAGTTCTGGCTTCTGTATTGAAAAAGTTCCTTGCCCACCATTTCCTGAAAAGTGTCAATGTTGTCATGGTACAATCTAGGGGTAAATGTGGATCGTGGTTTAAACCTACTTTTGGTATTA